>NC_135413.1:19319861-20519861 GCF_051991245.1 Festucalex cinctus | reverse complement strand
ACACTTAAAAGAAGCTAAGGTGCAGTGGGCCTATGGCGAAGTACTACTGACTTAAGTTACACAACTGAACATCTTTGGAAAAGGAAAGATAGCTACCGTGGACGAGCCTCAACATATAAATGTAAATGCTAGTTGGGATGAATTGTAATCCCTCCTCCGCGAAAAAGGATAGATGCAGCCATCGGTGAACTTCCAGTCGCCTAATTTGAACAAATGCAACAACAAAAAAAAAACAACAACTATGGACTGATGATTCTGACGGTGTAACGGTGCGCACAATCACGGTATTACAAATAGGGAATAGGAAGAAGTACACAAACTTATCTAGTCCCATCCCGTATTACTCATGTCAATAGACTAGTGGGTTATTCATTTTCAATAATAAATCAAAATAAAAACAAAACTTAATACTCATGTTTATACCTGATTTATATATATTTTCTAACACTATAGTTTTAAAACTCTTTTTGAACACAATTCTATTTCATAATGTATGATTTTATACACCTTAACTAGATTTAATTTAGTTGTTAATAAATACAAACAATAATAGGTGAACATAAATCATAATTTCTGAATGGGCCCCGGGCCACTTTTGACAGGAGAAGTTGGGGCCCCAAGGTAAAAAAGGTTAAGAACCCCTGCTTTACTCTACATACTGTAGTACTTGTCATCTGAATGCATTGTTTACAACGATGGACCTGCAGTACAGTATATGCCCACTAAAGGGAGTTAAGGATGTAAATATCCAGAGGACACAAGCCTATCTTCACCACTTCATCTTGTTGAACCTCTTCCATCTTTTCACAGCAGATGTTGTTGTGCATCTGCTGGACTCTTCCAACTATCACTGTTTTGGTCACTGTGAGAAGTAGGTCAGAGATTAAAGAGAGGAAAGGAAAGATTTGCCCTGTACATTAATGTGATTTAATTTTGCTACCAGCTTCCTTCCGGTCACCACACTTGACCTTCCAGACTTGGAGTTTAATGAGTGCTTGAATGAAACTGCTCACTCTTGCTTGTTGCTCATTCTCTCTTCCCTCTCTGCTCAAGGCTGCTGTTTGGGTCCTGCTAGTCGTGTGTTGAGATTCCAGTCACTCGCACATGCAGCAAAAGTACAATGAGATAAAAAGCTACAGACAGTGCTTTATGACCCATTTTAGTGTAAGGGGAATGTACGCAAGCAGGGAGGCTTAAGGATGGATACTGTTTCAAAGGAGTAGGAGTCTGTTTTGTGTCCTTGTGGCATCTCAGCGACCGTGGCGATATGGAGCTAGGGAATCCTAAATTCTGTTTGTGTGTATCATTTATTGGCTAGTACACTTCTGGCTCTTTTCTTTTGTCTGTTTGGGCAGGACCCAGGGTTACAGGCTGTGTGAGTAAGAGGGACCAGATGTTTCCGACTTGTTTCAGTGTGACTCAACATCAGCACAAGCTGGTTGCCTGACTGGCAACCTCATTTTGGAGTCTAAAAATGCTTATTTTGAAAATGTTGAAGTGGAAATTTTCGACAAAGCCATTGAAACACTGAATACGGTCAATGTTGAAAATGTAGGCCGACCAGGGTTCTATATTAACAGGGCTACTACTGTGTCAAAACACCCGAGTGTACTGACAGTGGCCCGATCAGGCCCAGTAAACATTTCTTGAATAAATAAGATGAAATCAACATGTTCTAACTTTTAAATTCATTATGTCTTTGTGTATACTTCAAATTGTGATCAGATTAGAAAATGCTTCAACAGCCCCAACCAAAGTTTGATTTAGTGTGTCCCTGCTGTTCAAACATCAGATGATGGTTAAGGCTTAGAATTATGTGTGGGAAAAAAATGAAGCAGCCTACAAGGGGAGCTGTAAAATTTTAGTGTGATTAACCGACAAACAACAACTTACATAACAAACTGCTAAGAAGGGAGAACGCATTGTGAAATTCACACACAAAAAAAGTGGGCCATCCATTTGGATGTTATGCTGACAGTTATGATTGCCCAAACTCACCAAATAAAATAGAAAACATTTCAGTAAAAAGTTTAAATACAAGTTTTAACTGTTGAGACACGATGTGATGTCAAATGGAAAATGGTTGTCTGGTGTTTCAGGTCGATCAAAAATGATGCGTTTAGATGTTGAAATGGTAATTTCAATATCAATATGTAATCTGAACTGTGAAGATTCATTATGCATTTCCACACATAGGCTAATTGCAAATGGGTATTTTGTTTATTTTTCTGTGTATAATGTTAAGGATGTTAAAATAGAGTAATAGACACCCTGCGTATTTCAAATTCTCTAGCTGCATTAAATGTGAAGGGTCAAATCATAAAACGGCCAACATCTTAACTCATGAAATGTACCATAACTATAAAAATGCCTTCATTAGTTAGACGGGCCAAGTTTGTATTTGCACAAGTGAATAGAGAGAAAAAGCCTGAGCGGAATTTCCGTCCTTTTGGTTTTAGGGGCCTGACTTAATTACAGCTGTTATTTTTGTCATCGGTCCCCTTTTGAATTTCTGGTTCTGGATGAGGGTCAGGATTCGGGTCACGCTGGGTTCGTCAGAAAGCCTCTGTAACCCGTGTCTTGATGATATGATTCTTAGTTTGATGGTGGGAATAGGGGAGAGAGAACTTAATTAGATGCAGGTGTGAAGATTTTGATTGGGAGGAGATGGGACGCTATGGGTCAGGTTGCAAAATCACAGTCAGGCCAGGACATACATTTATAGCATCCTGCACAAATTGAAAGAATGCACAGTTCATATAGCTGTAATTATGGTTTGTTTTATTTCCTCCAGTCTGAACTAAAGGTCGATGAGTTCAGTCAGTGTTCATTTTGCAGGTCGGTACTGAAGGAGCACCCAGAACACGACTATGTTTGGGCATCTTTACAGCAGAGTTGCAGCCAAAACAAAGTCCAAAAGCCTTCCCACCCCACCTATCTAACTGCAGATAGTGTTACTGCCGGAACATCTGTCCAGAGTTGGCAGATACAGATGTTGACAGCTGTGAAGCTGAAAGGAAGTTTCAGCCACTCCAAAGTCCAAATGTTTCTTTTTTTCATTTCCTTGTTTTGCCTTTGAGCTGTTTCCTTTGGGAATGAAAAGAAATAGATTAGTGTGTCCTTTTCCTTTAAACACAGAATAGTATTGTTTGTGTATAGGTTTGTGTTTCTTTTGAAAACTGGCGGCTCTTGTGAAATGGGGGTTTCCTTTCTACTCTCAATCCAGCGAACAAAACAGAAACACTCACACAGACAGCAAGTGGATGACTCATCATGCTATCATCTGATGCACAGATTGCACTTACTGAGGCATTTTGGCGATGTGAGTCTGCGCCGTGTACATAGTTCATTGTGGAAGTCTATTTAGTCTTTCTGATGTGTCATGTCACTGATCATTTTTGAACATCACATTTTGATGTTTTCCCATGTTATTCGTTTTTGATTATGCATATTTTTGTGTCTCCTGTTTTATTGCCATATTATGCTTTATTCATAGTTGCTAGGAGCATTACAGCATCAGCATTTTTTTTCTCAAC
The DNA here is from genome assembly GCF_051991245.1 of Festucalex cinctus. Classification (NCBI taxonomy): domain Eukaryota; kingdom Metazoa; phylum Chordata; class Actinopteri; order Syngnathiformes; family Syngnathidae; genus Festucalex; species Festucalex cinctus. The sequence goes on along the minus strand of NC_135413.1, from coordinate 20,516,325 downwards.
TTTTTCCTTTTTCACTTTTTTCTTGCAAAGGCTACGGACGATTTAAGGGACTTTTAATACATTTGGTGTTATTACTGTGAAGTGGTAGACTGACAGCACTGAGGTCCACCTGCCAGCTCAGGTTATTTGAAACTCCTTCTCTTGAAATCTGAGGTCAGCAGTAACGAATCGACTTAAGACCTGATGATAGCTCTTGTATCTGACAAATGGAGCTTAGTGAGCCAAATTCTTTTCTTAAGGCTGCGTTTTAAGTGAGCCATTTCATTTCTGAGCTGAAAATGGATGAAGTATAAGCAGTCCTGTTCGTTGTTCCATTAAGTTTTCCATTTTCCACTTACTTCTCTCCTCTCTCTCTATCCTCACCATTGTTGATGGAGATTCCTTCTAATCAATAGAATACTTTTTCACCCAATGGAAGATATATACAAAATAGCTTGACTGTTAGCAAGTTTAATCACAAGTGATATACGTCCCCTTTCAAAAGAATTGAGACGGCAAAATCATTTGTTTTTGTTGTATACTGAAGGCATTTGGGCTTTGGATGGAACGGTGAAGGTCAGGCAAAAGTTCAGATTTTTAGCTTTTATTTTATCGGATTTACATCTAGGTGTGTTGAACAACTCAGGACAGAGCACCTTAGGTTTGAAGCCATCCATATTTCAAGTGAGCAAAAGCATTGACGGACATTATTAAATTCGCTTAAAGTGAATAACGTTTCATATTTGGTGGTATAGCCCTAACTTGCAATAACTGCATCGCCTGTGACAATTGATGTCACCAGACTGTTGCATTCTTCATTTGAAGTGCTGTTCCAGGCCTTTACTGGAGCCTCTTTCAGTTCTCGTTTGTTTCTGGGGGTTTGCTAGTTTGGATGCATCTTTCTATAAATTATCAGACAAAATATTTTGTAAACTTCAGAATTCCTTCTGCTCCAACCATCATGCGTCTGGCGTTAACATATCTAGATAGATGTAAATACCATGAAGTAAAAGCTGCAATCTGACCTTGATAGTCATTATTTGATCTGAAATCCAAATGGCATTATTATACAGTACATCAAAAACAAATACTAAGGGACTATATGTTCATAGAAGTGTTGTTAGTAAAAGGATGTAACAATAAATGGATGATGTATGTATGCAACAAATATGCAGAGCAAGAGAGTGTGTGAAGTTGCATGTCACTCATGTTGAGATGCCTCTGTCTGCCTGTCTGTCTAATCTGCCTGTCTAATCTGTGTTGTTGCCATACTGTTCGTTAAGCCTATATTTTATTGTGCAGCCTTTAAAAAGTGAGTACCGGTAGTACCCAATGGCAGTGAGTGGTTGTCTGTTCCTTGAGCATTATTGTTGCTTTAGCTTAGAGTGGTAGCTACTAACCAGGATAGAGAGGAGAGTGCTGCATTTGATGCTAAGGTGTACCTACTTTGCAATAAGTTTTCCATTTCTGTGATCATCATGGCACTTTTACAGTTTTCCATCACTGTTACTGATTCTGTCGAAACGTCACAACACAACCAAATACAAAGAACAAGCGATGCACATGTGGAGTAGCTCTTTTAGATGGCTTGCTGAGCTGAAGTCTCACAACCCCTGGCCAAAACTTGTGAACATTTTATGACGACCCGCATACATGGCGGCGATTTGAACACTGGGTTTTTAATTTTTGTTTTATCATTTATATAATTTATTATACTGATGAAAATCCCTCAAGGAAATTCAGTGAAAATATGTTTCCAATTTCCTTACCTGCATAAAGGTTACATGAATATACAATAAATTAAAAATTAAAAAAAAAACATGTATTTTGTTGCACCATACAAATGGCGCTTTAGGTGTGTATTTTTTCTGAGTTTGTTGTACAATGGCAGGGGCATTTTCATCTGAAGGTGTCACTGTCTATTTGTATTTCCTTAGTTTAGAATTTGGTTTGCAACCCATCATGTACTGAACCCAATGTGACCGCATTGTACCTGATCAGTAATACCATGTGTTCGAACATCTTACAGAGTGAGTCATGGGACAGGATACGCTGCCGAGAAGTTCCTGCAAAAATCCTCATGTTCCGACTCGAGCTGCTTTTCTCAGCCTCTGTTGTGCATCTTCACACAGCTGAGAATGCAAACTACTCTCAGATGGAAGGGAACGGAGAACAAGTGTTTTACAACTAGCGCCAATATTTGGGTCCGCTGAGCTGCAGTAGTTCACCACTTATGTCCATCAGTTGGACTGTTGGGGAGGCTTATTTTGGAGGGGCTTGGTTTTAGAGCTGAAATTAGATGTAAAAAGGGGATAAGCTTATGTATCCTAAGTAGTAATGGTATCTGCACTTAGTATCGGTATTGGTGAGGACCTAAGATTTGAGTACTTGTATTGGTATCAGTCTAAAACAAGTATCGAACATCCCTGCATTATATGCATACAATTGTGCAGCCCAATCACATCTGGTACCATCAGCAGACAAAAAAAAATGTCTGGGCAAGCGGAAATGTCATCGGAGCTGTCTCACCAACGTGGCAGTGATGCACCCTTGTCAACAAACGGATAAATTGTGCCATTTCAAACAGCAACAGAGAGCCCTCTCCCATATCTGCACATTGGCTAGTGAGCTCAGCTGCTGTCTGAAAAAAAGCAGATGTCTGCTTTGAAAGGGTTTACTTGCCTCCTATTAAACACATACGAGGTTGCCAAGGAGAATTTGTGGTTCTGCTATGGTGGGAAGGATATACAACAGTGTGGAAGTTTGCATGCACTACACCACTGGTTCTCAACTCCAGTCATCAAGTACCCCTATCCAGCCTGTTTTCCATGTCTCCCCAGCCAACACAGCTGAGGATCGTTATCAGGCTTCATGCAGAGCTTGCTGATTAGCTGATCGTTTGGAACACCTGTGTTGCTTGTGGGAGACATGGAAAACAGGCTGGATAGGGGTACTTGAGAAAAACTGCACTACACAACACAACAGCTTCAACTAATTGGCGGTGCATCTACAAATAGAAACAACTAGCACACTCGCGCATGCTCAAAGCAACAAAACGCGTAGGCATCTATCCGTCCACTAGTATCACTAATGGAACAAGTTTTCAAGTGAAGAGGGTAGTACTCATGTCATGTCAGCCCAACTCTTGGGGGGCGGTAACTAGCCTCTCACTCACGAGCTTCTCTGTCGCCGCAGAGCGTGTGCACAAGGGGAGGGCTGGGGTTGGGCACACGCAAGCACGCAAGGAACTGGACTCTTAACTGTCAGTTGCAACATCCAATTGACCTTACCGTAAACCACGCCTGCATGACCTAGTAAACCAATCAAGATGCAAGACGTCATGTCTGCGATGGCACATGCATTTTGCTGCGGGCATACAAAATCAATCAGGCTCCCGGTAGTGTATGGGGTATGTGCCACGGAATAGGCGGGACTGTATTTGCACAAGCTTTGATTCCAGTTCTGTTTTGCGACTTGTGGGCTGCGTCCCAATACTTGTGCTTCCGACTTTGTGCCCCTCGGTTGCGCGTTCCCGTCGACGTAGTCACGGCTTGTATGAGATCGTTATCCCATCGACTAACCGGCGTCCTGCTGTAGTCACGGCTTGTGTAAGAGAGATACAAGGAGCCACTGTCCGGTTTATTCCCTTCCCTAAACCCTCAAACAACTACGAAAAAATGTCTGTGCTGGATCAAACTTTGTGGAAGACCACACACCCGACCAATCGAATCCCTCTAAAATGACCAGAAACCACTATGTGTGCGCTCAGATGATCTTCTCCCTCCTTTGTTGTTTTTAGCCAAAAGGCTAACGATAGCTCAGGGTAGTTAACCATCCACATGTTTGTTGACTTACTAGTTACTATAAATGCCAACAGAACAAACTTTGCACACATGACCAGTTGAATCCCTCCAAAATGACCAAAAACCACCACGTCTGCACTAGAGTAATGTTCTCCATTGTTGTTTTTAGCCAAAGGCTAATGATAGCTCCGGGTAGCTAACACGTTTAACACGTTTGTTGACTTACTATGTACTATAAATGCCAACAAAACCGTGCTTGACAGGTATAATGTCCAAAAACGCCAGTTTTGCCAACAATCGGTCGAAGTGAGTGAGGTGACTCTTGTCTTTTTTTTTTCGTTAAATTTCTTTTTGTTTTTGGGCAACGTTGCATGGTGAGGGAGTGAAGATACGCTTCACTAAAGAAATTAAAGCCTCCTTTGCTTGCGCCGAAGAGAAATATCGGTGTTCTGAAAATACCTGACTGAGTAATCACAAGGGAAGATCTGACAGCTTTGCCATTACAGCGCATGCTGTTTCGCTAATCTTGCCCGAACAATGTCAGAGGGAGCTGCTTGTCGCATAATGTGGGCTGGGAGGGGCGTGCCACGGTAAGGTCAATTAGAGCGCAGAAACAACAGCGCTGTTTTCAGCATTGACAAACCCTGTTTTTCGTTGATACTTTTTCTTAGTTTGAGGAATTAAAGTGAAGCGTGATAGAGGGCAGAAATGCGTGACACTCGCGGCCATTGCGTGAGTAGTGACAGCTCTTGCTTAGAATAGAATCGTAAAGCATGTCGCAATGCCTAAATGTAATCAAGTCAACAAATCTCCAAAAAATTCATACCACCCAGAACCTCTCTTCACCAACATTGAAGCAGATTTTCTTTTGATCAATAGTCATTTATTGGCAATCAAACATGATTCATTTGACCCAGATCTAACAGTTTTCTTTTTTATTCAGAGTGTGACTGCCACAGCCTCAATCAATCCCCTTGTTTGATCGGGTTAGTCAGGCAGACTTGCACACTAATGACTTCCATCAGGCCGCCTGGATTTGGTGTGTGGCGGTGATGACGCAGCAGAAATTGTGGTGAAATTTGCGACCTTGTTGAAGACATAGCAAGCTAGTGGTTGTTGGGACGATTAACCAAACCAGAACTATCCAAGTTCAAAGTAAAAGATCAGACTGAGGAGACGGTGTGGAAGTGAGGTTTGGATTTTCTGCCATTCTTAATGCCTATTGGACAAGTTCCAGCCAGCCTCAGCAGTAAGTGCAGCTGGAAGGCGACTTTGGAGAAGACCTCCCATAAATAACTTCAGTGAATAATCACATAAGAGGCATTTGATGAAACCAGTCAAGCACTGGGATGAGTCAAGACTTTGAATAATGAAATCAATAGAAATGTGAAATAATGTCATTTATCATAGAAAGAAATTCCCCCATTTCTTTTATTCCAGTTAGCTGATGTATTCATATATTGGGTCAATCGGACATCTAAGAGTAGTGCATAAAAAGTCACCTAAGAATTCACTGTTTTTGTAATATGGTACTTACTTAATGAAGTAAATATTTTTTCTTACAATGTTATATGTAGGAGAAGCCATTTTGACATGGCCCCCTGCTGTCAACTGAAATTGAGCTCAAAGTACCCTCGGGCTTGCAGTGCAATGTCACGGCTCACCTGTTCTCTAGATTTGGTCATGTCATGTGTGCATTGTGAGCCCAAGGGAATATGTGGCCCTGTATAGACACGCCTCTAGTTGGTTTGTATTGTATTGTTGCAGTCAAACGCAGTAGCATTGCAGTTACAGGAAACCGAACCACACTCGGGCTCTGTAATTAGGCTTGGATGTTGCTTTTCTAACTTTCTGAACTAGAAACAAAAAGGAACACCAGCTATCATTTGTTACTAAACAGAAATGGATTGTCTATACAAATGAAAGCTGCAGAGGTGAAAGTATATCTCTCTCGCGTAGTACTGTTATTCTTTTTTTTTTTTTTTTGTTTGTGTGACACCCAGTACTTCCATTCTGACACCTGTGACCAGTTAAAAGATATACACACATCAGACTTAACATAAATGAGGCATTCAGCTGTTTGCTTTCATTTGGCTCTTATATCTTCCTCTGGTGTGCACCGTACTGTCCATCATAACAACGGCGCACTGCTTTTGCACATTCTGCGGTATAAATTCGATGAGGGGCATTGTCAGATTTTATTCCGATCACTTACACTTTTCTGTCAAAGTGGAAGCCAGCTGACTCATCATTCATGTTTCTTTGCCCTCCCTCCCCATCTGTTGTAGGTACTTCGGGGAGCTCAGCTCATCGCCGTGGCGTCAGCCGAAGGGGCGACAGCAGCGGTCGAGGGCACCTCACTCCCCCCTGACATCCAAGTGCAGTATGTTCAACTTGCCCCCGTCACAGATCACACAGCTGCAGTACAGGTAAATAAAAAGCACCCGACACAAATTCTTTGAGGATTTTGCTGTTGCTAAGCAACACAACTTGTAACATTCCAAGTACTTAAGTAAACTCATCTAAATCAGTCACAGTCCACTTTGGTTTATAAAGACTTCATAATAAACTCAAATAGCAGTTAGTAGAAGCTCAGAAATCGACCAAGGTTCTTCAAAAAACTGGAATCAAAAATCACATTGAGTGTGGTATTTTTCTTTGTCTGACCACATTATTGAGAGAGCATTCAAGAACTGTATTCCAAACATATCTGCCTTCACAAAGGAAAAACTGCTCAAATTTAATCACTATCAGAAAACACTGTTAAGTCTGGAAATATTGGACTGTAACAATCGGCATAAGAATGAAGTGTAGACTTTCAACTTTTGGGTTTCACAAAAATACGGTGTTTACCATCCAACATATTAGACATTTTACATACAATGTAAAATGAAATAAAACCAGAAGTTTTATTTGGACTATACAACATCACCATGCTTAGGCCTAATTTACTGTACGTTTGCATGTGCAAAATCTTGATGCGCATGCAAAATAACGCGGAAGCCGATCTACTAATTGCTGTGCAGTTCGTTTTCTGAATTGTGGGAGGAGTACCGTATATGAAAATAATTTAATTAAGCACATAATTTACCAAGCCTTTGACAAATTAGGCATCTGTTAATTAGAAGTTTGACACCGCTGACTGCCTACTCCAAAATATGTTGAACTTCTGCTGATGTAGTGAAAACAAAATCTTGCTGTTTTACACAAAAAAACAAAACATTCTACCATAATACTGAACAGTTTCTATTAATGTCAATCTTTTGCCAAGAGTCAAGTCTCACACATGGACACAATTGTTGGCACCCCTCAGTTATTGAAAGAAGAACCCACAGTGGTCACATAAATAACTTGAAGCTGACAAAAGTAATATTACATTTAAAAAAAAAAAAAAAAAAAAAAAAAAAGTAAAAATTAACCAATGGCCATCAGTGTTTGAATTTGGGGTTCAACCGAATTGTGTATATTAAAAAAAAAAAAAAACCTCAGTTAACAGGCCTGGATGAAAAAAAAAAGGAAAAAAATGACCATAGAGAGATGTTTCAACCAAGGTGAGTCCTCTAATTAGGGTGACAGGTGTCTTCAAACTTGTAATCAGTTAAAGGGTGACAAGTAGTCACTGTGCTGTTTGGTGACATGGTATGTCTAAACATGGACCAGTGGAAGCGAAGGAGTGAGTTGTCTCAGGAGATTAGAAAGAAAATTCTAGATGAGCACTTTAAAGGTAAATGATATATAAGACCATCTCCAAGCAGCTTGATGTTCCTGTGACTACAGTTGCACATATTTATTCAGAAATTTAAGATCCACAGGACTGTAGCCAACCTCCCTGGACATGGCCACAGGGAGAAAATGGATGACAAAGTAAAGAATTGATAATATGAATGGTAACAAAAGAGCCTAGAACAACCTCCAAAAAATTAAGGAAGAACTCCAAGGTCAAGGGAGATCTCGGTATCCGTCATCGTTTGAGCCCAAGTGGACTTCAAAGGGGACAACCAAGGATGATATCACTGTTGAAAATAAATCATGAAAAAGCAAGACTGGAATTTGCCAAACTGAATGTTGACAAGACACGAGGCTTTTAGGTGAATATTTTGTGGACAGATGAGACAAAACTGGAAGATTCAGATGCAAAAATGAAGCATACCATAAAAGAACACCGTTGTGAAACATGGAGGAGGCTCTTTTATGTTCTTAAGCTGCTTTTGTTGCATCTGGTGCAGAGTGTCTTGTCAAAAAGGTCACTTTTCGGATACAAAAAGCTCAATTTCTTAGGATCAATTTATCCGATTTTCAAAATGTTTGGTGCATTGTACTCAGTTTGAATCGGACTTTCCAAGCAGAATTTGCATTTTGACAGTGTTTCATTTTTAGGAAATCCATGTCATATTGATAAAGTATTCTAGAGAGAAATGTGCTGGCCATTCTTAGAGCGCTTGACCTTAGTTGCAAGTCGTGGCTCTTGCAAGAGGATATTGACCCAAAAGACACAACTAAAAACGCCCAAGAAATGGCTAAGATCAAAATATTGGACTATGCTGAAGTGGCCTTCCATGGACCCTGATCTAAATCCTATTGAATATCTGTAGAAGTTGTAAAGACATGCCGTGCTGGTGCGGTTTTAAATCGTTCCGAAGGTTTCATACACAACCTGCAAATAGTTCCCACTATGATTGCCACCACATGCACTGTATGTATTTCAAATACTGCACAACAGCAAGCCATCCAAGTGTTTGTTTTCTCAAGTGATTGATGGCATTTTTTTTTTGCTTGTTCTTTTGCAACTGCATCAAGCTGTTAGATCTTTCAACAGCCTTCTTTCACTTGGCCTTGATTTGAGTTCGGTATATGGACGCCGTCAAGGAAACCACTTGTTAACAACTTGGTGTCTTTTGATCCGATTTTCATCAATGGAATTTAGGGACCTTAAAATGTCTTTGCTTCATCAGTTCCCCAATGGGTTTAAGTATTTTTTTTGTGTCTTTTCTCCCCCATGTGTGCATTCATAACCAGAGCATCTTTAGATCTAACGACCCAATAGATACTTGACATGATCATTGTAACAGTTAAAAAGCATTTAGCTGGGAATAATAACTGAAAGAGTGCTCTGAAGTTTCACACATGAATCAACGTGATGAGCCACAAAAGGATCTGATTGGTACAGAGTGTGGTATGACAGTTTGGTTCTTGTGTCCAGAACTGTAAACACTGCTGATTTACAGTTCAAAGTTCAGCCAAAGGTTAGCGCTGGTACGTATATTTCTTTGAACAGTGTGGAATTGAGAGAATTGCAGTCATCTGTTTCCAAACACATGGGAGCATTTATACAAGTTCTTGAAGCATTGTGCTCACATTTTGATTTATTTATTTCTACATTTGCATTTCTCCACACTGGATAATTTCCCTGTCGTACACAACATGCAGTACAATTTCCTCAAGATGGTGTTAATCTGTTGAAAATCTTCTTGTGCTTACCCCCTGCTTAGTCTAACCAAGCTACCACGGAGTGCCAACACACCAGCGAAGTGCACACAATCATTAAATCATGTCAGAACAGTCTTTGAAAAGTACAACCATGAGATTGTTATCCTTCCAAATGGAGAACGAAGCTCTTGCTGTGATACTTCATCATGACCACAATCCGAGATTGTCAATGAAAATCAACCGTGGGAGTTTTACTTGGCCTCTCTAATAGGCAATTCCGAAAATATGCGACATGCTGTGATGCAGCTGTCGAGTGTGCTGGGCTACAGGGAGAAAACCCTGCAGGTGTGTTTGATGGAACCCCTGGCAGTGACTCACGCCTGACAGTCATCACAGTTTGCACGCACACACCAACCGCAGTTGGAGGGCATTCAAATGCAAATCGTGTCGTCATTGTTGTCATAATGATCCACCTGATAAATAACATTATGTGGTATCTACGCAATCTGTTCCTTTGTAATGAAATACTGAATGCTTGCCCACCAACTGTGCAACACAATAGCAATGTGGTATTTAACTATGGAATCTATGCTCAATGTATAAAAACAGCACTGTGGTCTACCATTGTTGTTTTGGTGAATTCAGTTTCAGCACTAGCAAAGCGCAGTCTAACTGCGAATGGGTGGAGTTTTCTTTCCTTTGGTATTTTCATTGACTTTGTGCAGATGCAATTGTGCGTAACGGGGTGTTTGGCCATTGTCGGATGGAAAGTAGCCGAGTCTACTTTCTGTGATCAAATTGTCAGGTACGTCGAGGGTGAGACAGCACTGCGAGCCAGAACGCTGGACGAGACTTGCCCTAGCACCAAATTGAAGTTGCGGCCATTTTGACGCTAGTCTACCAAAATAGGGCCCTTAGTGTTAGACAATATGGGTGCTGTTTGGAAAACTTCCATTGGGGGCCTGGTTTCAAATCAAACCTTTCGGGCTTATTTTAATGTTGAAAGATGTTCAGATGATGAATCGTGAACATAATATAGGGCAAGTTCTGTCCAGTATTTCGTACAAAATCTTCAGACATGTTCTTCCCTCCCCTCTTTTGCATGTCCCAGGCTGCTGAGCTTGCTCCTGCACTGCAAGCAGACATGGAGGTGAAAGATGCCATCCAGGGAGAGAACGGCGAAGTGGTCCAAATCGTCACCCCTGTGGCTACCACCTGAGAGAGGCGTCTGCTTTTTGGACTGCCCAAACCTTCACCGCTCTCACGGCGCTACGACACGTCAGAGGTCCACATGCAGAGAACCCGACAGACATTGACGTCAGAAACCAAGCCATTTTTTTGTTGGAGTCCCTGCCAAGCAGATGTTCATAGGGAACTTGACCATGATTCTTCAAAATCAGCTACTGATGTTCTGGTGTGTTCATCTGAAGAAGGAATCATCCCACTCTGGAATCCACACCGGGATCGTCTTTTGAGGGCGGTTGCTGCTTACGCAGCACATCGGCACTTGCGCGTACTTGTTTATAATAGCAGAATATAGCAACATTAGAGAGTCGAGTAGCTGAACCCCCGTTATGGTGTAAAGCATCCAGAATGTTAATGGTCTCATCCAAATTATTGACATTAAGGTGGAACATGAAATTTGCTGAGAAGGTCTATTCTCACGATGAGTTTGTTGTTATTAGTCGTCATAATTGAATCATATATTTTGTCTCCCGGCTTTGAACTCCTCCCTTCACTTGCCTTATCATGTTCCCATATTGTTCTGTTTTGTTGTTTAATTTATCTATTTGTTGCTTTCTGGGGGAAATGACTTTCTCGTTCTTAATGAGACGGACCATGAAATGCAGAAACTGGTACCAGTCTAAGTGACTTGTAGTATACCAAAAGTCTGAAGGTGTTTATCTCCCCGGATTCATCCTTGAAAATATATTGGACAGTCATGTGAATAAACCATGTTTGTGGTTGTAAAAGTGTCTTTTGACTTTGCTTTGCTTTTAATTTTCATTCATTTCCATAAGTTGAGGTTAGCAAAATGGCTTCCATGTGTTTCCAGACTTGTGCCTACATTGACAAAATGTACAAAAAGAGCCAGAAATGCTTCAGTATATCAATTTTTTTAATTGCATTTTTTGTAAATATTTATCATGGCAACAAAGCTTCTGTCTCTTTAGCCAGCCTGGCAAGTTTCTTCAATCCATTTTGTATTTGTGGGATGTGCGGGTTGGACAGACGATTCTCAAAAAGATGCATTTCTTTCAAGGCAGCAAGCAAAGAAGATCTAAGTGAGATATTGTTGAAGCTGTGTATGGCTTTGGGGAAGTTTCCCATGCTTGGTGTGATGTCATCGTGTATTTTGGAATGGGAGAAAGAAGCAGGCGACAAAGTGAACTTGATAAAACAACATCCATGTCTGAAGTCTTGACTGCTTCCTCTTGTTTCTCCCTCAGTCTGTTGTTGCTGTCTCTGACCTCTCGACACGGCCACTTCATCTTGTCCGTTTTCCTCACTCCCTCTCTTATATAACTGCGCTGCTATGCAACTCTCACTCTCTTCTTGCTCATTGAACGTTACACCCCATTTACTCCCCTTTTAAAGTCTTTTGCTAAGCTGGTCAAGAGCTTGGAGGGGATAAACTGGTATGTCCGTCCTATAAAAACAATCCTGACATCGCTCATTTCGAATACCTCCTCCCGGTGATCTCGGTGCAGGCTCTTCTCTTCAGTTTTACAATCCTGGGTTCCATCCAGGTGTTGCTTGCAGTGGTTCTCTTAGCAACGGAGTCTTTCTCAGACTGTCTCCAAGATAACCTGCTGGAAACAGAAACAAAGCATTGATAGAAGACAACCATGTTTAGGAAGGAGCCTCCTGATTGACGGTTTTATATACAAAGCAAAATGTTCTGCAGTTTGATTTTGGTGTTTCTCTATTGAACAATCCTTGGCAGAATTATTCAGTTTACTGGCAAGAACATATAAGTTTATGATGTTTATTCCTGCGTTTGTGGGATGAGCACAACAACCTAACGTGTGTTGTGGTTGGCTGATTGAAGTCTTATCAGTAACAAGGAAGAAATAAGAAATGTTGGCATTTTTACGATTTGTAAACCCTTCAGAGACTCAGCATGCGGAAACACTATCCAGCGATGGAGTAGCTGCCACACCATTACACAAAAATCTGTTAATATATATTTGTCCCTAAAGGCATTGTTGCAGTAGAGAGAGAAATCAATCAGATCTTGGACTACATTCCTTAATCCCCCCTTAATTTGACCAATTGTATGCTATTTTTGTGGGAACAAACCTGAGCCCTGACCTCAATGACCTGGTTTGACCCTCATGACCTTACACAACAGAAATGTTCTCCTGGATGAAATTACAATATTTCCCACACACGTACTCCAAAATCTTTCGAAAGTTGCTGTAGCTGCAAAAGGCGGACCACCTCCCACATTTACAGCTTTTCAGTTGCACGTGTAGTCCCAATAGTTTTGTTTCATACTGTGTGTGCATTTATTCTCCTTCTCAACACTGGTTTGATTTAATATCTGCATAAGCGGCACGTCATAGTGGCTGCTCGCCTGCCATCAGACCCTCTGAAGGAAGCATTATCTTGGGATTCATAAAGATAACTGGACGCAGCTATCATTCACTGCTGACAGAGCCAGAATTGGTCTGATTTATATGGACAGTGCGATTACAGCAGGACTGCAGTGTTTAAGTTGGACCTCATCATGCAATCCTATCATACAAAGTACGACGAGCAAAACATGCAAACGTAGCTTACCATGACATCTCTGTTCACTCTGCCCTGAGGTTGCAAGTGTTCAAGATTCTGTTTGTGTGGTTGTATTTATTTGTTAAACAACAGTAAATCTTGGAACAGTGTCTCAGCGTGTCAGATTCTTGTTCTACAGTAAAATTTTGTTGCGTAAACAATACCATTATAATGATGTTAAGGGTCTAATAGTGGAGATTCCGCCGATGATTCATCTTGTGTCCACTCTATTATTTTCTTACATATCTTAGTGTTATTTACACCTCACCTACCGCATTTAACTGGTCTCAGAGTGAGCACAGCATTCAGAATTAGTTACACACTATGGTGACCATATTTTCATTCCCAAAAATAATTACGGTACATTCAGCCTGGCCTCAAGATACTTCAATGATAGTCAACTCAAAGATGCCAAGCATAAGTATTTATCTATTTAAATGTAGCCTACACGTCATCCGTATAGGTAGAAAATAAAACACACAAATAAAACAAACAAAGGGTGTTACCAGGGAGCTAAAATTCTGGGCTGTTCCTTTTAATAAAGTAAACTTGTAGACTTCCAGTTCCTTTGTTGCTCTCCAGTTTTGCTATCAGCTATCGGCTGATCAGCTACCGCGTATTACAACTGGCGCCCAATCATTTTTTTTTTCCCTCTGGACCTCACTCTTATCTGCCTTCACGTGAGTGTTTTTCGGAGGACCCCGAGCCTTGGCGGACACACGGCCGTCTTTTCCCACTCATCGCTGAAGCGAGTTTGGAGCGGGTCCCGATTAATTCCTGGACTCTACAGTGAGTGCAATGCCGTTTTCCTTGGATGGATAAAGCCTCTTCCGCGACGCATATACAATCAGCGGACCGGCTGTACCGGACATTGTTGGATTGATTTCCCTAAAGGCCCTCAACCAGAGCTTAAAACTGAATTCTTCATGTCGATTTGTGACACCGCGGGAAACCGCGTCCTCATTAAAGTGCATGAACTTTCTCCTGCGCTCTACTGAAGTTAGATGGACCCCTGACTGCATGAGTGTTAACTTGAAGGACAATATCGTGGAACCTTCTACAAGTCCTTGGGCTGCCCTGGTAGTCAGTGTCAACAGAGTGGTGTGGACTTTCAAGGTCTCAGTGAAGTGACTCAAAGACATTCCAATCGTTTACCTCGAGTGGATGAGTCTGGACTTTTTGGCAAGGGTAAAGTTTGTCTCAACATTGGACTTAGCTCGAGTCTACAGGCAAGTTGCTGTCTCAGAGGATTCTTGACCAAAAACAGCCTTTATTTCTCACAGTGGCGTCTTCCAGTTTTGTGTACTAACTTTCGAGCTCTTTAACGCACCTGCGATCTTCCAAAGACTCATGAACTCTGTGCTGGAGTGCCTCGCTGTGATATGGTCTCTTGAGCACTTCCGCCCATATGTTTAAGGGATGCAAGTGACTTTACAGACCATAGTAGTCTCAAATGGCTTATGTCCGGTCAAAATCCTACAGTCTGGCTGGCCCGTTGGTCACTTTTCCTACAGGACTTGGATTTCACTGTAGTGCACAAACCTGGTGCACGCAATAGAGTGTCTGATACGTTAACCCGCCATCCCCTGCCTTTGACTTGTGACAGTCCGCCGGACCTCTTGACTACCCATGCTGTTATAGGCAGCTTTGACCTCCTACTCAGGGACATTGAAGCAGATTCTCAGGACAATGTAGATGATCACAATCTCTCACACTGTGTTGTCGATGGCTCCTATATTTCAAAGACTCTAAGTTCAAGTGTGCGTTACATCCTTTGAAAGGGTTAAAACTGTTTGCGCCTACTTCTATCAAGAGGCACCTTGCTGGACTATTACCCTGACCACCCCACTGCAGGTCACCTTGGTGTTTCTAAGATTTTAGCAAGACTGCGTATCAGGTTTTTCTGGCCCAAGATGGCCGCTGATGTGAAATGATATGTAACTTCATATTATTGAAAGTAACAGTGTTGCAATGAATCAGCCCATTGCCCCATAAGTACAGTACAGTATTGGATTTCAATACTTCACACCACTGCTTGTTCCTAGGACAGGTAAATATGTATTTGTTGTCATACTCAACATTATCCATGTACGTAGTGTGCGGGATGTCCAGAGCACAGCTGTGTCAGCGGATCACTTGTTGTTTGAAAGCGGAGCGCGCGCGCTCAAGAGTCCCAACATCCTCTTGATGTCACCTGGGGACCAGCAAGCAGGAAGGAACACTTTGACGCCTCATTGGTGTTTATGTGAAACTTTGGACATACGACTGATAATTCCATCTGAAGGGAATTTCTTGGAGTGCAGTGGAGAAGTGAGAGGGGAGGTCCTCTCGCGATTTAGGGACCAGATGTGTGAGAGAGGAGGGGTACAAACACAACCAGAAACACACCGTTCAAGCTGGCAGCACAGACCTTCGAGTGGACAGCTTTGATTTTTTAGCAACCGACGTAAGTAAACAAGAGGAGAGAGCGCGGAAGACGTTGCGGTTTGTCTTGTTAAGAATGGTGTGTGTGCCTGCGTGTGTGTGACACTGCTGTAGAGGATGAAGATGAACTTGAGACGTGATGACGTAGTGCGTAGCAAGCTCACAGATGCTCCATGTCTTCCTCCTCGCAGTTGTTTAGCTTTCTTTTGAAAGCTTGCAGTGCAGCCAGTCCAATTGTTGTTGTTGCAGTTTTCTAAACAAATGCAGCTCACAGCTCTTTATGTCAACTCGCTTGAATGAATGAGCCTTGAAAGAGTATTTTGTTAGCACACCTGCATAACACTGACAACCACTTATCAAAATCGAAAAAGAATCAGCTTTTAAATATGAAAAACTGATTGAGCATTTATTTGGTATACCATCTTAACATTCATATACTAATACACTTTTTGTCCTCGCTACACTCATGCCACTTTTAGCCTACTTTGCACAACCAGTTCCACTTTCGGCCTACTAGTGCACAATGAAGCCTTCTCTCTTCTCCTCGAATCGATGGTTGCTAATTTGCTACTAAATCACCAAAATGCCCATTCATACTTTTGCCTCTTTTTTTCTTCTTTTTTTTTTATAGTGTTGTAGTTGACCTAGTTTGCCAAAGTTGATCTACTAGTGTGCAAAAATGTGTTTGGAGCTGTTCAGACTGAGACACATCATGTCCAAATATGATGTGAACTACCTCCCGAATGTGATTTCAATCTCCAAAAATCAGATTGTATGTGCTTTGTGACTGTTAAGATTACAAAGGATCCATCCAGTTTCAATCTGGATGAGCTAAAAATTGGATTTTGGCTTGGAGTCTGTACAAGGCCTAAGCATCCATCCATTTTCTATACTGCTTGTCCTCATTGGGGTTGGGGGTGAGCTGGAGCCTAACCTAGCTGACTTTGGATGAGACGTAGTATCCACCCTAGATGGGTTACCAGCCAATCACATGACACAAAGACCATTCACACCTATGGGCAAAGTTAGAGTTGGGGTCACCAACATGGTCCCCCATGTCACCAACAATGATTATATGAGTAGCCTGTGGGCCTGTTGTAAAAATATCTTACCAGTGACAGGACATTTTCTCGATCATTCATCAACGGCCATGCCACACACCATCATCATCATCATCAGTCCATCATTATTTCAAGCCCAACCAAACTGTAAGTGCAAGTCTGTCATCGTTAGTTTAACCACACTTCTGTTGCCGCTAAATTATAGTTTGTCACAGCTATTTTAGGACCAATAGATCTTCTTCTCCTTCTTTTACTACTACTTATACGTCACATGAATTCACAACGTAAACATGTATCTATTGCAGTAAAGAACCATGGCACTTAATGTGTAAGCTAAAACAAAAATATTCCATAATATTTACAATCAACTTTAACAATCATCTCTTTGACTCGAAAATTCAATAACATGTGCCTTGTATGTAACATTTTTTTAAGGTTCTCGTTACTCGTCATCAAATCGGGTGTATTTTAGTAATTGTAGAGGGATTTATCTAACATTTCAAATTTAAAATCTGGTCCAGCCAGATTGTCCTTTAGGCCTAAATCCAGTTGAACATTTGTGCTTTCAGTTTCTGTTTATTAGTGTGCGGTTATCAAAACCTGACACGCCCGCTTTGATGACGACTTCCATCAGTACTGATGGAATGTCCACCTATGAACCGTATTGAGAGTAGAATGTTCCATGTAGATAAATATAATTAAATAAATAAGTAAATAATAATAATATGTTTGCAAAATGTTTTGGGGTTTTTTCCCCCCCAGACGTGTGTATCACTGGTAGCCCTTGGCATTAATCAGTTCCCAAAAGTAGCACTAAGTTTCAAAAAGGTTGATAATCCAAGTTTTATCTTCTTCAATCAATCTAACGTGCATATTTTTGGAATGTTGGTAAATAGTTGGAGTATATTTAGAAAACCTTCTCGAGCATAGTGTAAGAAAATGGAACAGCCAGCGTAGTATGAACTACTTGACGCAATGACGTACAAATATGTTGTCATTTGATTGCTTTCTATTTATGGCCCAGAAGTGACTTTTTCATATAAATATTTACTGTAATTTTGATTTGACTACTGCATTAGCCATTGACTACGGCACAAAAAAATTTGGGTTATGTTGGTGGCATAGGAACAGAATTCCATTGTAAAACGAGGACCCCCTGTTTTTGTCAGATCATGTGTCTTTATGTTGCACCAAATGGGAACTAATTTAGCTGTTACTAGGGAGGCCATAAACATAACATCTTGTCCACATAAAACCTCCTCACCAGATGTAGTTGTCCAATAGCAAGGTAATATGTTAGGAAAGGGAGTGTTTTACACTTTAGTGTTGTTTAATGCCCCTTGGACCATTGGATTGTACTGGGAGTCACTGAGATAGAGCGAGAACAGTCAGTTTAAGAGAAGCTGCAAGAAAGTTGATAATATCAACTTTGGCGTGAAGTGAGACTGCATACTTACTTGATTCCTGTGAAGATTTCATGGGTTTGTTGAATAACTATGAATAGCAGGCTCCATTTGCAGCTTTTATGTTTTATTTTTTGGCACTGACGTGGTTGTAAATGCTTGACACACGGTACCTGGCACTGCGTCCTTTGCCTCAGTTCTTTCTACCTCCTTATCGAGGAATGTTCCTTGGCAAATGTCAAGTTGCATTTCACAGAAAAATCCAGATCCTTAACATAAGTGTAAATATGCATCAGTCTAAAGGAAAACCTCACACACTCATTGTTCCAGCTTACTCCGCACTCTCCATCAGAGACACAAGCAACTTTAAATCATACAAAGTCATGTTGTTCGCACTCTTTTGAGTTTGAACAAGCCAGAATGGCCCTTTTGTTTTCAGAGACATTAGGGACTGAACAAGATCATCTCGTTTGGACTGAGTCCATGTCTAATTCCATGGGAGAACGACTGCTTGTTTGTTAACGCCAGAAAGCTCTTATGTGCTTATGCGATGAAAGAAAACTCCAACTTTGATTTTCAAGTAGAAGAGCTCTGAGAAAAGGCTGCGCTTCATTTAAATGCTCTTGTTTTTGTTGCCACTATAAATATGATTATGCCAGATGTGGCATGCAGTAAAAGTGTTTGTCGGGAGTTATAAATGGCTGTTCTAAAAATGTATTTTCCTCAGGTCCAATTGCACCAAACTTTGGAGAACTGAGACGCCGTGGCTTTTCTGGTTGTTAATCACCACAGTCTGACATTTCATCCCACCATCTTGGTTTATGTTCAACCAATCGGGATTTACCAGTGTCACCGTGTGAATGTGTGAAGCCGACGACTTCGTGTTGATTTATACTGTTGTGAGTGCGCGCTAGTGGAGATACATGCAAGATTTATTGTGTTTTTGACTGTTTATGGGACTTCAGAAAGTGAACTGCTTGCCTCCCATGAAACACGCTGCTGAGCCTCCTTTTCTGATTTTGGGGTTGTGTCCTTGTGTTATGAGCACAGCATCATTCTGAGGCCAAACCCAGTCTGTTCAACACATTCTGCCACCAGAGTCACCAGAGAGCTCGAAACAGAAAAGCCTTGTTCGAGCTCTGGCCTGAGAAGTTGGATATATTTCAGCTGTGCAGATGATTATTTCACAGGATTGTTCACATTCAGGGTTGAGGAAGAGAGATGTCCTTTTCAATTGGTTTGAGATATAGACCCCACTTTCATATCCAGGTTGCATAACAAGTCTGTGATTGATGACGATAGAGGTAGCGTTAGACAATTCTATTGGAGTTACATTGTGATCTTGTTGGATAATCTTTGAATGGGAAAACTTATAGTACAAAGAGGAGGACAGTTTAATGTCTACTTAATTTTCAGACTAGTTACTCCTTGACTACAAATTACTGAATGTAATTTAGTGATGTCTGCTGTTTACAAAGCAGTTGACCACTCCCCTCTCTGACCCCACCAAAGAAATCTGCTTTTGTAGTCGCCAACTTTAGGTATGTATATTGATTATCCCTTTTATCATTATGATTTTAGTCATTAATAAAATGCACTGCCACTGATTAATATAAAACATATGGCAAACTGTGGTAAGACCTGATGGAACAAAGTTAAGCCACAGCTCCAAAAGGAAAGTTTGGGGCAAAAACAACACTAAGCATAAGCAGAAGAACAGTGCAGCATGTTTTGAAATATTTGTTTCTTCACCAGGCTTTAGTAATTGTAGAGAGATTTATCTACCATTTTAAATATGGTCAATTTTGCCTAATTTAAAATCTGGTCCAGCCAGATCGTCCTGTAGGCCGAAATCCAATTTGTGCGTTCAGCCTCTGGATATTAGTGGGTGTTAATTCGGAACTGAACAACATTATCTCTCATCTGCAGCCAGTCATACTTTTTTATTATTATTATTATTATTATTATTTATTTTCCCAGAGTTCTGGAGAGTATGATTATGAAAAGCTATGAATATCAACAAATCCTTTTCAAGTCAACAGTTGAATAAGATGCACAGCAATCTGATGAAGTCCATCTCACTCCAAAAAACGAAATCTTAACTAAGATATAATCTAACCTAAAAGTTATTTTTTACTTAAAATAATTAGAATTAAATCAGACCAGATCATTGTACTTATTTTTAGATACTTTTTACTTAATTATTTTATTTGATCAAGCAGTCTTAGCCTTGAGTGTTAACAACCAGTTTTAAGTACTTTAAGGCTTAAAACAAGCATTTTCCACATTTTAAGATGACAGCTAACCAACATCAAAGGCCCTGAACTGGGATTTCATAAGAGGAATTTTCTAATTTTAAGATTTTGCATAATCTAGAATGTATGAAAGTATGAAAACAATCAGATCAGTGCGGCTTCGTTATATTTACTACGCTCATTTGTCATCTTTCCAATATTCTGATATCCAAATTCAGTGGTCTAGTGGTAGAGTGCCTACCCTCCGACTTGAAGGTTGTGGGTTCAATCCTGGCCTGGGTCATACCAAAAACAACTAAAAATGTAACCTATTACTTTCCTGCTTGACACTCAGTCAAAGTAAAAAAATACATACATATTTTAAGAAAATAGTTCTATTTATTACAGCTTGGAAAAAGTCAATATAACTTGTATTTAAAAAAAATACTATTTTCAAGACCGCTGTGGTTGATATAGGAATAGTATTATTGTCTTATTTTTCTAAATTTTACAGGTAAATTTAAGTAAAATTTTCTTGTTCTGCTGGCAGATAATTTTGCTTATTTGAAGTAATAATTTTCTTATTTTACTCTATTTTTTTCTTTAATTTTCCACTATCCTTTTTGCTCTTCTATTATAATAGATCCGTCCAAAAAAATCAGTTCTGCTCTTGTATTATTTATGTGTTTGTATTTGAATCCATATACGCTCATATACAGTATGTGATGTCATAACATAAGAGAACAAAGGAGAGGATAGACTAGAGAGGGGGGAAAAAAAAGCTGAAGAACTTCACATTTGACAGGACAACTACATCTTATTTTAATGGGTGCATCCTGCAAGCATGACTCAGCTCTCCAAGACTTATTAACCTTTGTGATTGAGGTGAAGGTTGTTGTGCCCAGCTGTCCACTGGCCGAGCCAAAGCTTAGCGCAATTAGAGACGATGAGCCAAGATCAGGAGACACCCACGGCGGACGTTGTCACTGCTGAGCACCGTGATGAAGTGAGCGTGGCTGGCAGCGGTCCTGAAAAGGCCCTGAGAGAAATCAGACGTAAACAAGAAGGATTACAACAAAACTCCTAGCTTGCACTGAGTGAACTCGCATCGAGTCCGTTTGTTGCAAGGCCGGAGTGAAGTCAGCCAGATGGTTTTATGGGTTAGTTATGGCTCAGTTGTTTATTCTTGTGAATATACTACATTTGAGTTGTTTGTTAAAGGTGTGAATTATGAAGAGACAGTCAAGGAAGTGCTATCTAGAAGGTAATTCTCCACCATCTGGTTTAGCTCTTCTTGGTCACATGATGATGAGTCGGTAGTCACGCCCCCACCTCACCAACCAGCCACCCAGCCCGAAATTACTAAACACATATACCACTTTCCTTTGTACACAGCATTTCCCTAGGTGATTACCCTATGAACAAAATAATAGTTTTTGTCTGTGCACTATTCTTTTTCTAATGATTGTGTCTAAAATACATCAGTCTCAATCAACCAACCATTGAGGTGACCTGAAGGCTCTCAGCTGACGTCATTCAGGTATACCAGTCAGTTTTGAGTTACTGACCAAAATACATTGATTGGGCAGAAATGTTAATTTTGAGATTTCTCCATAACCTCCTTATAAGGTCTTTATTTTCATCTCCCAGCAGCCCAAAAATGTAAATTGTAGTTTAAGTTTATGAAAATAAGTGATTATAGTCAATCTGTGTTGGCAAATTTTTGTATTTCACCGACTGCTAGCTATATAGCATGTCACTCCAAAATAACCCTGTCATGACTCGAGTCATGCAGGAGTAATGTTTGGGTCTTGTCTCATGTTTGGGGTCAGGCCTGGGTTAAGTTTGAGTAGAGTTCATGACCGTGCGCCAGAGTTCACGGCCAGTTACGTGTCTTTTTTTGGTACTGATGTAACAGCATCCAGTTTCAACTAGTTTTAGACTATATGATGTCTGGACTATATGATGTCAAGGATCTTTTATGCTATATGATGTTTGTTGATGTCCGGAACGTTCTGTAATTACGGAGTGAACAGCCAATCAGAGAATTCCATGTCATTACTAGTACTCATATGTCTAGCTACAACCAATGAGATTGATTGACTGTCTATTTAAGGGTCTGAGAATTGTGTGTGTTTTGCCGGATTATTGCTCAACTGTTCCTGTGTACCGCTCTCTTAGTTTCTGCCTCGCAATGTAAATAAATAGATAAAATCTTAATTGTGTCTTCGTATTGGGATCCAACCTCTCAGCACACAACAAACCCGGAGCTCTGCACCTCTAATGTCACTCATAAATGATTAATATAAATGCACATCACAATCACTAAAAGTCAAAATAAACCATTTTGTGACCCAACAACGCAGAGTCGAACAGAAGACGTATGCACGCTTCCTTATCTTATTGCAGTTTCTCATATGACTCATCGGTATAGAATCTTATTATAGTTTGTCAGTTCCAGGATGTGTTTAACAAGTTGATGGAATGTAAATACGGTAATGTAATGTTTTGAACACTCTTCAATGTCATAATTTCACACGACGTTTATACCGATGGCACCACGTATGTCACTGACAATGCCAAAAAAAAAGGGTTGACCCATCAAATCCTTTTCATTTTCTTTATGTGGCCAAGTGCATTTGCAATATAATAAGTAATAATATAGAATAAGTAGCAACAATAAAACGAGCAAATTTTCGCAGAAGACGCCTCAGGATATAAATTGTTAGCTTAATGGGATCTTTGAAGTTGTTTTGGCGTTGAGACCAAATCACCCATTTTTGCCTTATTTCATCATGTCAAACTTCCTCAGATTTTAGGGGTTAAAGTCTTGGATGATGTTCTTACCTTGTATTGGAATTGACTTTTCATTGATTTTTCAACACTTCCTGAAAGTTTAGAATCTATCTTTTTTTTCCTAAAGTATTGCTTGAACAGTATGGACGTTTGAAAGATGTATGTGCCCAAAACGTGTTTTTCCTCAAAATGAGGGATTTCAACCTGCCAACATTGACATTTCTGAAGCTTTGTCCATTTTTGAGGTACTTCCAATGTATTATATGTTGTTTTAAAGGGAATTATGTGTAGAATTAGAAAGAGTATATAAGTTTTCATTTTTAGACATAAGCCTGATTTTGTGAAAATGCATTAAATTTGGGGATTAAATTACAAAAAATATTTTAAAAAATTAACTAGATTTAATCAGGTTTATTTACTTGGCAGCTGAACTCTCCTCACTTTGCTGCCCAACTTAAAGGAAAGTCACTGGCATGAAAATGGACAAAGCCGGTGAGGTAGTTGTACTTTAAAAAAGTTGCTCAACCGAATTCAAATACCATATTAGTTGCACGTCTTTGCAAAACACCCAGCTGAAGTTACCTCCATGGGGCCTCGCAAATCAACACTGCTGGACTTTGACGCATGTGGGTGGATAACTAAACCTGTAAGCGAGACGTTCTGAGGAGAGTCAGTTTTGATCATTTTGTGAATTAATTTCACAGGAGCTGAATTGTATTCAAGTATCGACGAAAGCTATAGGAATAAACAAACTTGCACCATCAAACAAATATTACGTGCTTGGTTCAGACTGTTAGGGTCATAAAACTCTCATCTTCACGCTCCGATTCCTTCTGCTCACTTATCCACATGGCTACTGGTCAATTCCTGGCTTCAGCATCACATCGTCTCCAGCTGGCAAGACACTGAAATACTTTGTCTTACAGCTGCTCAAACTCTACTTCCACTTCCTCGGCTCAGATAAATTCACAGAGCTTCTCGTTGCAAGTTTGACTATTTTCTGCAGGGTAGAACAAACCAGAGGTTAACCAGTGCAGACAATGGATTGCGTAAACTTTGGACACATTCTGTTTACGCTTCATAGCAAAAGAGCTTTTTGTTAACTAGTTGAATAGCCTGAATATGTGAATAATCATGTCTAACTATCAGAGGTGGAGAATTGAGGTCCAGAAAGTAAAAAACCCTGCCACAGAATAGATTTGCTTTAGCCACAATTGCTTCTACTGAATCGGCAGGTTATGAGCTACCTGTTGAGTAGAAGCACTTGTGGCTAAAACCAATCTGTGCAAGTGTTTTTACTGTCTGGACCTGGATTCTTCACCTCTGCTAACTACGTTGGGTGGCACTAGCAATTTAAGGTTTTTTTTTGTAAACTCTACCTGTATGTGCCATATTTTAGAAACTTGTACACCACTTACATTTTTGTTGGTGACATAATTTCCTGGTTAACACTTAGGAAATAACACTCTGCTACACTCTAAAGTAGCTAGTGTACAGCTTGTAAATTACTGTCCCCTAAAAAATAGAACTGTGAAATGCCGTATTTATAGCAGACATGCTATTATTCCTCAGATTTTGACCAATCAGAAGCATGCAGAATTTAGGTAAATACAAGCGAATGACTGAGAATAGCAGATTCAACACATCAATTTAGCGACTTTTACCCAACGCCTCAAAGTGCGAATTCTTAATATGATGTGGTTACTCTCTGCTCAAGGAATCACCATCTCCTTATTTGAAAACCCGTCTGAAAAGTATTGGCACAAACATCCGCGTACACAACGTGTATTTCTTGCTAGTTTCTGAGTTTTTTTTTTCTCGCAAATCTGCAATTTTATTTCTCGAAAATATACAAGGTTTTTTTCACACAAATTTGCCACTTTCTAATGTAACGGATTTGTGATTTCATTTCTCGTAAATTTGCGAGTTTTTATACGTGGCCCTAACATGCCGTCGTACTCTGTCGTGTCGTTATTACTATATTCATTGTTGTAGCTCACTCATTTGGACAGTTGATGTTCACCATTACTAGTGCACTATTTGGTGAAAAAAAGGGTGAATGCCCATAAAATCCAAAATGCTGTGGCAATTGTTTTGTTATTTTCAGAGGTTGAAGTTAACATGTGCATGCGAATTTTGGTGACGATTCATAGCATTTTTGTGTCACAAAAGCGATTTTTGGCTTTTGTACTTTTACAGTTGTGCTCATAAGTTTACTTACCTCAAGTGTATGTAAACTTTCAAGCACAACTGTAATGTGTTTGCATCATATACACATTGTTGCTGAACAATATTTACACACTGTTGGTCACTTTGTATTATTTAATGACTGCATCATTCGCACACTGTTGGTTGATCGGGCGCTATACTGAACACTTTATATTCATATTGATGATTGTTGTTTATGTGAAACAATCAGACACAAATGATGTGTTTTAATATTCTTTAGCATGTGATTAATTGATGGATCAGTGACAAAGAATGAACCCTGTCACACAATCACAAGTTTATTTCTCCCATCTACCATTGCCACTCACAATTGCAATCGCCAAACTCCCCCAACTGCATTCTGGGTAGCTGCTTACTGCTCTAATGTTGAAGCCATGTGGTTGCTGAGTTCATGACTATGAGGGATTGTTATGAAAAAACACAGGAGACATATTATACAAATAATTATGTCATGATTTTCAGTAGTGGTCCAAAGTGTGATCTGTTATTTAACTGGAGATTAGTGTTTCAGGTCCTTTTTCAGCCTTGAATGGAGGGACCTCAAAGTGACAGACAGGCTGCTTTACTTTAGTTTAGTTTGGAATGTGGCAGACAAATGTTCTTTCGTGGTTTACACAAGTAAATACAGCAATGTATCTTCTCATATGTAATGGTATTAGTGCAGAATTTGCATTTTACACACATAGGAATTGTGTGTATTTATAAAAGGGGTAATATAATCTAAATATTATAAACTGTTAGTAATTTGGGTCTTTTTTCCAGGATTTCCACTGTGACACTTACAAGAAGGCATTTTAAGTCTTAGATTGTGTTGGGTGAATTTATTTTGATGGGATATTAGATCTTAGCACGTGTTTATTCAAATTTTTGATTGTTTCACAGATCATTCATCTTTTTGTGCGTTAATCGCTTCCACATGTCCGATTTAACCAGCTAGTCCACACAAGTCCGTAGTGTCCATGGCTTTGTAATGGATGCAGGATCCTTGAATATCTTTCGACAGTCAGGATGAGCGTGGAAGCATGAGTGGAGGGGGTACAAGAGTCCGCTGATGAGGGCGGAGATCAGTGGTTGGATGATGGGATAATGTGAAGACAGTATGAGGAGGGAGGCAGATTTGGGTAGACACCTCCTCAGGCCTGCTTGGTGATGATGAAACAGGATTGGCTCTGTTGGACGAATGGCGGAGATGCTTCCAACTAGAGCACTTGTCATTTGTAAACATCCACTTTGTACACATAAAACAAATGGTTCCTCTTTTCATTTCCAGATAACAATATACTGTATATGTTTGACTTTTGCTTCAGGAAAAAAATAATAAAAGATTGGTCAGTGATGTGGGCGTTTTTGATGAAATGGCATTTCAGCAAGTCCAGTTAAGCCTTTTACATAATCATTCTTAGAGACAGGATGTGTTCAAATTATATATAATAGCAGGGATTTGATCATAGCTCCTATCCCAGGTGCAGTGTCCTTTCCCCCAAATAATTTGTGTCAGAGAAAATAGGTAAATGCGGAAAACAGCTGTGGTCTTTTCATGGACACAAAAACAATCGCGCTGCCACCATTTCCACTGATGGATTTTGTAGTATGATCGAATAGCAGCTGACCTCTGCCAATTTATTGGTCTCATCTTTCTGGCTCGCTTCCCTGTTTGTGATGGGAAGCCAGGAGTGACAGCAAAGAAGCAGAGCCCAAAATTTACAACAGTAGAGGATCGAGACTGCAAAGGAGATCAACTAAAGGCAACATGCTTTGATTTGTGACATCCTTCTTCTGGATATGGGAGAGTTTTTATTTCCAAAATCCTATTTCCCTTTGAGAATTATATCACTTTTGTTAATAATCCTTTTAAAAGGGTCTGTATTTTCTACCCAGCTTGATGTGACATGAAGTGACAGAGAGGTGCGAACAACCTTGACATAGCAGAATCCTCATCACTACTTTACTTTGTTATCCAGTTTTCCCCCTCATAATTCAAACCTTTTGTTGGCGCATCTTTGTTTTGCCTGTTACTATTTTCCTAGGTTACATCGCACACATCCTTTTGTGCAGGCATTGTGTGGGATCTACTCCAGTGTTTGCTGTATTGTACTTTATTAATACAAGAAACACATTTTGGATTTTGCTGGTGTTAGGCAGAATTCTTGTAGCTCCAAAATCATCACTTTTCAGGAGCCCAGCATTTTCAAACCAGCATTTTTACCCACCATATTGCATAAATGGCAACAGGTGGATACACAGGTTTTAGGAAGAGATTTTATTTGTTCTGCCTGTCACTACATGTTGCATAGGTAGATAAACAAAAGCATATTTTACTAACCCTCATTCAATTAGTGTTGAGGGACCAAAAATGATGGATTATGGTGCCAGGCAAGATGTTAAACTGCTTGATATGGGTTTGGAGTCCCCACTTTAAGAGCTGGCTCCCCTGAGTTAAATTGAAAGTTAAGTTGCTACAAATAAATAAATAAATAAATAAATAAATAAATAGCAAAAAAAATGAAAAATCCAAGTTAAAAAGTACATGCCTGTTATTTGAAAACATTTGTGTTACATCTTCTTTTAAAATTATGTCACGATTGAGGTGTGGTGGAAATAATAATGAATCGACGTGGACAGAGGGGAGACAAGAGACTAAATACACGCACACACTAATTGACACAATTAGACACAGCTGGGCAAGACACGTGGCAGAGTGTGCTGATTGGTTGATACATGAGGAAGGGCATGCAAACAGAGGTGGACATGACAATGCTTGACAAGACTAGGGGGGCACACAAGGACAACAACGCAAAACACAGATCATGACTGAAACTAAGAAAAACAAGAAAAAAAAACGAGTCCTCAGAACTGGGAGGTGGACGTGCTAAGCAGCCATAAACGTATTTATTTATTTATGTATTTATTTATGTATTTATTTATGTATTTATTTATTTATTTATTTATTTATTTATTATTTTAATCATGTGCTGTTGCAACCAGCTGATAAGCACAATGTAATGTAAGTGTACTGCATATGCTGTATTTGTCTGGCTTATTGATGGCACACGGTTATGTCCCGCTAGCTTAGTTCAAAACTTGAAATGGATATTAGACTGTGTGCTATTAGACTCACTTTTCTCCTGCAGGCACCACACCTTTGTCCTGTTTACATTCTTGTGCCCAATACTGATCAATGAGAGAATAGCAATCTCATGTAACCCAATCACACAATCCAGTCAACTAATTTGGACCAGAGAAAGTAAGGGGAATGTAGCCTTAATCATAAATTAAAAGTTATGTTGTCATATGCAGCATATTTAAGATTTCAATCCTGTAATTGTTTGTCTTTTATTTATTTATTTTTTCTAATCCCAGCTGGTAATAATCACAATTTTTCATGCCTTTCAAGATAATTGTGCTGCTGGAACTAATAGAATATGCTAACCCTTGCTTGCTAGCACTCTAGCAACTTCATCCCGTTTTAGCCCGAGAAGCATGTTGTGGCTTTGCTGTGTACATATTACAGACCTGCTTAAGTGTCTATTACTGTACTGTAATTGCCAGCAATGTTTTCCATATGAAGTTGATGTATTCTACCAGCTTTGTGCACCATGTCATCATGAAGGCGTAATATATATATTTTTTAATTCCAAAATTTGTTCACAGAGGGATTTCCTCTTGTAGCAAACAACATCTAGCATTCCAGGAAAGTGAAAGCAAGTGATGGATGTTCTTTAAGAAATGTTGTCAGCTAGTGGAATCACTCGCCTTGACCATTTAACCCCACAGGCTGCTTTTACATTCAATATTTTATACCTGCGTAAGTAAAAGTATGGAATCAAAGTTAATAAGCTCATTCTAAACAAGTGCAAACTTATTGAAATGATGCAATTACCTATTGTACTGTGTTTCTTTATGCCAAGCAGATAACTTTCAGCTGAAAAACCAGGGTCGTCTTGCTGTACTATCCAACACAAAGAGAGATATAACGCACTCACTATTGACATTGGCTAAATTCAGTCCTATGGTTCGAGCATTTGTGTACTTGGCAGTATTGAGAGTCATACACGATACCACTGGCTATTAATTTGGTATAGTTGAAAGCTTGCAATCAGCACTCAAACCAAAACCAAATATTTTTGCCTTTTTTAGTCATGTTTCTGTAAAACGCAGGCCAGCTTTAATAATAATAATAATAATAATAATAATAATCTGAAAAAGGAAACTAAACACTGGGGGGCATTTTGTCCTTTAAATATAATTTCTATCCACCCATTCATCATATTTTTATGCAGCACCGCAGTATATATTGCATTGAATATAGAATTTTTGTTTTGTTTTAGATTCATCACAAACCCCAACAACCAATATCAAGGACCAATGTTTGTGTTAATATACCCACACATAGCAGACAATTGAATATGCACTTAGCACACAATTAATAACGTACTTGTGATACTTTACTTGTTATGCACGGAAAATATGGTATTATTTGTGCAATTATTTAATAATGTATTTTTTTTCTGTTGTGTGTCTATTACATAACATGCTTTGGTCTTGTCTCTGATAGGAATGTGATACCAAGCAGCTGAGAGCAGCTGGGACAGGTGGGAGGGTAAGTACAACACTTCTGAAATCATTCCATTCGAATTTTCTGTACACCCAAATACATAATTAAAATCAATTTCTATTAATTAAAGCTTATCAACTTTGTAAGATGCAATATTGAAGTTAAAATGATCCATAAACATACCCCGTATGCGCTGTATAAATGTAGAAGATTCTTATCTTAAAAACATCAGCTAGTCCATCCATCCATCCATAGAAAAGTTTATTTCTTGCATTTCATGAATAGCTGTCAGTTCAACGACTAGCTGCTTATAGTTTTAAAAATCCAAAATTGGATCCTAAGTAAAGATATCCTAAAACTCACACGTGTTTAGAATGTTTGGGAATCCATGCTGACTCCAACCAAATGATTGTGATTAAAGTACATACAAAATTAAATATTGCACTGGATGACTAGAAGGCTTCGATGACTCACAGTCTCGTGTGTTGTGCAAGAAATCCAAACAAGTTAATGGTGAGAGTTTTCAGCATTCATCTATCTGTATACTACTGTACTGTATTGTGATTGTTTCTAATGGGAGTCCGTCTAGTCAAGGAGAACGTTCAACATCATTTATTCAGTGTTGGTACAATGTCAAACCACAAGGGGGCGGTGGTATGGCATCAATGAGATATATAGATTGTGTTGATAACAGATCTTAGCAACTATCAGATTAAAAGCTTTGCATGTTTTAAACCCAAATAAGTCTTCCTAATTATTCATTCAGTCATATTTTGCCACTGGTGAAAAATATGTTTGAATTTTGAATATGCTTATGTATTAATACTGTACAGATCTTGATTGTAAATTGTATTAATGCTGAAGTGTTGTCATTTGATGTGCTTTGTGTTGAGTCGAGGTTTAGCATTCTCAATAGCTCACTACTGGAATGGGCACTATGATTTATGAGCTGTATTACAAATGCTGGAAGAAGCTACTGTCAGGGGACTGACATCCTTTCACTCATCAACTATATTTATGAAGACTTGTGTGTAACTTGGCCTTGATTTACACTGTAGGTCCATGTGCCCAATTCGATGCCCATTTCCAATTTTGTTTTCTGTCGACACAGTTGACTGTGACAACACAGATCTACAAATTGTAACTGCAAATGTTAAACATATTTTTTTGTCATTGTTATTGATGACTTACTGTCAGGCAGCATTATGTGTGAGTGGCTGGCACGTGTGCAGCACAGCCCTGAGGTGTTCAAATCTTGGCTGCGTGGAGTTGGCATGTTCTATACAGTACACGCTTGCGTGGTTTTTCTGCAGGTACTCTAGTTTCCTCCCACATTCCAAAACATGCACGCATGCAAATGTTTTATTGTGATTACATTTCTGGAGGTCATGCTAGATATCATCTAGTGTGCTCTCCTGTGTGGATGGTAGTGATAGACCAATAAGTTGTTGTTTGTTTGTTTTTGTTTTTTATCAGGGCCCATACCGATTACGAGTACCAAAGGAGATCTATAATCAATATTTTGAGCTGATATTCAGTGTTAGTAAAAGTGGAATATATTGGCATCATATTTTTTTGGGGTTGAAATGTCTTAAAGCGTATGTTTTATTTTTTATTTATTTATTTTTTTTAAATCGTAGACAATCATCTATGTTAGAAAAAAAAAATCAAGGAGCTCCCAGGGTCATCTATGTCTTAAAAACTAAATGAAAACTGAAACAAGTAAATATCATAGTTCCCTATAGTTTTATACAGTAAATGCATTTTTTTTTCATGTATCTTTGTTTTACTTTCATGAACAAAAGATGACAAGAGTTCCGTCAGCAGCATCTCTTATAAAGTTTAACTGAAAGTCAAAATTAATAGTTCCCAGAGGTTAACATAGTTTTAAATTGATCTATTATTGATTGTCAGATTAGAAAAATAAATAAATAAATAAATAAATAAAATGCTGATACCAATATTAGTCCAAATGCCAAATATTGGCGCTGATAATCAGCCCGGCCAATAATCGGTCTATCCCTAGTGGTGTGATTTCTTTATCATTGTAACCCCTTCATAGTAATTATGTTGAGCAAAAAAGAAAAAATGTAGACCATACCAATATGTACAATATGAATTCACATGTATAACAGAACTTGTGGTGTTCCACAGGGTTCAATTGTGGGGCCGCTGCTGTTTTCATGGTCTCTAATACACATTTTAAGTTCTCTGTGAATGTGCAGAGGAAACCGGTGGGGTTCAGACCTCCAACAAGGTTGACAACCACTACTTTAGAGGCATTTGCTCTGGAAATGTTGTACACAATTCTATTCGACTACACTTTGTTTTGCTTACATGAACCCAAGTCATGCCAGAGACTTTCTGTAGAGGCTGCCTAGCGCTACTTCTTTTGAATGAATGTGAGTTGTGCAGGTCTGCTTCATACCCATGCAGTGATTTGTACTGTTTGTCCACAGTTGAAAAGATGTTAACCTGTGACTGATGACTATCTGTGCTCTTGCATGTGTGTACATGTTTATTAGCATACCACTGGCACACAATCAGTTGATATGAGTCATCGCAAGAGCTTTTCAGTGTACATGATCAGTAAAGTGAGAAAAAACACAAAGAAAAATACATTCGGGAGATAGGTGCTATGCTATATAAGTGAGTGTGCTCCACAGCTTACGGAAAAAAAACAATGGCAGCTGTATGTATCAAATATTTTAGTATTAGGCCGGTATTTGAATGTGCCGGCTGCAACTCATCTCTATGTCACACATTATACACGTGTACATCTCAACATGGACCACCCAAAGCTTTTGATATCGTAACAATAACAGGTCCACTTCCTTCAAGTGATATGGCTTTGGTTCAGCTGTGGATGGGATAGACAACATGCTTCCATATCACAGCAACAGCAGCTACTTTGTTTAGTTGACTTGTCACAGTTGAGATCTCAACTCCCAATCTACTTTTTGCATGGCCAGAAATATACGGCAGCAGCTTTTGATTTAGGCTTTTAATCAGTCTGTATAAGCCATTATAGCAACCAAAAGATTTTCAATGGTAATGCATTGGCTTTTTCTTTTTTTACTACAACCTCGATTGCAAAATGTGGTGCTTTGAAAAACAATTCCGTATAAACAAATTCCTCTGGTTAGACATCACTCTCGTTTTTTTTTTTTTTTTTTTTTGCGACCCTTTATTTTGTGATCTGTTTTTCCTCCTTGTGAGCACAAATACACTGTGGTACTGGTAATTAATATGATAATATGTGTGCTGGCATAATTTTTTTCCAGACATCATTGTGAGCCATGTTAAATTGAGGCCTGCCTGAGGTTTCTGCTGGAAACAGTGAGGAGAAGCCCGGTACAGTATGTCTCTGTCTGTGCCGGGCTAAATTGGCAAAATAACATTTTTTTATTTTTTTTTTGTACCGAAAACACATTACCAAACTTGAGCAAAAACGACATATCCAGATAACTCAGTGAGTATTTATCTTCGCTTCACCTCTTGGTGTATGTTTGTTATGTGCAAATTATCCCAACCACAGAAGCTATAAAGTAGTGCGGTGGTTTATTTGAGCTACATCGTTTGACAGAAGTGCACTAATGCAGTTAATTCAAACTCAATTTGATCGCCAAGCTTCTTACCCTTTGACATGTTTGATTCTTCAAACGTATCTCAACACTCTAACCTCACTACTTATGTGTAAGGATCTGATTTATGGTATTAAATCCCAGTGGAACACATACATACATAGGCATGAGAGGTTGAGTCTGTTCAAATAAGTGACAGGTAGCGGTTTCCCTGGTTGTCTGATAAGAGCGATGGGAGTGCGTGAGCTTCAGTGGTGCTATGCAATCAACCCACATGATGCTCCACCTGCTTAAGCTGTTAGGAAACAATCAACACACAAATATGGCTCTTAAATTTGAGGTGGTTGGGGACAATGTAATAAAACTGACATGAAGTTTTAGTGCTCTGTACTTCTGGGTCAAGGGAGCATACTTTCACAAGCCAACAATAATGTCCGCGACACAGCTGATAACTTCGTGTGTGTACAATAGCAAAACCCCGAGAACCTGCAAGTGAGGCATCCAGATGGTTTATATTACACATGTCATATTTTTAGATACTGTATAAGCTCCCAAAAAATGCTTTCCTTTAAATTGTGCTAACAGCCGTAAGCTTCAGTTCTAGTGCGTGGGTGCACACCCACCCACCCTTAAATTTGATGAGATGCTAGTTGACACATAACACGTCTTGGTTCATCTCTGATCGTGTTAGATTGGGCTGTTTTGGGAGGCCTCATTTCTTTGTTTCATAAGATGTTGCCATTATTCTTCTACCCATAAAGCTCATTCACATGCAGACCAATGCTATCAGTTAAAATGAGCAATTGCTCTTCGACGTCAGTAATGGAAAAAGCCCAGCTATGCGTGAATTGGCCTGCCTGTGTGATGAATGACATTCATATCTGGCCCGACAGTGACCATTTTAATTGCCAGTGATTAGAGTCTGTCTGCAATTAAAAGCTGGAAATGAGCATTTTCTTGCTGTGGGAACTATATTCTGTCTGCGCACACAGCCACCTCTCTTTAATTGGACTTAGTATTGCGTATGTTTGACTTGGTTGACTTCTTTGCCCGCTCGGGAATACAAATCATTCATTAGTGCTGAATTGTACTGATTCATTTCACTTATCAACGACTTTATTTATTCGAGAAAGGAACAAAATCACATCAATTAGCGTCGCTAACACTCGCAACACTTTAGCCGTTCTGAGTCACGTGTCTAAACTCAGGAGTTGCATCCTCCTGAAGGATGCATGTGAGGGCTGATGACTCCATGGCGCTTGCTTGAACACTGTCTAAATTTGATAAAGCTCAAAATTGCATCCCTCACCACTGCTATTACGTATAAATCTATATAATTTCCACACGTCGCGGCCTTCCATATTCCAAGAATCGCTGAAAAATTCACATTTCAATGTGACGACACCAAGCAAGGAGAAACAGCAAAATGGTTTTATATATATAAATATAATTTTCAACCTAATGTCAGAAATGTTGTTTTGTGGGCTCTTTGTACAAATGTTGAAAGGCTCAATTTTACAATACAGTTTTGCCTTAAGGCCTGCAGGTCTTTGGTTTGGCAGATTTGACTTTTTTCCTTGTCCTCTTTGGCCTGCAAGTTCACTAATCATCCGTCCATTTACAGTGCAAGGTCATAGGGAGGCTGTATGTAGACTATGCCAGCTGATTTAGGGTGAGACACCCATTTAGACTGCCAACTCACACTCGCGTTTACACCTATGGGCAATTTAGATTTAGTGAACCTAACAAACATAGATTGACAAGCCGAATGTCCTGAGGAGACCCCAAGTTTATTGCAAGGCAAAGACACTGCAGCATTAAATACAGTAGGTGTCCACAAGGGGGTGGACATTCAGCACACATGTACTGACTACGCTGCATCAAGCACTCTTAAAGGGAATGTTTGATGTATATTTACTGTGTGCATTTATTGCTTTTATTGCTGCCTGTGCTGTGCACTTTGAGGTTTATTTTAGAAATGTAAAGTGTATTACAAATAAAATATATTATTATTATTATCCCTGTTCAAATGTTGTTGTTTTTTTGTTAATCTAAATTCTATACTGTTTATAACACAGCTATTTGGAAAATTGACTTTATTAAAAACCTCACGTTATCATTTCACAAAGATATCAATTTTAACATCCCCCTCATATGAAGAGCAGCAGTGCTTCGTGTGTAGCGGGGGACACCTGGGATCTCCCGCCATCATTATTTTACTTACTCCAGCACACCGTTCCAATTTTATTGATGCATTGCGTTTGACCCATAAATATTGTTTTGTTATTGTTTTTGGAACTGCAGCTTGTCCAACTGTCCCACTGTTAGTCCATTGTCACACGTTCCAGCATTCCAACGTCTCTCTCCCTCAAGGGGATTTTTTTGGGGGGCTTGTATTGGCAAGATTAAAGCTTGTATTGGCAGGAATGTTTGGCAGATCGGTGGACTATGAGTTCAAATTAGGGACGTGTCATGCAGTGTGTTAAGGTAGGCGGTTTATTTTCTTCAAAATAATTGGATAAATAGGTAGATGGACAGGTATTAAATTCAGGTGCAGTCAGTCAAGATAAATGATGTGCAGTAAGACCATGATGAATGATACATAGGATTATTTTACATGTATCATACAGGGAAAGGGACTTATGTTGTTTGACCCACTGTGACCTTTCCCCTCATTACATTTCAAATGATTCATCTGATTCACTTTTGAGATGAGCAAATACTCTTATGTATATTATAGTTAGTAATTGTCAAAAGATACATGGTTGTGTTTGCATTTTCAGGGTGACGACACGCTTGTGGTGTTTGTTTTTAATAGCCTTGATTTCTGTTTGAACTTGCTGAACTCACGTGTTCCACTGATTCACAGTTTGAGAAAACTGGCCAATTGCCACCCTCCTAATTTGCTTCTTGTTGATGTGATGTCATTTGTGACCCGCAATGGTTCACACGTTGCAAGGATTGGCTTGGAAATATGGTCAAAAATAGATTGGATGGTTAAAATTTTCGATTTTGAGATTCCTCCAAAAATACCCTTCATTTGCCAGCAGCCCAACAGTTAAAATTGTGAAAATAAGTGATTAGTAGATGATGTGTATTGTATCATTAGCTAATGTGTTTTTACCCAACTTGTAGCTATTGCTTCTTGGTGGACTCCAACTTGGTCTCATAATAACCTGCTATTTTGAGCTGGAGCCATTGACTGCCTAAAAAATAAAATAAACAATGTTAAAATTCGGGCAGCACGGTGGTGACTGGTTAGCACGTCCTACTGCCACTTCTGAGGTCTCGGGTTCGAGTCCAGGCTCGGACCTTCCTGGGTGGAGTTTGCATGTTCTCCCCGTGCATGCGTGGGTCTTCTCCGGGTACTCCGGTCTCCTCCCACATTCCAAAGACATGCATGGCAGGTTAATTGGGCGCTCCGAATTGTCCCTAGGTGTGCTTGTGGTGTGCTTGTGAGTATGGATGGTTGTTCGTCTCTGTGTGCCCTGCGATTGGCTTGCGACCAGTTTAGGGTGTACCCCGCCTACTGCCCATATCCAGCTGAGATCGGCTCCAGCACTCCCCGCGACCCCTGGGAAGAATAAGCGGTCAAGAAAATGGATGGATGGATGGATGGATGTTAAAATCCAAATATTCAGATTCAAGCACAAAAGAAATATAGATGTGAATACAAACATAGCTGTCTAGAACAACGATGGTAGGTTAACCTTACCGAAGCAAATCTCCAAATTTCAACATGATACATTTCTAATCCAAGTATGTTTAATCATTCTTTGATGTCTTTCTTTAACAAGTCTATAGCTCCTTTTAATTTAATATTGATCCCTCCACAATGTCGTCATTTTTACTGATGAAGCTCCATGTACGTAATTGACAAATGAACCGTCCGCATACGTGGCAGTTATAACGCTCGTCAGAAATTTCCACTTCTTAAGTGGGATGAAATGAAAGTCTAATATGCACGATGTTAGACGTGCAGATGAAAAATTGATCAGGACTGAGCCTTCCAAAAGCCTGTCTCTCCCACTCCACATTGCACACAGAGCATATTTGGAATGACTGAAAATTCTGTGAATAAATAACAGTATGTTATAAAGTGTTGATGTATAAAGCCTTTATGTGGCCATATGCATTCGAGATATGATATCCATGATAAAATATCAATAAACATTTTTGCTACAGGTCACGTCAAATGGAAAATAATCAGTTTAATTGACCCAAAATTCTTAAATCAAATTTCCCATTGCATTATTTTGACCTCATCAAAATAAAGCCACAAGTGGCAAGAATCAAAGTTGAAGCTGATTTCACCTGCTGGCAGGTCAAGCTTCCATAACTTTCAACAGGTTAAAATCTTGGCTGATTTCCTTACCTGCTGTAGGAATTGATTTTCCAGTGGTCTTTCAACACTTCCCTGAAAGTTTGGGGTCAATATCTTTTATGTACTGATTGCTATGGACCTTAAACACATTTTCTTAAAATTAAGAATTTCTGCCTGGCAACACTGACCATTTACGCAGGACTGTGGCTCTCGATCTGATCTAGGTACTGATTATGGACATTTTACTACTCCAATCAATGCATAGTGAATGTGTTTGTTTTGATTACAATCCCACTTTTTCCCCATCATCTGAGGCTCCATTATATCATCAGTTTACCTTGCATGTGCTTGTGTACATACCGGTTTATAGTACATACCCTGTACATATGGAGTATGTTTTCTTCTTACCTCATTAAATTAGGATGAGGCTGTCAGTGCTACCTTGGACTCTAGCTGTGTTCCAGTCAGCGAGTACTCACATTTGCAGCTGCTTTGTAGGTCACCAGTGTACACTGGGTGTTGCTTGACCTTGACTGGGGTGTGTTAAACTACTCAGAGTTGTTGTTGACATATGAGTGCAAAAGGGACGTTATGAAGGAGTGGGGTGGAAGAAAAAAAGCCCAAGAAGAGGGACAACTGCATTTTGAGAAAAACTGTAAATCAGCAAACTGAAAGAGAAAGCCCCCGGTGGCTGAGGTCAGAATCAGTTTGAATGTGAGTCAGTATTTAAAGATTATAGGCAGTGCAAAGACAGGAGTTCAGTGAAAGTTTTTCTTTTGGCATTTAGAGGACCAGTGCGATCTCTGTTTTACTCTTCTAAAGGAATTTGGCTTGGATTGCTTGCTATTGAAGGTCCTGTCATTCCATAGCTATCTGGGAGAACCCTGATGATGTTGACAGATTGCAGATGATTACAACACAGCTAAAGTTAATACTTAGGATTTGCAAGCAGGGTTGCAGCCCATTCGGACTCTCAAATCAAAATTATTGAGAGGTAGGTAAGAAAGCATTATGGTATACTGGAATGTGGAGTGCTATTTCATTTTTATTTCAAATGTTGATTTCACTTCAATTAAAAAAAAAAAACATTAATTGAAGGAATTATTCAGCATTAAGTTCTTCAAGATTTTGTTTTTACTTTTGGAATTTTTTTTACTCATCACCATTCCATCCATTAGCAGAACAGCTTACCATCATAATATTGATATTTCTATCAAATTACATTAACACTTCCCTATCATCTTCACTTTGATTCACTTTTGATTCCACTTCCAAATTATGTGTAAGTGATAATAATAACTTTGTTTGTATAGCACCTTTAAAAACATGGGTATAAAGTGCTTTGACTGGCAATATATATATATATATATATATATATATATATATATATATATATATATATATATATATATATATATATATATATATATATATATATATATACGTACGCATAGCTATGGCTAGATTATCTGAGCACACCACACACACACACAATACGACCAAAACTGTTTAATGCCCGATTTTTAAAATCTTTATTTGTGGGGCCTGCCAAAGATTAAAAAAGATTTGAAAATTCCGCTGTGAGTGAATATATATTGACTTCATTCTTATATTAAGAGCAGGGCCGCTATTTTAAGACTCTGCTTCTGTCCAGTCTGTTTGGATTTTCAGTCTGTTAATTATATTGGGACGTGGGTGTTAAATTATGAAGTGGCCTTTTAAACATTCCTTCCATTCCCTGTTGTCTTAATTTCTGTTGCTTATAAATGTTTGTGAACACAATTAAATTGAATTAATATGTCGTCTTATTCTGGCTTTGTGAAACTGACTATTACTGGTGAGTGAGGGGCTGTTGAAAACAGGATGGCAATGAATGAGAACAGGAACAATCTCGGACAAATCAGGAGCACCTTCTTTGAAAGAAGATTTGCACAGGAGAAAATGCCGTGATAAAAGTTTGCTATGTGAAGAGAATGAATGCGAACAGTGACATTAATCTTGGTTGCATTATTCTGTGGCTTTTGGCTGCACAAAGAAATAGTCTTGCACACTGACATCATTGTTAAGGACAATTAACATTGATGTGACAACAACAAAGTTTTGTTTAATAAACAATCTGTAATGTTCACCACATGAAACTCTAAAATTTATCAACTGCTGCCAATTCTAAACTTGGTTGATATAAAACAGGGACAGTCATTTAATTTAGGTCATATGTGCAGAAAGGATTTATGCAGTTGCCACAAGTCAAATACAATCCAAAATTTACAAAAAAATGGAATGAAATAAAATGTTAAAAACGGGGATCTAAATCTTTTGTGATTATGAATTCAACTAATTACATCAAGTTGTAATACATGTTCAACTTGTGAAAAACGTTCTTGCTTTTTTGTGAGGGAATGGCATTGACATTTTGTGGTCTGGAACATGTGAAAAAACAAACAAAAAGAATAGACGCCAATCTGAAAAACTGTCACAGATTTTGAACATCTGAGACAGGATTGTCATAATATATTCACCACATGAAACGCCCTCTTTCCTATCCTGTCATTATTCTAGCTACCAGGTACTGAGAATTTATGAGATTGACACAGTCACTTTTCATTCAGCTTGATTTCGTAATCAAGAGAGTCCTCGATCACGGCCGTTTAATTGTATGTTCACTCTAAACGATGCACATGCTGTTGGCCACAGGTGTAAAAGGTGTGCTGACCAGCGTAGTTAAGATAGGATTATGTGCGTTTGGTTGCACCATGGAAAATTTGTGCAAGCAAAAAAAAATCTATTGCTTTTATAATTGCAGGGAGGGAAGCAACTGTATGAAAAACCATGTTTTGTTTGACTTAATGCACCCAAGTCAGCCCGGAGCCCCCAAATTGCATTGGTCAAAAGCAGTGGCGGACGGTGGTTTTCAGACCAAGGCTTCACTAGATATAGATAAATCACAATGAACATGCTAAATCAACAATATTTGCATATTGGGCTGAAGCTAAATAAATAAGTCACAACTCTCAAGTGATGAAAATGGCTTGCTGACTTTGATGACACAATGTTAATTGTTGAGCAAACATGCCGTTTTTGGGGTCTCCTGAAAAGTGACCATTTTGGAGTTTCAAGGTTTTGGCCCGACGTCAGCGATATGCTCTTCCCACAAGGCGCAAAAGGTTAGGAGATCCTCTTCTGCATCTATTTGCATGAGCAATCAAATTTGCACCTGTTCTTGCATGTGCCAAGGCCCATGATGTTAAATAATAGGGGTGTTAAAAAAAATCGATTCGGCGATATATCGCGATACTACATCGCGCGGTTCTCGAATCGATTCAATTAAAAAAAAATCGATTTTTTTTTTTATTTTTATTTTTTTTAAGAGCTCAGAATTGTTCATTCGGTAGTCTTACCGATTCAATGTCTTATCATCATTGCCTTTGCCATTGCCATTTTTTGTGTGTGTGTGAATCGATTTTTAAACTTCCATTTTTAATGGAAAAATATTCAACAAAGCATGGAAGAATGTTATATGAACGGAACATTAAGCCTTAATATTTTATTTTAATGCTGTTCAAACATGAAACAGATTACAACCTCTATAAGACTGAAATTTCAGATGAATAAATAATACATTTTCATATAAATCTTACACTCTACAAGCGTACTGATTAGTATTTTCTAAATTTGAATGAAAAAAAATCGCAACAATCGACTTATAAATTCGTATCGGGATTAATCGGTATCGAATCGAACCGTGACCTGTGAATCGTGATACGAATCGAATCGTCAGGTACGAGGCAATTCACACCCCTATAATAATGTGGTTATCGCAATATGGCTGATGTTGACAGTAGTGAGAATGTTCTTTTTCTGTTGGATATAGCCTTCATATTATCCTGGTTTCAAAAAGGGCAACCAATGTGCTTAAAAAAAGGTTGTGTCTGCCACATCAACTACAAATCAATCAGATTAACAAGGAGCAAGTGTTTTTCACCAGCATGCAGACAAAACTTTGATCGCCACAAACTCGTCCTTTGATTAAGACTTGACCGATATTCATAAAACTGTTGATATGACAGGATGATCTTTGTGGCTGGCTGCGGTTGCTCCCTGTCCACGGTTTCTTGCTTTTGTGACATCAAAAAAAAGAAACATTTTATTGAGGTTTGCTAGCTATTCCCAAAATGAAAGCGCTATTGGATTCAAATATTGAAAAACCTTGTGTAGTTTTGTTAATTTCTACCAATGTACCAATTTCCGAGGGGAAAAAAACAAAAAACCTTTCATTTAATTAATTTTGTGTTGTGTTGAATTAATAACACATGGCTTTTAAACCTATAATAAATCAGTAAAATCCGGCTATCAAACTAATGTACAGCAGAGCAGTATAATATGGCGTACTGTCAACATGTCACCACATCACATCATGTGAACAAAATCCTCTGGGCCCATTCACTAAGGAAACAGTATCTAAATCAGGAATCTTTAATCCAGCAAACATTTACAGTATGTGGCTAGTACTCGCAACTTTTTTTTTTTTTACCTTCTCTTCCTGCAGTGTAGGGAATGTTGCCAAACATACCACGTTACAAAGCTTGATTTGAAAGCATTAAATACAATACGTGTGTTTGTGTATATAGCGTTGATGTACTTGTAAGCACATATTCTCAATAGTGTGTTCTGTCGCCTGTGTCAATAGACAGTAACATTGACATCAGCTACAGTAACAGCCTGCAGCAAAATGCAGAAAATGAGGACTTGTATAGTATCAAATTCAGGGTGTGCTTTCATTTGATTTGGACGACGTTCCGTTCATATCTGTCACAAAAGAAACACTTGCTCTATCTGCTACAGAGCTGCTCCAGTCATTCCAAGTTCAAGTCACATGACATGGATCTCGTTTTATTTACTGACTCTTACATAATAGAGGTCACATGGAGCAAATCAATGTATGGTGTGCCTTATGTAGATTTTTGTAAGTATCATAATGGGCTTTCAATTCCCTTAGTTGTGTATTAATTGTTAAGCTTTTTAATGGATTTTACGTTGCATGAATTGGCCTAGCAATCAATTGACCTTACCGTGACACGCCCCTCCCCGCCCACATTGTGCGACACGTACCTGGGTCCGACATTG
This sequence comes from Festucalex cinctus, assembly GCF_051991245.1. NCBI lineage: Eukaryota > Metazoa > Chordata > Actinopteri > Syngnathiformes > Syngnathidae > Festucalex > Festucalex cinctus. Next base: position 20,473,605 of record NC_135413.1, on the reverse strand, counting down.
TTCAGGCAAGATTAGCGAAATAGAATGCGCTGGAATGACAAAGTTGTCAGATCTTCCTTGTGATTTCTCGGGCAGGTATTTTCAGGATGCCAATATTTCTCTTCAAAGCAAGCAAAGGGGGCTTTAAATGTTTTAGGACAGGGCATCTTCACCCCCTCACCATGCTATTTTGCCCAAAAACAAAAGGAAATATGCATCGTTGTCTGCTACTGCAGATGTAAGGAAAATACCTAGTCGCCTCACTCACTTCGTTCGATTGCGGCAAAACCGAATTTTTGGAAATTATTCCTGTCAAGCAAGATAAGAAGGAATTTATATACCTTCATAGTTTCAATGTTTTGTTGACATTTATTGTAAATAGTAAGTCAACAAACATGTGGACGGTTAGCTACCCCGAGCTATCGTTAGCCTTTGGCTAAAAACATCAATAGAGAACATTACACAACTTAGCACAGACGTAGTGGTTTCTGCTCATTTTGGAGGCATTCAACTGGTCGTGTGTGCAAAGTCTGTTATGTTGGCATTTATATAAATAGTAAGTCAACAAACGTGTGGACGGTTAGCAACCCGGAGCTATCGTTAGCCTTTGGCTAAAAACAACAAGGGAGGACAATACCTTCGTGCAGCTGCAGACGTAGTAGTTTCTGGTCATTTTGGAGGGAATCGTCTGGTCGTGTGTGTGGTCCTCCACAAAGTTTGATCCAGCGCAGGCATTTTTCATAGTTGTTTGAGGGTTTAGGGAAGGGAATAAACCGGACAGTGTCTCTCTCGTGTCTCCCTTATACAAGCCGTGACTACAGCGTTTAACAATTTTACTGATTTTTTTGTTTTGTTTTCTCTTGGTTTTGAACAACCACGCAATGCGCTACCAGGAGCGGGATTGCTTTTGTTTGTCTGCAGCAAAACGCACATGTCGTCGCAGACATGATGTCTTCTTGACTGGTTTACTAGGTTATGTGTGCGTGGTTTACGGTAAGGTCAGTTGTTGATAAATCTATGGGGTATATGCCACGGAATAGGCGGGACTGTTTTTGCACATCAGTTTGTTTCCTGTTCGGTTTGCGACGTGTGTGCTGCGTCAAAAATACTTGCGCTTCCGACTTTGTGCCCCTCGGTTGCGCGTTCGCAACCCGGACCGGAAACAAACTGATGTGCAAAATCACGTCCCGCCTCTTCTGTGGCATATGCCCCATTGGATGCGCTACTTGACTGAAACCAGAAGAGGCACTAGCTGGGATTACATGGAGCCATGTATTCTTATTTCAATGAATCCGAATGGCCAAATGTCATGAAAATACTCCTTATAAACACTTCTAGTCTGAATCTGAATGAAATTTCAATCAGATTCACAGGGAAGGTATATTGCATTCATTTTGCCAATCTGAACGAGCTTCACTCATCGTGATGTTGCAGTTTCCTCACTTGAAAATAGCAGCGTCTTTACCAAGATGTGAGAACTTGTTCTAAAGTACATGGAACTTGTTTTTGTCAACATGTTACTTTTTTAAGTGTTAAAATCATCACAACTACTTTGTCAAAAGTGGGCAGGGCCTGGATGGGCAATGACACTCTCCTCTTAAAAAATATGTAATTTTTTACATAAAAAAAATTATAATAGTAATAATAATAATAGGCACTAGCCAGCAACAGCTTCTAAAGACCCTATGCGGGGGATACCCAACGCCACGTCGTTGCAGTAAAGCATTGTCATTGTTTTTAAACAAGCCATCTTGCAGGAACCCCTTCTGCTCAGGGCACTACACCATTGCCTGGGATATCTGTGCTGTTGCGACATCTGTGCTCCCATACCATTAAAAGTAATATTAAGGATCTTTATTCCCCATTGTTAATGAAGTAAGTTAAGTTGACACCATGCAGTCATCAGAGGCGCATCTATGAGACCAGCAGAAGTGTCAGCCTTTGAAGATTTAGACTTGCGATGCAATAACATGGCTCTTTCCTTGATGTTGTTATTACGGTATTGTTTGGAGTATCGGGATTCTCTGCACATGGAAGTGATTACCCTAGGGTTCATGAGTGCTTTTCCATAGAGAGAAAGGGGTCTGGAGACCATCTATGCATTATACCTGGGGTCTTATTTTTTCCCTGAAGTCCCCTTTCTCACCCCTGAAGAGGAAGATATCATTTCCTTTTGCGGCTATCCATGAAGAGTGTGAAACCTGGACCTCCAAAACAATCTATAGTCTTGGGAAAAAAAAAGGAAAAATCAAGAAAGAATAATAAGATACAAATAAGAACCAAGCTTCGTCTTGCAAAACTCCTGTTCTACTTTTATGTAATTGTTCCACAAACTCCAATTCTAAAGAAGTTAGGATGTTGTGTATGTCTTTTTGTCATTATGGAGTGAGACAATTGTGTGACACAAAAAAAATCAACGAAAAACCCTTTATAGGCTGGACATAATTCAAACTTTTTATCTAAAAAATAAAAACATAATAACATACTAATATAAATATGTAAAATACTGACATAAGAATAAAAAAAAATCAAATTTATTTGCTATAAAACATGTTTTTTAAAGTTGTGAAAATTGTTACTTTGCCTTAACAAATTACTTTTTATTATGAAGTAATTCAATTATTTACTCTGTTACTTTTTTGAGCAAGTAATGAGTAACTATAACTACTAATTACTTTTACAAAGTAACGTTCCCAACACTATTGCAATTGTTTGGCACATTATGAAATATGACGACGACGACCTTAGACTGTTGAGAAACTGAAGTTGTACATCAAGCAAGAATTGGAAAAATTACCATCTCCAAAGCTTCAACAATTAATTTCCTCAGTTCCCAAAAAGAGAATTGTTGACCCAACTTAAGATTACAAATTGAATTATTGACCAACTCAAAAAAAAAAAAAAAAAAATCGCTTCAATTGATAACACACGATAGAATTAAGTTAGTCTTACGTGAATATATTAAGTTTAATTACTCTTGAGTTCATTAAACTTAATACTAATGTTGTTCCGATACCGATACTGGTATCGGCAGAGGTGCCGATACTGCATTAAAACAGTGGTATCGGTATCGGTGACTACTCACAAGTAACATGCCGATACCATTAATTCCAACGCTACTATAGGACTTTGGATGCAGCATCTCGTGTCTTGCTCGTGCATGACATTCACTGGCATGTGACATGTTCACTGCATGCCGATCTAAGATATCCTATTGGCCCTTGAATGCTTTGAACCAATAGCAGGACAGCTTTTTCATGTTGAGGAAAAAAAAACGTAAGTATCGGTATAGTATCGGTATCGGCCGATACTGCAAAGCTGGGTATCGGTATCGGTATCGGGGGCCAAAAAATGGTGTCGGAACAACACTACTTAATACTTTGGATTGGAGTCACTTTGGATTAATTTAATTCAGGTGAATATATTATGTTTAATTAACTCCTAAAACGAGAAGGATTTATGCGTACAAATCATTGTGAGGATAAGTAATATGTATAATAGATGGATGTTATGTATGGATGCATTTTCACGTTTTTTTATTTACATCTTTAACAGCTTCCCAACTTCATAGGAATTGGGGTTTGTAAGTCTGACATGACACCTAAATCCATACCTCATGTTGCCACGACAGAACATCATCCAGCATTTCCCTCAGTTGTTACATGACTGCACGCATTGCCAGTCCAATTCTGCCTGGTTGTTGAAATTGGTGGTCCAGCTTCACTGAGCATATAGAGAACGAAGGGGAGCCAGAGAAAGCTCATCTGGACTCCATCAATGCTTGGTAAATAGAGCCTACATGGAGCTATTGAGCCAGACCTTGGCTCCCACACACCATCACAGAGAGTCAGACAATGGCTCCAGATACCAAATGACACACACATTGTCATTATCTCAAACCAAGTGCAAAAATGCAAATCTGTTCAAAGATTGCAGTAAACACTCTCAACATTGAGTCACTTGGGTTGAAAACACGAGTTGAATACTAAAAAATATATCTCCAGAGCCAGGTCAATTGTTTCTTTGGTTTTGCCATTTGGATCCCTTTGAATACAAAATACTTTGTGAATATCTCGTAAAACATTTCCATTGTCTGCTGGCCATCTTTATTTGTTATCTTAACTCCTCTGGCCTTAAACTCGGGCAGAATCAAAACTACCCCTAGCCGTAGTCCATAAATAAATACGCTACGAACGGGCGGGGGGGTGGTGAGGGGATGGGGAGGGGGGTGCTGGGGGGGGGGGGGGGGGGCGGGGGGATCATTGTTTTACATTGACAGCTAAATGTGTGTGATTTGGACGATAATTTATATCCCGATAACAATACATATCTCAATATAGAATGTTCCCATACACTCAGAACCACCACAAACTCCACCATCCTGCTTTAGAAAGTAATTTGACCAGCAGCACATATCCTGTTATTTACTATATGTCACATTATTGGTTGTGACATTGTGGCATTTGTTCAGCCTTTTCCATTTTAACATGCATTGAAAACTATCAAGATGAGAGCATGGTGACACATCTTATCTTTCTGGGGACCCAAAGGACACCATCCAATCTAAATGCATACTCATAATTGCAAATTTCATGGCACTATATGATAGTACATGAGAAAAAGTATGTTCTTTAAGAAAGTCATTAAATTATATGAATTGTTACACTCTTATTGTAGCGTGAGTGATTTATTTTAAAAAGAGCAGTTCATTTAAGCGATTTAAAATAATGACTTGCTTCATCCCATTCACTGTATGTGCAAAGTGATAAGTGTCTGAAACCTACCCCATAATTTGGGCAACTATGTCATCTCAAGTGCAGCATAAGCTTCTGTCCCTCACCACATTCCCGTGCCACCCAGACTCCAAATTACTGTAAACGAAACCAAAGCCGCACCATGGCAACAGAAGAGTGTCAATTTGGACAGGAAATTATTTATTTCAACCTGTCTGAGTTGCTCTGATTACAGAGAGGGTCAATTAGATTTTCTTTCTTTCTTTCTTTCTGTTATGTTCTTGGGTTGGATCCCAAAAGCGCAGACACAAATAAGATTTTAACACTTTATTCGCATAACATCGAGAGGCGTGGAACTAACTTGACTCGACCTGGAACAACGAGAATGTATCAAGAATCAAGAGATGCTAAGCTAACTTGGGCTGTGAAGGTGCACAGAGGAACGAGAGCGAATTGATCAGATTGACTGTGGCTATAGACATGTGGATACATGACATGGATTTCTCTGATTGGCTTCTGACCAGATAAAGAGATTAAAGATTCCTGACATCACATAGCTTATGACTTCACGTAGCTTATTACCAGTTGAAACTAGATGTCAGTTACATGCTGATTGCATCAGTTCAAATCAGACACTTGACTAGTCAGTCATGACCCGAACATAACCCAGACAAAACACAGTCACGACACTTTTTCTTTCTTTCTTTCTTTCTTTCTTTCTTTCTTTCTTTCTTTCTTTCTTTCTTTCTTTCTTTCTTTCTTTCTTGTGACAGGCAGGACAATTAAATGTTCTTCAGCTAGACGGCAGAGGGTACAATTAACCTGTTGCCATTCATACAACAGAATAAGAACTTAGTGTTCATCTTAACAGGTCCAGTTTTCACACTGTATATCTGTAGTATGACGGGCAAATGGAGAATGCCAAGCTTTCATATTGAACAATACCTGCAGTCTCCCCTTAAATACCGGTGTGATATTTATCAGTCTCAAATTTCAGTGTCCCCACTCTCAGAAATACCTGGAAATACCTTTACCCAAAGCGTAATGCCCTTCAAACCCCAAAACAACACATGGTGTACATGTTAAAGTTATCATATATTTAAGTTGAATCAAATGTAGTTTACCATGGCAGTTTGGCAAGTGATATGTGTCCATCCTATTGGGCGGGGCAGCGGTCACATTTTCTCTTATCGACCCTCCTGCAGTTCCTCTTGCTCGGTCCGGGGCAGAGAGTAGAGGTGATGATGGGCCACAGAGTTCCCCACTAGGCAACCCTTACAGGTCTCACTTTGAATGGGTGTCTGTTCCCTGACATCTCAGTCTCTCATCACCACCCCATCAATCCCATGCATCTGTGACCATCCCCCACAGAGACAGGACTCCACTTTGTCCCAGAACGGACCATAACTTCCCTACTAGTCCTGGTCCCTCACAGTGTGGAAGCATGTGGACAGCGTCTACAAAATGTCAGAACATCTTCAGGCTTTCAAAACATCAATGGCCCTTTAAATATGAGGGGGGAGAGCATCCCCGAACATACTGAAATACCATCATGTAACGTGTCTATCAACCCAGACGAGCCCCCTTTTTATAGCCATAATGGGGGCCTTCTCCTTTGCGTTCATCCACACCAAGGTTCCCTGACCCAGTAAACGCCTGCAGGATCAAGGTCCCCTTGGGGAACAGAGGTGGATGTTATCATAGCATTCCTGCCCACGTGAAAGTATGCCAATTAGCATAGCTGGAAAATGTTTTTCTAGCCCTCTCACTAAACCCTTTTCCCAATTGCTGGTGATCCAAAGGCATGTGTGAATGTGTGCACTGTATGTATTCACTTTGCACGCCTTCACGCACACACACCGAGTGATTGCCCTTTAAGTTTCAGACAGGTTTATTGGGTGTTTGCACTGGAAAGTCAACATGAGGTTGGATGCCCATTTGTATGTTTTTCCTGCTGTCTCCTGTGGGAAAAGAAGGTATATTAGATGCACATTTATAATTTATTTTATGGACAGTTTGTGACATTGGGCTAAATTGTGACACACACATTGCAGTATTCTCTCCAGAAATTTCAAACGACACAGGGAAGTACTATGTCACACTTTTAGAAAACTAGTACGTAATCTGTGTATCTATAAATTTGGTTTCGCAGCTGTCTCTGTTGTCTGTGTCTTTTATTCCTTGTGTGCAGGCAGCATGTACAAAGAGATGAAAGTTAGCGTGTCGTTTTATGTGTGTGTTTGCATCGCTGCCAGCTGGAGCCGGGCCAGATAAATACCCATTATTGACGACTGCAGTCATTTCCCCCCAGAGACAAAAGCCACATGCTTGAGAGTGTTTGTGGGTTTGCTGTTTTATTATCCAGATTGCCCATCCAACATTTAACGGTTGTCTTTCATTACAGTGACAATGAAACAATCGAGGAATAAGGACATTCAAGACCTAATAGTTTAGATCAAAACTAGCCATATGGTGGGCACATTATGGATTGAGTGGATACATCTATAGTGCTCAACATACAGTAAATTAGTACACAACAGATTTGTTCAAAATGAATATCTTTGGTTGGCCATAGATTGCAATTAGATGTGTATAAGCACAAATGTATTCTTCTTCTTCATTATGATTATGATTATTATTATGATTATTATGATTATTATGATTATTATTATGATTATTATGATTATTATTATGATTATTATTATTATTATTATTATTATTATTATTACTATTATTATTATTATGATCATTATAATAATAATAATAATAATAATAATAATAATAATAGTAATAATAATAATAATAATAATAATTATTATTATTATTATTACTAGCAAGTTTTCAATCATCAAAAATCTGAAAAGTGTTATTTTCAACACGCTGAATTGCTGTGCTTTCATCCATCAAGCAACCACCCTTTTTCTGCACTGTTTTTCCTGTGGGGGTTTACGACTTCAGATATTTCAGCAGTCACCTGCAGGTTTAGTATAAATATGACTGTTCTGTCACGAGCTTGGTGGCTTTTTAGAGATCACTAGTGAACAACAGCACCATGAAACTCCAAGGAACTCACCAGACAAGTCAGGGACAAAGTTGTGAAGAAGTTTGAAGCAAGCTGAGGTTATGCAAAAATATCACAGAGCACCGTTCAATCCATCATCCAAAAATGGAAAATAAATATGACACAACTGCAAACCTTACAAGACAAGGCCGTCTAACTAAACTGACAGAGCAAGCGAGGAGAACACTGGTCAGAGAAGTAGCCCACAGGGTCATGGTCGCTCTGGAGTTGCGGAAATCCACAGCTCAGGTGGCACAATCTGCCTATAGGATGACGACAAGTCGTGCGCTCCACAAATCTGACCTTTACGGAAGAGTGTAGAAATAAAGGCATGCAGTATGAAGTGTCACTTGCAATGTAGGGGACAGCGCAAACGTGTGGATGAAGGTGCTTCGGTCAGATATGATCAAAGTTTAGTTTATTTATTTTTGCCTAAATGCAGTCGTATTTGTGGCGGAAAACTAACACTGCCCATCACCTTGAGCACACCATCCTGACTGTAAAATGTTTTGGCGGCAACATTGTGCTCTGCGGATGATTTTCTTCAGCAGTGAGCTGGTGAGTGGCTGGTGATGAGCCTTTCTAATTCCTCAAGTCAGTTGAGATAGGCTTACCGGTAGTGTTAGTGTTCTGTTCTTTGGTAAAATTACTTTGGTGGAATTGACTTAGAAAAATACAGTGAATTCATTTCAATTTCCAGTGGCTATTCATAAAGAGACAGTTTCCAATAGAGCTGCCTGTTTTCTCACATTTGCATCCCCTCACATTGATTTATGTACACAGTAAATTCTGTAGAGTAAATTTGACTCTATTTAGTTTTAGAGGAATATTTACACCTGGAAAAGAGTAAACTAAAGAATTGAAAATAAATAAATAAATAAACGTCACTAAAGGGTTGAGGAACGAACTCATGACCTTCAGCTTGGGAGACAGCCGATCTACTCACTGAGCCACGCAGCTCCTAAAGTGTGTTAGTATATTGCTCGTCAGCTGGAATCTTCCGAACTCCAGTTTGGTCTTGGAGATAAGCAAACAGTAGGAGGGGCATAGCTCAGGTGGTAGTGTGGCAGTCTCCCAAACTGAAGGTCGTGAGTTCGTTCCTCAACACTTGAGTGACTTTTATTTTATTTTTTTTCCAATTCTTTATTTTACTCTCTTCCAAATGTAAATATTAGCCTACTCTAAAATTGAGTATATTCGGTTCCACTCTAAATAGAGTCAAATTTACTCTAAAGAGAGTCAAATTTACTGTTCAGAATTTACTGTGTAGATAGATTGGCATGACAACTTGTCAAAATTGTAGTCTCTTTCTCATTGAAAATGTACCACTTCCACTTTTAAACATTTGACAGTTCACGATGCATTATAAATTTTGCCGACCACAAATCCCAACCTCACACACTGTAACTGAAAAGCATTGTTTTTGACACAAGGCACGTTCTTTAACATCAGATCTGAACCCAGTCTAACCACAATACCAAATGCTTTTACTTCCCTCTGGGATAGCGTACTGTGCATTCCTGCATCCATAGCTAAGCACACCCTGTCTGACTGGAAACAATCTTTTTCACTATTTACTTTGACTGAAGAGTTCCTCAACAACAATTGTTGAACGCTTCTGAAAGTGGAATACAATCCAGTGGAATACAATCCAGTGGAATACAATGCGTTTTGGTATCATGTAAATTTTCTTTTAGTCGATATCTTGGCTGAAGAAAACAAACAAACAAACAATGGATGTGTTTATTGTCGTTTAGTGTTGTTGATTTGATAGATTGTGTCAGAGTCCTTTGTTCCCTGTTTTACAAAACACATTTATTAATAAAACATGTTTGCTTTAATATTTCGAGCCGCGTTTTTCCAATAGGACATGGGTGATACAAATAGATTAAAGAAAAATTGTCAGGTCAAAGCATTAGGTATGAAACAGTTAAAACGTCCATAAATGGAATACAGCAGTAATTGAATTCCTATGATGGTATTCACACGATTATCTGATTTTTGCATGATTCTGCTGGGTATATATAGTGATCGTGTATAATGTGAAATTCCATAACAGTGCTATGTTAGACAACATCATTGTGCTCACATACTCGCTGTGCAGTAAAACAACAGTTAAGCTTTTGCGGGCCTTTACTTGGTCTTGGAACCAGCGTTCATAATTATGCTAGTGTATGACTGTAATACAACCGAGTTCAATAATGTGAAAAATAATTTAAAAGAAGTCTGGGCTTAATTACTTACTTAATTAGAAACAGCAATTCAAATATGTCGTGCTTCTTTAGTCATTCTTTAAACATCAACCATCGTCCAGTTCCATTTTTGTCCAGATTATTGGTCAACTTTCTGGGATCACTTTAAGGGTATTTGATTGTTCTCATGGCTTGGCAACAACCACTGAGTCTTCAATGACTCTGTAAGTGTAGACAAGCTTTAAGGTTCTGTAAAATCTTATTTCACACTCCATATGAACTGTTTTTTCTTTTGAATCTTTCCCAAACTTGAGTTTGTGGGAGTGTGTCGTTGGTGTGTTGTGGAGTCATTAAAATAGAGAGAACCAGAATTTGTTTGCCAGCAAACAAATATGGAATTAATCAAGGGTCTTGTTCATGGTGATACAGCCTGCTTTTCATTGATTTTAAAACCACCCTATGATCATGTCTTTGTTCTTTACTGTAACGTAAATCTGTGACTAAAACCAAACATTACATTGGTTCATATCCTTGCATTTTGTGAACGGCGCTTGAAATAAAATTTCTTCTTCTTCTTCTTCTTCTTTTTTTTTTTTTTAATTATAGGACGCCTCACAGCCAAGTGTCAGTCAAATATTGTTGCAGTATGCTGTACAGTACGTACTGTATATATTGCTTTTACCCTCTCTATTCTCAGCAAATGTTCTCAAGTGCAGTCAGATAAAAAGCGATAGAATTTCAAATTGTGTCTATGCGAAGAATCAATAGCTTGAAAAGTGTAGAACATTTAGAAGCAGCTTAGGTATTATATTACAGTCAAAACGCTGAAGACTATAGAGTAAATTGAGCTGAAATACATTCATTTCATACTTAACAATTTGATAGTAAGGACACGGAGGAAGCGAGTAACTTCATTGCATATTGTCTTGGGAAAAACATGTGGGAATTGGTTGTATGAAACTGGATTGCTACTAATAAATTAGTGTCCATGATGGCTTCAACATGGCATTATTATCAACTCTGTCCTACATGCTCGATCTGCACTATGAGCACCAGAGTCCACATTCTTTTTTTTTTTCTTTCCCCTGAAGCCTAACCACAGCTTGATCGTATCTCTGACATTAACCCACACAGTGACATATACAGACGATAATTATTAAGTTTGATTTCCCACCAAGCGACACAATGTTTCACTTGACACATTGTGTTTATATTAATCCCATAGTTGTCCGGCTCTGTCCTTCATCAAACATCAAAGGCTGTCAGATGTCAATTGCTGGAGCATGTTCATTTCCATACTTTCCACATAACAGAGCCAGGATACACAGGCTCGATCAAACTCACAGCCACCCCAGTTAAATGAATCTCATGTGAGAGCGAAACTGTGAACAAAGGGATCAGAAGGTGCCTTGTCACCCTTTGTGTCTTACAGGCACCATACAAACAACTAAACTGCCATTTTTGTTTCAGATCAGAATTGAGGCATCAACTTTCTAAAATGTTAGGAACATGTACACATGTATTTCGCCATAGGTTGTACAGTATATCATAAGATTGCCGCATGCCAAACCCTTGACCGGAATTCATATCTGTAATATATTATTTTTTGTTTGTATTTCACGTGCTGATGCAAAACGTAGCAACGTGCTGCTTATCAGCATGTCGCTGGCTTATTCCTGGTTTGTGCTGGTTTATGTTGGAGTCAATGGAAACAATAGTGTCCGGGTAAAAGTTATGAAACGGAGCAGAGAAAAGACTGGCTACGTGTGGTTGTAATAAAAATTTGAAACCAGGAGCCGCGCACTCGTCCATCTTGGCAGGAAACCGCCGACACTGGAGAGGAAGACTAACAGCAGCAGCGTAGCCAAGCAGTCGTCTAGAGCTCCAGGTCTCGCTTACCTCTGGAAACCGGTCTTCCACCCTTTATTAGATCTGATTTATAATAATTGCGAAGCACTGGGAAACACGGGTTCATGACACCATGCACTCTTTGGCATACAGGTAGTTGTGCGCATCCTCAAAGGGGGAATGAACTAAAATGGCTGCTAACAGAATGCGGGGAGCAAAAACGTCATGTGCGTGCCAACCTCGTGAATTTATTTCTGTAACAGAATTGTCTTGATCCAGTAAAAGACTGGAAAGCTTTCCATTGCGTATTTCATATGCGCATTGTTCCAAGACTGCATGCACAGTGGTTTTGGAGTAGATGCAATCTTTCACACACATTCTCATCACCAACGCTCAAGTCAATCCAAGTCTAAAGAGGAACGAACGCACAGCCTGTCTGCTGCTTGGCTGTGCGTTTGGATGTTTTAACGTGTTTGTACGTTGTGCAGTACGCATGTGCTCCAGAGTGTACCTTCAGACACTCTATACCTCTGTATGAAACACTTAATTAATGTAGCTTAGCCTGAAATGGAATGTGTGCAGGTGTTTGAACCCAGTAGTGGTGCTTTCAGGTTTCTTTACACAATTTGGATGCTATGCAAGAAGAAAATGGGAGATACCTAATACTGAGAAAATACTGACCTAAGAGCACATTTTGGAGCTTGCTACAGTATCTATTGGCTCTGACAACATTCCATAAATTGTCTTGTAAATGTTGTCCTTTTTTTTTTAAACATATTTTCTGTACAAACAGCATTCCCTCTATTGATGTTCACTAAACTACCATTTATTTCATGCCAAGTATTTTGGACAATTATTAAAGTTTAAACAACAACGTGCAACACAATATTAATTTTGAGTATAAAACGTCAGTGCACTTCAACTTCTTAGTACTCGGTGAAGTCTGACTAACTCGTGTGTGAAATACAAATTACTGCACATATTCTCACGTTTGTTGATAGGACTTTCACTTTTACAATTCCGTGGGACAAGCCCTCTGAATATTTGTATAAATCAGTTCATTGAACAAATTATTAACATTGCCATCTTAAAAAAAAAAAAAAAAAAAATATATATATATATATATATATATATATATATACATCTCCAATGGTCCATATCTTCCGCAAGGGCCGCTTTTGTCGTGGTTTTATATGTATAAACGGTAGAACTGGCACAATTAATTGATAACTATTTTAATAATCGAGTAAACGTTTGGAGCCATTTTTAATTTAAAATTGACCAGATCCTCTGATTTCAGCACAACAACAGTAATTGTTCACTGATTTCTGTCGTCCTTCATGGAAGAAGACTGATTATCTTCTGCGTTTAATCAAAATTTGCAAATACTTCTTTTTACTTTGGAAAACAATGATTGAACCAGTAACATAGTACAATATCGACTCCCCCCCCCCCCCTTTTTTTTTTAAATTTTTTTATTTTTTAAATATCACTATACAAATACGAAGTACGAAATATCAATCACTGGTTAATAAACAGTAATCAGGAAGAACAATGCTTTTGTAATACACTTAAATGCAAATTTAAAATGAACCTGATTAGTTGATTAAGTGATTGAATATTCGATAGATTAATCAATTCTAAAAATATTCGACAGTGACAGCATAATAACTGCACTCTGCGCACGCCAATCTTATTTGTCTGACATCAGCGAGTCAATTTCTACTTCTGCAATGTCAAGCATGTGTGCACTTGCACCACATTGGTTTTAATGGGAATGAGGGGAGCCACTTCAATTGGCCGGTGTTGTCTGCGTTCCATCCCACAATTGGACATAATGCCCTATTCTATTCTGTGCTAGTCAAGCAAAATACTGAAAGAATGAAAACTCCACCAATGCGCACAGTTAGCACACTTTGCGCTGCACATGTGCTGGGCACATAAAATAGGGCCCTCAATGTTAAAGCAAAAACTTGCTCTTTTAATTAAAAAGCGACCATTACCAACAAGCTTTGCAGTCCAAGGTTAAGTTCGTACATGTATCTTGTCATCGCTCACTATCTTCTTCAAACATTTTCTCAGAGCAAAAATAGCCCCAACTTTTGAACGATACAACATGCGACCCAAGATGCTTAAGATGACTGAGGTTTTTTAGGTCGTAGCATTGTCTGTGGCGATTTCTCGATTCTATTCCCTTTGTACTTGTGCAGCAGTTTTTAATTAAAAACGTTCCGCTTCATTGGCCTGTGAAGTAGTAGATTAATGCTTCAATTGTTCTGACAAATCAGTTCATACATTTGATTTGTTCGATTGTTTGTTTTTCAGTGATCTCGACTTAATTCTCTCATATAAGTAAATGATTAGGTTAGTACTTCATATTACATATGTGCTTTGTTCTTTATTCATCTGAGAGTTCAAATAAATAAATCTTTTCTTTTACAGTGGAGAGAATGGGCACTGTAGATCTCTGTACATGTCCCGAGGATGACCCAGTATATTGGCAGGGTCTGGCTACAGCTGCGTAACATATTCTCCCTTTTCTTTCTTCCAGTTCCAGTTTTGACCTTCGACTCAACTCAATTGCCAAAGACCAAAAGACACAGCGGTATGTTTCAAGTCCCTTTTCAAGAAAGTTGTTTGTGCTTTGGTATTAAATATTGAATCGCACCTAACAGGAAGCAGACATAGACTTACACGCGTCTGCCTGTTTGCCCTTACGGTGTGGTTTTCATTTTAATCCATAGTTCCACTTCTATCCACCTACCACAGTGTGTGAATAGGATGCTGTGATTTTTAATGGCTTTTTTTTTGGGGAGCTTTAATCCCACTCAAGATGTTTTTCTTCTATGCGCAATGTGGCGGCTTGTGGATGGTTTTATTAGTCTTGACGTGTACACGACGAGAGGTGAGCAGTCGTCGATCTGCTTTCAATGTGGCCGGCAAACTGTGCAAGATTTGGACGGAATACTGATGAAACCAAAATGAAACCACATTACAGGACTGCAGTGTTTCTTCATTGTGCGCAACTATGCCCTCTCCGCTAATTGACCCTGTTCTCGCCACTTAGTTTGTGTTGACAGCAGGTCAGTGATCAGCACATTAGGAAACAGCTGGCCTGACCTCATGAGTTAAAGTTTACATGTCCAGATGTTTTTATACGTGCATATTTGCGCGCATGTGTGCTTGTTTGTACATTCTGATGTCTATGCAAGCTCGTGTGAGTCATGCTAGGTGGAATCAATTAGAGATGTGAATTAACGCCGGAGGTTGGTCATTGATCCCCGGAGTTCTTTATCACGGTTCTACTTTGGAAGTCTCTTTTTTCTTTTTTTGGCAGCCTGAATGCATGTGGTGCCGCTCACGAGGGCTGTTGGACTCTCCATTCTGTAAATCAAGCCGTGACTCACAAGAGCTACTCGTGAGATGTATATAAATCAACGATAAAAGTTGTTGAATTTGGTTTGGTGTCCACTCTAAAGTTCTTGATATCCCCCTGTTGGTGAAACCCATCCAGCAGGAACGCCAGAGGCTGCTTCCATAGGTTGATGGAAGGAAGTTGAAAGGAGGCCTTGAAAAAACGGGTACAGAATAACACATAGAAGCAGACAGACAGATACCTACTTAAAAAAAAAAAAATTCTAATGATATGGAGAAAAGAGAGTGTGAGTTGTGGAACTTTCTGCTGGGTCAGGAGAGAGGGATGTGAAAGAGTGATGGTTGCAAAAAAGAGCACGAGAAGAGAAGGAGGTGTGGAAATTTGAATGGCGTGGAAACTGGGCTGGAGGCCACTCAGCAGTTCCTCCAGAGCCCTGCCAGAGCAATTAGCCATCAGGAGTTAAGAAAGGGAACCATTTGCCTCCAAAGAAAGTCCAGCAGGGTTTTTGCTGGGATTTGGACGGGGTTTTAGGCCCTAATGTGGGAATGCTTTAGGATTTTTGGTCTTTTTTTTTTTCTTAATGGAGAAAGGCAGCGTTTGTCTTTTATTGGGATCAAAGCAGCTCAGGTGAAACAATCCACCCTTTTCTTGTAGCACACACGCGCACACACAATAAACTGAGGGAAAGGCTTACTTTACCCATGTCCCTCTAATAAAAACTTGTTTTTTTCTTTTTATAAAACGCTTGGACTTGTTAAATATCGTAGGTTGCTAGAAAGATGTAAATACATTTAACAAGATGTGGTCTTTTCTACGCTGTGTGTTCAAAGAAACATGGCGGTATTGCTTTTACATTTACATTTCCCCATACATACTTTATTTAACCATTCATGAATTCTTATAAAGATGTAATTGCCCTAAACTGCCAGTAATTGTGTTAGAACTCAATATGAAAATAGTTATGCACAGTGCTCTACAGTGTTTGGGATTTAGGTACACTTTTAATCCATAGTATGAATGTATTTCTTTTTACATTGCACAAGCTCCATTTTCTGAATCTTAACTCATTAGCTCCCAAAAACGTATAAATACGTCATATTTAAAATGTCTTAAGTGTCCCAAAGACGTATTTATATGTTTTTTGTTGTTTTTTATGCCAGAGCATAGAGAAGGCTTTTCTGCAGTCTCTCTACTGCAGAAAATAGTTGAGTGGCAGCAGAGTATAAGAGATCAACCAGGCCATGTTAAAACTCCCACAGTTTTCCCACAGTTCTAATTGTGAAAAACGAAACTTAGCCATATTCTATTGCTAATTGCTGCACAGTGGAAAAGGATAGGAATATACTTTTTTCCCCTGATAATAGAAGAGACTCTAATCTCTCTTTTGGTATGTTCCATATTTTTATAGCTATAGAACATAATATTTCATGGGCATTGAAAAATCAGTCAAAATCCAGGAAAACACTTAAGTGAAAATGGTTGGGAGTGAATGAGTTAATAATGACTGGTATGAGCTATGGTTGAATTTTTTGTGAATTAGATATTTTTAATGGAAATAAAATACGCTTTGCTTGACTTTCAATGATGTAACATTGAACGAATTTGGTAATTTGTTTGTGCACATTGCCAAATCAATGACCCACATTTGTGGGAGTATTTTGCAATACAGGCTGCCTTTCACTGGCTTGTGGAGCCTATTGGGGCACACAATCAAGGGCGGAAGCACTCTCTCATAGTGGCCAGGCAGTAGCTGTACTGTTAAAGGCATTTGGACCTGAAAGCTTTGTTGTTTATGTAACCAAGAGAAAGCGGAAACTCCCTCATGGCTACTTTAAAAAACAGATGCCGGAGAGTTTTGCTTTGACTTTTTATGACTTATTTGCTATGCAGGAGATTATGGCAGTTCTTCTGTGACATTAATCATCCCATAATTTACCTCCGTCTGATTCAAAATGTAGATTGAAATGGAGTTATCCAAAGTTAAAGGCCAATCGGCTGATTTTGAAAAGAAATTAAAAAAGAAAAGAAAAAGGAAATTCAGATTACAGAGCAAGTTTAATTCTCTCATTCTTCACAACAAACAGCACAGAAAAGTAAAAAAAAAAAAAAACGTGAAACACAAACACAGGAGTTCATTCTCTAGAAGGTTTTGCAATATCAGGCTTGATGGTAGTTTGAATTAGAGGTCAGATCTTTAGCCCGAGCCCGACTCGGCCTGAAATTTGGGTCGGGTCGGGTCGGGCCTAAAATGTCAATCATTACGTTCGGGTCGGGTCGGGCCGGGCCGGGCTTCTCTCTCGCTGACTTTTTTTTTTTTTTAAATAAATATATGATTTGCATTATTCTATTTAAAGCCTAGTGGGCTGCAGTATTTCTCCGAGTAATTAAGCGAGTGCGCATCAAGAGCCCTCTTTCACTCTCTTTATCTGGCCTCTTATTCTGTGTTCCAGCGTTATTTTGTTGTGCAAATTATTTATCATGATCATAAAAATATGTAGATTATTTTAACCTTAAAAAATCTTGCGTTTTTTTTTCTGCCAAAAATACTATGGGATAAATTGAAATTTCGGGTTTGCTTCGGGCTCGGGCCTGCAAATCCAGTTAATTGGTCAGGCTCGGGCTGGGTCGGGCTTTAATGCCCGCGGGCCTGGGTCGGGTCAGGCTGGATTTTTTTACGTTCGATCTTACCTCTAGTTTGAATGGAGACCAAGGGCTCAATTTTTGTGCCCAGAGCAAGTGCAAGGTGCGGTCTGAATCTGCACAGAGGTGAGTTAGACCTTGTTTTGGCATTTTAGCAAATGTGCACAAGTGGGCACAACGTGATTTTAGAAAAAAGGACAGTTTGCGCCATTGTGGGCGTGCACTTCATCCACCGCTTTTAAACAACTGCAAGCAGACATCTATGGCTGGATGTTGCAAAGATAGGAATGTAGGTCACAGTGAAAGTCATATCTGGCTGGTATCCAACCCCTTAGCCACACACTGTGGGTGTGGTACCATGTGACTGCCATGAATATGGTTTTAAGGATAGAACCCAAATGGTCTGAAAGCACCCATTGATAATGCTTTATGCTGTTTGCATATCTGGAATCATAAAGCCGTGTGTCAGTGAGGAAGAGTCGTCTGGGATCAGATGTCATGATGCCTAATCCCACATTTCTGGGATGTTACTGTTCCTGCAATCAACCTGGAAAATGAACAATGAACATAAATATGCATTTGAAGTGTTGAGGTGGAAACTTCCTGGTATTTATCGCATTGGGGCCATTGCTTGACGTGAACTTAGCTCCCAACTTTAGAGTCTGAGATATTGACACATTACAGATCTACACCTTTGGAGGTGCTGCTTGCATTTCCCACAGTGATGTAATAATAGAAGGTGTGTGTGATGATGTTGAGCTAGCCTCTGCCTTCACTGATCATTTCCGTTTCTAAGTGTGAGAGGGCCGTTGCATCATTGGAAGTGGAAGAGGAAAATGAATGAACCACTTGTGTTTTGCTAAGAATCAGCATTTTCGGGAGTTACCTCTACCCCAAGCAGACCTCACAGATGGCCCGTGTGCACGCGCTCGCACAAGGCGGCCATGCCGCTTCATGCTTCATGCAACACCTCTTGCCATTATGTGTTGTAATTCAGTCTTGACAGATAAAAGTGCATTATCAAATATAATTGTTGTGCATAGTCACATTAAACACACCTAAATAATAATAAAAAAATGTGTTATGTTCTGGGGTTGGACCCCAAAAATGCAGACACAAATAAGAGTTTAACACTTTATTCGCATAACATCAAGAGGCGTGGAACTAACTTAACTAGACCAGAAACAACGAGAAGCCATATTGGAACCAGACACATGGAACTAGCTTGGGCTGTGGAGAGGAACAGATGAGCAGGTGGCCACATGGACAGATTAATCCGGCAGCAAACACACTTCTCTGTCAGACTTATATAGACAGCGAATGGATCTGATTGGCTGCGGCCAGACATGTGGGTAACCCTGATAGGTCGCTGAAACAGGACTGACATGGATTTCTCTGATTCGCTGCTGACTGACACATGGGTAAAACTGATTGGCTTCTGACTAGGTCAAGAGATTAAAGATTCCTGACATCACATAGCTTCTGACATTACATAGCTTCTGACCAGTTGAAACTAGTTGCTGGTTACATGCTGATTGCATCAGTTCAAATCAGACCCTTTCCACAAACAAAACACAGTCATGACAAAACAATTGTGTAGGAAAAAAAGATTTAAAAAAAGATTAAGATATTTGCAATCATAATTGTATTTTGTTTAACTTCCAATTACACTTGATGTGCAGCTGTATTTTATTTATTTTTTAAAATATAGGGAGGGGAACTTTGTGATTGGCTGGCAACCAGTTCAGGGTGTACCCTGCCTGCTGCCCATAAGCTTGTCAGCAAGCGGTTCAGAAAATGGATGGATGGATGGATGGATGGATGGATGGATGGATGGATAGATGGATGGATGGATGGATGGATGGATGGATGGATGGATGGATAGAAACTGTCCTTGCCCTTGTCATTTTGCTTAAAATAAAATAAAATAAAATAACAGCTATAATAACAGTGTGTTTTAAACTTTTCATGTTGTTTATATATTTTTTTTCCTCACAGTTTTGTAACATTGGGTTGCGTGTTGTGTATCGACACTCAGCCAAAAAATACAGTGATAGGACTATTTGGCATATAGCCGAAGCCTAAGGCTACAATCTAGCAATGAATCAATCTGTTTCTTGCTGTCAGTTGTGCTTTATTGTATTTTCGGTTTCGTGTGATTGAACAGTTTTGGCAGCCGCACTGCAACTTGTTGAGTGATACACCTAAAGCGATGAAATCCCTAATGTGATGTAGTAAAACCGATGAAATTAAAGTCAACACACACAACATAAAATGTTATAGCACCCAAAAGCAGTCAATAGTAGGTGTGGAGCAGCAATTGAGCCATTCAAACATTTTCTCCTCCACCCTTCGGATATTATTTATTGTTGTCTCTCGGCTGTGGATATTTTCTTTCCAGTGCAGAACACTGGCCACAACTGCTTCTTTGAAACAATATGGACCCTGCCAACAAAAAGTAAAGGTATTACAGTATTTCAAATGGACTTTTTGTAATTTGAAAATACAACTTCATTTGAACTGCAGGTGGAAGTAGTGTACTGCAAATGTACAACCTCCGAACTGTAAAGCGGACGGCTACTGTGCCACCGTAGCTCTAAATGTTGTATTGTTACCGTTTTTGCTATTAGAAAGAAATGTGCATTGAGCTCTATAAGAAATATAGCAATATAAGGAATTAATTTTGCTTTAATTAATACTGTTTTATTGTAGTCCATACTTAGCTCCTGAACTTCACAACTCGACCCTTTAACTGCATCTACTGTGCGTCGATATACATTTCTTTTCTCAACCGCTCCAAATTCTTAGCTTTATTTTGCTAAGCAAGAACAAAAATACAGTTGAATATCTCACCAGAAAGTTGATGTACCACACTTTGTAGAATGCACACTTCTGTCATGTTTTGGTTCTCTGCCATTTCCTGTTTCTTTTTTTTTTTGCAGTTGCTGAGGAAATGGCTGGAGGGCGGATCCTGCCGACACACCTGCTGCCCATCATGTCATCAGGCTGAAATAAAAGCCTGGCAGCAACAGAGAGGAGTGTCGGGTTATTGCGCCGCTATGCTCCTTACCTTCCCTGACGATTTTGAATTTTGATACTGCTTCATTCATAGCAGTTATTCTTGATGTTGTGGACAACCACTAGTTATTTTTTAGTACTACACTCCTCTCTGTTTTATCCGCCCTCCGGTGTGGTTTTATATTTTTCTGTTTGGAATCCCGACGTACACCTTTTCGTCGTCGTCGCTTTTGTTCCAGCATTTCGTTGTCCACGTGTTGTGTGCCATTTGGTGTCTCAATTCAACTGAGTGACTTTCCCCCTGGCTGGGTCTGCCCTTTTCTTTTGGGGTCCAACAAACTCTACTCACCACGTAACAACTTCTTTCTTTCTTTCTTTCTTCAAACGCTTTAAAAATGAGGTGAATTGCTGAGTCCCATGTTTCCACAGTCGTCATTTGTTTTGATGTAAATGACTCATTTGCCTGGAGCAGTTTCCAATCTCATCACATCATCAAACCTTTCTGTGAACCCAATAGCTGTTATCAAATGTGGTACAAAAACAGATTTAAAAGAAAAAAAGATATACTCCGCTATTCCGACTATATTTTAAGGCTGCAATTAATATTTTAATAATTGATTAATTGATTGATTTTGTTGAATAGATCATGTAATTCCTATTTGTAACCCCATATTTAAATAACGGGACTTAACTTGAAATTGACAGAGCAAAAAAATGCTTGCTATGATTCAGTTACTCACGTTTTGGTCTGTAAAATCGGCAAAAATGTTGATTATTGCTTTTCACAATAAAGGCAGATAGTAATTGCATTTTTTTTGTTTAATTCGTATTCATTGAAAAGTCTGCTTCTATGAAGCACTCCAGAAATATGACAATATTTACTGAAAAGTTGACATTTCAGTTTAATTTTTTATTTTTTTTAAATCTTTTTTTTTATTTTATTTTTTATTTTTTATTTTATTTTTTTTCATTTCATTTCAGTTTAAAATTAGACATGCTCTATAAATCCAAAATAATTATCGATTAATTTGGTAAGGTTGTTGATTGATGAATTGTTGCACCTGTCTGTATTTGATAGTTAAAAAAAATATATACAGTTTGGGGTAAAGACGCGCACGCACACACACACGCGCGCGCACACACTTTAGGCCAGGAGTGGGCAAATTCGATGAACTCGGTCCTCGAGGACCAGAGTCCTGCAGGTTTTGGATGTTTCCCTTCTCCAACACTGCTGATTCATATGATCAGCTCATCAGCATAAGCCCGACAACAATCCTGTCCATTAGAATCAGCTGGGTTTGTTTTGTTTGTTTTTTAATGGCTACATTTAGCTGCCGTATTGCATCAATGGTTAAAACCTGATCGCCAAAGAGATCCTTCTGATTTCCGTCAGCTGTTTAGAAGTCTATCGATTCTATTTTGAATTGTGTACTTGACCTAACCAAACACTTGAAGCTACCTAGAAAGACTGCAAAGCAACCTGCCCCTTTATGCCAATGACTTGTAGACAATGACGTTATGAGATTTCAATCAAAGCTCAGAAGACTCTGGGGACAGACTTCACGGTTATTTCGGAACATTATTCACTGCAGTTCTGTGTCGTAATAGGCACTTTGGCCAGCAAGTGTCCAATTTCTACACTCATTATTTCACAGTGATCGCAGCTCTTAACTCATTCAGTGCCATTGACGACTATTCACGTCAAAGATCAATTTTTAACTCGGCTGGCAATTAGAATATTGTGATAAAGTCCATTATTTTCTATAATGCAATTAAAAAAACTAAAATGTCATACATTCTGGATTCATTACAAATCAACTGAAATATTGCAAGCCTTTTATTATTTTAATATTGCTGATTATGGCTTACAGTTTAACTCATTCACTGCCAGCCCAGTTAAAAATTGATCTTTGACGTGAATAGTCGTCAATGGCACTGAATGAGTTAAGCACACATAATTTCTAGCGGTCATGCACTACTAATATCACAATACCCCACACATATTATTGATTTGACTCTGAAGTGGGAAGTATACCGTAATACATGTCGACTCAATTGTCAATTCTGTTTAGATATACAAGTTTGTTGTTTAACGTCCTGCTCTCCAAGTGTGCAGAACATTTAAAAGAAAAAAATCCATCTAATTTCAATCATTTGTCTGTTTGTCTCCACTGAATATGTTCCCATTGAGTTGCTGGATAGTTTGCAAGAGTTCTGAGGTTGGGATTTCTGGGCTCAGTTTACATTTTCTCCCCATGCTTGCATGGGTTTTCTCCAGATACTTCAGCTTCCACCCACAGTCCAAAAACATGCATGGTCGGTTCACTGAAGAGGTCACCAACTGTTTTGAAATGAGGTCTACTTCTTGGATGCTGATTGCTGTTTGATACACACTTCTAAAATTGCTCAAATTTCCTTTGATTAAAAAAAAAGATAATTGAAGAGATGTGAAGGCACTGCACCACAATAATGATTAACAATGAAAGATACAGATAAATGTAAATATGCCCAATTTATTTCAAAAAATCTGTTTAGATTTCCAAATGATCCATTCTACAACATTCCTAGGAAATTACAATGTACCATCACTGGTAAGATTTTAGAACAGGCCCATGGGGTTCTCATATCACATAATTTTTTTAATATTTTTTATTTATTTTATTTTATTTATTTTTTTGTCATTGTTTGTTTGTCTATTTCTGCCCCGCAATTGGTTGACGAGCAGTTCAAGGTGCACTCTGCTGAGAGAGGTTCTATGGAGGACCAAAACTGCCAAAATTCAAAATAAATAAATGACTAAATAAATAAATAAATGACTAAAAGTGAAAATAACAATGAATCTAAAACATATAATTCGAAAATTATATCCAAAAAAGTAAATATAAATGGAAATAAATCCGTTTTTATTTTCACTTTTAGTCATTTATTTATTTATTTATTTATTTATTTATTTAGTAATTTAGTCATTTATTTATTCAGTCAGTTATTTATTGTGAAATTTGGCAGTTTTGGGCCGTACTGCCAAGTCGAAATGTTATTCAAATGAGGGGGCGGTCCTGAGCGTGTCTTGGGTTGGGCTCCACCGTTGCAAACTGCCTGTCATTGGTCGAGTGAGCAACATTTCGACTTGGCAGTATGGCCCAAAACTGCCAAAATTCAAAAGAAATAAATGACTAAATAAATAAATAAATGACTAAATAAATAGATAAAGAAATAAATAAATAAATGACAAAAAGTGAAAATAAAAACTGATTTCTTTCCATTTATATATATATATATATATATATATATATATATATATATATATATATATATATATATATATATATATTATTTTTTTTTTTTTTTTGATATAATTTTCAAATAAAATGTTTTTATATTCATTTTTATTTTCACTTTTAGTCATTTATTTATTTATTTAGTCATTTATTTATTTTGAATTATGGCAGTTTTGGTCCTCTATAAGGTTCTAGCTCACTCGTTCCCGTAATTATGATGATCTTTATTGAATAATACTGCAGTCCAAGATTATCTCCCTGACGTCATGCTTTTGATAGCTACCAGTTCCTCTTCAAGCACAGCTGCACTTTCACCAAAGTGATATCATTACGGTAAAACTAACACAGAAATTTTCCTATAAATTCTGGCTACTTAGCCATTCCAGCTCAAGGGAAATACGTCCTGAATAATTGGTCGAATAATTTCCATAGTGGCAGCCGAGGTCACATGGGCGACCTCCCCTCCCATCCCTTTCCACAGACATCGGCCCACCCTCATCACATGTTGTTGTTGTTGTTGTTCATTGCTTAGACAAGTTTCTGCCAGCACAGTAGCACATGTTTAGCACGTCTACCACGCAGTCAAAGGTTCTGGGCTCAAATTTCAACTTGGACTATTCTTGGTGGAGTTTGAATGCTCTCTCCCTGCCTGCGTATGTTTTTTTGCGGGCACACTGGTTTCCTCCCGCATTCTAAAAACATGCATGTTACATTAATTGAAGACTCTAAATTTCCCCGAAGTGTTGATAGCCGTTTGCCGAAATGTGCCCACTAATTGACTGCTGACGAGAGAGACCAGGTTATACACCAACTCTTCTGCAAAGTCAGCTCCTGTAAGATAGACTCTGGTTTAACCATGAAAGAGAGAAGGAAAAGCTGTGGGGAATCTATGTAGAAATATCTAAACATTTCCTCTAACTTCCTGTAGTGATGTTGCATTATTTGGGATATAATGATTGAATGGCTGACTTAACTTTTTGGTGCAGTTGCATATCACAGTCTGCTGTCTTTACGGATATCATTGTTGATCGTTGATAAGTGTCACACAATAGAGTAAGGAGGGAAAAAAAGCATAACAACAAAGTATTACATCAAAACATAACCCAAGTAACTGAACTGCTTTAGATATATTAAGCTATATTTTCATAGCAATATGTATTTACATGAAGAGGGCAGAGTAAGGTCTCGTGAACTTGCTAAGTACGTTCTTCTAAGAGCGCAAGTAATTCGAACGGTTGTGTATTTGTGAAATTCTCCCCGAATCCAATATACATGTACTGTATTTTCTTGATAACTACACAAAATGTATTTTCAGATATTTTCGCAAGTATCCAATTGATGCAGCCTTGGTGTAAGCCAGCTGATAAGACCAACATCTAGTTATTCTGTGCGTTCTTGATTTATTTTTACTTTCAATTAGAGCAGTACTTGGGCCTTGACTCATGACAAGATCACAAGAACGGACAAGAATGCCAATGTTCTGCTCAGCCTGTAAAGATGCAAAGCTACAGTACATATTTCCATAAAGTGCATGTTAACATATCTGCATTCCCTTCTGATTAGCTCTGCATGCATTTATTAGGGATGTAACGATAAGCGCGATATCGTGATATTGTGATATTAAAACTGCCACAATATCGTCGTCGTCATGTTCACGATATTGAAATGCAACGCATCTGTTACAAAAGTCAGGTTGATTTCCATTTGTGCATTTCTAGCACCCTCTGGTGGCTAGTTTTTTTTTTTTTAATGCAATTAAATTTTCATTAGGGATGTTTTGGCCCTTCTTTGTTTAAAATCTACACTATTTTTTTTTTTTTTTAGTATGAGCTCTTTTTTTAGGAAAAAAAAAATATTGTGACCTTTTTTAAATATCGGCAATGTCCCCACAATATCGTGATAATTATCGAATCATGAGCTTCATATCGTGATAATATTGTATCGTGACGTTTGGATATCGTTACATCCCTCGCATTTATCAGACACCTGTCAGTCATATATATTCTTTATCAAAGGTTGGTTCGTTAAAACAAGTGATGTTTTTTTTCACCGTTTTGCATCTTCACTCATCGTCAAAACTATTGGAAATGGTGGAAATGTGGTCTTACAAGGAAGCATTTGTGCGAAGGGCAGTTTTGGAATACCAAAATAAAAGAAACAAATGCGCAGTAGAACCAAACCGGTTTGAAAATTCCAAACCATTCATAATGTATTTGGCAGCTACACAACAATAATTCAAAGAAGTGATTGTTTTCTTCGTTCTTCTCATATGGAAAAGCTCATTGTCAGATTGCATTGACACCATATTAGGAATATGATACGCCGCCTGTTTCTGGAACAGACTCCATTGGAAACCTTTGAAAAGCTCTTAATGAAGTACAGCTCTTATAGAATTGAACCAACAACAATTTTGAGTAAAAACATGTCAATTCCAGCAATGGCAAGTAGCCTACTATTTAGCCTAGCAGCTGATGGTAGTAATCTAGAAGGAATAATACAGCCAAGAAGGCTGCAAATTGGATGAGATATCTGAATATTACTTGGAGAGGCTAACAATCACATCAAACTTGATGAAAACGTTTACAGGAACCATGTCAGATTCTTATTCGACCCCTCATGGGTCTTTACGGTCAGAACAACGTCACGATAGTTGACCTCCATAACACCCATGTCGCTCACGAACAAAAAAATACCTCCCAAGTTGGCATATCTTTATGGTTGAAACAAGTAGAAGGATCAATCAGTTTTCTTCATGAAAAATACAAATCTATAATTGGACAAATGGGACTGGCGAAAACAGCTCTTTGACTTGGCACTTGCTTTTATGAGCAGACCTCATCTCTAAATCCCCTATTGTGCTCAATTTCTTTTAAGTTGTTCGTGATTTGTTCTTAACAGCCATTTTTTTCCTGGATTCATTCCTCTTTTGCTGTGATAATATGTTATTATCATGATCTGTTTCCTATTTATCTCCTTTCCCTCATGCTAGACTTTATGTGTCAGCCGCAACTTTCTCCATCAAGGCCCAGCCAGCGGAGCACATTGGAGACTGGGTCTGTGGGTGGGAAACGGTTGCATGCGAGGCACACTCTGGGCCGCGTGCTGTGGACTTTTCTCCCCTGTAAAGCCTCTGTTGCTTTTCTCCCCCTCTCACTCCATTTTTCTCTCCTCTATCTTCACTCTCCCTTTCTCTCAGTTCCTGTAGTGGGGGAAAAACTTATGGTGCGGTTTATTTGTTCTGGTTTGGTGTCAGTTCTCACATGTCCTTGGCAGGCGCTCATACCTCCATGACAGTAGCCTGGATTGCGAGAGATTATCATGATATAGTGTGCACGTGTGAGTCTCTCTTGACAGTTCGTGCCGGTGTCTTTGCAAGGCAGTGTGATTCAAGGTCAGGAAAGGTGCATGTGTGTGAGATACAGCTTGTCACTGTTACTGTTGGAGTAGCAAAGTGCTTGACTGCCAGCGTGTTTATGCTGCCACAGAGCTTTGTTCCCCAGCATTCAGGCTCATCTCTTCTCATCTCGCCTCTGCCTCACCTTGTGTGCATCTGTCTTGTTTATCTTTCTCCGCTGGGAGCAAGCTCACCGACCTTGTCAGGGGTAGTGTGAGGCCAAAAATCCGACTGGTGATTTGAGGGGAATGAATGAGGAGACAAAAATGAGCGGAGGCTTTGGGAGATGAAGAAGTTTAAGTGAAAGGCTGAGTCTTTCCATCCAAGTCTTTCCACTAATCCTAAATTGCAGCCACTGGAAGACAGTATCCTTCTCGGAACATGTGTTCGCCATTAATCTACCCATTGTGAGAGAAGGCCTGTTTTCACCTCAACGAAAGATGAGACAGTAAAGGAGGTGTCCCTAAATCCTTATATTATTCACACCACATTTAGGGACATTAAATGGTTCTGTATGTGCGTAAATTGTTTAATTTGATATGCTTCTTTTTGGGTTTCCAAGTAAATAAATCATGTGGAATTTTGATGAAAAATATAAAAGTATTACTTTTGTAATGTGGCATTCTTCAGCAAAAAGACACACAATGCAGTTTGTAAGTATTTATGTGACGAGAATGACTTTCATCTGCTGCAAGGAGTAAACTCAACTATAACTTTGGTAAATGTAGTTGGCTTAGATTTTGTCTTTCCAGCCACAATGTGCGTTATTCACGACCAGCAGTGTGTCACGAGTCAGCAAAAGCAATCTGTTTCTATTCAGCGCGGGATGACCTCTTTCTCTACTTTCCAAAACATCAATTTTGAACTTTTTACAAAACAGTTTCAGATTTTTTATTATATTATTATTATTTTTATTTTTTTTCCTGGTGACATTGCTGCGCCATATCCCAAGGGAATTTTTCTATGAACAGGAGAACATTCAGGGAACCTCGGTCGTGTTGACCTACAGTCACTCCACATTGATATATGACTTGGATGTAGATCGGGGAGAGGGATTGAAGCACTATTTCACTGTTTGGAAGGAACATAAAACATGACAAAAGCAGTATTAAATATAGCTACGTAGCATTTGTGCCTAAATTTAGAACATGCCCAAAGTAAATGTCAATGCCAAATTTATTTTCATATGGCAAGCATAAACTCAATGTGCTAAAGGGGAAAAACAAGCTGACGATACATTTTAAAATGCATATTAATTTAATACAAACAAATTAACAAATTTAAATCCTCTAAGAAGCGATATATTTTAAGATTACATTTAAAGGAAGCAGGAGAGATTAAAATATACTAGTTGTTTGTCTGGTGTGTAGTTTGTGAGCATGTTGTCAGAAACATAGGTAGGGGCAGCACCATTACAATATTAAAACCAGCAAATACAGTTTTAATTTGATTCAGAACTGAACTGGAAGCCAGTGGAGAGACTTCAAAGCTGGTGTGATGTGCTTTATATCTGTTTTTGTCAGTTGTCAATTGTTTTGTTTTGTTGAAATTTGAGTGCTTGATTTGTTAAAACAAAAGAAAAGAAAAACAAGCATTACAATAATCTTAACAACTAGAGATGATTGCAATGAACCAATTTTCTTAGTGTCATACAGATAAAAGTAATCTAACTTTAGATATTTTCCTTAAATGGAGGTTTTCTTGTTGAGAGCCTCGTCAAAAATTACACCCAGGATTCTGACGTTCACTGGGTTTTACAGAGAAGGGAGTCAACTGGATACGATCCTCAAGCGGGCTTATAATTTGTGTCATCAGCACAAGAATGATAAGATAAATTATGATGATGAATTATGGAACCAAGTGGGAACATGTATAAATTAAACAGAAGGGGGCTAAGAATGGATCCCTGCGGAACACCACATGGCTAGATTACGTGAGCTGATTTGTGGTCAACAATACAAACTGAAAGTGATCTAATGATGAGGTAAGAAAACCAACCGCCTTTATGGCTCAAGGCGATATAGCAGAATGGTAGGGTCAAACCGTAGCAAACGTGAGATCGAGCAGAACCAGGATAGAAGCTTCATCGTCATCAAAATTAATTTTATGATCGTTGACTGATGAGTAAGAATGGTTTCTGTGCTGTGATTGATTCTAAAACCAGCCTGATATAGGTGAAATAAATTATGTTGAACTTGTCACAGATGATCGAGTCATTGCTGATATATTAACTTTTCTAGAAATTTTCCAAAGAAAGATGAATTTGTTCAGCCCAACCCAAGCAATGTCGAAATTGCAGAATACAAGCACAATATTAGACCCAAACTGAATATGGGCTCAAATAACATACTTTGTAATGCGAGCCCAATATATGGCCTAAATCATTGCACTGGCTTTACTAAAGAGGCATCAGCAAACTTAGCACGGAATGCTAATTCCGTCACTGACAAGTCCGACAACTACCTCAAGTCTGATTATTATAAACAATAATGATGCTTAATATAGATGGACAGAATAAATAATCTATACTTTCCCATTTAACAGTAAACAAACCAAGTTTGGTCTATTTGAATTGCCAACCTTGTCATCAGTCCCTGCATTCATTTCTATGGAGCTTTGCCGTAGCCCAATGAAAGGCTCACATAGAAACAGAGTGTCCTGCAGAACTGTGAGCCTCAAGTAGCAGTCCAAATAAACAGAGGTATTCTCAAACAACGCACGCCTGCCAACGACAACACTCATATTTATTTATGTATTTATCTGGATTTCCTGTGTACTTGTTCAGATGTTGGGCGTTGTGGGCCCTGCTATCTGAGGCCCGTTTGACAAGTCCTGGCCACGCTGTCCTGTATTGCATTAGGCTGGGTTATTTAAACTAGGGACTCATAATGATGCTGCTGTCCTGTCGGCCTGGCATGAGCACGTACTCTCACTACGAATGTCGTGCACTGCTGCTGCAGAGGCATCACGGGGGCTTACTTTCTACGTGCCTGCATAAGTATTTGTTGTCGTCAAGACTGTGTTCCTTTCACAAGAAATAGTTCTTCACTGTTTGCTTGAGTGGTGCTAATGTTTTTTGTTTTTTCATAGTTGACAGTAAAGGAAATAAAACTGTCTATGATAACTATATTGATGGACCTGCCTGGACACATTGATTTTCTTCTTGTACACAGTAAATTCTGCAGAGTAAATTTTACTCGAAAGAGAGTCTATTTGGTCCCACTCAAAACAGAATAAAATAGAGTCCATTTTATTGTGCACGAGCGAATTTGCCTATCTCATGAAAAACCTATTAAAGATTTTTCACTAAGAAATTCAAAGTAAATTTAGCAATATATTTTGACTAAATTTGACTAGTTTATATTTAAAAGAAAATACACAAGGGTTGAGGAATGAACTCATGACCTTTAGGTTGGGAGACTGCCACTCTACCATCTGAGATATGCCACTCCTACTGTTTGCTTATATTCAAAAGGAGACCAAATCTCATGAAATTAGTCAGAGTACAAATGTTGCTGCTTATTAAAATTATTAAATGTCTTGGAGAAAAAAAGAGCTTACTCCAGACATGATTGGATAATATTAGAGTTCGAAGAGTGCATTCAGGATTCAGAAGGAGCTCACTGTATCATAAGTGTATGCCTATCAGTGAAACGAAGGGATGATTTGAGGCAAGTGTGAGCCAGCCCTAATTATAAGCTTTATCAAAAAGGAACGTTTTAAGCCTACTCTTAAACGTAGCCATGGTGTCTGTCCACACACGGCAATGATATCAAAATAAGACAAGAAATTACTCAGAATTCTAAAGATAAACACTAAAATAGAATTGTGCCTGTTTTAATAAATATCCATTTTTAGAACTTCTATTACTAATATAAATTCATTCAATAGAGTTTGTGTAAGGTTGAGGAACAACCTGATCAAACGAGCCTTTTCTGTCACCAGTAGCTCATTGAATTTGCTGCCTTGACCTTGAAAATCATCTGATCTTCTGCCAGTGGCAAATATTTCTCTGTATGTGCTAAGAAAATTTGTAACCAGATCTGGTTTAAGTCATTTTGCATGAGTATGAAATCACATTTCCATTTCCAATGGGAATTTGTCAGCTCAAAATAACATATAGTTACATCATTGGCTGTACTAAAGATATATGTCCTTTGGGGCGTTTGCATCATAGTCTACACACCGTGTATGTTTTATGTTTTAATGTATGACAGCTGTATACTGCCCTGACAAGGACCACAGTTAGCCAAGAAAATTGTCAGAGAAACATGTAGTTAAAATAGTTCCTTCCATTACCTATACACTGGGTCGCAGGTATGCTGGAGCCTATCCCAGCTGACTGTACATGTATGCATGTTTTTCAAACGTGAGAGGACGTTGGAGTACACAGAAAATGTGCATGGGGTTCGGACCACCTACCTCAGAACCGAAAGGCGGATTGTACAGTAAACATATTCAGTCTGATTTTGTCCTGACTGATAAATGTTCACTGTCATGGCTGATTATGAGATGTTAGCCTGTGTAGTGTGACAAAATTAAGGATTGGTGATCTGGCATCTGTCCTTCACGACCATGACACAGAAAGTTTGGCATGTCAGAATTGTTGTTTGTCCGTAAAGTGCAACATATGCTACACTGCCCGTATGATCTGTTCCCAGTCATTGACCAAGAGGACGAGATTGTTGTGTGGCATATATAAAACATTTAAACAAAGGCATCTTTTATAGTCCTCATCATCATCGTCATCATCCACATCATCATCACTACAATCAAAGATGCATCTCTTCGAGGTGCGCTGTAACCAGTGGCAAAATCTCTTTTTTTTTTTTTTTCTTCTTCTTGGTTGGCTGCTATGTCAACACTTCACTTCCAAATATGGGCATGCCATGTGTTGCGTCTTTCACTCTCATTAAGTGCAGTGTGAAAATGGCTTTAACCTTCAAGTATCAAGCCAGTCTCAAGTTATTTAGTAAAGTCGAGCGTGTGATAAATCAAGTCACTTTAAAGGGGCTGTCTGGCAAATTCACTCAGGAAAATGCACTTTTTAAATACAGGATGTACACACTTTAACTTTTTCTCAGTCTACACATCTGTGTTTTTGTTAATCTTTTGTGGTAATTTCGTGCTAAACACCCACCTCCCCAGCCTGTATTTTGCCATTTTGTGTTTGTTTTGTAAACAGCGGGACGTTTCTGTGGAAAGACAGTATTTACAACGCTCCAGATTTTATTTTATTTTTTTCACTCACTCACTCACTCACTCACTCACTCACTCACTCACTCACGTGTGTGAATGAGCTTTCAAATTGCCGCGGGAGTGACGTCACGCAGCTGACACGTTCGCCCGGCCCCGTTTGCGACACGCCCCCCCGCTCAGCGATTGGCTGGAGGGGTATAAACACTGTCTTTCCACAGAAACGTCGCGCTGTTTACAAAACAAACACAAAATGGCAAAATAGAGACTGGGGAGGTGGGGGTTTAGCACGAACTCACCACAAAAGATTAACAAAAACACAGATGTGTAGACTGAGAGAAAGTTAAAGTGTGTACATCCTGTATTTAAAAAGTGCATTTTCCTGAGTAAATCCGGTTAGACAGCCCCTTTAACTCAGTCTTACCTGCAATAACGGATTTTCATAAAAAATCAAGACCAGTAAGTTCATATAATGATATTATTGGCCAATTTTTCCATAAGATTAAGAGAATAATTGACAGGAAGACAGTATTTGTCTTTTTTTGCTGAATATCTCACTAAGTTGCAGCTGTTGCATTTGTAAAATGTGAGATATGAAAATGTCTTGCACAAAAGTGGTTTCATCAAGATTCTACAATGACAGAAGACCTGACCAAATGGAACGCAGGCCAATCCTCCAATCCTGACATGGCAATTACCCGTCATTCAAGTCAAATCAAGTCCCAAGTCTTCAATTCCAAAGTACAAGTCAAACCTCAAGACCTGACGTTTTTCAAATTGCAAGTACACAAAACAGTCAAAGTCGCAATGACCGCACTACAACCAGTTTTCATTTTTGAAGGGTTTGAACAAAGACAAGCACTTCAAACGATCTTTTCGTGCTGCTGAGAAAAAACAAACTCCAACCCAATGATTAACTGTACTTAAATCTAGTTATTCACATTCAGTGTAGTCGTGTATGCAATACATTTTCCTGTCAACATATTTTGCATGCATAAAACAAATCTCAGTCATTTTGAACCCAAAGGGCTTAAAATACACCCTCGTGACTGAACAGTAGCTTGTTTGTTTTGCTCAATAATGCTTAATCAACAATCCAAACCAAAGTAAAGTCTGTCATTATCCCAAGGAGCGTGCCAATTTGGCACAGAGTGAACACTGCTGTCTGTTTCTAACAGGAACTTACTGAGACTGCATCATACATGCATATACACATGTGCACGCACGCATACGGTCGCGCAGTCTGCAGTGCAGGTCGGAACACGCACACAAACACAGCAACACACACATTATCATGCCAAGTAAACGTGCCAAGCGTAGCAGTGCACATGAACTAATTTACAGCCACGCACAGACATTTACTGCATGCATCGTTTGAATATAATAGTGGAGTCTTGTGGTTGAGATGAGTAACATAAAGACAGATTATTCACGACTGGGAGAGAGCGCTGGATATTGCAGAGCGACATCTTTATTTCATTAGGCAGGATAGGAATAGTTTCACAGGGCTTGAAGGCATTCATTACACTAAGACCGGGCTCTCTGCGGATTCTATAGGAAGCGCAACTACATAACATGAAGTAGCTCCTCATTATTTGGGCTTTTCTAGTCAGACATTTCTTCAGAGAGGGAAACCTGACCTCCTGTTAACTAAAAGCGACACGCTTGTTTGTTTATGGGTGTCTTCACTTCTCTCACGATATTTGTTGCCTTATTGCTTTGCGTGTTTTTTCTCAAAACAACTACACAGAAGAGTGCACGCACGCACACTCGCGCACAGAACTGCATGAGCGACAGGCTTCAGAGTTGTGCGTTGCTGTCGATGGTTGACAGGAGCTGGGAAGTTAAGTGTCAAGCATTTTTTTCTTTTCATTTCAGCATTTTTTTTTTTTTTTTAGCTCTGATTTATTCCACATGAGGCAAGAGAGGCTATAGAGAGACACATGCTGTCATGGAGTGATGGATGAGGCTCTTTTATAAGGCCGTCATGAAATTAATAGGCAACCCAGTGAGCATTGGAAGCAGCAAGCAAAACGAGGTTGATCTGTGCTTCCCAAACATCTACGGAAGTGTCAGGCTGAAAATGTCAGCAATTAGAAAACAAGCAGTCGTGAGGGTGGTACCGTTTGCTGCGATGGGTCTCGGTGATCAAAACAGACAGCAGGCAGCAGGGGCTCAGGTCAAAGCCAGGACAAATAGACTTGGAGCAACACTCAGAGAGGGAAGAATACTTTAGATATTTGAACAGTGTGACGCTTTTGCTTAAATCTTGGTGGAGTAAGTCAAGGGTAGTTTTCCTTACAATATACCGACAATACTCACACACATTTCCAACAGATGTGGTTGAAGTTTAATGAACAGAAGACCATTGAGACAAAGAGACAACATGTTCTCTATTTAATTGGCTTATTTGATTAGGATTTTTATTTAGTTCTCCATCTGATGTCAGACCGAGGATGTAATGGAGAATGAGTCAGAGCTGGAGACAGACCTCCAAAAAGAGCAGCGAGAACACCAACTCACAGAGAGCAACCATATAGTTCTGCTTTTCATTTACTTCTCGCTCATCATTTTACGTCTTGGCTGCAATTTGCTTAAGTTCGTTTTCCTGAATCAAATTGGATGAGTATGCATGGTTGAGGTTTGTTTTTCCCTAACAAAACAAAATGGCAGAGACCATCCGCAGAGACCATATACTCTGCTTTATATTAATGTACGACCCATATATAGTAGTCGTAGCCCACAACTTAAGTACATTCAGTTTGATAAATGGTCGACTGATTGTGTAAAAAAGCAAGGAGGTAATGAGAAGTAACAAAGATTTCTCTCATCGTTATGGGTTGATGAGATGATTCAAGTGTAGGGAAAAGTTGAGAATTCAGCGAAAACTATGCTATTAAATAGTGACATCAGTGTGGTAAAACCATAACTCACTGGTTTTGAAAGTATCTTGCTGGATCTGAGTGTGCGCTTCTCGTGGTTATTTGAGACAAATGCCAGACTCTTGCTATCCACACACACACACACTCGCACACACATCAAGAAAAAAATGTGCTATAGAGGGTGATGAAATTATAATTTAAACCCATCGGGGTTGTTTGTGTGCGATTCTATGACCACAATTACTTTTCATCAAGTAAGATTCTTATGCAAGCCTTTTCTAAAAAAAAACAAAAAACAAACTGCACTTCAAGTTTTGGCCAATAAACCAAGTATGAACCACAACCTTGTGAAGCTATTAATTCATAATTTAATAGCTTGACAAGGCTGTGGTTCCTGTGTAAATTATTAGCAGAATAACTAGTTTATCAATGTGGGCACACAAAGAAAGCTGAAGCACTTGAAGTTTTTATGACTGCGTTGATAATAGTTGGAAGACTTCAGATCCTTAATCTTCCAGAAAGAAAACGGAAAAGGAGGTTTGGGATGGATGCTGATGTGCCTTGAGAGTGTTTTCTTGACCACTGCCATTCAATTTTTGGGGTATAGAGAGGTGAAATTGGTGGGAGTGTAGCGGTTTTCTGTTTTCTTGGTTCCTCTCCGGCACCACCAAAGCTGACTTGAAACCTGGAAGTTTCTGAGTCTGATGCTGATGTGTGGAGTTCCTGGTTCATGTCTGAGGTATCGGTAGCTTTTTCCACAATTGTAAGCTATATTAATGATCCTCTCTAAAAGTACTGGAATAATTACCCCCCCCCCCCCCCCCCATTTAATCAATAATAAATATAGGAACATGAAAGTTGAAATAGCTTGCTCATTTTTGCAGCCTTTGCGCAAATGGTCATAGCAAGATAGCCAGTAGGGATGTGTATCTCTCACCAGGGATATTATAGTTTTGTAATTTTTCATTTTCATTGGGTTTTTTCAATTTTTTATTTATTTATTTTTTTAGTTAGTTTTAATTACTTTTCGGGGTGGTTTTGTTGGTTTTTATTAGTTTTAGTTATTTAATAAATTCTTATTTTTAGTTTAGTTTTTAGTTAGTTTCAGTATTAGATTTAGATTATTTTTTTTTTTTATTATTTTATTTTTTTAAAATGTGTATTACTTGTGCGCAATATTCAAAAACCACCATGCGAATTACGTCATCTGAAGGTGCTTTTCTATTGGCTGCTGCTAGTTGTCGTAACTTCTGTGACACATTTTCAATCGCCCTTATTCCCGTTAATATCAAAATAAATCTACTTAAGATCACATCTCCATAGGCTCATGCATTAAATTAATTACCAAATACAAAAACGAAGAAGATTTTTGCTATAATTATAGTAAGTTTTAGTTAGATATGTAAACATAAAATTAGGTTCAGTTAGTTTTCATTATTTAAAAAGCATTTTGGTTTTTATTTTATTTTGTTAATGAAATTGTTTTTTTGAATTTTAGTTTGTTTTTTCATTAGTTATAGTTAACTAAAATAACCTTGCCTCTCACGCATTTGAACAGTACTCGAGAATCTCAGCATGTTGACTCAATGGCACCAATTTTCGTTACTTTTTGTATGTGTTTGTTGTTGGTAATATATATTACTTTATTGAATAAAGAAATGTCAATTTTTTTTTCCAATGTAGCAACGTCTAGCACCAAATGTCTAACTGTGTGCATGGACGAAGGTTTCTTTCTTTTGGTATTGTGCTAGGTGAGCACAGGTAAACGGGTATTCCCCTGTCCTTTGCGACGTTGTGGGAGTGAACACACAAGGAAGCAGCTCCCCTCATTCCCGTAAAAATCACTGCAGTCGAGGTGCTCAAAGTCATTCACATTGTGAAAACAGGAATTGTAAGCTAGTAACAAAGTATGTTTATCAAGTGCATAAACTGTGTACTGCATTCTGAAGACTCCATGAACAAAAAAGGAAAGCGACAACACCACAAATTAGCCAGGCTAAATTTTTTACCTAAAATATAGCGACAAGCCTAAAAAATGATCGGCCAATGTTCTATAGGCTGATGTGACCTTTACTAAGTAATGGAAAGGCCAATGTATGGACGGAACAAAATCCCAAACAAACAAGCTTATCTGTGAAACACAGCGGAGGTAATGCCATTGTGTGGGTTTGGATGATTTCATCTGGGTCGAGTTTAGTCATCGTTACTGAGCATGCAACACCTGATAGAAAACAGTTTTTTTTTTTTTTACAGAAACAGTTTTTGCCAGTTCAAAGAAACATGTTGGTCCTTCATCAGCACAAGTGTCATCATTTCACGGCAAACCCATCAAAACAACAATGGATTGCATTTTTGACTGACCACATCGATCTTAAGACTTAACTTAAACCATACAGCACATTCTAAACAATGCTGTCTTCAAAGTTGTGCCTCTGTATCAGATGCAGATGTAAATAGATGGGAATAAAATATAGGATGAACTTGACTCATATTAATCTTTTGATTTTAACCAAATGTTCTCACTCTAAATTAACTCATTCACTGCCAGTCCAGGACAAAAAAAAAATCTTTGACGTCTAAAACCGTCTATAGCAGTGAATGTGTTAAAGTTGGATGTCCGCATGTTTTGAATATTCTTGGAGACTACACAAAAGTTGTTGTTTTTTTAAACTATATGTATTAAACGCTGCAATTTACTGTTGTTGCTTTAATACCAAGTTGATGCATAACGAAAAAGCTTTTTTGCACATTGTTTTATTGCGTGTGCAGGAAAAAAATGAATCTTTGATGTCTAAAGCCGTCTATGGCAGTGAATGTGTTAAACTAAAAGTACTGACAGCAGTGTTCCAATTCTTTTGGAGATGTGTAGATGGGTAGCTTAGTTGTCATTTTTGAAATCTGTACTTTCTTTACTCCCCTATCTCATTTTTTCAAACCTTCCAAACATTTAATAATATATTTTCCAGTCACTCTCTGTCTTCATATTTTATGAGTGCAACATCATTGGACTCCTGTCCAGCTCTCTGATCAAATTAGTTCTGAAGTGTGCTGTAAAGCAAAGCAGACATATGATCCTTTTTTTGCATCTAATGTTGGCCCATCATCTCATGTAAACTTCTGTGAACAAAACTGCAATAGCATAAACAAATGGTTGACACAATTCAACAACCACATGTAGATATAGCGTTAAATACAAAATGAGTGTGATCTTATGATTCTAATTGAGTTGACCATTTTCTCATGTAGCTACACACTCAAAACAACTTCAGTATGTTTCTGTTTCAGCTAAAAGGAGACTTTTCTTTGCAGGTCGCACAGGGACTGAAAAAAAACAAAAAACGTGTCACTTGGCAGAGTGGTCATTACATACAGACATATGACAGCCAAGGCACACCTATAGGAATGTTTATACACAACTACTGTAATGAACAAAGTTACCTGAAATATTGCTGCAGTATAAATTAATTGGTCATTTGTGTCAAAGTAAAAATATACTACTGCATATTTTTCAAAGAGTAAATGTTTTTTTAATCAAGGCCATAAACTGACAAAAATGAGGAATGCGTGGTAAAAGACGCTTTTTCTTTCGGAAACGAAAACACCAGCGAATGTTTATGGTCCATGGTTGAAGAATAAGATCATGCTTCTTGGCATTACAATTTCACACTGCCAGCGACCACCGCACTCCCGCTGTGTACACATTTGAAAAACAATAGTAGCGATGAGTAGTTTGAAGAAAACAGTGCTGAGATCAGTGACTTTATACAGACGCGTGCCAGAGCTTGATGTAACGCAGATTTCTTGTTTGAAGAGCAGAATTTGACGTTGAAATTGAAGATTTGCCATAAATCGAGTCAAAGCTCCAGTAATAGCTCTTTTGAATCAGCAGCAAAAGCATGACACTTGTGGTACAATGTGTTTTTTCCTGTGGTAATGAATGCAAAACTTCTTCTTCTGGGACATCACCCAACTCAGGCTGAGAAGCTGTAACATTAAAGTGTACAATGGAAACATTTCAAGTGAGGCTGGTGGAAAATGGTGGTTTGATTCCCAAGGATCCCAAGAGTGGCCTTTTCTTCGCTCTTGGGAGTCTTTATGATGACAAATGAAGACCAGTAGCCACTTCTATTTAGGACATAATGATGAGAGATGGTCATTCATTGGTCAATGGACAAGACCGATTGCTTTGGGGAAGTCATTCCTGCCAGCACATATTCTATTTCGTGACTGATGTGCAGGCTGTGAAATGACCTGACAAGCTTCTCCTCCTTGCCTCTGTTTACTTCCTAATGGGTTCCTCCCACTCAGAGGTTATGTTAGCTGGCATATGCCGACATTTGGCTGTTTGATTACACAGATGTCAGACAATAATTTGCACTGCCACCCACGATGGCCGTCAAATAATGCGGTGAATCATGTGCGTATAATTTAAGGCAGATATAATGGGCAAATTGGAATACTCGTTTCAACTGTTTGTCTGCAAATAAGCCAATGTTCACCCCATCCAGCTACTGGAAGGTGTGACGACATGAGTATGGCTGCGTTACCATGACGATCAAGGTCAAAGCTAGGGGATTGCTTGTGGTTTCACACAGGAGGATGCGTTTACATGCGCACATAGGGTGGAAATACAAACACTTAACATTTTAAAGGGGATGTCAACCCAACAAATTTCTTGACAATAATATGTTGTGTGTGCCTTTACTAGTATAAACATGACATTCTGATTCATATTGTGTTTTTGGAATATGAGTTAAGCAGCAAAATCCATCACAGGGGGTGGCCATTTTGCCACTTGCTGTCGACTGAAAATGACATCACAGTTGCTAAGGGTTCAGGAAATGACCAATCATGGCTCGGCTTTAGAAAGTAGCTGAGCCATCCATCCATCCATCCATCCATCCATCCATCCATCCATCCATCAGTCTTCTTGACCGCTTTTTCCACACAAGGGTTGTGTGGGTCTTTTTACAAAAAAAACAACAACAAAAAAACAAAAAAAACAAAAACAAAAGTAGTATGGAACATCCCAACTGAAAACAAACTTCTTTTTTTTTTTCTTTTCTTTTTAACTTTACAAGGTGGGTGAAAGAAGTTTATTTTGGAGAGCAGGAATCATTTTTGTTTGGTGACAAGGATTGTTCAACAACAACACGTATAGAGCCCTCGGTAATAGTAGCGAGTTTAAATTTGACTAGAAAATTGTAAATGGTGCTGGTAATGTTGGCCTTCAAAATAAAACTTAAAAAAAAACTGGTCTACCTTCGCTGTAGAAATTAGCATTGTTTTATATTGCTCATTTTAAAAAGTGAACTAAGCAATATGGAGGTTCCGCCTCTCCTTTTTGTCATCCTTTGATATTTATAATACTCCATATTGCTGTCTGTCTTCGGTTTGTGCTCTGATTGTTTTGGGCTCTGATTATATATTTTTTCCTTCATCATCAAACAGAATTTGGGTCTTCCACGCTCAGAGCGTATCATTGTAACGGGTGGCCTCCGTGATTGATGGTCCTTGCTTCCCAAATGTGTACGTTGAGTGTGTATGTGCGCCGCAGCAGCAGAATGAAGAATGCATTTGCCATGCTGTGGCCGTCTTGAAGTGTGTGTTTGTTTCTGAGTGTAAACACATGGTTCAGTAGATGCGAGTGTCCGCATCTTGGCCCTGGGCTGTCTGAGTAGGGACATGATTGATCACTCGTGTATTGTGAGCCTTTTTCAAATTAAGGCAAAATGGCTTTTCAAACGTATGACTTCATCAGACATGTTGAGCTTACTGTGACGTTAATGAAATGTGTCTCTTCACCTCAGACCATGCGTTTGATTCTACCAGAAGATCTTTGCTGCACTGTGTCATTGCACTCAGCTTTCTCCCGTATGAGTGATTAGACATTGGATAATCTCCTGTAAGTGAGCTCATTGTGGTCAACATTACAAGTGTGGTCTTGTTTTGTCTACATGCTGTACAAGGATATCAGCCACAGTCATTGGCATGCATCTCAATGTATAGTAAGAGTGTTGCCACTCTTCTACATTACTGCACCTGCACACATTCTATTATATTCTCATTAATCCAAACAATGAATGACCACATGCGTTATGGCCTTCTCATATTTGGTATTTTTCATTGCAATAAAAACACTATGACAGCCTATTTGAAAGATTAGAACTCACGGCACTTGCACAGTCAACAACCAGGCAGCTTATTTTGATATAATTTTAAATGGGAAGTTAACCCTAAAAAAAATTATTGACAATAATATCTTCTTTGCAGCACCACTAGTGTTAATATTATATTTTGGTTAATATTACATTAGTGGAATAGGAATTCAGCAGCAAAATCCAGCAGTTTTTATCAGTATCAAGTTTCCTCCTGTAAATATCATTAAGCATATAATTTTTACATGTATTTAAGGCAAGTTGTAAAATGTCTGAATTAAGTCCTCTTGTTTATGTTTAACAAATTAAAAACACCATAAATCATGCTGTTTCTACTAAATAGTATTGTCTCAAATGTTCTCCAATTTCGATAATGTAAATGTATAGGATCGTATGCTGAGAAACGTTTCTTGGGATATAATATAATAATATGGTTGCCTTGTGACTTCAAAAGTCTTGGCCTATTGGCTATCCGGTCATATATTCAGATCAGTGGTGAACAACCAGAAGCAGAACAGAACAGAAGCTTATAGCTTCAGAAAACAGGTGAGATGTGATGTCACCTTCAGATCTTCATCTTCAGGCAAAATGGCTACCCCGAGAGGATAAAA
This sequence comes from Festucalex cinctus, assembly GCF_051991245.1. Taxonomy (NCBI): domain Eukaryota; kingdom Metazoa; phylum Chordata; class Actinopteri; order Syngnathiformes; family Syngnathidae; genus Festucalex; species Festucalex cinctus. The sequence continues at coordinate 20,431,239 of NC_135413.1, read as the reverse complement.
ACGGATGGATTTTGCTTCAAACGCCATCCATCCATCCATCCATCCATCCATCCATCCATCCATTTTCTTGACCGCTTATTCCTCAAAAGGGTCGCGGGGGGTGCTGGCGCCTATCTCAGCTGGCTTTGGGCAGTAGGCGGGGTACACCCTGAACTGGTTGCCAGCCAATCGCAGGCTTCATAACTCATATTCCACAAATGTAATATTAATCAGACTGTCATGTTTAGTGAGGTCACATATAACATATAATTGTCAATAAATGTTTAAGGGCGACCTTCCTTTTAAGAATATTTAATTGTTTACACCAAGTAAACTTCTTCAAAATTGCGCAGCTCTTGCTGAGGCACACACCGATGAGTTACCCCCCCCCCCCCCCCCCACCTCCCAAAGACATGTATGGTTATCGTAAGGTTATCTGTTGCTATCTTGCCTTGGCGTGCACAGAGGCCCCTTCTAAAGTTCTCAGATGTCACATCTTTCCTTACATTATCCAGTGCATCTCCCCTCAAACCATACTGACGTCTTATTTGTTAACACTTGCTATGTTCTGAAACATTTGTTTCAATAAATATTTATTTGACAAACTTGGCATTTATTTTCTGTAGTTAATAGGGGTGTTAAAAAAAAAATATCGATTCGGCGATATATCGCGATACTACATTGCGCGATTCTCGAATCGATTCAATAATCGGTAAAATCGATTTTTTATTTTATTTATTTTTTTTATTTATTTTTTTTTTTTTTTAGGATTCACACCTTAAGCATGGAAGAATGTTATATGAACGGAACATTAAGCCTTAATATTTTATTTCAATGCTGTTCAAACATGAAACAAATTACAACCTCTATAAGACTGAAATTTCAGATAAATAAATAATACATTTTCATATAAATCTTACACTCTACAAGCTTACTGATGAGTATTTTCTAAATTTGAATGAAAAAAAATCTCAACAATCGACTTATAAATTCGTATCGGGATTAATCGGTATCGAATCGAATCGTGACCTGTGAATCGTGATACGAATCGAATTGTCAGGTACTAGGCAATTCACACCCCTAGTAGTTAATATATGAATGCAAAAAGTCTACACATCACTGTTTGAATGCCAGATTTCCATGATATGAAGAAAAAAAACAAACACCAAAAGCAATCATTTTGCAACTTTTTCCACCTATAACATGACATTTAACATAACGTGTACAATTTGGTAGAAGATAAGTTAAATGATATTGGAAATGGATAGCTAGCTGCACTAGTCTGCGTGCATACATACAACTATAGGGATGTGGCTGTATTTGGAAATAACCAACCACATTCAAAACCTCATATTATATTGGAGTCAGCACACACACCTTCGACCACTTAATGTGCCTTTTATTAACCCCAAATAAAGTTCAGCTGTTCTAGAATGCTTTTCCTGACATCTTTATTCACATCTTACAGCATAAGCCACCGTCTCCTGAGAGCGTCCACAGTATCAAACCATTGAACCCTTGTTCAAAGGTTTCCATCAGGAGAAGGATACTAAAGAATTTTCAAGGCATTAAATATGCCATGAAGCACAACAAAGTCAGTCATCATCAAGAGGAGATAATATGGTACAACAGCGACATTAACAAGAACTGGATGTCCCTCCTAAATTGATGAAAAGACAAGAAGAAAACAGGCCAGTGAGGCTGCCAAGAGGCTGACAGCAAAATTAAAGCAGCTGTAGGAATTTCTAGCAAGTACTTGCTCTTTAGTACATGGCAACAATCTCCCGTCTTCTTTTTCCTGCATGTCTGGGCACACATACACTTGAAATTGCCCAAATGTACGTGGAACAAAGTTGAGCTTTTTGGCCATAATTGCAAACGTTTGCCTCACACCCTACCTACTAAATCGACCCCTGACCAAAATTTGGGCCCCAAGCAAAAATGTATGTAAGGGGGTTGGGCGGTGTGATCGCAATGATGTCGGTAATGGAGTGTTGGTACTGTGCCGTTTCGGTTCACACATAACCCTGACCTTTGCTTTTTCCAATGTGAACTATGAAGTAAACGGATAAAAGTTGTCTCGAGGAGATTTTTGTTGTTTTAAACAAAATAAATCTTACTTATCTTCTACACTGTGTATTTGATCCTGATGTAAATGTCTGGCAATACAAACCGAAATGTTGATCCCTTGTCTCATAATAATGTCAAACCCAAACAGGTAACTTAATAACATTGTTTGGCAAGGCCTAATTTATAGAACTCATTTATTAAAGAACCTGCCAAAAATATGTTCAAAATCTTACAAAAACGTCAGTGAGTTCCTCGACTTTTTACCATTAGGAACAGGATAGATAGTTGTGTACATAAATAAAAATTGACATCGTAGTCAAAAAATAACAATAATGGTCTTTATTTTTCAAACCACTAAATTAGAAAATTCACAATACTTTATTATTTACTATACATGTAATAACCATTAGAGAAGGATGCACATTCTAGACCGACTACCTGTAAAGTGGTATTTGCCAAATAAGCACCCCAAACACAGAACTTTATAAGACTCTAAAAAATAAAACATCTCTGCTCTCTTGCACAGACTTGTGACACATTAAAGAATGGATTCGGGGTCATCGCATGTTATCTACTGTCAACGAGATGTCAACGCAGCCAGCTTGGTGGTGAGTGCAGTGTACTTTGCCTACACAGCAGAGCAACAAGCACAAACACACACCTACACGTCAAAAAAGTGCAGTCATGGTTCTTCGGTCCCCCTTAGGAAAGGAACAATTCATACTATTATATGTATGTGTTATACACTAACTCCCTCCTTTTCAAAGCCTGCTGGGACAGAGGCTTGTGCAACATCTGTTGGCACCCCAGGGGTTCTGGTTTGGTATTCAGGGCTCTCTGACTTGCCCCTGGTTAGCAAAACTCTTGATTTGATCACAAACCATCTGTCATTTTTGGATTCAATCCATCAGTTTCTGTGTGCAAAAGTATCAGTCATGTTATCTTATTTGGGGTGTGATGTGCGCACACCATCTTTACATGATGTGTGCGCTGACCTTGGGAAAGTAAGGCCACAATGATACTCCAAGAAAGAAAGAAAGAAAGAAAGAAAGAACGAAAGAGTTGGACAGCAGTGAATTCTCACCTACATGTTGAATGTACATATAGCGGAATCTGCAGTTTTCAATGGTGTCAATGTATGGCTTAAGCCATAACCTGATAGGAAAATCCCAGTGTTATTTCAAGAATTATCAATGGCTGCCGCTGTTTTGAATGTCACAACTCTCAAGTGTGTTGTTGCCACAGCTCGTGCTATATACTATGTGAGTCTGCCTTTGATATACTACAGTGTCTACAGTAGTGTATAAAGCACTCTGTACTGACTTATGGGGACATTTGTCCAGAGTTTAAAAAAAAAAAAAAGAAAAAAGAAAAAAAAAAGCAGTTGGTGTACTCTCAGGTACCCAAAACACAACATACAGTGTGGCTTGCTTTCTTTTTACAAAATACAGTTTCAACAATGCATTGCAGTACTTAAAGGAATACTTTACTTATTTAGCCATTTTTTGCAGTCAAACATTAATATTTTGCCTATAATAAATGTTATATTTTCATTATTTTTCATGTACAATTAGTACCTTTAAAAACACATTTTTCAACTTGCTGTCGACTGCAAATGACATCACAAGGGCTCAGGGAACCAATCACAGCTTAGCTTATGAATGTCACATGACCAAACCTAGAAAACAGGTGAGCTGTGATTGGTTGCTCTTGTGATGTCATTTTCAGTCGACAGCAAGTTGCAAAATGTGTTTTTAAAGGTACTAATTGTATGTGAAAAATAATGAAAGTATCAAATTAATTATAGACAAAATATTAACTTTTTATTGCTATAATGGGCTAGATAAGTCAATCAATCAATCAAACTTTATTTATATCGCATCTTTCATACATTCAAAATGCAACTCAAAATACTGAACATCTATCAAACCAAAAAAAAAGGGTGAGGGATGAAGACCAGCCATCCCTCTCACTGTTTAGTCCCCCATGAGGAAACACTGGAGCTAAAAATTTAATAACTACCAAATAAAAACATTTAAACACTAAAAGAAAACAGTTAAACACTATAGAAAAAAATAAATACATAAAAACAAAGCTACAAAACAATATAGATTAAAATAGTTAAATAAATAAAAGGGAATAAAAAGAAGAAAAAGAAAAAGATCAATCAAATGCCAAACTAAAAAAGTAAGTCTTAAGCCTCCTCTTAAAAACATCAATATTCTGTGCAGACCTGATGCCCTCCGGCGTGTGAAGTATCCCTTTCAGTGGCAACGCTTTGCATGTGATTTTCACATGGATGGAAGTGACGTTCGATCCAACAACAACATGATGGTGACAAAAACAAGCAACAGCCTGGCATGAAGGGTTTCTACTTTTAAATGCAGATGACACTTTGGTGGTGGTCCACAACCACCTGGCTCTTAACCCATCCTGGACTTCATAAGGCACAGAGCTGATCGGTTCCTCCCACTTCATCAGCGGAGACCGCATGGAAATGGTACACCTTCATTTTCAGCCGTGACCTCTGTTGACCTGTCTGGCTGGAAATACCTCAGCGGCCAAGAAGGCACAGCACTATCTGTACTTAACTCATTTGCTCCCAATAACGTGTAAATACGCTTTTTTTTTATGTTGTAAGTGTCCCAAAGACATATTTATACGTTTTTTTTGTTTTTGTTTTTTTTATGCTAGAGCATACAGAAGGCTTTGATGCAGCCTCTCAGCTGCAAAGAATGGTTGCAGAAATGGTAGTTATTACACAAACGGCCAGCAGGTGGCAGCAGAACAAAGGAGACCAACCAGGGCCATCTAGAAAAAAAGCTCAATTACTTACAATTTTAAATATATTTGTGAAAACTGATGAAACTTAGCTCTCTTCTAATGCTAATTGCTGCGAAATGGAAACAGATAGAATCATACTTTTTTTTCCTGATGAAAGAAGAGACTTTAATCTTTCTTTTGGTAGGTTCCATGCTTTTATAGCAATTGAATGCAATATTCTGTGGGCCTTGCGAAATCAGTCAAAAATCCAGGAAAACAGCCAGGAGCGAACGGGACTGCTTCTGTGAAAATGGCTGGGAGTGAATGAGTTAACTGAGGGTGCTCAGGAAAAATGTCTGCCAAAAGCTGATCTTGTCCTTCTACCGCATGACCATTGTGAGCATTCTGACATACTGCATGGCAGTATGGTTCTCTCACTGCGCTGAGGCAGAACAGATGATACAAGAGGGAAGTCAAGAAAGAGCAGCATGCTCATCAGCTGTCCCCTCTGTTCCCTGAAGGACAACTTCACTTTCTGTTGCCTCAGCAGAACTGAGGAAGTCACAGATAACACCCACCCTTCCCGCCACCTTATTGACTGACTGCACTCTGGCAGGTGCCACTGGTCCATCAGGACCAGAACAAACAGACAGAGAAAAAGCTTCTTCCGTAAGCAGAAATTAGGATCAGATGGGATGGGACAGGACAGCACGGGGTAGCGAGCTACATAGTGCTACTAGTGTGTGGTGGGAGTGGCTATGCAGTCCGAAAAAGTGAAAATAATCACAAGGGCCGCATATGGCAATTAGAGAGTGGCCCCACACCAAGCGACTAAATCCCAAAGGCGTGTGTCTTCCGGACATGCTAGTCCCGATATGCAGGAGGCAAATGAATCGCAAAATGGCGAGGCACAAGTTGGGGCCGCTTGTCACCCCAAAGCTGACTACAGCCTCATTTTTTATTCCCCCCCCCCCCTCAAAATAAGATTTTTTCATCTTGTGCCACCCTCTTGGCTGTAGTGGATGGGCGCTAAACAATTTTGTATGACATGTTTCCATAATCATGGTACCTCCCTGATATTTGATGGTGTTCCATATTGGACTAAAGTGAACGGTACTACTTTACGGCAAAAGCTTCAGAGCCAGAAACAAACTCTCTCAGCAGGCGGGCTTGTTTTATCTCGACTCAACTACTGTGTGTGCACCTCAAACCCTAAACAGATTATCAGAATGAAAGCTAGCACAATGGGAATACTGTATGTGTCCAAAAGGGTGTGAAAACATTCCTGTTATCGCTATAGAAAACTCTCCCAGCTGTCATCAGAAGGTGGAAATATTATGAGTCTGTCTGCCTGCAAGTGTGTGTTATCCTGGGACAATCCTGCTGTGTTTATTTTCTGAAACAGAAGACATTTAGCTTTCACATCACACATACCGGGGTCTCATGCGGTACATGTCATAGAGAGACACTGGGTCACAAGGTAAATAAATAAATACATAAATAAATAAAAATCCACAGATATTCACTGAAGATAATTAATGCAATGTCAAACAAATTAATTTGATTTAATTAATACATTTAATTAATACAATTTTCAAACAAATTGTAGCATCCACAAATATACATGTATTACACAATGTACAATTGTTAAAAGACACCCCCCCCCCCCCCCCCCCCACACACACACACACACACAAAGGCAATCAAATCAAATTCTCAGACGCATAAAAGCAGAGTAAAAAAGGTAAACAGAGTTTCCAGATGATCATCCACTTTGGGATCTCACATTACAGGAAAAGTTTTCCAAAGCAACATTCTCATCTTAGTTTTTCCTCTCGATGACTTTTTTTTTTTTTTTTTTTCAATTTGGAGATCCCTCACGTGTTTCCATTGGGCAACAGAGTTATGAGTTATGGCTCTTCTTTTTGAACAGATGATTCCTGAAACCTTTTTTTTTTTTTTTTTATTTCCGAAAGCAGCGTTTAAGGAATAGAACACATCATTATTATCTTCAGATGGCCCCAACGGTCTCAAATATATTTTCCTTGCACCTCTACAATTTCATCCCTGTGATGAATTGAGTCAGTGACGCCGTCATATTGAGTACTTTGTTGGGCTCAAGTTTATTTAGAGTATTTCAAAAGAAACAACCACAGCTGTAAGTTCCATACATAAAATTGAGCACTTAAAAGACGTGCATTCAGGATGCTGAAATTGTAATCTGGCAATCCCACCATGCATGATGTCACTCGCATTAACTGCAGCAGCTGAGGTTGGAATGTCAACAAACTGCAGATTTCTAACAACGTTTAACAGGTCATTTGTTGGCCATTAACCTCACATTCCCCATAATGATTAGAGACAATGGTTCAAATTTAGTCTTCTCTCGCGCTTCATTTAATTTTGGTGGCCTCTCCATAGCTCAGTGATCCTTAACCTGGGTTCGAGCGGAATTTTTTTGTTTGTCATACCTCGGCCTGGTCTGAATTACTATGACAACAGGAAGGTATTATCCGCTTCATCATAAATATATTGAGTGCTGAAGTATGTGAACCATCAATGAGCCATTCTTCATAGGATAGCCTTAGTGTACTAAAGCATGCTTCCTCATGCTATGAATTTGTGACCTATCATTTTTTTCAGTATGCACTTACCCTAACCCTGTCAAACCAAAATTACCTGAAGCCGTGCTTCTATCACAGCCGAGTTCACCTGGGCTGTCCCGTTAGAAGAATGATGACTTGCTGCTGGCTTGTGATCTCACCTATACATCATGCACGGCCTAATGTGATGCCCAAGGGTAGGAACATAAGGATGCTTTCCTGACAAATATCTTAATAAGTGTGTGCTTCTGTTCTTTCAAGTCTTAAACACCTACCATTTTAATCCCCTCCCTCCCACCTTTCTCTTCCCAAAGATATATTTTTCTTTGTCAGCCTCTCTAAACATCAAATTTGAAAGCAATCAAGTCATGGGTCTGGCTGAGAGAGGGGCATTAGGCAATACTGTAGGTCCTGGATTGAAATCTGAACTCCAAATTCCCATTCAAATAGCTGCTTAGAGGAGTTGGGCCTTAGCAAAAGTCAGCATGGATGTAGCTCAACTTTCCTCAATGGTCACGTTGGTCTTCTGTTGACAGCAAGTTGAAACTGACCCGACATTGTTTCCCAAGCAATGGCCTGCATTTTTCTATAAAGTCGGACAATTTATGGCATTTGTGATAAGATTGCGATAGGAGAGGAAAATAGTATCCGGCGGCATCAGCCTCCCACGCTACACTTTAACTGTTATGCCGTGGCCTCGGGCTTGATGGAACTGTCAGATATGGCGGACATCACTGAGACTTCAGTTTTAAAGAGGAAGAACATGTCTGTGGTGTGGAATTATTTGGATTCTACAAAAGAAGTAATCTGTTGTGGAGCATAACATGTTAGGGTTCACTTCATAGGCAATTGGCACAAACATGTTTGAAATGTTTTTTTTTGTGGGTTTTTTTGGGGGGGATTGTACCACATTTTAGCATCCACAAGTATACATGTATTAAAGACATGTATATATGTGAATCTTTATTCTGTTGGTTCTTTGAGGGGAATGTCACTGTTTCCACACTTCTCAATCAAATCAAATATAAATTAATTAATAGTGACTACAAATTAGTTTATGTAAATCAACCAGCCATTCAGGAAACTCCTGAAAATCCTGATGGCCAGTCTGCCTCTGACTAGGACAATAACGTGACAGACTAAACATTAACACTGACATTAAAGAATTGAAATGGCTTCACTGATATCAACAACAACCCCAGCACTGGCATCGATCTGTCACTTAAATAACAAAGAATCAAAAATTTCTCACATTGGTATTCCCTTTACTTACTACATATTTCATGCGCCTCAGATCCATAAAAATAGTCATTTAAAAATATGTGTGTTTCAAAAAGTGAAATGAAATGATAGAGGAGGTTTGGCTTTGTTCACAACTGTGTCTGAATCTGATTGGTTGAAAAGTATTGACATCACAGGCAATATTCAATGTTCAAGCATGGCAAGATTCATTTAGATGTATTTATTTTTTATATATGGCATTTACTGCATGCTTGTAAATTTTGGAAATTACCTACCTACCTACCTACCGTAATGTATACTGTATCTAAAATGGCTATGAAAAGTCTACAATCATTGGTTCAAATGGCAGGTTTTTATATAAATATATATATATATATATATATATATATTTTACCAATAGAAAAAAATAGGGGAGTAAGTAAAAATTAAAAAAAAACAAATTATCAAAACTTGGAATTTGGACAGGGGTATGTAGACCCTTTTGATCCGCTATATATTTTTGCATTACTTTGTGTATTTTCACACTATGCTAGAGTTGTTGTTTTCACAAATGTACTTCATAATGTTCCTGGTAAGTGTGGATAAGATCGGGACGGCGCTGCACACTGAAGAATGTTCTAGAAAAAGTGTCAATGCAAATAATAAAATACCCAAATTGGCTCAGGGTTATGACACTGTAAACACATTTTTATTTTTAATCCTGTTTATTTTAGTTGTGGCTTTTGCCAGGCTTTATTTACTATGTGGGGATCAGTGTTTTCTATCAGAGCACATTGCGGCAATATGAGGACACAATCATGACCAAAATTATTTTACGTCCCCTCATTTTTATTCTTACTCAAAACTAATAACCATTTTTCTGGTCTTGCATATAAAGTTTCTATTTACAATCTGAAAAGGTCTTAACAGACGAGGTCGAGGGAGATGCAGAGCTCGAGCTGAGCACTCCAATTAATTTCTGAACTAAATTATTTCCATGAAGTTTGTGTGTTGTCCCCACAGTCCTTGACAGTTATGATGTCCATATGTTTGAGATTAGACTCCTGCAGGTAGAGCAGATGGGAAGACAACAAAGTAGTAGTTACCTGATTTTAACAACAACTTTTACATGCTTGCCTTAAGATATAGTTTATTTAATTGATTGTAATTACAGTTAACTTTTAGTGCCTAAGTTTGTCGTTACTTCTGTAAGTAATAAATCTGCTTTACTCTAAGGCTGCTGCTTTGTATTGTGGCTCCATAACCTAAAGGACTATAAAAAAAAAAACAACAGAGCTCATAAAGCTGTACATGCACACAATGATGAATATCATCTCCTAGCGTTGCGTGAATAGATATTCTGGCATTTAATGTGGAATCTTTTTTCTCCCCACGACAAAAAGAACAAAAGCAATATAAAAAGTTGGCAAAAAAATAAAAAATAAAATTTGTTAAACTTTAATTGAAGAAAGACAAGAAATGGGGAATCACATTTCTTTAAATAAAAAAGCTGTTTTGCTGAATACCTTTAAATACTCTATTATGCTAAACAATATGGTGTATTAGATTGTGATTTCAGTCCTATAAATGCAAATGTTTATGCTTTTACATTTCATTCATTTCAACCCAGTCCTTGCAATTAGCACCTCTTAATGTTAATGTGATTTTTATCACTTTGGAGAAAGAGACATCCTTGCCCCAGAACTCAAGGTTTTGCGGAAGCATAGCCACTTGGAAAATAACAATTTGTGCCACAGAAAACATTGAGTATCAAATGGAAATGCAGACTTTTTATTTTCCTTTTCATGTTTCTATATCTTTTCTCTTTGACTCTATTGCTTTTAGACTATTTAGATTTTGAACATGTTTCTGGCAGCGAGTTTCTCACTGACTGGAACAGATGTTGTGCTTGGATTGCATTGACTTTGTTCTGGTGTGACTGCATCAGAGTGTTTGAGCACATTCAGAGGTTGTGGTGTAAGAGAGTCTTCTTCCCTGAATGCTTTTCTCCCCTTGTGATCATAACTTTAAGGCCAGAGGTGGTATTGAGCCCAGCCCGTCTCTCTTCAAGCGATGGATCCTGCCACAAGGGGGTGTGGATATGCCTGCCCACATAAACACCTCCTTGTCAAATCACACTGTATTGTATATCTAAGAGGTAATCGGCTATTGACTTTTTGATCCGTGATACACATGTTCCCAATTGAAGAAATTGAATCCAGATTTCTTCAAATACACAAAAAGAAACTCAATGTTATGGTAAATCAAAAAATGGGGATATTGATGAGTCCTTGCTGATAAAAATCTGTTTCTTACACGTTCTCTGGAGTTGATTCAAATTTGATTAGCCAATTAAGATACCTTCATGAGCATTAATTGGGACATAAGGACTAGGGATGTTACGATATCCAAATATGACGATACGATATTATCATGATATGAAGCTCACGATACGATAATTATCACGATATTGTGGCAAGGTTGGCAATATTTAAAAAAAGGTAACAATATTGTTAAAAAAAAAAAAAAAAAAAAAAAAAGCTTTTGTACATAACAGCAATACATATAAACTACCTCCAATCTCTAATAACACTTAATATTGAGGGTCTTACTCACTAATGCAAGAACACATTGAGTTGTAACACATATTGACTCACTTCACAAGCATATTACGTTCCCCTTCATCTGACAATTAGTGTATTTTAAACGTAGAAGGGCCAAAACATCCCAAATGAAAATTAAACTGCACTAATTGAACTAGCCAACAGAGGGTGCTACAACTGCACAAATGGAAATCAACCTGACTTCTTTAACAGATGTGTGGCATTTAAATATCGTGAACATGACGGCGACGATATTGTGGCAATTTTAATATCACAATATCACGATATTGCTGGTATTGTTACATCCTTAATAAGGACCGTAGTCTTAACCTTACAAAACCTTTGTGTAATTTGACAGGCGCTGTTGGCCCTCTCCAAAGTATGTTCATTGATGTGCAGTCTATATCTTGTCAAATTTCAAGTGTATGGTATTGTTTACATAAGAGAAAGGCGACAAAGAAAAAAAAGCAAAGAGAGGATAAATGTGATTTAACAAAGCCCATATTTTGAATTGAAATGTAAATCAGGGCAACATCTGACCAATATAACTTATGCGGTATGCATCGTGAAGACTTAACTGCATGTTGCTGTTGAGCAAAGTCAATTAGCCTTAGGCAAAAATTCATAGCTCGTATACTTAAGAAATACTCTTTATTTTTATTGCAGAAGATGCCAAACAGGTATGTCATTTGTTCTTTTTCAGTGTGACAGAGTGATGGTAAAAAAAGGTTAGTCAAGTCGATATGCTTCGGGGGTCCCTTTTTGAACTTATCAAGAGATAAGGCTGCTGCTTTGCCACAATGACACTAACGCTGGGTTGCTGCCAAAGCACATGCAAGGCTGCAGTGCATTCCTTAATGTGTCTCCACAAGCAGCGCATTTCACTGCATTTAACATTTTCACCTGTGGGGGTACTTCCTGTGTTTTGGAAGGTTAATTCCATACACACTTTTTGAGAACTTTTGAGCAATTTGGCACAGGAGAAAAGTGACATAATAAAGAATAGGGAAATGATCACTACATAGCTGCTATTGAAGCAATGATTCTGTGAAACCATGCTCCTGCGATTAAAGGATATATGCCATTTGAAACCCACACAGCACGTCAACGGTGTTCTTTTGACGACACTTGCGTCCTGTTTTGTTCCGTTCATCTTCATTCCATAAATGCGGTATTAGAGATTTCTACATGCTAACAAGGTCCTACATGGCTATTAAATTGTTTGGGTATCAAAGCAACACTTTTTGGGAGCTTTTTTCATTGTAAGGCTCAATTACACTTGAATACTAAACAAAACCAGAAGTTTGTGGTGGTAAGGCCAGAAGAGATTTTTCCATAATGCCACCACAAACTTGTGAACTTTTGTTTGTCTGAACTACTATAAATACTACAAAAAATAGTTTGGTTTGAATTGAGCTATGCTGATTTCCAACTCAAAAGATGCTAGTAATCAGGCGCACCACAAAAGAGTAAAACTGTGCAGAAATATGTTTTCAGATGATAAGGCACAAAGTCTTTACTTTCTATTTTAATTTGAACCAGTAATGGTCGACAGTTTCATCATGCAGTCCGGGTGGTCTCTGTGTGTTCTTGCCAGCAGATTTGCTGTACAACTATTGGATCCTGTTTTAGTTTGTGTTGGATTTTAGTAGGATCACCAACGGACAGAGAGACAGCAATAGTAAAGGGCAACAACTGCAGCAACATTGCTTATATGGGTTTTACAACGGGAGAGACAAAGAAAAGGAGGGAAAAGATCTATTTCAAAAAGCTGAGCAGGTGACAACTGCAAAATATCATCATTATGAGATTTCCTCAGATTACCAAACACACACACATGCAAGGCTAACTTCCAAAAGCAATAGATTTGCAGAAACTCATTAGGAGTGTTAGCAGGAATAATAATAGCGGGCACAGCAACAGAAAAAAGGCAGACAAATAAACAAATTTCACGGCACGGTTTGCATTCAACCGGGACGGACAAACGTCAATGGCAGCCTTTCCAGACCCACAATATATCTTTCAAGAAAGTAGCTGTGGCTTGCCAGTTTAGGTTCACTGTGCAACACGTTTACAGTAGAATGAGAGTTGGATTTCCCCTTCTAAGATTATGAGTACAACAAAACAACTCAAAATTGAATTGTTTCAGCGGCAACAGTGGTACATCATTGGAGTGTAAAATCTTGATATTTCCCAGTCATTTTTATCTTCATGTAATGCTACCACAGACTCTCTCCTATCTTGACCCACATTGGTCAAATTTTCTATCCCAGTTATCACCAAAATGGTGATGATTACTAAAAAAAAATTTCACAATTAAAAAATAAAGAAAAAAAATCACATATACTGTATACATATAGAAAACACATGATACATTTCAGCACATCCGCCTCCCAGTACTGATTCGAGTCCAGCCTCCGGCCTTCCTGGGTGGAGTTTGCATGTTCTCCCCATCCCTGCGTGGGTCTTCTCCGGGTACTCCGGTCTCCTCCCACATTCTAAAGACATGCATGGCAGGTTAATTGGGCGCTCCGAATTGTCCCTAGGTGTGCTTGTGAGTGTGGATGTTTGTTCATCTCTGCTGTGTGCCCTGCGATTGGCTGGCGACCAGTCCAGGGTGTGCCCCGCCTACTGCCCAAAGCCAGCTGGGATAAGCTCCAGCACCCCCGCGACCCTTGTGAGGAATACGTGGTCAAGAAAATGGATGGATGGATGGATGAAGTTTTAAAATTTAGTGGTAGTCAATTTAATAGAACACATGTGGGCAACAAAACAGAAGTCTGGCACATGCTGCAATAACAACAGTTCTATAAAAAAATAAAAAAATAAATTCTGTGTGCATGTGTCTGTGTGCGGTGGGGGGACGGGGGAGTTGTATGTTGTGTATCCTATGCAGGTGTAAATACCTGCGAGTAAATTCCGACATATTGAGCTCTTGCCTCACATTAATCTTATGTCAAACTCAAATGTTTTCAATCCATCGCCAAAAGTAAGGAATTTGCCTCACCGTTCCAATACATTTGGAGGGGAGTGTAAAAGTACATTTTGTAGTCAGTTGGTGGTCACTAGAAAATTAGGTAATGTGTTTTGAACGTGACCCATTCACTAAAGATTTACAACAAATTGATGCCAAATGGGATAGTTAGTCAAGAAGAATGACACTTTAGTAGATTCTTAAGAGTAACCATGAGTCCTGACACACTTTCCATAAAAAAAATAAAAAAATAAAAAAATAAGGGGGTTTTAGTGACAGATGCCATATTGGAAAATATGGCCAAAGCGCTTCCTGTATGGTCTCAGAATCATCTGTATGAGATTTAATCCCCCACCTAAACATTAATGTCATCCTCACATCATTCATCATCCATATCTCCGATACTGTATACATTCTTCATATAACACCGGCTGTGGTCCTGGCAGTAGGTTTGTGGAGGAGAAAAGGCTCAAGGAGCGGTTAGGAACAAACTCAAGATAAGCGTTAGCAAAGCAGTAGAACAAAAACGTTTTGTTACTTTTGGCTGATAAATTATCTACTTAAGATGAACGCTTCATGTTGCAGTTCCCATCTTTCTGTCAACCACCTTACACTTTATTTAATCAATAAATGGCTGTGCTTCCCTGTCACTCTCTGCCACTAAATGACTGATCTATTCCTGGGTCAGCCACTCATTTCGTTAGCCAATAACATCTCATTTCTGTTATTAGTCTGCATCTTGTTAGTACTTGTTTCTCTTCAGTCTTTGTCGGTTCATTCATGTCAGTATTACCTATAAACCACATTCAACTGACAAAACATCCACTTTCTATACCACTTATCCTACTCATGGTCTGTTGAGCTTATTCACGTTGACTTTGGGGCAAGGTCCATTCACATACATTCACCCATAGGGACAATTTAGACCTTCAGTTAATCTAACATGGCAGTTTCATTCTTATGATCGGAGCAAGGCAACATCTGGCCACATATCGACCCGAATTTCAGCCCTCAGCATGTAGCTCAAGCAGCACTCGAAAAATATCAAACACGTTAGATATTCATTGCAAGATCTCGTGTGGCAGAAAACTCACTGAAAAATATGCACATACTGCAAACTATCTGCTGAGAAAATGCTCTTGAATGACTTTTTTGTTTAGCAGCTCCAGTGTGCGGCAGGCTTAAGAGCATCTGTCTGCCAGTTGAAGCTTAACAGGAGATTGCTGATGCAACAGGAGAAAGACACAAAGGACAGAAGTAAATCAACAACTTGAATGGCTTCCACAAAAGGAAATTCACCCTCTGGAGTCGCTCAGTCAGAAATGACCTCATCCTGATGCTGTTGCATGACCTTCAAGAGAACAATATATGCCACACATCCCAATAATATTTCTGAAATAAAACAGTTTTTTGTTTTTTTTAAAAAAGGAGAATGCTCCACAATTCTTCCTGGCTGTTGTGGACTGGACTGGTCTGATCTTCAAACTCCAGGAAATATTTGCTTGAGGATTTTGCTGCCAAATGAGGAAAAAGCAGTTATGTTATGTTATGTTTAGCAATAATTTATCCTAATTGTTGGTGTGTTATTTGTTGAATAAAACTCTTTGTTGCGGTGAGTTTGATGAAATGAAGAGATCCTGGTCATTCCAAAGGGTACGCCTACTTTTTTTTTCTGCACTTGATAGCATCCACCTGTTCCAATTTATCACATTTAAATATTGTTGGACATGTCTGCTGAAGGATCTTGTATCAGGCAGGCATCTGTATTTAGTGTCATTTATTTTTACTGCAGTCACAATCTAATCTATTACGCAAACCAAGATGTGTGCTGCAGGGTTCATATCTTATTGAATCAATACGAGTTCATGATGCACATCCAGTTGTAGAATGCGCATCATCACAATGAAATAGCAGGTGGGGAATGAATGTTGAAAATTGGCATTCATGTGCGTGGTCCTATTAGCAAAATCTGAGTTGGACCGAAGCCAGGAGGCAGAGAAGAATTCGGGTCATCAGAGAATGGGACTCCACTTAGTAGGCAGGTGGACAGGTCATAACAGAGGCCTCATTGTCCCTGACTTACCGAGGCAGACAGGTGCGCCCAAAGCACTCAATCCATCCAAGCAACGTGACCCGCTCTTTGATTCCTTGTCTCCTCGTCACCATCCTGCACACACACATGCACACGCATATTGTTCCACTTTGTTGCTGCACCTAAAAGTGCATGCAAATGTTACTTTTTTAGGGGTGTGACAGAATTACGATGTAACGGTATTTTCACTGTTTAGTATCAATACGCCAACTTCTGGTATTATTCTGTCTCGAGCCAACACCCAGCTATGTACCAGTGCTCACTTGCTGATGACTTGCACTTTTTACCATAAGACTGTCTTCTTCTCTGCCTTCTGTCAGCTTTGCATAACTGAGCAATCAGTTGAAATTTGTTTTCTTACATCAAGTGTTGACAAGCTCTTTGTCTGTTTCGATTTTTGGGGATAAAAAAAAATTGACGTCACTTCTATCATCATACCCACAGTAGTACTTTTGCCTGCTAAAACAGTACATTTCGTAAGCCTGGTTTGTTACAAATGGCTCGGCAGGAAGTGCAACTGTGTCAGGCTGTCAGCATCAAAAATAAATGCAGATTTATTTTCACCTATTAAACTGCCTTTGAAAAGTAGTCCAACAGCTGTTGCCTACTGGGCACTCGATGCTAGCAGCTATCCGCTAATGCCGGTGACTCACGTCGTATTATACAAAAACAGCATAATTAACTTGTGTTTTGTGTGTGTGTGTGTTTTTTAGTGTCTTTATTTAGTTAATTGCTTTGGTGCCTGGCTTGACTTGTCTTGCCGATGGTGCACACCAAAATAAATGGTTATAGGGCATAAAAAAAATATTCTTGCATTTTTTTAAAGCAAATATACTTGAACTACTTGAGGAATTGTTTGACCTCTACTTTTCTTTAACATTCCAAATGTTGATAACCGTTAAATGTTTTTGCTAGTTTTAAAGCAGACGAAAAATGACTTAAGTATGTGTTTACTGGTTTGAGAATCTAGTTTATATAATAGAATTTGAGTCTATGCATTTTGTGCTTCTTTTTCTTTATATTTGATTTTATACGTTTTTCTTCTTCACTGTCTGATTTGTCCCAATTTTTCATCGCATATTGTTGCATTGTTTATTTTTGTATTGTTGACACAATTCCTCCAAGCTAAGTCTTGGTTGATGAATGTATTAGGGGGTGCTGGCAGATAACACATGTCAAGTTGACTGTTTCTCCCTGGCTGGCTTGGACGTCATCCAAAGTTTCATACTCTATCCCGGAGCAGCTCCAAGAGTTTGCGCTTTCCTTATGACACCTCAAGCGTCGTCCTTGCCATTACATGCCGGACGTCTTCTTGGCTATGAGCCTGCTTCCATGAGCCAATCTGCCTTTAAAGCAAGAATATGAGACTCATGTCGATTTTGTATTGTTATTATACGTTATAGTTCAGAGTTGTGTTGTTGCTGTGCTTGTACAAACTTTGCTGTACACTAAAATGAGAGACATACCAGACCACCATCAAAGCCAAACTGGTAACAAAAGTGAGTGTTGAGTGTTAAGAATTCAGCAATAATTATATAATTAACAGCTTGGTGGGTTATGAAATGTTATGCAGTCATGTATGAACGTATGCATCAAACTTCACACGGGAAGAATTGAACCACCAACCTCAGAACGTAAAGGTTTAACTACACGGCGGCCTTGCCGCCGTATGCCACACATTGTGCTTTAATTGGCATTTTAACAGGCAGTAACTTGACATCACACTGTCTTGTGAGACAGGATAATTTTACTGCAGAATCAAGTAGTAATTCGTGCCTCTCCCCAAATGAACACTGAGCTCTGCCTGCAGTTTTATCAGGAGCTCTATCATTAAGAGTGTGATTCTCTGTGAGATCTTTTTGGCTTGACATGAACTTTTTTGCTCACCTACCACCATGGCTTAGTGGTTTCCCCGATTTTACTAGGCACTCAACATTTTCAATCACCATACTTGTGTAGTGGGATATACGTAATCAACTTGCAAATTTGCTAAAACAAGCTCAATGGTAGGAGACTACAACAAAGCAAATGTGGAAATCATCTAGATTGTCATGGTTTGGGTTGGGTTTTTGTTTTGTTGTTTGTTTCTATCATGGGTTTGTTTTTTTGTTTTGACTTTGTTCTCTAGTTTCTTTAGTCATTCTTGATTTGTGTTTTGTTATCCTTCTGCGTCTCCCTTGGTCTCGTTAAGTGTAATCCTGCCCTTCCTCGTGCGTCAACCAATCAGTGCCCTCAGCTACTCGTGT
Source organism: Festucalex cinctus (assembly GCF_051991245.1). Classification (NCBI taxonomy): domain Eukaryota; kingdom Metazoa; phylum Chordata; class Actinopteri; order Syngnathiformes; family Syngnathidae; genus Festucalex; species Festucalex cinctus. The sequence goes on along the minus strand of NC_135413.1, from coordinate 20,412,688 downwards.
CTTGCCCAGGTGTGTCTCGTTATGTCAATCAGTATGTGTGTATTTAGTCTCGTGTTTCCCCCCCCATTTGTTTCCATACATTGTTGTTTTATGCTGTCATGCTGCAGCTTTTTTGCCCTGTCGGCGCCCACCTGTAGGTAGCAAATTAATGTTCGAAAACCGGCCAGTTGTGGCTCACTATATAGATCGGGTTGTACAATGAGCGAAGGGTCGGTAGTATGATTTCTGGCTCCGTCTATCTGCTGTTGTATTGTTTTTAGGCAAGACACTGAACCCTAGATTGCCTGCAGGTCAGCGTTGCAAAAGAGAAACTGTTCTCAATTGCCTCATCTGGTAAAACCAAGTGGTATTGTGAATCATTAATATTATTTGACTTGCACCTAGTTTGGGAAACCACCAGTCCGATGCCAGTATACACAGGTTAGATCATATTAATACAACAGCCTAGGTCTAGCATACTTAAACAATCATAAAACCGTACTTTTTCATCTTTCTCCATCTGCAATGGTCATTTGTAAAGATGTCTGCACAGTGGGTTCTGACTGGAATCAGTGATGAGTATGCATTGCCAAGTTGAGTCAAGCAATCATGAGCAATTTATATGCTTTTTCTTCTGCTGACTATAGTTTACACAAACTATGCCAAATAATATACGAGTTGGCATATCTCGGTTTACGGGGATGAGCAATTTAGATGAAAATCCATTGCAAAAAAAAAAGAAAAAAAAAGAAAGGATTTTCAACTAGATCAGCAGAACAAATGTAACACTCCAAGCAGAGAAATACAAATTTGCTGTCATCCACAAAAGTCAGCCTAATACTGGGGGATTAGCTCCGAACATCGTCATTTGTTATTTTACATGGACATGACAGGCCAACGTTTTTAGCTGCATGCAGTAAGTTTCCGCCTGATAATAAGTGATTGTCAACTACACTGAATCATTATTTTGGTTGTAGAGTGAAAAGATTTGGGTCTGCTATCAAAAGGTGAATATGAGCCAATAGATTTCCTTTCAGCATTAATTTCCAGTAGCTTGCAATTGAATCACATAACTTGAAGACAGCACCTTTAGTTTGAAGCCACACAGTGAGCAAAACTAGTGGAACATGTGACAGACAGACACTAAATGTTGTGTAACAAACATAAAAAGAGAGAGCTGTCTAGGGGTGAACAATGAACAGACGTTGAACGGAAAGATCAGCATCCTTCAGAGGGCAGAAGTGAATGCCATAAACTGAAATACAGATGCTACAATGGAAGATGCAAACTACTAATTAGCAAAGAACAATAGCAAGGCCAAGAAGTAATCAGTTCATCTGTGAAACTCAGTGACGGTAATGTTACAAATAAGTCTCGTATAGTTTCTTGTAAGAGGGGCTCATTAATTTTCATTGAGTACGAACACAATGGCAACAAAATGAACTCAGAAATATACAGAAACTAAACGACCAAATTAAAACACAAATTTACAGGCAGATCATTTATCATGCAGCAAGATAATGAGCTGAAACACACATCAAAGTGCAACATCTTAGACTGGACAAATTGTTCTCCAGCCTGACGGCGGTCAAGCCTGGAAACAAACAAGTGAAAAATTGGAAAATAAAATAAAATAAAATAAGCTTGTTATCAATAGGTCAGAGGCTTCATGCAGTTATAGTAGGTGAAATATTTGCAACAATGCAAAATCGTATTCCTTTATGCCAGTTTTAGTATATCTCTTCCATTACCATTCAGTAAAAGCTGAAATTCTGATGGATGGAACTGTGCATTGCCCACTTGTTTGCAGACATACTTCAGAAGTTGTTGTGTTGTCTTTCTTCAATCAGATACAACAACAACATATTTTTCAGCACATTTTAAATGCCTGTCTGTTCTAGGCTTCTCGAGCTGATCCAGAGTGCGTGAAAGGTGCTGAAACCTTCAAAGGCTCTGTTATTTCTTCACCCCACAAAGAGCCAGTTGATTCCGTATTAGCCGAGAGTTAAGCAATGCGTCTTCTTGCAGGTGTGTATATTTATATGTGCATCCGTGTGAAAGTGGAAATGACTGATCATGCGTGGCACATAGCTCCCCCTTATCTTAGACTTAAATTCTGCCTGCCAGACATTTTTGTGCGCAATTTAATATATCCCTCAGGGTGAAAACGATTGCAAGCATGAAAGAAAATAAATGAGTGAAGGCTTCAAATTGCTAAAAAAAATATATATATATTTCGATGTCAGTGAATTTATGAAACAATACCACACTGCTACATCACTGCACAGCTGTCATGACATCAGATTAACAGATCCTTATCAGATTCGCATGTCCATGCTACGAGACAGACCTTTATGTCTCAATTTGTGTGTGCAATATGCATGATCAAATTTGTGTATGTGTCAAGTACTATTTGTAGATGTGTCAAGGTTTGTCAGTGTAGAGTTGTGTGCCCATATTGACAGTCGTACTTTGATTTCATTTCTCCCTCTTTGTCTCTGTTTACACTCTCACCAAGTATTGGTGCTTTGGTTCTCTGCTCTGGGCCGAATAGAAAAAGCATGCATGGTTCATTCTGCATCACAAATTTGACCCTAAGTAACCCAGAGGTCACATGAGAATTTTCAAAACTGCACTTTTCCTCTCCAGAAATTTCACAAACCATTGAATTGGACATATCAAGCGATGACCCGACCGTAAGAAATGGTTAAATTTGACTGTCCTAATGTCCTGGCTCTTTCGACATTATTCCGCCTGCTTATTACATTATTATCCTGAAAGCTTTGCAAGCAGAGTTTGTCCACCACCACTTCACGTCTTCCACATTTGAAGACCATTAAGGACACATTTGGCCAGAATTTTGATCTATAGCTTATATTTAACATCCTTATTGAAGCAAAGAGGGAGTAATATCCATGGCTGGCGGAGGTCATATTTCAGCCTTTATTACTTCGGTAAATAAAACACACTGAAGAATATTTCAGGCATGAATGACTTTCACCTTATATGGAAGAGCTTAGATGAAGCAGATCATGATTTATTTATTTTTTTTAAATTACAATGCTATTCATTGTATGTAGTTAAAAGTCCACAACACATTAATTCATTCATTCATTCATTCATTCATTCATTCATTCATTCATTCATTCATTCATTCATTCGCTACCGCTTATCCTGTTTAGGATTGTGGGTGGGCTGGAGTCTGCGCCACGTAAATTTGGGCAAGATGCAGTCTACATCCAGTTAATCAATTGCAAGGCCCATATAGCCAAATGGCCAGTCACACTCACATTCACACCTCTTGGGAAATTTAAGGTACTCAGTGAAGCTAATGTGCATGTTTTTCGCAATGAGGGATGTAGTGAAACGAAACTTTTCTACAGGTTTTCTTGGCGCCAAGGAACTGTTTGAGACCATAAAAACTCTTTGCGAATGTCTTTGCAACATTTTGCAATTTTGGACAAACTGTGATGAAAAACATCAGGAGAAAAAAATTAACGGGGCTTAAGAGCACTGCTGAAGGGTTAGGGTTGCTGCTTTCAGGGCACGTGAAGCATCAGCATTCAGAGCAACGAGAAAAGAGGTATGGGCATTAGGAGGACTCAGTATGACTATGTACAGGGAATCCAGGGCCACTTCACTTCTAGTGACTTTGAAGTACGTGGAAAGGCATTTAGTGCTTTACAAACTACAAAGTACAAAAGTCAGGATGCACAATGCTCAAAAGATTCTTCTCTGCCAGTTGCATGTCTTTCCCACTTTGTATGAAAAAGATGAACCCCTGCAAAGCTACAGACAATATCACAGTTTGGGTAATGAGAGACAGTCCACTAGCTGAACGAGGTGCAGCTGTTTTTGACACCTCGCTCCAAATATCTTCTGTTCCAAATTCCAACCTGTCGTGAAGTGTTTTGAGAAGTTGATCATGGCTGCAATGAAAACTTCACTGATATCACTGTGGCACACACCTGTATGAATACAGAAATATCTGCTCAGATGATGATGCCATCTCATCAGTGGTCCTTTTCCGCCTTCAACGCGGTCATCCCACAGACCCGTGTGCAAAAGCTGAACATTCTTCCACTGAGTCGATCATTGGGGAATTGTATTCTGGACTTTCTGACCAACAGACCATAGACTGTCAGGATCCACAAAACCGTCTCCTCCTCCATCCCCCTGATCACTGACTCAGCCCAGAAATGTGTGCTGTGCCCCCTCATTTTCACCCTACTGACCTATGACTGCTCCGCAGAATTCCCAATTTTTCATCAGCAGTGGGACACATCATGATAACGATGAGTCAGAGTACAGAAAGGAGGTAGAGCATCTGGTGGACTGATGCAAAGATAACAATTTTGCGTCATGGTGAAGAAGACCAAGGAAATAGTGGTGACTCCAGAAAGGACAGACACCTCCTGACTCTGAGTACTCAACCATATGTACTTTGGAGGAGCAGCAGTGGACGTAGTCTCCAGCTTTTAGCACTTTTCCGAGGAGTTCACCAGGTGCCAGAACACGTCCGGTTTGTTCAAGAAGGCTCACCAAAGTCTCATCTAAGAGCTGTAACATGCCAGACTGAGGAGCCATGTCTGGGGGAGCTTCTTAACTCATTAGCTCCCAAAAACGTATAAATACGTCATATGTTAAATGTTTTAAGTGTCCCAAAGACATACTTATACGTGTTTTTTTTTGTTTTGTTTTTAAATGCCAGAGCATAGAGAAGTCTTTGATGCAGTCTCTCTACTGCAAAAAATGGTTGAGTGGCAGCAGAGTATAAGAGATCAACCAGGCCATGTTAAAACAAGCTGATTTCCCCAGTTCTAAGCAGAATTGTGAAAAACGATGAAACTTAGCCATGTTCTATTGCTAATTGCTGCACAGTGGAAACAGATAGGAATATACTTTTTTTCCCCCTGATAAAAGAAGAGACTTTAATCTCTCTTTTGGTATGTTCCATATTTTTATAGCAATAGAACATAATATTTCGCGGGCCTTGAAAAATAAGTCAAAATCCAGGAAAACACTTAAGTGAAAATGGTTGGGAGTGAATCAGTTAAGATGGATGGAAGAGAGCGTCATATAGCATCACACGTGTGAGGAAGGCACTTCAAAGGAAGTCAAAGGTTTGTGGGGAACAGCCTTCCCACAACCACAGACATCTTCACCAGAAGATGGAGAAAGTGGGATCTCTGCATCATCAAGGACCCAACCCACCCTGTACACCCTCTTTTCTATCTTCTCCACTCAGGAAGGAGGCGACAGAGCATCCAGTGCAGGACCAACAGGCTGAGGAGCAGCCAGCTTCATTCTGGAAGCTGTTAAGACTGTTGAACTTAAGAAGAGATCTGTATTCCTGGCATCATTGCCCCTTGAAAACACCACCTACTGTAATTGATGCATTACGAATTAAGACTCCCCTTTGAGGAAGAGTGTACATTTCACAGTTCACATCTGAACTTTATTTTTGTTTTGTCTGCTGTATACAGATATTATTATCTAGATTATATATGAAAAAAACCTACAACTATTCAGAGCCAAAAATGTCTAGTCTTTCAGTCTCATGTACACCATGAACACCTTTGAGTGTTGGTTTCAGCTGGTCTCATCAGCCATGTCCTTTTTTGACTCACTCAATCAGTCATCTGCTCATTATCTGCCAGTATGGTCCACTAGCTGTGTCTCATCTGCGAGCCCAATTTAGTTATATTGTACGGTTCAGTCTTTGTCACATTCTTCCTTACCACTGTCCAAAGTTGCAGGTTTTGTATTTGTATCTTTGTATCTTTTAAAGCTGTCGCAGTTGAAGTTTCCAAAATATCTGTATTCTCCAGAGGGAGGTTCACTTGGAGAAAATATGCCGTTAGTAGCGTGCTTGCATTTGTCAGATGGATTTAAGTCCACCTGTTTCCACCAGTCTCTCCTAAAACCTTGACAGATATTTAGAGCAATCAAACAGAGTAAGCACTGGGGACAATACACAGGTGGCTTTTGATCTCGCACAGGCCTGAAGACAGTTGAATATTAAAAATGACATGAATGGTATTTTTACTGCACTTTTTTTTCAGACAAAAAATGCACAACTTTGAATGAAATTATGCAACAAATGGATGGATGGATAGTTCAATCCAACTGCTGACGTCAAAAATCAGGCGCAGGGTATTGAACAGATTGAAGCCATCCATCTATCACCAGTACTACGTATACCATCTCAGGTGAAGTTTGAGAGCTGGAGCAAATTAATCACATGACTAACACAGAGTCAAACAAGCATTGACAGACATTCAAAAGTACAGTCAATTGTGCATCTTTACAATAAAAAAGACAATTTGATACTTGTCTCGAGACTTGATTTGCGATATGATTCAAGGAAGGTATATTTTGAAGCATCATTTACACATGATATCCAGGCATCAGTGGTAATTGACATTTCTTATGTGTTGCGTAGCTGTTCATTGACTTCATCCTAAACTTTGTTGTATAACTGTGTTGCCGAGTTGGCATGGTGTAGCGGGGCTCTAATGTTTTATCATGTCCCAAAAGCCTTCACTCGCCTGTTTTCTGTTAAGAAATGATTGCAAACTTGACCACACGTACTCAGCAATCTTCCACTCATATGCACAACACATAGACAAACAAGTACACTGTGTTCCAACTTTACCTTGCATTTGTATTTTTAGGATTGGAACACCCATGTAACTATGGGCGTGGAAAACCAAATAAATAGAGAGGGTGAGGAGAGGAATCTTCAGAGACTGCAGGAGTAAATTGTATCAGTCAGTTCCTCTTCTCTCTCCTCACGAGCCCTGAACTGAGTCTTCTCTCCTTTTTGTGTCGTGTGTAATAGATGTCAAACAGGTAACCCTGACAATAAGTTTATTGTCAACAACTAATTCACTAAATCCATCACTACTACATTACGAAAACATGCAAAAGAACCCGTTTCACATTCACAGTACGTTCCGTCGCAAGCTGTCAGGAAATAAGAATCTCTCTCTCTCTCTCTCTCTCTCTCTCTCTCTCTCTCTCTCTCTCTCTCTCTCTCTCTCTCTCTCTCTCTCTCTCTCTCTCTCTCTCTCTCTCTCTCTCTCTCTCTCTCTCTCTCTCTCTCTCTCTCTCTCTCTCTCTTACCCACATTCAATATCTCACATTCAACATGAAGAGTTGCAAAGATCGGTAGCATTCAGTTGCTGTGCTTTACTCATTCTTCAATCTAATCAGGATCTTATCAGTCAGAATTACCAACGTTTTTATCTCTTTGACCGCTTAGCGACTGGTGAACTACACAGCATCTCACATGGCTGATACAGATTTGTGTAAATGACAGCTGTATTTAATCTAATTTGCGGTCATTTGTTGAAGTTAAACTCTGGGAATGTGGAAAGAAAATATTTAAAGTGATAACAGGTAACCTGCGCCTTCTGCTCATTTTTCATCTCAGTTTCACTGGGGGCACTGCCAAGACACACACACACACACACACACACGCACGCACACACACCAGCAACTCTGCCTCCGTCCAGGCTGACTGAATAAGAGTTAGACTTTAGTCCAAATGCATTACTGGCCAAGCCTGGAAAAGCTATGAGAAAAGCCATGCATTTTCATTCCATCTTGGGTTTTTTTAAACAGTCCAGAACTCAAAGAGACAAGTTTAATATTTCACATTTCTGATATGCTCAATGTCCATTTTCTGACACTTTACAAGCAGGGTTACTTGTAGCGACACACTGCAAAAAGAGACTCATTCAGTCTCAACCCAGAGGACCAAAAAAGCATTTTGCAAATTTCATATTGTATTGCATTAGTTGCTGGTCATGTGAACACCACAGATCATAATATATCATCACTATAAGTAGAATTGAATTCAATCAATGAACAACTATGAAATTATGTAAATAAATGTAAGTAGATGATTTAAGAGGTACATCCATTTTCTTTACTCTTCACTGTGTGTGAATGGTTTCTGCTGTTACTGTTCTGCTACAGTCACAAATTTTGGTTTCAGAGTGTGGCCAGAGTTATTTTCATCACTGTAAAGTCAATTAATGGTTAACGTAATTCTGTGGTCGGAATAGGAATTGATCCATCTATCCATCCATTTCTCTTTCTTTCTTTCTTTCTTTCTTTCTTTCTTTCTTTCTTTCTTTCTTTCTTTCTTTCTTTCTTTCTTTCTTTTTTTTTTTTTAACTGTTAACTGCGTATCCTCATTAGCTTTGCTGGGGAGCTGGAGCCTATCCCAGCTGACTTTGAGCAAGCGGAGCAAGGACCTTGGAATGATCGCCAAACAATTGCACCCGCCAATATAGACAAACAACCATTCAAACTCGCATTCACAAATAAGGAACTTTTAATCTCTTGATGTGAATGTGGGAGGAAGCCAGATTTTGTGGAGAAAACGTGTAAACATACTTAAACGTATGCAATGAGAACACTATATAGGAAAGCCAGAGCCCAGTTTTGAATCTCCAACCGCAGGACTCTGCAGGAGATGTACTAGACATTTTACACTTCACAAGACACACTTACCAAAGGAAGTTAAACCACCAAGATTAAGGGAACTAACACTGTACTTCCTGTTAATACTCTTATTTTGAAGTGTGTTCTCACCACTTCTGGTGCACACTACTGAGCTGACGCTAATTTGAAGAGTGCAACATTAATCGTAGGAGACTTTCCTTCATGCTGTGTTGCTGTTACTTGTAACACTTGTGATTGTGTTTTGCCTCATTCATGTTATTTTTGTACAGATAAGGTTTAATATAGTTATATTGTTTATTGTTTGTATTCGTGGATTGAAGTTTTGCTACTTTTGATATTAAATTATTGTGACTTGGTGACACCCTCAGTAACAAAGGCAGGCAGTCAGTGCTATATGCAGTATAAGGGCCTGTAAGGGTGTTTGTGGTTACACATGATTGGTAATGAGATAGTCAATATAAAATGACGTGGATACGCTTTATTTATGGGCTGATTATGTGTGGGCTGCAGCCTGGGTGATTTTGAAAGAATGTGTGGGCTCCTGCCTGCCAATTCTTGGCCTGAAATATAGGACAGCCCACCGGGAATTGTCCCCACCCTCCAGATGGCCCAATCCGGCTGTAGAAAATCCAAAGGGCATTAGTCTATTTAACAAAATTTTAAATGCACTCTACAATCTAATTAAACAATGAATTAATATATGTAAACCTAGTCACTCGTAAAGTAACATAAAGGACTTTTCAGTTTTCGTTGATAATGGCAGAACCATATGGACAAAAGCGATAGTTTTTTACCCAGAATGAAGACAACATTTCTCACGAGAACCATCGGGTCGTGAAATCCTCATCTCCCGGTAGCCTGGAGTTTGAAACACGTATGTTCACGGCAGACGTTGGTTGGTGATCTTACCTTCTTTATTGTAAATAAACAAATGGCTGCTCTCCCCCTCCCTCCCTTCCCACGTAAAGAAGAAAGCACACAACGCAACCTAGTTGGTTAGAGTAGTTTTGAGTGTTGCGAGGCTGGTCGGGTCAGTGTGGAACGGTCAACTACGAATCTGATGGCTATTTATTGCGACCAGCAAAATTTCCGATAGCTAACATTAGCATAATCATTTTTGATTTGAGCATGGAAGCATACCTACTAGTCCAGCAGGAAAAGAGCCAAGCCCCGCAAAGGCAGCGTCGGTTGGAAATTCCCCCTCGTCTTTCACCTCACGCCAGCGTGTAAAAGCGGGGCCAATGTTAATCCTGTGCTGTGCTTTTATTGGGGTACGCTCACTTTTTATTTATTTATGTATTTATGTATTTATTGTCTCCTCAAGCAAAAATCTTAATTTCTTGGGTTGTTTTGCAGCTTCTCCATGACAACAGTGATTGCACGTAGACATTCGACTCAACTTCCGTCTTTGGAACTAATGGGGATGAGCACACGTGACGTATGCCATAAAGCAGCCTGTACGTTTGTATTTTTTGTGTGTGGCATTGTTCCTACCATTAGTACAAGTAAAAATGATACAGACCCCCACAAGCCATGACAACGTTGCCATTAATCTAGCTGGGAGTCATTGTTTCAGCAGAGTTGAAAATAAGAATTGAAGATTGAAAAGTGAATGAACATTACAATTAAACGTGAGGTCGTCATTTACGTGTAAGCAGTGTGGCTCCGTGTAGGGGGAGTGGCAGGTGAAATCCAATGTAAGGAAGCAGAGGGGCTTGCTTATTATTTTAGAGGGGATCAGCCCTCGACTTCCAGGAGCTTTACGGATGTCTTTAATATAGTGCAGACAGGTCCCCTTGGTTTTACAAGAGATTTAAGCACCATGACTGCACCAGACACGGTGCTGAAATGAAGAATGAAGAGATAGTTTAGCTCTTTTTAAATAATCATTTTTCTTTCTCTATGGACCTTAATGATATAGTGGGCAGCAGAAGCAGTGTAAACAAAGACCTATATACATGTACTGTATATTAAGACTTTTAAACTACTTCCAGATACACAGTTGGGGGTTGTGTGAAGGTGCTGTTTAACACAGTTTAACAAGAACAAATTATGATACCCTCACATTAGGGAAGTCCACTTCCTAAATTTATACTAACATTCACTCAACTGTGTCACAGATGCCCTAAATTAAAGGTGACTTATTACATGCAATTTTCACAATGCAAAACATGTGTCTCTACAACATACCCGTAACATACTTTCATCAAAATTCACTATGGATCAAGATTTCATAGTACTCTTGACACCCCCTTCACACTGAACAATATGTGCTGTACTTGCTGTTTGGTGAAGTTGTCGGGGCGGTGGTCGTGGTCAGGGGGCGTTTATTTGTGTTCAGCAATGCAGGCTAAATTTAGCTGGTCAAAAAGGGGAATGTAACATACTGTAATTTTTTATCCTTCAGCGTGCATCAATTAAAGCATGTCACAGATGTGTTAAGACATCTGGGAACTGTTTTAAACTGTGCAAAATGCGTACAATATAAGGTCACCACACCTGTGAATATGTTTAAATTGTTTAAAATATGTATAATGTTGCCTTTATTTTATGGCTTCATTTAAAAAGAAAAATACATTTGTGCCAGTGAACTATTTAAAACATTTTCACATTGTCTTTACGGGGTATTTTCTAGAGAATTTAAACAGTCACAATTTGTCATGTTACAAAATGTCACAATTCAACAAAATTCAGCACGGCTTGCTGTCAGATACATTTTTAGGAATGAGCAATTTCTAAAACAATCATCTGGTGTTTTTTTAAGTTTCACACTTGATGTGGATGGGTCGGCACTTCCAACTCACTAAGTCAGTTATCAATGTCCCCTTTAATAGTCTCGGTAATTACAACAAATATTTTATGTTCAAATAGTTACATGTAGAAGCTCGTAATTATATTTCTGTCAGCCATAAATATTCAAACTTACTGTTTGTGAATAAATTAAAAAAAAAAAAATGTAACACACATTCCTTAAGATACCAATTTATAGTCATTTACTCCTATCCCTGAACAGAAAGGATAATTGTTTTATTAGTTGAATATTATTATTTAGCCTGATTAATATAAAACATTTCAGATCAACTGATTAAACTGCATAGAAGGATGACCTCATTCAGCATTGTGAGTTCATTGAAATTGTAGCACTGTACAAACACACAATTGAATTTCTCACTCATGGCCCGTATAGTGTTAATAAGTAAAGACAAGTTTGAGTTGTAAGTTATGACATCATTACCATTCGGATGCGTTTGCTGCATGCAGGTCTAACAATTCTTTGATTGACCAGCAGACCCGATCTTACCTCATACATTTTTTGAAAAAGATGCTCTGGAAGACATTTTAATTCCTATAATGAGAAAGGGAACATGTTCAGTGATTTACTAGTCCTACATAAGCCATTTCCACAGCAAACAGCACAGGTGTTAATAATATCAAGAGTCCCCCCCACCCCACACACACACTTGACCCAGTAATGGGTGCCAGCGTGACAGAATGCTTGATTACACCATAGCAGGACCTTGAAATGTTCAGCCATCACATTAACTAATTACACGTGTTCTTTTCCAACTGGGATCTGTCACCTCGTCCTCGGTGGAAAACTTATTGTGTGATTCTCCTGTTTCTGAGTGTTGTGACATGATGAGTAAATGTTTCTTTTCATGCATTCTATTGAGTTTGTAAATTATGTGTTGGCACCAGTTAAATTTCTCAATTACCATAATGGCGAATTTTCAGATACAATTTTTCTGCAGTCTCAAAAACTTGGCCTTTTTTAGTGTATGTGATTAGTGCACATTGCAGACAGCACAGCTCTTATTTTATTTATCGAGACATGATTTTGAGGTTTTCTTTTAACTTTTTGTGAGGCAACATAATAACATACAAGTGAAATAAGAATAAGGACAGACCCTGATTGTCTTCCATAGGGATCCTGACGTTGACATCACCCATCCCAAAATGGCTGTTAAGGCAACCATTTTGGCATGATAGAAATTACATCTGCCACTTTGAGTTAACGGCAAATGCCACACTTGAGAAATGATTGACAGCTGTTGTGGACCAGCTGCCACTACGAGAAGAGGCAAAAAAAAAGGATCGAGCATGTTCCAGGCTACCAAAAGAGGACCCAATGCTCACTAATGTCGCGATATTGGCCCTTGCAATATGCATATCGCAAAGGCATGCAATAAGTTTGATATGGCATTTTATGCTTTTTATATGAATTTGACCAGTCAGATGCTAACTAAAATGTGCATCACCGTTCAATAGTTGAAAATTATCAAGACATAATTACAATTAATTAACTAAGATTACATTAAGGTTGCTTATTTTGCCACATGAAAAATGTTTTTCTTTCATTACGTAATAAAAATTTAATTTCTTTAGGTACATGTTAAATATCGCAATAATATCGATATCGCTATGTTCAGCAAGTATATTGCATATCGCATGTTTTTCCAATATCGTGCAGCCCTAGTGGCTAAATCAGCGGATGCTAACTGTTACCACACACAAAATGTGGGGGAAATAATCTGTTTCATTAATTTGTGCTGCTACGGTTTAATACAGTTGAACGTAATAACTGAATAACACAATGACGGTGGCCGCTAGCAGCAGCTTGGTTGCTAACGTACCTAAATAACACTGCAACACTTGCGTCAAACTGCTAACTTTGATGACATTTGACCACACATAAAGGGGAAATAAATCCCGATTGTACAAACTTGTAAAGCCTTTGTATGATCAGATTTGAAAGCACTCACCAGAGGGAGTAATTCCACGTTAGCAGCGTCGCCAATTTGCAAAAAAATAAAAACAAATAAAAAAAAACTGCTGACACTCCATCGGCAATCCTTATACGAATACGCAAGGTGGACATCTCGCGTATGTATATCATGTTCCTAGTCTGTCAATGCTCTTGGGCGGAGAGTTGACGGATACATGCTAGTTTTTGCCCTCCATGACATTGTAGCCCATTAACGCTGCACCAATAATTTCCTGCCACAGGAGGGCGTGTTCAGAGGAAGTCACGTGACGTCAGGATCTCTATTGGTGTTGTTGGCACGTGTTCCGTAACTTCTGAGGCAGACCAGTTTTGTTGTGGAAAAGAGGAAGAATTTCGAGCTAAGTACAGTTATGGCAAGCCAAATTGGTACTGAGCAGTAAAAAAAAAAAAAAGCTTTTGTAATGGAAAACCGACCAGCCGAAAGTGAGGTGGGAAAAGCTTGTGGCAAGGCGAGTACGTATCGTGTAGTCGAGTAGTTTTGTTAAATCCTTCTTTGATCCTTTGGTTTATTGCTCCATTTGCCAAAGTGTAATGCCTAGCAACACAACTGTCACTGTTCCCCTAAATGTCAGTGTTGCAGTAAGTTTAAACTTCGGGTGTCCTGTGTGACTCAGAAAATAAACATTGAACTCAGTGGATGAATGAATCGTCTCCGGTAATGAAAGGCGACGTGTCGAGCTGGACGTAGAGGGAAGAGAATTAAGTTGGAAAGCTGCCTCCCCAATGTGACTGGAACAAACCTGACAAACTACCTCTATTAGTTAGCAAGCTCACATGTGCTGTTGCCTCGGATGGTTTCGCATCGATGACCGTGGCGACGTCACAAATGGCACCGGCCATAATAGTACAATTGTTAGCCATTATCACGATGACGGACTTGTCCTTGTGTGACTGAGCATTACGCCATGACAGACTGATTGTATTTAACGGTCTTTAAATCATCTTAATTGTGGTCTGGCGTGACATACAGTGGCAGAACACTACAAAGTTGTACAGCTTGCCCTTAATGGGCACACACTCATGTCATGATGAACCGATTATATGGACTAAAAGTTGTCCAGCCACTCTTTCTGGCTCGCTACTTCTTATTTGATTCCTGTAGCACCTGTTAGACCTTGCCCATGAAAATGTGGACATTTTTCAAAACATATATTTTTCTAAGAATTTTTGCTCTTTTCAACACAAAGGCCTGGGAGAAGGCTTTTTGTGTTTGCGTGCAGCTATGTAATAATATAATGGCTTTGTGTGTGTGCGTGCGTGCGTGTGCGTGTGGCTTGTCTTCTTTGTTGATGTCCAAGTATGTATCTCATTTCACAAATTATTTTTTTTAAAATTAACAATCTCCTTTTTGTCGGACTTTGCCTTTATTTGTTTGTTTATTCCGTTTTTTGAATGAATTTGTTATATTTTGTTTGTACCAAAACATTTTAGGCGCAATGTGAGCATTCATGCGTGTCGTCATGGTATCAGGGCAAACATTGAAAACATCCTCTTTGGGCCCAATTATCCTCGACTTTGTGCCATAATTTTGAGTTGGCACATTTGAACTTTTTTTTTTTTCCAGAAAAAGCAAAATAATACAATGGAATCTCATAGGGGAAAAAAACCAACATTGTAATCCACCATTTCAACACTTTTGGGATTTTCTTTCCTATGATTTATTTGCTTTTTAAAAAAAAATGTTTTTTGTGATGCCGCCATAGAGCGGTGATGGCAAAGGGGAAAAGTGTGTAGTAACCAAAGTGTAACTGTTCTCTCTGTTCAATGCAGTATGAGCAATACAGTTAATTGCAGCTGAAAGCATAATGGCTAACATGCAACTGACCAAAGACACTTTCCAACAAACGCCACATTTACTATTCATTTATCTCCATTAAGTGTCTGTTAACCTTGTTGAGGGTGATGGCAAAGAAGAAAAGTCAATGCAATCCACAAATTAACATAAATACATTTAAATTAGAGCGACCAGATTTTCAAAATTAAAAACCGGGGCACTATGTAAGAAATTTCACCTATTTCATTGTTTGTGAATCTTCGTCAACAGGTTTGGCGTGCAAAAAAAAACGAACATCGGTTTCAATCGGTAATGCTAAATGCTCTTGGTTGACTGTCAAACAGCTCGAAACAAGTCAATGTAGTCACCGTTATCCAGCTATTGGAAGCTGATTGTGCTGTCTAACTCACACTGGTGACGCACTGTAACATTGGAAATTGCCACTAGAAAACTCAGCTTGCTTAGTCTGACCGCGTACGGGCAACCACAGTGGATAGTAGGGATGTAACGACATCCAAACATCACGATACGATATTATCAGGATATGAAGGTCACGATACAATAATTATCACATTATTGTGGGGGCGTTGGCGATATATAAAAAAGATCACAATATTGTAAAAAAAAAAAAAAAAAAAAAAAAAAGAAAGTTCATACTTTAAAAAAAAAAGCACAATATTGTGCTTCCGTACATAACAGCAATGCATATAAACCACCTACAATCTCTAATAACAATATTGAGGCACTTACTTGGTAATGCAAGCACACATTGATCGCTTCACAAGCAAATTAGATTCCCTTCATCTGACAATTAGCCTAGATTTTAAACATAGAAGTCCAAAACATCCCTAATGAAAATTAAATTGCACTAATAAACTAGCCACTAGAGGGTACTAGAACTGCACAAATGGAAATCAACCTGACTTTTTTTTAACAGATGTGTTCCTTTTAAATATTGTGAACATGATGACGACAATATTGTAGGAGTTTTAATATCACGATATCACGGTATTGCCCTTATCGTGACATCCCGAGTGGATAGTAGAACTACATTTCCCATGATCCTTCGATGCAAAAGCAGGAATCAGTTCTAGTTCCAGTCAATGCCTGGGAAACACATGGCAAAATTCGGGACAATGAATCGAATAAAATCGTGACAAATAAGGTTGGTTAAATCTGTCAGGAATCAGGATGCGGTACCCAAGGCTCAAAAACGGGACTGCCCTGGCCAAAGCGGGACATCTTGTCACCCTAGTTTATATGAAAGGTTGTTTTTTTTTCACAGATTAATACAGTTTGCAGGTTCTTAACATGTTTTGCCAAAACAAACAAAATGTGGAAGTCAAGCAGCATTATGGAAAAGATGGCAGATATTCCACTGAATATTTTTCCATGAATGAAGGAGTGTGTAAAATAATACAAAGGATCCGTCTTGCATCCGTCACGCCTGCACATTTCCCTATATGAAGACATACTCACAGAAACAAACGCACAGTTGTTGCCTTAGTTTAAAAGTCTTGGGTGATTATACAGTAGTGTGCTTAACGTTGGCAGAAGTGGTAGTTGTCCACTTTTGGGCTGCCTTTAGCTTGTAGCTTCACCAGAATTGTGGGTGGGCTTGCAAGATTGACATGTTTGGCAGATGGCAATTTGTGGCAGAGTCAGTGGTTAGTATTGGGGTAAGCATGGGCATAGTTATGACTGGTGTCGGTTTGACTTGGCGGAAGCTGACGGAAGCTCCTGTCCTTTCTCTGACTGTCTGCAGTAGATTAGAAAGCACCACAGTTTCTTCTTCCTTTGCTTTTGCTCTTTTTTTTGTTGTTATTCTAGTTAGGGTACCAGCAATAAGTGGAGGAAGATCGAAAATCAGAGTGACAGACAAAGTCGAGGAGTAGTGACAGGAAAACGAGGAGGAGATGACGGAACAAAACGGATACAGTGAATCCACGTTTATGGATAAACATTTTGCTAGGAAGACCATTTAAAAGAAACTTTTCAGTACCCAAAACATTCAAACCTATTAAGGCACACTTTTTAAATACAAAGCAAACATATCTGAACACAAAATGGAAACATTGCAAGCATAAAAACCATCTCTGTGGCTTGAGAAGCTTCTGCATGAGTGTGCTCGTTGGATTTATGTGTTTTGCTGTTTTTCTGGCTTTCATTAAATGGCAGAGAAATGAATTGGCAACTGGTTCACCTTAGTAAGTACAGTTAAAAAAAAATACATTTTAAAAAAACACAATCATTTCAAATCGCCAAAGTATCGGCTTACCATCTGTTGAGCAATGCAATTTTGGAACTTCTGAATGATCTAAATGACTTGGAGCCAGTCACAAAAGGGATTATCGTTAGTAGGTAGGGTTGGAAGGAAGATGCCGTTACGTTTCCCATATTTCATTCAGAGATACTTACGGTTTGTTTAGTTTTCATGGAAGTACTTATGTGATTTATCATTTTTCTTCACCTCTACCTTACCATTACACATTTATTAATTGAGCTAAGTTATAGGTCAAAAGAATTTAGTGCTGTCTAATTTTCTTTCACGTTTTCTGCCATTTGAACAGGAAGTGTAGACATTTTTATCCACTGTACAAACACAGATGAAAACTTTCCTCACCTCTTTAGCCTCAAAGATTGATCAGCTAAAATGTAAATTCCGGCTTGAAGTAATTTGTGTATGATTACAAATATTCTTCGTGCTTGTATAGAATGTTGTTAGCTTGTCAGTCATGTTCCCAGTGTGGAAAATCCCAGAACCACTTTGACGAAATTCAGCCAATAGAATTTCTTGCGGCTCAACAAATCTACAGATTAGATCCAGCTATAGTCCAGAAACAGTAGACGCTAACACCCGATGAAATATTGGTGCACAAAACGAGCAAGGGGTTAGTACGTAATAGGCGATTTAAGAATGATAGACAAAAACAAAACTCCTGACAAGGAGCTGGGGACAGTGATGAATGTGAATGCTGACTGCATTACGTATGTTTCAAGACCTTGGGATGATTACTGACCTCCATGTAGATATTCTATTAGGCTGTATGATGTGAGTTATGAAAATGGCACGATGGGCGCCCAAAAGTGTGATGAGCGAGTATCAGGCCACCTGCCAGTCAGCTCTGCCCCCCCGCTAAAGTTCGATGTTGTCTGGGATGTGTCACAGTCTTCATGCATTTTGGAGGACATTCAAAACTTGGGAGCTCATACTTGACAGTTTGCTCAAGAGGAAAATCCTTTCTCCAAACCACATGTGCTGGTTGGACACACATCTGTTTAATAGCAACAACACTGCAAGGGTGATGTGTTTGTGGTAGTACATGCATGGGTGTATTTCACTCTCATCACTGCCCTATGCGTCTGTTAAAACAATTATAGAAGAAAAAGTTTCCTTTGTTTTAAAGCTTCACGCGTGTAGTGATTCAGATGAGAGGAGGTGACAGATGTGTGTTAAGTAATGACACAGTTCAGCCAAGCTGCTGCTCATTCAAACATTCCGACTCGTAACCTGGATGTTTAACTTTCATGGGTACACATTTACGGACACAGACATTTTCTTTGGAAACGGCTACCAATAATGCGTTTGTCTCTCTGTATTCTCATTTGACTTCTGTGATTCGGCGGTTTCAAGACCCCGGTCGGATTTTCAGGTTCAGTACTAATGTTCGAATATTCCAAAACTGTAAACCATACACAAAGGTTTTGATACATGGATGTCTATGTATGCCTGTTAGAACTGTCAGTAAAGGTCTGAACTGTGACAAATTGAAAACAACTGTATTTTTATTCTTGTCTGCACTTTACTTGAGTAGTAGCACAGTCTGGTTTTGCTGTATTTATGATTTTGGTCATGTGGTTTGCTTGTTTGTGTTTGGACAACAGCAAGGCTTGAGGCCTGAGGCCTGAGTGTGACAGAGAGGTTAACCAACACATAGCCAGTGGGCTCCATTCTTGATTTGTGGACTGGTGTTTGTTTTTTTCATGGTTTGTGTTATCTGGACTGGAAGCTGAGAACTTACAGCTATCCAACCTTTGAGAGCTTGAAGCCTGTATTTGTCCATGGGGATGACAAGGGGATATGTCATGAACAGTGTTGGGAATGTTGCTTTAAAAAATAGTTATAGTTACCCATTACTTGCTTAAAAAAAAGTAACTGAGTTAGTAATTAAATTACTTCATAATAAAAGTAACTTGTTACCAGGCAAAGTAACTATTTTCACTACTTAAAAAAAAAAAAAAATATATATATATATATATATATATATATACAATAATTTGGATTTTTATTGTTTTTATATTATTATTGTGGGAATGCTTCACCATTCCCACATATGCTATTGTGATTTTTATTCTCCACACTTTTTTGAGGTGTAACAACTCCAACATAATACTTCCATTTTACATTATTCAAATTTCAACTAGCTTAAAAAAATTCTCGCCTCCCGGGGTATATATCGTCTGATTCCATTTTACTTACAGTATTTTGCACAATTTAACATTTAATATCAACTCTTCCCCATTCATTTTCAATGGGACAGACATTGAACTTTTTCTAAGTATCACTTTCCACACCCACTTCTATATATATCTTAGCATCATTACCAGATGTTTGATACTGCTTGGTGGCACAGTTGGTAAAGTGAATTGTCCAGTAACCGGGAGGTCATAATTTCATAATTTATCTCTCAAATTACTTCATAAGCATTCCACATGCATTCAAAATCTTAGCGTTCAGCTTTCAGCATTCCCATGCAATTTCTCCAGAAATTGCACTTAGTCCAGTTATTATTATTATTATTATTATTATTATTATTATTATTACTATTATTATTATTATTATTACACAAGAAATTCAAGTTATGTCCAGGCTTTATAGGGTGTTTTCATTTATTTTTGTAAATATTTGTCACACAAATGCCTCACTTATCATATAATAATAATAATAACAATAATAATAATAATAATAATAATAATAATAATAATTGACTACATTTGGAGTGGTTGTGTATGTTCTACCACTGCCAATTACTACAGCAATCAGAATAATAATAAATATAAACAGTGCTACATACAGTAGTAATACTGTACACTAGTCCTGATGCTGGGTCACATCAACTTGTACTCGTCAAAGCATCTACTGTAAGTGAAGCAGACGGAAACATGATTATGCATCCACAGTTTCAGACTCGTTTATGTGGTTTTAAGGTTCCCAACAGAGACAACAAGTGGATGCATTCAAAGCCGCATTGTTTAATCCGGTGGAACTGGACTGTGTGTCAACTCTGCCTTGCTTCAATTTGTTTGGGCAAGTGTGATCACAGCAGTCGCACTGTAGTGTGGACTAAGACTGTTTGAAGGAAATGGTCTTGGTCTGGTCAACAATGAATTTCAGAGCGGTTTGTTTATGGCAGTAACGTGATCCGACCTCCATTTGACCCAACCACGAGACACACTCTGAATATGGCTACCACAACATACTATTTTGCTCAGGGCAAAACATTTTTTATTCCAGAAATTTTGACAGCTAAGTCTTCCTTTAGGACATTTTTCATATCTTAATGTCCTAATGTCAAAAAACAATTACTTGGGAAGGCCCTCAATTGGATTTTATTGATGTATTTTGGTGTGTTTTGATTTCGCCATTTCCAAATGAAATTGAACCAAGGGGAAATTATACATATTTTCCAGCTCATTCATGTCAGACAAAAACATAAATCATGAGAACACCTTGAGTCTATTAGTCCACAAGGGGTGCTAATGCTACATGCAGTCATCGGTCACTCAGTGATGAGTAATTCGGTGGTTGAGTTGAAGGATAGCAGAACATTCCTCATGAGTCAACCTTGCGGCTGCTCTGGGATGAAAAACTTAAGTTGGTAATGATTTACTGGTGAGAGAAACAGAAAGCTTGTCTTTCTTTTCTCAAGTCAGCAGTATAACGCATTTTTATTTATACAAGACAAAGGACCTGATTAACAAAGATCCAGAATAGTGGGCGTAAAATTGAGTGTTCACCCCAACTGATAGCATTCATGTTGATAACAGGTATAAAAGTGGTTTAGACCGCGTTTAATTAAAGAGGGTTTTGTGCTTAACTTAAATGATTTGAGCCCTGAAACATCCATCCATCCATCCATCCATCCATCCATCCATCCATCCATCCATCCATTGCACACAAATCAGGCGAATGCCCCATTTTACTGTCAGTGTCAATGACTAATTTCAGTAATTCTATTCTAACAGGGTCTCTTGCCTTGACTTTTCCCTTCAAAATGTTGAAACATTGCATTGCTTGTTCTCACCTAAATCTGAATTCCAAACCTAAAGTTTACCAAAAGTTGAAGCACCAAATAAATTGAAGATGTGCTCATGGTTTATCAAGCCAGAAAAGTCGTAAAGCCCAGCAGAATATAATTTCTGGAGAAAAATCAGTCAAGTTGCTTTTCAACTATTGGAATTTTAAATCCCCAGGACTCATAACTATGAAAGTGAGATGTTATGATAAGAAAACGTGATTCTTCGACATGCACACAAATCCTGCAACAGTAAAGTTTAATTACACAATAGTTGTTTTTAGTTGTCCACCCAAAAATACAAAAAATATATATATATATCCAAGAGTCAGTGTAAATCAGCCTCTACATTATTCACCTTTAGCTCAATGAATATGATAAAAGCAATCAAATAGTGTTGGAAAAGAAATGCTTACCAATTATGTGCCATTTTATTAAAACACTGGTTTTATATGCCTCCAATGCACAAGTCCTATTTTAAAACATTATTCATGTTTAAAATTTTTAAGCCCTTTGTTCCTAAAGGCAAGAGCAGAAAAATACACTAAATTCACCGTAGACCAATCAATGCAAATGTAATCTGAACAATCCGATTTCTTAAACCCACCGACAGCGCATGTAGTGGTGACCCACTGAAATGCAAAGGGAATTTCATTAAACCAAACAAAATGTGCACTCCAAAAGGTAAGCAACGCAAGACGGGGGGACAACAAGGCAGAAAACCGGCAGCATGATTGGGGGGAAAACAACAATGAATCGACACGGACAGAAGGGAGACAAGAGAATAAATACACACACACACACACACACACACTAATTGACACAATTAGATGGGCAGGCAAACACAGGTGGACATGACAAAGCTTGACAAGACTTGGGGGGCACACAAGGACAACAACCCAAAACACAGATCATGAATGAAACTAAGAAAAACAAGGATACAATCAAACAAAACCCTAAACCACGACGTAAGTAAAACTAAAAAAAAAACAACCAAAACTCAACCCAAACCATGACAGTCCTAAAGGGTCATATGGGGTCAGACTGCGAATCAAACAATTTGTATTGTGTTGTTTTTAGCACTCATGTTAATCCATATAGCCTCCAAATCCGCATAGTCATTTTTTAATAAATAATGCTGCCTGTGTTTCATGCAATGGCAGCACATATTTTTTGAAAAATTGTCCTGTCTGGTCGCGGTGGGAAAGCGTCATGTTGGAATCATTAACGTGTGAAACATGAAATATAGATTTCTTATTTCTGCTATCCATTTCCAGCCAAGACTGCTCTGCCTGGAAGAGTATCCAAATCATTTATGCATTCTATGAAGAGTGGAAAACACAAGCATGTGTCGCAAACAGACGTTTCTTCTTGTTACTTCTAATCTCTGCTGTGTTGAACCGGACCTCTTTCAGTCCCCTGGCCCTCACAGTGACTGATTGAGCAAAGCACTATTTGGCCTTCACAACGCGGACGAACTTCAGCAGGGCTTTTCCCTGCCGAATCCATTAAGAAATGTTTATCCTCACACTCATGCCGGGGTGGTCTCGGAGTACGAGGTTAATGGGCATACGACGCAAGAGCTCAGCTGCGCGCCCACTCACATGTAAACTCAAAACAAGTATGTCTTGACATTCATATCCTGTACATTGTGCTCATGGGGAAAAACAAGGTTACATACAGCAGCTGCAGTTGACATTTTGCTCAGGCTGTTAGTGTGCAACTGTTTCCTTGCCACAGGTAATATTAAATGAAATGGAGCTGAAATAGTGTTATTAACTAGCATTAACTTTTCCTTCCATCCATCTCTCCATCCATCTTCTTTACCTCATTGGGGTCGCAGGTGGGATGAATCCTTTACCAGCTGACTGAGGTCCGCCCTTTCGTTCCATTAATCACAATTTCTTCAACATTTTTAGCTCCTTCTTTTGTGTTTGAGACGAGTGCTTTGGTCTTCATGATGAGACAACGTTTGGAATTGACGTTTACTGCTTTACTTTGAAGCCTGGTGTTTTTCATCAGTGATTTAATAAGGTAACTGTTAGTGGATGAGCCATTGTTTTTCTCACAGGGGGATGTGTGTCGCTAGAATCAGCAAAGCAGTGATGCAGGTCTTATTTCACCTACATCTGCTCAGCACTTATATTATCATCACAAACACATGGAGCCACACGCGGCTGGTAAAAATAAGCAGTCTTGGATGTTTGCAGACTCAACACATCTTTAGATTACTCATCGTCATCTTCTCTACTGACTAGTTTTTAATCCTCTTTGACTCTGGGCACATTGAGGTCACTTGTGCTCTGGTGGGGCTTCAAGTCTGTGTTAGATTAAGCATGTCTGGATGCTCGAATCCAACTAAAAAACAAATTTTCTGTTCTCATAGTGATTTGTGCTGATGTAATTACACTTTCATTTTTTTTTTTTTTTTTTTTTTTTTAGTAGATTAGCTTAGGTATTTACTTGGTTATGGCAGAGAGCACTGGATGTGATGTTTTCCAAATTCTGTATCAAAAATTACGTCAGCAATATTTAAAGTCACTGTCAACACACACTGTTGTTCCAACCCAAAAGTTTTTTTGTCCAATAATGACACATATTGGACAACAACTTTTGTTTTGTATTTTGGGGGATTAGCACTGATGTTCTTTTTGATGTGATTTGTGAATTCTGCAATGGTCGGTTAATCCAATTTCCTAAATCTTAAAATATGCTCATTCCATTTCACTGTAATTGACCCTTCTGAAACATACAGACTCGCATTTTACCTACTGGTATCACCACAAAACAAGTCATCTAGCACAGTTTGTAAAAAACAACAACAACAACAACAACAAAAAACACAACAACTTATCTAACTTGTCAAGCAGCAACAATTGCTTTCTAAAGCCATCTTTGACAGGCAGTGTAAAAGAAGCTAATGCGCTAACAAACCAATTGGAGGGAGGGCCTTACCTAAACACGTGGTTGTGTGTTTCAAGAAACTGTATTGACTTAAATCTGGAAACAAAGCTAATCACAAATTATTTGTATATGTATATATATATATATATATATATATATATATATATATATATATATATATATATATATATATATATATATATATATATATATATATACATATATATATGTATTTATTTATTTATTTTTGCTTAAATTTGATTAGCAGCAGACTTATCTCCACACTTGACTGTTTACAAACTTGAATTTATTTATTTATTTATTTTGGAGGGGAAGTCAACCCCGCAAAAATCTTGTTGTATGTGCCCTCATGTGTCTAAACACAGCATTCAGAGAACAGGGGGCAGCCATCTTGTTATTTGCTGTCGACTAAAATGACATCACGGTTGTTTAGGGCAGAGGTAACGACCAATCATGGCTCAGCTTCATAAAACAGGCTAAATTGTATTGTTATGAACCACAATACCATCTGTGATGTCATTTCAGTCCACTGCAAGTGACAAAATGGCCGCACCCTGAGATGGATCAAAATGGGTGAATTTTGCTGTTTAACTCACGAACATAATATTAATCAGAATGTCGCGTTAAGACTGCATAGGCCATATTGTAGAGAAAATGCTGGTGGTTGACTTCCCCTAATTATTTTAATGTGTCTTCTTTTTTCTTTCTAGGAGTAAAGGCTTACATGTGACGACATACTCGGTAAGTACAAAATTCACTTAATCTCAACCTCAAGGCAGTTCAGCCCAAAATGATTCAAACTGCCAAATTTGGAGTTAAAGTGTTTTATTTTTGTTTGTTAAATGAACAACTTTTCGCTGGTAATAACGCAAGAAAGTGGCAAAATATTATAAAATGACAACAGATAAAGCACACATTGATGAAATATATTTAATGTTGTTTTTTTAATATAAAAACAACCTTTATTTTTGTTTTATAAAAACGACTAAAAAAAAAATCCACTACAATGAGTAGTTTGGGGTTTCACTATACATGACAAGTGATGCCATCGAATGAGAAAACTTGGGACATTTATCCTTTTGAAGCAGGTGCACATTTTAATACATCTTTTATGGTCTTAAAATGTTTGCAGATTTGACACAAATGTGTGTCCCATGGCAACAAATCTGCCCCCATCTTTTTGTCTACCTTTTTCACACATAAATGCCAGTCCCTGACCACAGCCAATGGGGGATAATGCATGGTTGATGCTCTGCCCCTCCCTTTGTAAATTTTGTTTTTCTCTGCTGACCACCACACTCCCAAGAAAAGACAACAGTCTTCCAAATAACACGGTTGTAGGCTTCCAATTACAGCCCTGTCGCTAACTCCACTGACATGTAAACACATGATGGAGAGATGGACAAGGAAAAGGAGTGAAGACAGGAGAGCGCGTGGGCTTGTGTTTGCTACCAGACGTCAGTTAGGGTCAACATAAAACGTCAAAAATGACATCATGCCATCATTTGAGCCGTCTCATGACACACATGCTTTTGTCCTTAAGAGGCTAATTGGACTTAAGCTGTCAACACAATTTATCACCGTGAGTTGATCACTTTTGTTTTTCAGTTTAAATGCAGCAGTCAGAACACAAGTGGATGAAATCTGTGATATGTTATGATCCCACGGTAAGCTCTGTCACATTTCCAAATTGTCAAATGACACGTTTAGTCACATTTGGCCATGAAGATGACTATTACAATAGTTTGAGCCACTGCATCTCTGTGATCCTGTGGCCTGAGAGAAGACAGTCCAAAGTGCTGGCTTCCACTTGGTCTCCTGACCAGAAGTGTGATAATTTTAGACTGAAGTCTCTCACATGGTCTGGAGGAAGGACAGAATTTGGAAATAAACTTGGAATTTAGCTTAATTGCAGTTTACAGATTTAGGAGGGGCGCTGTTCTCTTCTTTATTTTCTTGCATAAATAGAGAGTGACTGCAGGCCAAAGATATGAGGTTTAGAAACCACAAAAGAGGTTCAAGAACGTCACAGGCAATAAGGCGACTTTTGGGCCCGGTTCTGTGCTCTGTCGTATGCCTGACCAAGCTCTTCCACTAATGGGAGATCCTTCTCTTCAATCACTAAATCCATCAATTTTACTATTCCACTAAAGCCTTCTGGTCTCCCCAATAAAATGTGAGTGTTGGTTCTTATGCACAGCCAAGTTACAATGTTGTTGTTTTTTCAAATGCTAATTTCTGTACGAGGTATTGAAGGTCTTAGCTGGGAATTTTCCCTATTTCATTCGGCTGGGTCTCATGAATCTTCCTCTGAGTTCGCCAAACTTTGACAGCTTCTCTGCATTCTCTGCTTGTTCCAGATACTTGCCATTACCTCATTGCCATTAATTGTAACTTGTGCCTAGCCCTTTCATATTCTAAGGTATAATTTTATCTCATCCAATCCATTTTACCAAATTAATGCAGTTCAGTCACTGTACAACTGGTTTTAGAGTTTTGTCTGCCAAGACAGACTTTTATTTTTTTTCTTATTTTTTCCCAGTGAGAGTTGGACTACACCAAGGCAGACCATTGTCACTACTTCTGTTCATAACCGCATGGTCAAAATCACAAGGCACTGTTGAGGCATTGAGTGGGTCCAGTTTGGTGGCCCAAGTATTACGGGCCAGCTTTTTGTAGATGTGATTCTGTTGGCTTCAACCAGCTGTGGTTCGCAACAGAGTGTGAAGCGGTTGGGAGGTGGAATCACCAACTCCAAATCTGAGTCCATGTTCCTCAGAAAAGGGTGGATTGCCTTGTCGGGGATTGGGACAAGATCCTTTCTAAGTCTTGTAAGAGAGGAATGGATCAGGAGATCGACTGGCAGCATCTGCAGTAATTCAGACTTTGCATCTGTCTGCTGTATTGAAAAAGGAAGATTTACATGTTGATTTGGTGAATCCACGACCTGACCCCATATAAACGGAAGAAGGATAGATAATAAACGGAAGAAGGATAGATAAACAAGTACCTGTGAGATAAAAGCCATAAATTAAATACCGTTTTGAGGTTACGGTAGTTCAGATTGCGCACGAGTACCACGAGAAAACTAAATCATACAAATGCTGTTGTTGAATTGTTGCTGAGATTTAACAAACAGCCAAGAAACATATTTCAGTTGGGCTATCAGGGGAATTGACATATAGTGTGAAATAAAGACTTAGTGCACTATATTTGCAGTTTAACTGTGCACATGGGTGGAGTTTCCTTTCGGGCAGTTTGCGCCGTTGTGGCCATGAATGCAGCTTAACTAGCTTTGAGGCCAATGACAGCTCTTCTCATTCCCTTTAAATTCAGAACGTGCAAGGTGCACTGAGTCCATGCAGCAGATTGAAGCAGGAAAAGATCACTATAAGCAACTGCAAACAAACTTAATGCCAGGTTGGCCATGTCGATCACAGATCCCCACTGTGAAGTGGGCATTTGGAGACAGCTTACGTTGCGGCCAGCTAGGAAATATAATCAAAACAATCATATTAATGTGTCCATTGAATTGATTTCCACAATGATTCAGAGGGTTCCGTTTATGCCGTTGTCATATTTACGAATGCAATACGATGACATCCACGACACATCTGCAGAACTCCAAATCTCTCTGCATGCACCTTGTTAAATTCAACCAGGTCGTGTTACTCTACCTGTGCCACAACTTAGACCTGCTTGCAGCAGGCATAAGGTCGAAAAGAAGAAAAAATCAAAATGACCAATGAAAATTTGTGATCGGTTTGCGCCAGTTCATCTTCTAAAATTAGGTAAAGCCTGATGCAGATACAGTGACTTCATCTAACAGCATGAGGACAAATATGCCATCCAATGAATGCGAACGTTTAAACAAGAAAACAATCTGCAGACATGTAAACACTGGAGCAATGTGAGAATGAAGCGCCTCAGCAAGGGGTACTGTTTACTGTTTTTTGCCTGTCTCAAGGACGTTTACCAAACATCCAACCCTCCGATCCTCTAGACCATCGTATTGTCTATACTTAACGTGCAGAGCCACAGGCTGGTGCCTCTCTCAGCTGACTACACCCCACATTAAGTCCTGTCAGTGAGAGTAGTGTAAGTACTGTATTTTGGATAATTGGCCATTTTCCTCCCACTTAAATGACCTATTTGCCCAATAGTAAGAAGCAGTTACTACCTGCTTGGTGTACTGATGGTAATGTAATGCATGCCACTCATGTGTTGGTGATTACGGAAATAAAACACAATATGAAAGATCAATACAAGACTGTGTTTTATTGATAAATATTTATGTAATACCTACAGCGCGACCAGTAACACAAACAATGAGCTTAAACATTTTTAAATGAGGCACAGCAAGGTAGCATTGCTTTTTACTTTTACTTTTAAATCATCAACATTTCAGGTTTGTTCAAGAAAGGCAGTTAGTTGTGTTTTTCTTGTATTCCAATATTTTACATTATGGCCTCTATTAAACATAGGATTAATGCACATGGCCATGCATGTATGAGTGCATGCTGTGAAGAAGACTATAAAAAAATATCTTTGAACAGTGTGCTCTGGTAGAGACGATGTTGTACAAATACTGTTTGTCTACATTAGTAAGAATCCATCTGTGCCTCGGACCTGGAAAAATAGTCACTTCAAAGACAAGGTAGATCAAACACAAGCCTCCAAGACATTAACGTGGCATATACTGTATTTCATGCCGGAATCGCCTGTGCTGATTTGAGGATATCGGGTAGATACACGGTAGATGGAATGTCAGCAATGAAGGTCACAATTTTCCAATAGTTTCGTCCACATAGTCTGTCATTATTTCGTATTGTGCCAGTGGTCAGCTCCACTATTTTATGTCAAGGCAGGAAAGTCACTGCTATTTCAGAGAGAGCTTTAATCCTCGAGAGTGTGGAGCCCCCAGGGATTTGGGGCCCCATGAAAAAATATCACTTTGCTGCTAATCGAAAATATTATTTTGTAGGGCCCTGAATTTCAAAGGCGCTTGGAGTCTTCATCATTCTCTCCCACCTTACAGTGTCCGTGACTACAGACAAATGTTCAGCAAATCCCAAAAACAAATTCAACATTATAACCAATATTTTTAACTGTTCGATTAGTAAAAGGATAAGCATGTGTTGTTGCTTTTATAGTACTCAAAATGACTGACAACAATTATTAACTCATTTGCTCCCACTAACGTGTAAATATGTTTTTTAAATGTTGTAAGTGTCCCAAAGACGTATTTATACGTTTTTTTGTTTTTTGTTTTTATGCTAGAGCATACAGAAGGCTTTGATGCAGCCTCTCAACTGCAAAAAACGGTTGCAGGAATGGCAGTTATTACACAAACGGCCAGCAGGTGGCAGCAGAGCAAAGGAGATCAACCAGGGTCATCTAGAAAAAAAGCTAAATTACTTAGAATTTTAAATAGATTTGTGAAAACTGATGAAACTTAGTTCTCTTCTAATGCTAATCGCTGCAAAACAGAAACCGATAGAATCATACTTTTTTATTCCTGATGAAAGAAGAGACTTTAATCTTTCTTTTGGTAGGTTCCATGCTTTTATAGCAATTGAACACAATATTCTGTGGGTCTTGCAAAATCAGTCAAAATCCAGTAAAACAGCCGGGAGCGAACGGGATTGCTTTTGTGAAAAAAGCTGGGAGTGAATGAGTTAAAAATCAATTCTTATACAAGAAACCGGATGTTTGTCATAGTCCCAAGTACCTGACCTGACCTGTGAGAGGCAGCAGGGCAAACAAACCGCTGGGGGGGAAAAAACAAAACAAAACAAACCTCTGTAAGAGAAGAATTACAAAAAGCTGGGCTTACTGTTAACTTTTCTGTAGCGTCACTGCATTGACAGACTCTTCTCCATGTAATTTTTATTGAATGACTTGTGAGACCGAATATACACTCAACACAACCAGTTGTTTTTCTATTTGTGAAGCCTGGTAGCAGCATGAACTTTGTCGCTTCGTAATCGGCTTTCATTACGTTCATATATCACTATCACGGAGTATGTAGCTTGGCTGACCTCAGCGTTGACCACACAAGGATTCATGAGTGGAAATGTTGAAAGAAACAATTCCACAGGTTGGCGGAGTAGGAATAATCACTTATTCACCAGCACCACAGGATGATCTATATGCCGACTCCCATTTAACATAACGGTGACAGCAACATCCCTGTTTTAGAGTGTACATATACACACTTAGGCAACCACATTATTTCAGTTGTTTGTTTTACTTCCTCAGTCAAAGAAAGATTTCAGGTGATTTACCTTGGTTTTATTTCATTTATTTATTTCAGTGGTGACGGAATGAATTGTGGAGTGGGGTGGCAAAGTTGAAGGAGACGATAGAATTGGAGCAGGTACATCGCAAAGGCAAACCTGATATTGGGAAGAACAGACCAAGGTCAATAGCTGTTACAGTTGAAAAACACAAAGACAAAACAAAAATCCTACAAAAAGCAAAAAATCTCAAGGGTACAAAAATATACATTAACGAGGACTTTACTGACACTGTTAGGAAAAAACGGAAAGAACTCATACCAAAAATGAAAGAAGCACGAGAGAGAGGAGAGATTGCCTACATAAGATACGACAAACTGATAATTCACCCTCGAACAAGCACATCAAGACATCAAGACCAACGCAACTCACTAATAAACTGAAAGAATATATAGTATGCTGGGTATAGTATACCTGACTAAGATCTACAAAATGCCAAAATGGCAAATTTGTACACAAAGGGAAATAACCTTAAAATATTTGATTATACGGAATATAAGATATCTGATTTAGAAAATACCCTTGACCCAGATACATTTTTTGGTAGCAACAATTATGATATCGTTTGTGAGTATTATACAAATGAACAACTAAATGTAAATATAGATAATGATTGTTATGCACTCTCAATTATACATTTTAATAGTAGAAGTCTACATAAAAATGTTGCAGAAATTAAAGAATGCTTGCGTAAAATTAACAAATTCCATGTAATAGCCATATCAGAGACATGGCTTGAAAATGAGATAACAAATGATATTGAGATGGAAGGATATGAACTGTTTACCATGAATAGGGAAAACAGAAGAGGAGGAGGTGTTGCAATTTATGTTGATAAGGTTTTTAAATGTAGTAAAGTTGAACATCTGACAACTGCCATGGATAACGTAATGGAATGTGTGACAATTGAGGTACACATGAAAAATGTACCAAATGTAATTATAAGTTGTATATATAGGACACCTGGGTCATGTCTTGACACATTTAACGATAAACTAGCAGAAATTCTTAGTTATACAAATGATAAAAAAACGCGAATAATGTGTGGTGATTTTAACATTGACCTGTTAAATCCTAATGGACACCAGAAAACAACCGACTTTATAAATATGATGTATAGTAACAGTTTATTCCCTGTCATTACGAAACCAAGTAGAATAACAATTGATACAGCTACACTAATAGATAATATATTTATAAATAAAATAGATTTTAAAATAGAAAGTGGACTCCTTATTAATGATATAAGTGATCATCTTCCGGTCTTTGCAGTTCTTCATGATTATTTTGAAAAAAAAATTATGAAGCCGTCAACTTACACAATTGAAAAAAGATTAACAACACCTAGGTCCATGGCTGCCTTTAAGCTGGACCTAGAAAAGCATAACTGGTCTGAAGTCTATTCAAAAAACGATCCTAACACTGCATATAGTGAATTCCAGTCAACATTTAACTTTTTATACAATAAACACTGTCCAATAGTTCAAATTAAAAGGAAGTATAAAGGTCCAAATAAGGTATGGATGACAAAGGGGATAGAAAATGCATGTAAAAAGAAAAATATTTTATATAAAAGATTTCTTAAAACAAGAACTATGGAATCTGAAACAAAGTATAAGACCTATAAAAATAAATTATTAAATATTATACGTATAAGGAAGAAAGATCATTACCATGCATTACTAGAGCAGAATAAAAACAATATGCAAGAAATATGGAAAATACTAAATGATGTAATTAAAAATAGATCTAAAAAAATAAATTATCCAGAATATTTTATAAAAGATAAAAACAGTGTAATCGATAAAATTTCAGACATAGTCAATAACTTCAATGAATATTTAGTTAATGTGGGTAGAAATTTGGCAAATGAAATTCCAGAGACAAGAAATAAACATGAAATAGATAAGTACGTTGTAAATAATTCATCCACTATGTTTTTAAATGGTGTTAATGATATTGAAGTATTAAATGTTGTAAAAACATTAAAAAATAAAAAGTCTACCGACTATTTTAATATTGATATGACACTGGTAAAAAGTATTATAGAATATGTTGTAAAACCTTTTACATATATTTGTAATTTGTCTTTCCAAACTGGTATATTTCCATCAAAAATGAAAATAGCAAAAGTAATTCCTATTTACAAAAGTGGTGATAGACATATATTTAGTAATTATAGACCAATATCATTGTTGCCACAGTTCTCAAAAATTCTAGAAAAATTATTTTTATATAGACTGGATAATTTTATTGAGAAACATAAGATTTTGAGTGAATATCAGTACGGTTTTAGAGAAAAACGGACCACCTCAATGGCAGTCATGGAACTTGTAGAGGAAATAGCTACCAACATAGACAATAAAAAATTTACTGTTGGGATATTTATGGATCTAAAGAAAGCATTTGACACCATAGACCATTCTATATTAATGAATAAATTAGTGAAATATGGTATAAGAGGCTTAGCATATAAATGGATAAAAAGTTATTTGGATGATAGATATCAGTATGTGCAGTTTAAAAATACAAATTCAAAACAATTGAAGATTACTCATGGAGTTCCTCAGGGGTCTGTGCTGGGCCCTAAATTATTTATATTGTATATGAATGATATCTGTTGTGTCTCGAAAATACTCAAGAGTGTCTTGTTTGCGGATGATACAACTTTCTACTGTTCTGGAGACAACTTGAAGCAGCTTCTGACTACTGTGGAGTATGAATTAAGTACAATAAAAAATTGGTTTGATATGAATAAATTATCATTAAATTTAAATAAAACCAAGTTCATAGTTTTCGGTACTAGACCAATCACTCATCAAGTTAAAATTAGGGTGAATTTAATTGAAATAGAAAGGGTGTATGAAAATAAATTCCTTGGAGTAGTTATTGATGATAAATTATGTTGGAAACCACACATAGAAAATGTTAAAAGGAAAATGTCAAAAATCATAGGGATACTCTATAAAACCAAGGAGGTCCTGAACATGAATTCACTATATACATTATATAATACATTATTATTACCATATTTGACCTATTGTGTGGAAATTTGGGGAAACACATATAAAACAAATACTGACACTGTTTTTAAATTGCAAAAAAGAGCCATAAGGATTATTAATAGATCAAAATATACAGAATCAACACATCCACTATTTATTAAATTAAATACAATGAAATTTTATGACTTGGTTGAGTTTAAAATAGCACAAATAATGTATAAAGTATACAATAATCTACTCTGCCACAGTACTCAAAAGTTGTTTGAAATTAGAAACTGTCCTTATGATATAAGGGGTACAAGTGTATACAAAAAACCCAAAACAAGAACAAATATTAAGCAAAGGTGTGTCTCCGTTAAAGGAGTTAATTTGTGGAATAACTTGGGAACCGAACTGAAAAGATGTAATTCACTTGTTGAATTTAAAAGAATGTTTAAAAGTAAAATTCAATATTATTATTTAAATCAGATATAAGTTAAGAAGATTGTAGAAATGATTTATTCATTTACTTATTTTTCTTTGATGTATTAATATGAGTGTAATGAAATTTGTATATATGTGTGTTACTAGTGTATTTTTATTTCTATTTTTAATTTATTTTTTTATACGAGTAGCATTATATTTTCTTTTATTAAAAATGTAATTTATTATAAATAAGTGATAGGATATGAAGAATAAGGGGTAGGACTGGATAAGTTTTCAACTTCTTCCTACTCCCTTGAACATATACATAGATATTTATTGGATGTTTCTTTTATTTTATTTTATTTATTTTTTTTTTACTTTTAACTTTGTGTTTATATAATTATACGTGTATATGTGCATATGTTCAATAAACTTCAAACTTCAAACTTCAAACTTCAAAGTGATCTGTGGGCACTTCAAACAAAAAGGAAAACAATGCTCAAAAATGAAGTACACATGACTTGTAAACCACCCATCCAGCATTCTGCCACTTGTGGAAAATTACAACTCACGATAACATCTGGATGTAACAGAACTTAAGAAGAACAGCTTTTAATAATCCAGAAGACAAAAATCGATTTCACGATTTAGAACATTTTCAACTACCGTATTTTCCGCACCATAAGGCGCACCTAAAAGCCTTCAATTTTTTCAAAAGTCGACCATGCGCCTTATAATTCAGTGCGCCTTATATATGGATCAGTATTGAGCCTCAACAGGTCTCGCTGTCAAGACGCTATCGGTGACCCTGCACGATCGGTGACGCGCATGCGCAGAAGATCCCGCCATCTTGGATCGCTAGCTAATACTAATACTTTACCTCAGAGAAAATAATAAAACAGCTGTTTATTCATTTTGGGAGTGAATGGAGTTGTCAGAAAGCTGGTTTGTAATCTATTAATAAAGTTTGACTGACCTATCTGACTGTTTTGTTGACATTCCCTTTAGCGCAGCACCATCTAATGGATGCACAACGTAACCCCAGCCTCTACTGTAGCGCCTTATATATGAAGAAA
Source organism: Festucalex cinctus (assembly GCF_051991245.1). Taxonomy (NCBI): domain Eukaryota; kingdom Metazoa; phylum Chordata; class Actinopteri; order Syngnathiformes; family Syngnathidae; genus Festucalex; species Festucalex cinctus. Next base: position 20,377,665 of record NC_135413.1, on the reverse strand, counting down.
GTTTGAAAATATGTCATACATTGAAGGTGTGCCTTATAATGAGGTGCGCCTTATAGTGCGGAAAATATGGTATTTGATTTCTAAATGATGCTTAATCACATTAATTTGATTTATTGCCCAGGCCTATCTTGACGTAAATGTGTCGTCGTTTCCGCCCATTAAAATGGCGACGTCCTGACATGAGTTTGTCTGCTTCAATGAAAGTGTGAAAGCTATCGCAAATATCCTGCTAAATGCCGAATGAACTCATCTTGGTATATCACGTGATCAATGTCAGACCTTTTCACAGCTGCCGCGGGGCTGATCTGAATAACGGAGCGGAACATGTCATGGATCGACGTTACATGTAAACCACAGATCTTCAATCGGAATGAGAAATAAGTCTCCATGTAAACACGACCACTGTTATCCCTAACTGTCCTTTTCTCGACATACGTAATGCGGTTCCAAGCGTGATCCGTAGTTCTCGCGTGTGTTTTGTTGAGGAGAATCATTGGAGTGGCATGTGCTTAACATGCTATGTGGAATGGACGATAACACCTCAAAGAAGGATTAGTTTGTGTTTGGAGCTGTTTGTTCTTCCTTTACACTAACCCACCCTTTCTTGAGAGCTTAGTGGGTGATTGACAGGCAGGAGTGATTGTGGGGGTCACAGGGCGTGCAGACCTGAGGGGTTGGACCTCGTTTCATGACCCAGCATGCAGGCTGACGCTAGACTCCGGTTTTCTAGTGACAGACAAGTGGTTTATTGGCGTAAGGAGGGTGTGGCTTTCTAACCTGGATCGCATCATGGACAGCATGAAAAACTTCAGATACATTGCTTTCAAGCAAGGAATGGAAATGAATGGACTTATTGTTTGTTCTTCCAAAAATTGTATTAGAAGTGTGTGTGGCTGTCAGGGATGATAAAGCTAGCATTAAATGAGGCTTCCATTGCTCTCAGCCTGCGAGCTATTCCATCCACATCTGACAACGGTTGTCGCTAGCAAAACTAGTTCTCCTTGAAAGGAATCTGTTATCTACACAGTATATCTTTACTTTGACCCTTCAGTTCCCTCCCTTGCTGGAATCTTATGGCATTTGTCCCGGAGATGGGACTGTCTGCTGAGAGCAGTACTGTATTTTGAGCGTTATACAAAAGAGTATTTTGGTGTTTGACCCTGTTGAACTCTGCACTCCCCCTCAAGCTCACTATGACCACAACAATGTTCAAAACACTTCCACTGCATTACCCTGAACAGTGTCACTTCAAGTCATACCTAACTTATAGGCCAAGGGTTAGCCTAGCAAAAACTCAGGTAAATTAGAATAAATGGCACCAAAATTACAGTCTTCTTGCAGCTTTGATTCGGTGGACTGCAAGAAGATCTGAAAGCAATAAAGTGCAAGCTGATGAGCTGAAAAGCTACTGATTATGGATTGTTTTGCAGTGACGCAGGTTCTAGAAATGGAAAAGGGAGCTGGGGGTCAACGCCCCACTTTGATGTCCCTTGCACTGATTGGTAGCTGAATAATCAGTGGTCATCTGAGCCAGTCTTTCCATATATTTATTCAGCCAAAAAACATCATGACACCACTGAACAAAAATGTCCCCAAAATATGAATACTGAAATAATGATGCTCTAATATGAATGTACTCGCAAATGTACTTTCTGAGTGTGGAATATTGCCTGTTGTGAATTATGTCGCATGAATGGCAACAGGTGGACACGAAGGTTAATTGCATCTTCTGTCTTCCATTCTGTCTTTCACTATAATTTTCTGGAATAGAAGAAAATAAGGGGAAAAAGATTGTCATCCATCAATCTGTTTTCTTGACCGCTTCTCCTCATTTGGGTTGCGGGTTAGCTGGCGCTGATTTCAGCTGATTTCAGGCAAGTGGTGAGATGCACCCTGGACTGGTCGCCAGCCATTTGTAAATTTTCGCACCAATTAAGTGAAACTGGATCTGATAATCTGTCACGAGTCATGACACAAGAATGTGCTGTGGAACAGACTTTGGGAATATTTGATTTAAACTGATGCCTCATTTTTATTTTTAATATTACTATATTAGTGCCATGAATATCAAACAATTAAATGAAACGCAGTAAATTGAGACATTAAACTGAGCATGTATTTTCTTTTGGGGTTTTTTCATGTGCCTACGTACTCTAACACTGCTGCACAAACTGGTCATTCTGTGCCGTTTAGAACCTCATAACAAATTGAGAAAGGGCTCATGCTCACACTGATGAGTAATGCGACACTCCATGTCGTAAATCCTCAAGTATTAGAAAAGGTTTTAACTTTGGTTTTCTGTTTGTCTATAATCACAGCATGAATGATTGTATTTTGAAAGCTGACATCATGTTTCCAGCACTTCTATGGCCCTTTCCTGCAAGTGTTCTCTAACACTTGTGAGGCCTGCCTGATAAATTACACCACAGTCTATCTATAGCGACAGAAATGACAGTTGACATTTTCAAAACAATCATTTTGCTTTGTTGAATAATCAGACCTGCCCTTACACAAAATACCATGAAAATAATTTCATGTTATTGTGCACAACATCCACATTCTATGATGCAATAATTATATCCCACCCAAAATATGAATACCCTCCCCGTGCTGGGCAGTCTTGATCTGCGGCTGTTATGCAGCCCAAGCTAAATAAGCCTGCAATTGAAGACATTCGTCAATCGTAATGACCTAATAGTTGTTTTAAAACCCAAGTCAGCCATCCATTGCTCCAACGTTTGACAATATGCTTGTCCATCCTGAGCAGAAATTGAGTTGCCCATGTTAACCAAGGGCAGATGCAATTCTGCCACTTGTGACTGTAAATTATAGAAGTATCAATTTTGAATAGTTGGATAATTGCTTTATAATATGAAATATATTGCAAAACAGTGTGGAAAATAGTCTGACTCCTTCTTATTTATTTCTAACACTCTCCTGCCAGATGTTTAATAATCCTTTTAAGGCCAGGACCGCTTGGTGAATAAATCAAAAGTACCGTAATAACAAGGCTCATTTTTAGTTTTAAAAAAAGAGCAAGAGGACATCTGTCATTTATTTGGTCTGAGAGCACTATATTTAGTGTCATGGTTTAGAAAGTTGAAACATTAAGTTCCTTTGGCATCTTTGGAGTAACCAGTCAATTCCATTAAGATGGGCACAACCATACGGTATCGCCTCCTTGTTTGAAAGAGCCTCACAAAAAACTACGAGAGTAGTTGTAGTTATGACTCACTAATTTTATGAGAAAGTAAATAACCGCATACTTGCTTGCAATGACACAAAAATTGTTGAAAATATTGTGAAGTTATCATTTTTAACATAAATGCCACATTTTGGCAGATCATCAGTATGAACGCTTCTGACTTAGTAATATGTTAAATAACTATCAACCATATAGATGCTATGTCTAAATCATAAACCATCTTATACATGGATGTGGTCTCTTGGAAATTACAACAATAACTATCTGAAATAACAAACATTTCTTTGAGGTTTTAGTGCCACTTTTATTAAGGCTGTGAGATTTATGACCACCACAGGAACCACAACAGTACACAACCGTAACAGTCGGCCACATGATCACTTGCTTTCCTATGCTTTTATTTTGGTTCACGGCATTTAGAATTTGCATTTTAAATATTTAGTTTGAAATATTTAGATATCACATCAGTGATGTATGCTTTGTGTTCAGTCAATAGAGGTGTTAGTGAGTAATTTTCTGTGCCTAATTTAACTTTTATTTCTTCCTTCAGCCACTTGTTTGGTCGTCTAATTGTCTGAACTGTGTCTAACCTGAGGAACGTTGGCAAACTATTTGCACTAGTGCCTTTTATTCCCCAACATACTTCAAAGATATTTTATTTTGACATGGTTGGTTACACAAAAGTGATTTCAGGCTTAATCATTTTTGTTGTGGTAAGAATAATGACATACCCACTTTTGTCCAGATCCTCAACAAAATTTCATTGGATTACCTTTGTCCTCTTTTGAAATTTGCGAGTGATAAGTGGGATGAGTTGCTGACTTCATTTTTACATAAACATTGTTTCCACCCCTTGTAACTATGTCAGTTCCCATGGCACGACTTAATGTCATCAACACCAAGCTCGGACTTGTTGAGGTATCTCTGCAAAAAGCACATGGATATTAAACAAAGCCGTCACTTGTCTTACCCTCACTAAAGTCTTTTTTCAGGCTATGCATAAGCACTGAGATGACAAACCCAGAAGGAATATTGTAAATGAATGCGGAAACGCACCACTGTGACCTCATCTACTTAATACTGAACATCCAAACGCAAATGCTTGATGTGATGCTGATCACAAGAAGGACAGTCATAACATCACCAGGTTTGTTGAACCAAATATTTCTGCAAAGACAGTAGAATAGTTGATTAGTTCCAGGAGTTGTATTTCCCTTTTATCCAGTTTTCATAGTTCTTGCCATGCTTCTGAAGGTTCTCTCCTGGTTCAATGAGGACTCAGAATTGCTCATACTGTAGGCTTGAATGGTCTGCCGCAATTTGTCAGTCTGTGATTGGCCGGTGATCAGTCCGGGGTAAACCACCCTGCCTCAGTCCCGAGTCAGCTGGCATAGGTTCCAGCTTCTCTATTGCGCTGATCAAGTTCAGGAGCCAAGTATTATGTTGCTAAATATTTGAGATTATTGGAGTCGGGACCAACATGGTTTATGAATGTCACTTTAAAAGCCAAACACTTGGCTTTTGTTATTTAAACTCACTCCACATGCATTTTGAAATCTAAATTTGATTTGCTGGTTTGTTGGTAGGTGAATGCGGTTTTGAATTTTGGATCAGCATTAAAACCCCAGGTGGTTCTCTGGAACCTGTGCTTCTCTTTAACATGTTTGTTGGTCTTGCCAGCATCACGCACACACATGCACTCACAGTCACAGACCCAAACTACCCGCTGTATAGTGCCAAGCTCTAGACTTTGGTCTCTTTCCCTTTCGGACCCCTCAAGACAGAAAAAATGCAACTCAACCAACGTCAGTGAATCTCACTGCATCTACTGCATTTCTGATAAGTGATGAAACAGCAATTATTATCTGCCAATATACAAACTATGTATGTATTATTACCCCAAGGGTGAAATATTGCCTAGCATGCTGCTCCTTCAGGCAATTTTTCCATCCATCGACAGCCAGTGCCGCCGCTACCCCTGTGGGTGCTCCCAGCTTAATAGGGTGATGGTGTGGCCAAATTTAGTTTTATTTTTTTTCACGGGGCATATCTCATGCAACGCTAATAGTTTGCATGGCTTAAAGACCCAAACTCAACCTTTTGTTGCGCCACTGACTGGTTCCAAGAAGTGGCTGACGTGGCTCAGTGGTCGTCTCCCAACCCAGAGGTTGTGGTTTTCGATCCCATGCCACTGTGACGACGTCAAAGTATCCTTGAGCAAGATTTTCAGTTGCTCAATTGCTCCTAATGCTACGTCATCAGTAGGTGAATGACTAGTTAAATGTAAAACGCTTTGAGGGTCTTGTAAGGTGGGAAAGTGCTGTATACCATTTACCAAGGTTTCGCAGCAAGCAGTCATTCACAATTCACACGGCTTGGGGTGATCAACAGATGACACAATCGATTGCTTTGGTCTGGTGGCTGCAGAGCTACTTATGCTGCATTCAAGGATTGTCTGAAGCTGGATATATCCGAGTTGGTTTTTCCCAGTTCCGACCTGAAAGCTTTTGAGGCGAAAGTAAACCAAAACAGTGATAAATTGTTTTTGATTTTGGTTCTCAAAACTCATTTTGACCACCAGCAAACTTCTCGTGATTTTGCTTAACTCATTGTTTTTATCTTATTTCCTAATCATTCCATACAGTTCAGTTGTTCACTGTATAATTTCAAGCAGGGAGATAGCGGCATACTGTCATGTATGTTGTGTTACATGAGTTATGTCGAATATGTATGAATGAAGAAAGCTATCTAGTCTTACACTCAAGTCAATTGTGATTGACCATTCACGATCTGTGTTATCAAAGGGGTCGCCATTGCAGAGTGACGTCACATTGTAGTCCATCGGTGAAGTTGACGTAATGGTACTATTTTTTTTCTTCTGACTTTGGGGATTTCTGAGGCGTTCCCGTACATACTTCCTGGTTTGAAGTTGGAAAAGCCTGACTTTCATCTATCAAGGAAAACCTGCACTCTGATTGGCTGATATCACGCACACTTCCATCACATCTGATCACTCGCTGATGCTCCCAGCTGCATGTTACTGTGATATCACAATTCTTAATCATGTAGCACGGAGCCCAATTTATATTGCCCTTTGGAAAGTAATGGACAGAGTGTGAAGATATTTTGAGACTGATGTGTATGCTTCGAAAAAAAAATCTGAGCTTATGAGAACTTTTGGTTGCCATGCGGCTGTTCTGATCTTGGTGCTTCTATGACAAAGATTTTTGATCTGGGAAATAAATTATAAAATAATTCCACATACCCCCTGCTTTGCTCACATAGAATTTATTTCTGTTTGATACATTGAATGAGTTTTTTCTGTGTATCTTTGAAATATCCAACTGTGTAAGTAGCCATTGAACGCACCAGGAGTTTACTGAATGTTTTTGGATCGTAGAATGTAAGCGCTTTTTTTTTTTTTTTTTTTTTTTTTTGCAAAACCTTGCTTATGTAACTGAAAATCACAATACACAAAGTGGGTCCTTCAAGTCTTTAAATAAAAACAAACGTAGTAATGTTGCACCCAAAGCATGCACGACGAGTGATCCTCCCCCCTGGTATGGGTGCTCACAAATATTTCAGCAACATGTCAAGTGCATGTCAGAATCTCACCAATGACGTGCGTTCTCAATATCGCAATGCACGCCCGCAGGCAAATGCCGCACACGGACGATGGTGCCCTACACACTATGCGTACTCTGCGTGTAGGGCACGGCGGACCTGTCGACACCCCAAACTGAAGAATATCACCGATTGATGTCTACCTTTTCCTTGTCTAATAGTAATTCACGCTACAGATAGCGATATTTTTTTTTTTCAGTCCATGCAATATCCCAGCAACTGTGGAAAGTGCACGTTCAGATGTTTCTCTAGCTATTTGACTGTTTAACAGAAGGCCTATATCGCAGTTCATTTATGAAATACATTAAGTTTTGTCGGATAATGTGCACAACATGAACTTGCCTCATATATGGAATTGATTGTTTGGAAATCTTTAAAATTAACACAATATAACCCCACACTTAAACACAACTTATCTGCATGCATAAGTCTTAGACATCTCTCATGCTGTTTGAAGTTGAATAGCATTATTTATCGATTAATCTTGCCCATGATTAAAATCAGGAAAAAAAATTTTAGCATGTGGGAAATCTTGATTGGCTGTCATTTGCAATGTTGTCACATTGCAAAACTAGAATTCAAATTTCGCCACAAAATCAGTGGCTGAGTCTTGTCAAAATAAGGTGGGAAATGTGGTTGCTCAGAATTAACCATTATTATATAATATATCATTCATCCACCTGCGATTGGCTGGTAACCAGTCCAGGGTGTCCCCCGCCTACTGCCCAGAGCCAGCTGAGATAGGCGCCAGCACCCCCAGCGACCCTTGTGAGGAATAAGCAGTCAAGAAAATGGATGGATGGATGGATGGATGGATGGATGGATGGATGGATGGATGGATGGATCATCCATCTTATCTAAGGCCTGAGTTCCAGCTAAAGGAAAACCCCAAAGCTTCGGTGTAGTGTTCTTTTTGAGCAGTGTTTTGATACAACAAACATATCTTTTGGAAGCATATTCAAAAAGTTCACCCAAAGTATTTCTATATCAACATTTAAAAGTCCACTTTTCATAATACGTCCCCTTTAATAGAGATTGCATGTTGCAAGTGAACAGCCATGAAATCATGACATGATGTCATTTGTATCCACACCTTTATCTAGATCCTTATCATGGGTTTTCCTTTGGCCATTGACAAAGTTTAAGTTTTTTATTTTTATTTTTTTTACTTTAGTTTTTAAATATCAAATTACTGCTGTGAAAAAGGTCATTGCAAGAGACTCAGTGCTGTACTGCACTCAGTACTCTAGCAACTTATGTTGGAGCTGTTTTTACTTTGCTGGTCCCTTCTTTGAGCGCCATGATGTTTCTTCTGCATATATTTTTGCTAAGATTTTCTCAGATATCTGACTGTGATCCATGTAAAAAAAAAAAAAAAAAAAAAAAAAAATAGAAACATATTTAGTTGTTAGTTGTTGTGACTTTCAGTGAGGCGCTTGGACGACTCTTGTTTTGGATAATTGTATACTGCCTTGGACTGTGGTGCCTTTCTCTGTCTCCCCGTGGCCTCGGCTGCAAAAGCTGGATTTAGTTTGTATGTCCTCCTCATCAGAAGCTGGCTCATCTTCATGCTGTGTAACGCACCCCCACACAGTGTTGATGGTGGCAGACGGTGGGACAGCAAGCTGCCTTGAGACAATGGGTTGGGCTTGACTCCTTCGTTGCATTTTTAAGATAAAAAACATTCATCGTTTGACCATTATGAGAGTTTTAAATAATTTATGTATCCAACAATATTCTAAACAAAGCTAGTCCTTAGATAGGGAGAAATGAGAGAACAGTTCAATTCTCACCATCTAAACGTGTGATACCAATTCTAAATTGTTCCTGCAATATCTAGAGGCTCCTCAAGGCCTTTGAAATGTGGATGAATATTTACAGAATAACTAATTTTCAAAGATTTTGCAACATTTGAGAATGCACAGTCACACAGCAAAACACTGTAAAATGTACCATATTTTCCGGGCTATAAGGCACACCGACTTATAAGGCGCACCTTCAATGAATGACGTATTTTAAAACTTTTCATATATAAGGCTCTACAGTAGAGGCTGGGGTTACGTTATGCATCCATTAGATGGTGCTGCGCTAAAGGGAATGTCAACAAAACAGTCAGATAGGTCAGTCAAACTTTATTAATAGATTACAAACCAGCTTTCTGACAACTCCATTCACTCTCAAAATGAATAAACAGCTGTTTTATTATTTTCTCTGAGGTAAAGTATTAGTATTAGCTAGCGATCCAAGATGGCGGGATCTTCTGCGCATGCGCGTCACTGATCGTGCAGGGTCACCGATAGCGTCTTGACAGCGAGACCTGTTGCGGCTCAATATTGATCCATATATAAGGCGCATGGTCAGCTTTTGAAAAAATTGAAGGCTTTTAGGTGCGCCTTATAGTGTGGAAAATGCGGTAATATTATTTTTTAAAAACAAATGCACTGTGGTAGTTAGTTAGGTAAACAATATAATAGTGTACAAGTATATTACACCACCACAGAAATAAAGAAACATGTCATGCTTATATGGGAAAATGTGAAAAAAAAAATGCTTGTCATGCTTTTATGATTGAATCTTAAATTAACTCAAAGTTACAGCTACAATATATGTTGCCTTACCCATTTTCTCAATGGTCTATTATGCTTCATTTCTTACATTGAAACAGGAGGTTCTATGAAAATTGCTCATAACAGCATATTAATACTGAAATCAGCAGATGAGATCAGCTGTAAATTTACATGGACAACTGTGGTGTTTCCATTATTGATTCCGTTTGTGATGCAGGTTAACGATTACACATCAGCACAGTGTATCACTATATGGAAAAAAATACAGAATAATATACATCGTATATCGTGAGTTGGAATACAGTGATATTTGCACAGCTGAGCCCACTCTGCTTTAGGTCATAAATTACCTAAAAAATAATAATAATAATAATTTAAAAAAAAAAAGTGTTTATAGATTATGTGTTATTCAAAATTTGGCATAGTGTAGTAAATATAATGAAATAAAGTTAATTATGCAACTACTATAGACTAACATATTTTACAGTGAAAATGTTAAAGATGAACCCGTTTTAAACCAGATCAACCGTTATCCCAGTAAACTTTGAGGAAAACACTTTAAATGGAAAGAAGGAAAAATACTGAAATGTGGTCCAATATTGAGCGTATGTGTGTAACATGCTTTGGACAGTTATTTTCTGAATGTTTGCCATGGTTGTAGATTGCTTTTCTTTTTGACTTATTTGTCTTTGCAATCAGCAAGATGAATGTTTATGACAGACCGTTTTAAACGGAAAACCTTGTCTATAAGATCTATACATTCTTATGACATAGTGTGTTATCATTGCCTGCATCAACTTGTATGCTTGGCACCTGCGGCAAATGAAAGTGGGAGCAGGTGTTGGTGCACATGTGAGACCGTCGGGATAACTTGCGTTCTCTTCTTTCCTTCCTTTCGTTCTGTCCTGTCCTCCCAACTTCACGCTCACATATTCACTTCGACATAAACCCTCCTTCACCTTCAATTTTCTTTTCGATTTAGTGAAGCAGTAAAGAATTTGTCGCTGCTGGGTGTGGATTCCAATCATTATCTGATGAAATCACCCATGCAGTGGACATGCATGTTTTATGCTTGGGCCTTTAGGTTTTGATTATTTACTGTACCTTAAGAGGCCCATGTTGTGCGATTTATTGAAGCTTTTGAATAAAAACAAAAAAAACAAAAAAAAACTATCATATCACACATTCATGAAAACAATGATGTCTTCTGTTGTGAGGTACGCACCGTAAATTCACAATTATTATGTAATGAGAACACCTGCCAGTGAGCTGTGTGAGGAATGATGTGAGGGAATTTGTCTGGCAGGTAGACATTTGCTGCTCTTTACGGTACAGCACATTCTATAGACAGCCTCATATACACTAAACAGACCGCTTGCATTTTGCATTGCGAGCCAGAGTAAAAGCTGTGCCATCAATTCTTCAGCCAATATAAAGATAATAATCTTCAGTTTGATTGTAAAATTGTTGATGAGATTGATCAGTGGTTGCTTTTGTTGCGATCGGTTTATAAGGATCTATAGGTATATTTTGTGAGCTTGTGAGGGTCATTTTTTTTTTTTTTTTTACTTTTTTCAAGAGCTCAGAATTGTTGATTCGGTAGTCTTACCGATTCAACGTCTTATCATCATTTTTTGTGTGTGTGTGTGTGTATGTGTGTGTGCGTGCGTTTGCGTGCGTGCGTTTGTGTGCGTGCAAATACGTATAAATTTATACTCATTAATTCACCTAAAACCTTATAAAAATCCCATTACCCTTCACCTTAACCAGGTACTTCAGAGTCTCGCCAGAGTCGTGAGGTTCAAATGGTCAGGAGACCAGAGAAAAGGTCAGAAAAGAAAAGAAAGATAAATCAAAGTGAAATCCAGTACCGACCAAGCACTTCCTGCCTTCCCCATGGTTACAAAATCAAAGTCTTACGCCAAACCCAGAAGCCTCTAAATTCCAACAAATTAACCAGATCTCAAGAGACCAGAGGAAAAACTAAAGAGAGGAAGGAGGGAAGGATCGATGAGGCAGAGTGAGATCCATAGAAGCCAGTACATCCAATCCATCAAAGTGAAATCCAGCACCAACCAAACACCTCCTGCGTGGTTACAAAACCAGAGTCTTATGCCAACCCCAGAAACCTCAAACTTCCAATAAATTGAGGAGATCTCAAGTGACCAGAGGAAAAACTAAAGAGAGGAAGGAGGGAAGGATAGATAAGCAAAGTGAGATCCACAGACACCAGCACCCACTGATTCAACGAACTGTGGGAGGGAGAAGCGAATTCTGATTGAGTTTCAGTAGATGCTGGTGTGATGGATCTGGCGAGCCGACCCAGACGCCCGGAGGGCCCGTGAGGGTCATTTTGAAGGAAAACTATATCCTATATGTCCATATCTGGGATGTGAAACAGTCACTTAATGTTTATTAATTTTCCAGTTATTATTGTATATCGCAATCCAGTTTATATGTTGGATACATTTTACTGATGATGAAAAAGATTGTGAGTTTTCCAATCCTCATGTGGGTAATGAAACCCGCAATTGTGTTGATTTTCCAGCCACCCCCAACATCCGCCCTACCCCCTGTAGATGATGGTAATCCCTGCCCTTGACTGGAATTGGGATGAACAATTTCCAGTGGGGAAATGAATTGCAACATTTCCCCGTACTTCCAGTCGTTTGCATCATCTTACCCTATGCGCTTGTAATTTGGATTTTGTTGTGGGTTTGCAAGTATGCAGCAAAACACAAGTGGACATAAAACACCCTCGAGACAGACATGTGCGACCCAAACTGGAATTAATCTTATCATCTTGAGCACATTAGTACTGTCCATGACACAACTGGACCAAGGGTGTTTCAGACTACACAAAAAGGATTTGGGAAGATTCTGGGGGAGTGAGGCATGACCGCCCTGTTGCAAAAGGAAGCTGTGCCAGATTCCCAAAGACTACATCATGACTCAGAGTTCAAGGCTCCATACTTGTAAACAGCATTGTTCACACAGCTTTTAGTCCAAAACACACATGTATGCTGTTCATAAAGACCCGCTTATCCAACTGAATCTTAATTATTTTGATTCAAGTGCCTAATGGAGAAAATGTGGGCAGAAATAATACCGCAGGATTATTTCATCAGAGTCAGCACAAGTGTGAGTCCAATTTTTTTTTTTGAGGCTGTAACTTTTCATCTCTGCATTATTCCACAGATGTTGGTAAAGCTGCAGCCCTTTCATTGATTCATGATTGTAATTTGGCTTTTGTAATTTGGGCTAATGGCTCAGGGTCAGGCACGGTGGTTGAGTGGTTAGCATGTCCGCCTCCCACAGTGCTGAGGACGCAAGATTGAGTCCTTCCTGGGTGGAGTTTGCATGTGGATATAGTTACTTCCTTATGACCCAACTCGTCATCTTTTGCTCCTCAAGTGCCTTGCAACTATTGAAATGCAATAGCTCAGACTCAAGGAAAATAGTATAATAATTAGTACATAACACTGGTCTGTATTTTTAAAAAAACAAAAACAAAAACACAAAAACAAAAAATAAAACGTAAACAGAGTAGCCAACAACATTTTTTTAGGACTGTTTGCAGAATCCAAATATCTCATTAGTTTGTCTTTAAATGCTCTTGTTTTTTTGTTTTTGTGTGTGTGTAATGTACTGTAACATATATAATAATAATCATCATCATCATCATCATCATCATCATCATAAAATACCAGTTATTATGTCAAAACAAAGCTGAAAAAATTCACATGCCAATTCTTATCATTTAAACCAAGAATGCTTGCCCACTAAAATATGCCTTAAGCTACTAACTTAACCTCAGAAAGTCTAGGTTGCATATAACAGATTGTACAATGAGCCTTGTTAAGCCTACAACCAGAAGAGGATAAGCTTACCTTTAACATAGGCTATATTAGCGAGAGAGAGAGAGAGAGAGAGAGAGAGAGAGAGAGAGAGAGAGAGAGAGAGAGAGAAACATAACAACTGTATAGTGACTACAAAGTAAGAGTGACCAGACGTAATATCTGTAACTAATATACTGTTGACACATTGCAACTGCATAGGAACTGACCACATTACCATCATAAGGAACATGGTAACCAAGTGACTAAAACCTCATCATCATCATCATGCATTCTCGTCATAAGAGACATAGTAACTACATAAGGCTTTTATAAGTCCGTCGTCGGGGCTCATATTTTTACCATCTCATATCTACAGAGCAGTGATGTGGAAGGAGGTAGAAATAATATTTTGTGAAAATGTGGGATTAAATTAAAATCGAACTTAATTACTCGAAACAACTTTGCCCCCGCCCACATGAAGCACATATTGGACTTTTGATAGAGGTCGGATATATGCAACATGGCCATTGTACCACGGCCGCATTGCAAAAATTCAGATACATAACCAATCTAGGACCACATATTAAAGTGACCCAGGTTGGATATACTGTTAAAAAAAACACACAAAAAAAACAAACAAACAAAAAAAAAAACGTAATTGTACCGTTCACACTGACAAAAAAGTCAGATACATGTCGCATTTGGGCAAAAAGAATCCAATCTGGGTCACATTTGCCTGCACTGTGAATGTAGCCTAAGAGTGGCTAAAACAACATCATAATATATAATCATAACAGTAACTGCATAAACATAATAACTGTGAACACATAATAAAAAGAGATCACAACCTGATGTAGAGTTCCCGTGGTTTGGCCTTCAAATGGACACAAATTCCACCAAGTTAACACAGTGCATTCCTCACATTCTGGACAGAAAGTGCCAGGTTGTTTTCAACCTTAAAGGTGCGCATTGTGTGTGAGAGAAAGTTGTACCTGAAAGAACCACATTATAGTGTCACTCTACAATACTGCAGTGCTTTGAAACCAAAGAGCAGACATTTTGCATGTTTCTGGGTTGTCCGTTATACTGTACTTACTCCTCGTCTACAGATGTAGGGATGCATATAGTGTGGTCAGTCACTCTCGCCTATAACCTCCTTCTGAGGCAGATCAGAGCATACAGACTCATACTGTAAGAATTCTATATGTTAGTGTGTGCCTGCACGCTTACATAAAACAGCAGCAGGGTGCTAAGCAGGAAAATATTTTTAAACAGTAGAGGGCCAAGAAAATAGAGAGCAGAATACAGCTAAAGAATTTGTGGAGCTAGTCAAGTAATTTGAAGGAAATGTTGGCAGTAAAGTGAAAGTACCCAACAAGGTAAGTGCCTCTTCAAAATAAACGAGTAGGTGCATTTTTGTAGTGGTAGTACTCTCTCTTTTTTTCTCCTGAGGGTGTTTTTTGATGCCTTTCTCATCAGTCTGGGCAGGACCTATTTGCAACCCCCCCTCCCCTTTCCCTGCCTCATTTCTGTGCAGTAACTGGAGCCACGCGTTGACTTCAGGTTGAGAAGTGAGTGAGGGAAAGAGAGGCAGATAAGGACAGAAGAGACTCACAGGCACCTCACATGTTGGAAATTGGAGTCAGTGTGCATGCAGCCCACAGAGTTGAGGTGAGGGCTGAATATCTTCACACTTTATCAGCTTTCCTTGTGCATGACGGTGTACATTCGTGTGTTTGTATGCAAACTTTTGCTGAAAGTCCAGCGAAGATTCTGTCGTCATGCTGCATAGACAAGCAAATGCAGTCCAAGCGGCACGTCCCTCGTACCCCCAGTCAAGTCATGCGTGTCCACCATCTTCACGTCAGCGATCGGACTTTGACGCACGTGTGACAAGTTTACCTTTCCAATGTCACACGTGGGTGTGTGTGTGTGTGAATCACCCTGTGAAGTGGAGAATAAGACTCATTGTTGGAGACTGCAGACACCGTGCACCAATATTTATCTGCATGTGCATGTTGAGTCTCAGTGATTCATGCTTTGATTCAGCGTCTGCGATATTTGTAGAAAACAAGGTTTTTGTTTCAGCAGTGGTCTGCAGTGGACACCAAATGAGGGGCAGACCTCGGAGAATCAAGACCTCATCTGGCCGCAATATGGACTGCCTGCACATTTTGCTGTCACGTTAAAAATGTTGGATTCTTTTAGTCCCAGATTTATGTTTGCAGCAGACTTCAGATGCTGTAAAAGTGATGAGGAGCGGTAAACAGATGGAGTCAGTTGCTCAAAGGGAAAAATGCATCAACTACCTGACGGAGGCGTGTGATAAAACGTTGCCTCTATTCTGTTAAGATAAATCTTCCGTCCGAGGAAGATTTCCAAGTGCATGTGGTTGTTCACCTTTGGTCACGGGCCCTTTCGGAGCTTGCAGGGTGCTGTTGTGGGTTGTCAGGGTGTGGCGAAGGTATAGAGCAGACCAGCAACACCTCTGATGCCGGGTGAAACCTGCTCAGTCATGCCTGTCTGCCTCCATGTGCCTGCCTAACCACCACACTTGTTTTAATAGGTGGAAAATCTTCCTCAGCTTTGCCAGGGGTGGCATTCCCCTGTGTAACGTTGTTATTTGCAACATTATACACACACACACACAGCTGGATGCCGTGTGTATGTGTCTTGAGTTGACCAGATAGTTTCTCAACTTTTAGAGTGGTGCAACAGCCATAAACTTGAAATGTGAAGAAGAATATTTGACTAAATTTGCCAGCAATTCTGACAGTCAGGATCTCGTTTCAAATATTTATTTGGTGAATTTCTTGATTTATGAGACCTCAGTCTAAAGTGAGGTACTACAAGATACAAGTGACAAAGGCTGTACAACGGGGGTCACAAACTTTATTTATGTGGTGGCAGCTGGAGATAAAAGTCTGGGGCCACATCACATAGTCCACAAAAAAGGATTCAAGTATTAAAAAGCTTTATTAATAACAGTACAGAGCAGTAATGGTTTTTCAGAACATGAAATGAACAAGACTGGTGACCCGGTCCTCTTTCTCATCTCCTTAGCTTGTCTAGTTGTGTAACGAAATCTGACTTTTTGAGCACCACAACTTTCTCTGTGAATTCAAGATATGTCGGGGAGCACCTGTGCTCAACAAAAATCATTCTGTCACCTGTTTTTCTTGAAATTGCCTCTTTTCTTTGCCAACTTTTCTCTTTACAGCAGGTTTTCAAAACAAAAACAAAAAAGACATGACTGAGATTGGGTGTCAGGATATATTTCCCTTCTTCTTGGTGTCAATTAACTTATTCACTCCCAGCCATTTTCACATAAGCAATCCCGTTCGCTCCCGGCTGTTTTACTGGATTTTGACTGATTTTGCAAAGCCCACAAAAGATTCTGTTCTATTGCTATAAAACATGGAACCTCCTAAGAGAAAGATTATAGTCTCTTCTTTCATCAGGAAAAAAAAGCAAATTGGTCTTTGTTAACGTTTTGCAGCAATTAGCATTAGAATATAGCCAAGTTGCATCATTATTCACAAACCTGTTGAAAACACTGGCAAAAAGAGCTTGTTGGAACATGGCGCTGACTGATCTCTGATACTCTACTGCCACCATTGCTTAAAGTGACCTCTTCATGTTAGAAGCTGTATCAAAGCCTTCTGCATGCTCTCGCATTAAAACAAAACAAAAAAAACGTGTAAATACGTGTTTGGGAATGAAGGAGAAAGTAATAAAAAAGTATTTATACATTTTTGGGTTTGAATGATTTAATAATTATATTTTGCTGAAAGCTGTCATGAGTCAGAACTATGATAGCACATAAAGAGAGAAAAAAATAAATAAAAATAAAATAAAAACAGCCAAGACAACAACAACAAAAGTTGGGGGGCCGCATAACATAATTTATACGTCAAGTACGGGGCCGCAAAATATCATCCTGCAGACCCTTAACTGGTCCCTGGACCACGGGTTTGAGACCATTACAACAATACAATTACCTCGTGACAGACAGAAATGATTGTTTGCTGAAAATGCTGGAAAAATCAGAAAGTGTTGCCATGGAAAGCCAACGAAGTAAAATGTCTGGCTATGGAAAGATGAGGGTGTGACAGAAAAGACACTGAAGAGAGGTACGAGGGAGTGGATGGCAACTGTCGACTGCTGGAATGACCAATTTTTACCTCATGCAAAACACTCCTCTTCCTGCTCCTCCCTCCTTTTTGGACGCTGCCGTCCAGTTTCATTTGTCATTTACGACCTCTTCTGTTGAAACGACTCATTGATATTGAAATTAGTGTTTTTAAAATACCTTAATTCCAACACTCATTTAAACTGCCTTTAATGCATATATACTGTATTGATAATTCACTTGCAGTAGTTAGAATTCACTTATTTACAACATTCTAATCAGAATTTTGATTAAATGTTCAAAGTTCGGGACATGTTGATGTTTCCAATTTAATTTCGGATCAGCACAAAGAGGACATTTGCAAATGTTACAGTGAATGTAGTGAGGAAGTCTCAGCGAGGAGGACGTCAGGGGTGCAGAGGTCAAATAAACAGCAGACTTTGCCATGGGAGACCGCTGTTCAGTTCCTGTGTCCAACTGCGAGTCCCTTATGTACAATCCAAGTCAAAGTAGTGCATGTAGGCTGCAGTGCATATTAATAACATCCTTGCAGAATATTAGGAAGTATAAGCAATGAAATATTTTGTTTTACACACTGTTTATGTGTGTGTTAAAGTAACGACCTGCAAGACCAGCAGTGTACTACAGGCCCAACTTTTGTCAAAGCAGCTGAAGGCCGTTTGCTGCTGCTGGGTGGCAGTTTGCAGGTTGACTCTTGGCATCTCGCGCTCAGACTGCACTTCCTCCCCGCTTTCCTATCAGATTATCACGTTTAGTGGACCGAAAACAGTGCAAGTTGAAAACATTTTGCTGTTGAGCTCATAGCCCAATAACACAGCTGGAGTGTTGCCAATTTGTCTGTAAACAGCACAGTATCGCACCCAGACCACAGCTCACCATTTCCTATCTGATAAATGTTTGAAACGATCAACCTTTGACCACTTTTTAAAATTAGTCTTCTTTATTTCATTATTTAACTACAAAGCTGTGTTTTATTGATGAAACTCCATAATGCACCAAGTTTCATGACCTCCTTAATGCTTCAGTTAATCCATCCATCCATTTTCTTGACCGCTGATTCCTCACACGGGGGTGCTGGGGCCCATCTCAGCTGGCTATGGGCAGTAGGCGGGGTACACTCTGGACTGGTTGCCAGCCAATCGCAGGGCACACGAAGACGGACAACCATTCACACTCACGAGCACACCTAGGGACAATTCGCCCAATTAACCTGCCATGCATGTCCTTGGAATGTGGGAGGAGACCGGAGTACCCGGAGAAGACCCACGCAGGCACAGGTAGAACATGCAAACGCAACCCAGAAAGGCCGGAGCCTGGACTTGAACCCGAGTCCTCAGAACTGGGAGGCAGACATGCTAACCAGTCTTCCACCGTGCTGCCCCGCTTCAGTTAATCATTATATGTAATCATCACAACTGCTATAGATCAACAAATTAAGTGTCTAATGCCCAGGTGAACGGTGCACACTGTTAGGAGAACATATACACATATAGGCTGTACATGTAATGTTTATGTGTAATTAACTCATTCACTGCCATTGACGGAAAAAGACGTCAATGTCAATTTTTTTGCTGGACTGGCAGTGAATGTGTTAAAACTCATTCACTGCCAGTCATTATAGAAAATTTTTACATTTCCAATACTCACGTGATATTACATTCAATAATTATATATAAACCGAATCTACCAAATAACAGAATAGACTCCCTACTTTTTGTCCCGTCCCGTTCTTTTATAATTGACAGCAGAAAAATGTAGGTTTGCCAAAATACAGCCATTTCTCCCATGGACTCTGAAACTGTGTTTATTTCCTATAAAATGGGGCAATGATGTCATCTACCGGTGGTTGGGCATCAGTAAAGTTGTTTCCAAGTTTGATATTTACAGTGGAGCATGCTCAGATTCGCCCCCATTTAGCACCGCTCTAAAAAATACAATTGACAAGTATACTTGTCAAAGGCAGTGAATGAGTTAAGACCTAAATGAAAATATAGAACTATGGGATTTTGACAGGCCCATGTATTTAGACACTTGAGATTTTAAGCAACAGCCTGTAGAATTTTCTCAGGCACACGAGGAGAGAAGCAGGGGTGGGGGGTGCGTTGAGATAATTTGTTCCTAGCAATTATCAAGACTTTGAACTCTGGTGTAAGAACGATAACTCAGTTAATGAAGCAGAATTCCTGCCCAAAGCTTTCAGCCAATCTCCTTTGTAGTGTTTATTATTGTTGATTGTTCAAATATACAACGTGAACGCAGTTTGGTGTGGTCAACGGGCTGCGCTGCGGCCTGTCCTCCAACTCTCCTGATTTTCGATGCTGTCATTTTGAAATCATGAAGTCTTTGCCAGCTGGGATGGAGGGCAGCATGCCAGACTGGGATCGGGCCAGCGTAACCAGACACCAAATTGGAGACACTCTTATGCTGAGCATACTGTCGAGAACAGAACTAAAACTAATTCATCGCCGCGATTAACCACCAAAATCGTGTTTGAAATTGTTGACAGGGTGGCTAGTTAACTGCAAAAATGCGGCCTGTTAAGTCTCATGTTGGAAGAGGATGCAAAAAGGCAAATCTGGTGAAAATATGTTGTGCCTGCATTTATTATTTAGTCAAAGGAAGTTAACAGTCCATCCATCCTTTTTCAATAGCGGTTTTCATCACTAAGATCGAAGTCTGAGTCTGTCCCAGCTGACTTTGGGCGAGAGGCGGGGCACATCCTTGACTGCCCATCACAATGGCAGATTGTCACAAACAATCATTTACTTCTTTTCACAATTTGGAGTCTTCAATGAAGGATGACGCTAGACTGTGGGAGGAAAAGGCCGGAAGTGTGAGGCAGGCATGCTAACCACTATAACACAGAAGATAACTTCAATTAGAAAAATCTCTGTTGCTTTTTTTTTTATGCTCAAGGACATTTTTAACCAGAATATTGCCAGACAGATTAATAATACAAGCATGCATTTCAACTGATTTTTAATGGATGGTGAGTGAGAGCAAACGTGCCCCTTCGCCTCCCCATGTGACGGCATTTTCCTCCCGTGTGCATGTGTAAATGTGTGGGTGTTTGCATGTTTGGATTTGCGGTCGCAAAGCTCCGTCTGTGTGTCCGTGTAGCCTATCAGTGCGTGCAGGAAAGTCTTTGACACGAGAAGTGGTCGTTTCTCTGCGGTCGCGTGGACTAGATGAACTCACAAGACGCGCGCGCGCGCACGCACACGCGGACTTCCCTACGAACACCTAGAGGTGACTCCCTGTGGCAGTGTGCCCAGTGTGTCGCTAAAACCACAGAGCGGCACATTCCCAGACTCTGAGAGTGAGACGAGATGAGCAAAGTGGAAAAGACGCAGAAGTCCGTGGTGGTTCCGTGTTTGTCTGATTGTGTTTGTGTGTTTATTTGTGCTTGCTTGGTTGGAGAGAGCAAGGTGGGGTTGTCTTTCATCTGTGGCTGCTTTTTATTAGATGGTATGAGTGTTCGCTGATGAGCTCTCACGGGTTACCATTTAACGGCTGTGTAAATGACTCTATGTGCCACATGGCCTTTTCAGCCAGTGCATAATTTTTATTTTTTTATTTTTTTTTGATTGGCACACAAGTCATACATGGCTCAAGGCTAGCACATTTGCCATGAAAATATGCCATTCAAATTGACGGGCTTGAATCCACAATGGTATTTGTTTTAATTTCCTCTATTTTACGCTCGAGACAGACCTTTGGGCTCTGGCAACAGATTGAGGGTTAGAGGAAGTTAAGAGGGAAGTTAGAAAAGTCAAGAGGTTTCCTTTTGTTCATCCTGCAACCTGCTGTTGATCAACGTGAGGCAAATGAGCTGATAGATGGCGTTAGCAGAAACAATCACAAGTACTACCTTATAATAATTCACATTTAAAGTGGAAGTTAACCTTGAACATTTCATGACAATAATACATATTAGTGTTGTTCCGATACCGATACTGGTATCGGCAGAGGTGCCGATACTGCATTAAAACAGTGGTATCGGTATCGGTGACTACTCACAAGTAACATGCCGATACCATTAATTCCAACGCTAATATAGGATTTTGGATGCAGCATTTTGTGTCTTGCTGGTGCACGACATTCACTGGTATGTGACATGTTCACTGCATGCCGATCTAAGATATCCTATTGGCCCTTAAATGCCCTGAACCAATAGCAGGACAGCTTTTTCATTTTGAGGAAAAAAAAAACTTAAGTATCGGTATGGTATCAGTATCGGTATCGGTATCGGGGGGCAAAAAAATGGTATCGGAACAACACTAATATATATGTGACCTAAGTAGTCTAAACATGACATTCTGATTAATATTACATTTTTGGAATATGAGTTGTGAAGAAAAATACAGCCGCTTTTCTCCATCTCAAGGGGCGGCCATTTTGCCACTTGCTGGCGACTGAAGATGACATCATTGTTGCTCAGGTCTCAGGCAACAACCAATCAGAGATCACATCTTTTCTGAAGCTGCGCTGTGATTGGTTGTTACCTGAGACCTGAGCAACATTAATGTCATCTTCAGTTAACAAGAAGTGGCAAAATGGCCGCTCCCTGAGATGGATAAAAACGGCTGGATTTTGCTTCATATTCCGCTAATGCAATATTAACCAGAATACCACATTTAGACTAGTAGGGCTGCATAGAACATATTATTGTCATAAAAAAATTGGGATTGACTTCCCCTTTAAAGCACTGTCCATGACATCTTTGCGCAATGCAATATGATGGAGTGTGCCGAGAACGGGCACAACTTGCGGTTAGGCTTTTGATGAGAATTGAAATTGTCTGGGACTTCCTCATCATCAAGAGTTATACAAAAGAATATTCACTTTGACTGTGGAGAGGCATTTTGGCACGTTTCTATGAATGCTTTGCCACTTTATTTCCATTGCAAAATTGTGACCGCAGCCTGCTTTGGAGTCTGCAGGAGGTGAGTTATGCTTTTCGCATACTGTGGATTTTGGGTGAAGTATCAATTTAGGTTCACCATGGAAAAGGAATAATAGTCTGCAATCTATTGCTCATTGTTCAAATAAATGTGGATCTCGGCATGTGTGCATATCAAACGTTTTTGCTCAGTGCTTTTCATTTAGATGGCAGTGGGGGTATACTGGAGATAAGTCTGGAGTTGATAGCTGAGTCAGCAAATGCATATGTATAATGACGACCAGCGGCAAGTGGTTGAAGTCGAGTTTTGGAGAAAACGGTGCAGCAGATCGAGAGCGGGTGTGGTGTTTGACGAAGAAGCGATGAGCCAAGAGAGAATAGACGAGCAGGATGCCACCATCTGTTAGCCACATGCATCACCCCACAGCTGTCACATAAATCTCAGGCGAGCTCAGCAAGGCTGCATTCCGCCAGGCAAAACATCCATTGGGTCTCTACCTCATCGGGCCCACACCACACATTCAATCCATTTAAAAAAAATAATTGAGCTAAAATTATTGTACATGCATCGGATTCATGAAGACTGCTTGATTTATGAGAAGTGTGAGGTTGAAGTGTCGACCATTTCGACGGTGGGGAATCGTGACATGGAAGAATGGTATTACCAAAGTGTCAGCATTTGAAGACTTGGTGCGAATGTTACATAATCACTGCTATTTCACTTGAGCTCTGTGAATTACTGCGCACAACTATTGACAATAAATGATGGTGAAAAGTGCTGCTGCTAGGAAACAACCGTGATAAAAGTACTGGTTCTTCTGGTGTGGTCTTTTGGCTCTCCACTACATTAGGAATAGTCGATGTGAAAATAACCAACAGGGGCGCAAACAAATACACGCTGTTTAAGGTCACTCGGGTCAAACTTGATCTCGAGGAGGCAAATGGGACAAACGGATGCCTGTGGGTACACATGGGGAAAGTCAATTTGTTTGTTATCTATTTCTGGTATGTGTTCCATTTGAGGAGTGGAGCATTTGTCAATGTTAAATCCCATCAAATTATTTCATAGCAGTCATGACTGGGTAAAATTCAGAATTGAGAATGACCCCTAAATTCCAATTGCTGAATTGGAAATGAGGTGGCGACAAGAATTCAAATTTGAATTGAAGGAGGTAGAATTGAAATTCACAATACTTCATTTTGTAAAAAAAAAAAAAAAAAAAAAAAAAAAAAAAAAAAAAAAATTACACAGATAATACTGATGTATGGGGGAAGGGAGTGCACGCAGCGGCCGACAAACATGAGCCAATGGCGATTCATCAACTGGGGGTTACATTATAAAATGTGTGTATTCTCCTCTGAGAAAAACTTGTGATTATTGTGCGCCTTTTGTCTCTGACAGGTACAAAACTATTTTGGGATCATTTTCCTGGAACTATATATCAATTGAAATCATTGCTGGTAAAGAAATCATATAATAACATAGCAGTCATGGATGAGTCATCACTAATTTGAAGTTCTCTTTCAAAGCTGCGCTTCATATGTCGAGTATGTTCATGCACTGCGGGTGACCAGATCAGGGCTGTTGAGAAAGCCCAGTCATTACATCACATACATCACAGTCACGCAGTGTGGCAGATGGATGGGGTGAATGTTTTCCAGGCAAAACATCAGAATAGGATTGAAAGTAATGTAATGTTAAATTATTCTTACTGCACTGATCAGCAGAAATAGCTTGAGAAAAACATGCAGCCGCGGCTCTGGCTTATGTGGCAGGAACATTGGGACATTCTATGGTTACTTAGTTGAGGACCCGGAAAGCATAAAATGATTGCAGTCCTCTGCTGTGCTGTACATCCATCATCAATCCGTCATTCAGCATGCTTCCCTCATATGACTCCAGCCAAAAAGCTGCTGCCTTGTCTCATCTGCATCACACAATGAAAGACAATGTAAACATTGAACCACTATTGGTGCAATCTAAATGCCATGTTGGAGTGAATGTTGCGACGGCTGCATCAGTCTCGCTGCATGACCGCTTGTGTACTTCTGTATACGCCACAGCGCTTTGACTCATCTGGATGAACTGACTTGACTGCAGCCAGTCAAATGCTCGGTCCACAGCTGCACGGCAGGGACAGCTGTGACTCTCAATCCCATCTTCTGTATTTGTGGCCAAGTCCCACTAATCGCAACTGGATCAGTCGCTTTCCAATGAGATGCGTCTTAAATTATAAACACATTGTGTGATGACTGAAAAAGAAATGTGGTCGAGATTTTATTGAGTATGTTTGAACCAAATCTGCACAAATGCTTGCATCTTTTTGGGGTGTTTTGGGGTTTAAATGATATTACAAGGAGCAACGTTGCTTTCCCAGGGACTTATCTATATCCAAATGTATCGACCACATTATAATGGCCTCCCTGGAAATCACGTGTCGTCTAACAAAGCATAAAAGCTGTGCATCTTTCTTCTTGTACTTTTCCTCTCCTTTTCTACATCTTCCTTTCATTCGCAGCCACATGTTTTGGGCATGAAAAAAATGCAAGACAAAGAAGAAAAAAAGAGAAGGAGACAGTTCCAAAGGAGTATGGCTTGTATTAATCTGGAAACATTCATTTTCATCTGAATGAAATTATTGGTTTGAACTCAGTGTCCTGAGAGAGCAAGCAGTGCGTCACCAGCACCCCAGATGGGCCTGGAGTGGTCATTAGGTTTGTCACTGTTACCACTGTCACGCCGAGCTTTCTTGCACCTTTCTTCGTACATTACATCAAAAAGTACACATTTGTTATTGATAGACAGTTTATACTTGGGCAGTAACATGAGATAGAAACCGAGATTTTTCTTTTAGTTGTAGTTTTGTGCATCCATATTGATTAAAACACTCCCACAGAAACACATTTGATGACAATCAGATATGCGCTGCCGTAATATCAAAAGGATATTCCATTCTGTTGAACCTAGTTTGCAAAAGACAAATGGTAATGGTAGATTATATTAGCACTACCCTGGAAAAAATGGGTGCAAATTACATATTATTATTATTATTATTATTATTTTATTTATTATTATTTTTTAAATTAATTTTTTTATTTATTTTTTTTACAGCGCATAGTTAAACGCAGCTATCGACCAGATATGTAAATTTGTGTTTTCACAGCCATCGGTGCATGTTGTAGGGCAAGGACAAATATGTATACATAAATGGCTTTTTTCAAGAACATTACGAATAAGTGTCCTATTTTTATGCCCAGTGCAAAGTAAGCATAACTGTGTGGAGGTTTTTTTGGTTTTTTTTGTTTGTTTTTTTTGGGTTTTTTGGGGTTTTGCTTGACTCGCGCAAATAGAATACGACAGGTGAATGGCAGAGCCCTATGGCAGGAGATCTATCTACATATTGTACATCATATCATACCATACATGTATAAAGAAATGACATAATACATGCATTTAGTTTTTATCCAAAGACACCAGCGATAAAGAAAACAACATTCTAGCAAGTTGGAGTCCAAACCATCATGTCATCAGCCCGTAGTTATCGCTGTGCAGACAGGAAGTACACCAAGCCTTAACTGAGCCAGTTAGACATATGACTATTGCATAATGTCAGTGGCCAGTGGCAGCAAGTCAGGCATATCTTGCTGCTTTGAGTGCTGCCTGTTCTGCCTCTCAGGAAAGGGGCCCACTCTGTTATTGAGCTCTTTTTCTTTTTTTTTCATTGTGAAAAGACGTCGATCAGATGTGTAACAGTACACATACATGCAGGTAGAGCAGAAATTTGGTCTCAACTATACTTTCACCACTAAATCCATAAGACAGAGGAATCCTATGATTTATCATTTTCCTTTGATGAAAGAAATCATAAATTGTCTTTTCAGATGCCCTTTGGCAACCTTTTAACGAAAAACAGCAGCAATGTTATAGATGTGAGCAGCTCCAGTAGCTGCAATACTTCAGTCACGGTGATGACTACCAAACACATACAGCTCAGAGCCTCTGCAATTTTCTGTACTTGCAGGTGATCCGATCTGGTCTGATATGAGCATTACTCTTAAAAAGTGCTGTGAAATTCCTAAAAGGTGTCTTGTAGAAAGGATAAGCATGTTTGGGTTTGATATCATTGAAGAAGTTTATAATGGTAACTGCAAGGAGCTGTTGAGGCTGTTTCTAGTTTGAAATGCTCAAATGATGCCCCTATATGTTGGTTAACTTCCAATTTCAGCTTCCAAAACAAATTTCCCAGGAAAATAAAAGGAATTTAATGAATCTATCCCAGGATCAAACTGTCACCAACATAAAACCTTCATTAACTGTAATGGTACTGTTTGAATCAACTTTTTGACCAATTTTAATGGAAAAAAAATGAGAGTAGAAACCTGACATACATTGGTGAACAATAAAGCACTCTTCTTAACGTTAATGATGAGTGAAGATTTACGTTACATTTTTCTTGCGTGAATGACTTGGAAGACACACTATACTAACACTTAACTAGTTGCTCCTCAACTTGGTTTCAAAATTAAAAGCCGGGACACAACAATTTTGTTGAAAATCAAATGTGCAATAAGTTCTCACCAGGAACTATTTATAACAAATTTAATCGCAAGTCAATATGGTGACCGGTGGTTGTGTTATTACTTTAGATAAAGCTTAATGCTGTCTTTGTTGACAGTTCAACAGCGCTAAACAAATTAATACGCTTGACCATTATCCAAGATGGCTATGCTGTTTTTGTGCCAGTCCCGCTTTGTAACATTTGAAAATATGGCGTCAGAGAAGCTGAGCTTGCGTCAGGTCTGAACGTCAACCGCAGCATTTGGCTAGTAGGGCTTAATTTCCCATGATTCTTCGACATGGAAGCAGGAAGTAGTTCTGTTTGCAGTATGACAAAAAACACCTGCTCGCGGTTAGATGTGGATGAGAACGCAAACATGAATGTGAAAGTAAATACACTTTTACAATTAAATTCATTTTATTGTATGAATCACTATGACAACTATATCGACACAAGGCCCAAACAATTGACTTACTGACTGGACAAAATAAAAAACGGGAACCCCGAATGGAACCTTCGCACAAGTGGAACCAAACAATGTCGCTGGTGAGACTCAAAACTTTGATGTCTGATCGCCCTAAATTGACTATAATTCCATTGCACAATGTTGAAGTCTGTGGCTCGGATAAAACTGGTTGATGTATATGTGATGGTACTGAACAGTTTTACCATTCTGAGTGGGCAGATTGGGTTGGAAAAATGATCCTAACACGCCAGAGGATTATCAGAATGATTTCAATAGAGGTATTTGTATTTGGCAATTCCACCTTTGCTGAGTTTGATCTAAGAATTAACCAACATGAGCCTGTTTTTTTCCATATGTGTGCCCCCCGCTTGAATTCAAGCCAAGGACTGATGTATGCATTGACTAAGTTTCTGTATTTGACATTCGACATAGCGTGAGGTAAATTATGACTCCTCTAATTCTGCTGGGGGGCGGCACGGTAGTCGAGTGGTTAGCACGTCCGCTTCCCAGTTCTGAGGTCTCCGGTTCGAGTCCAGGCTCGGACCTTCCTGGGTGGAGTTTGCATGTTCTCCCCGTGCCCGCGTGGGTCTTCTCCGGGTATTCCGGTCTCCTCCCACATTCCAAAGACATGCATGGCAGGTTAATTGGGCGCTCCAAATTTTCCCTAGGTGTGCGTGTGAGTGTGGATGGTTGTTCGTCTCTGTGTGCCCTGCGATTGGTTGGCAACCAGTCCAGGGTGTCCCCCGCCTACTGCCCAGAGCCAGCTGAGATAGGCGCCAGCAGCCCCCGCGACCCTTGTGAGGAATAAGCGGTCAAGAAAATGGATGGATGGATGGATAATTCTGCTGGGTGGCACATGGACACCATGTTAATGCAATACATCACTGCGTTGCAATGTGCGCACCAGCAGACAGACGTTTACCACATTATCCAAACTTACCATTGTGCAATGACAAAAGAGTCACTCTTTGTTGTCACGTATACTTTTGCCAAGACCTGATTCATGATGCTACAATGTGGCATGCCTCACCTTCACAGAGGAGAGTGACAGTGGTCAGTATCTCCCCGTGGTTGTGTATTTACCTGGCGTGCATCTGGATGACCTCTGACCACAAGGAATACATCCCCGTGGGAGAGGGAAATGTGCCTGTTAGAGGCCAACTCGTGGGCGGCAGAGCGGTTTTATAC
The DNA here is from genome assembly GCF_051991245.1 of Festucalex cinctus. NCBI lineage: Eukaryota > Metazoa > Chordata > Actinopteri > Syngnathiformes > Syngnathidae > Festucalex > Festucalex cinctus. The sequence continues at coordinate 20,349,161 of NC_135413.1, read as the reverse complement.
ACAGACTGGCATTATCTGCAACTTTTGCTCCACTCAGGGCCACTAAATATACCCTCGGAGGCCTTCCCAGGCTCCTCCAGGCTGGGGAGAAGCGGCCACTGCTTGGGCCGCGGGCCAATGACATGGCTGCCGACCTCCACGGAAAGTATTTTTAAGGTCAATTACAGGGTATAGTCCTTTTTAAATGGCCGACTGGTGCTGAGGAGGCCTCATATTAAAGGTTTATGTGGCAAAGGACAGAGAGAAGTCTGCCATGGCTCACCCCAGTTCCTATTGTTACCATGCACCCGCTGAGACAGTGCACTGTACATATAGATTAAAATTGATGCTAGCTCTGTGTAATATCTGCATAGTAAAGGGACATATTTGAAATAGCAAAAGAAATTGCAGCTTCCAGAGCAAAATAAAATCAAAATAGATCCAACGTAATTTTATTAAGGGCAGCCTGGTCGCCTAATTGTAAGTACATCTGCCTCACTGGTCTGAGTTTTGGGGGTTGAATTTTGGTTTCAGCCTTCATGTGTAGAATGTAAATGTTCTCCCTGGGCTTGCTCAGGGTTTTTTTGAGTTTGCCAGCTTCTACCCACACTCCGAAAACACGATTGGTTAATTTAAGACTCCAAGTTGTCTATAGGTAGGTGTGAATGTGCCCTTTTATTGACTGGAGACCACAACGTGAACCACACTTCCTTCCTAAAATCAGCTTGGATACTCTCCATCTCACTCAGACAATATTGTTTTTTATTTGTAATTTTTTTTTTTTTTTACACTTATTGGTATCTTTCAAAGATAAATTCAATTCACAGTCATGATAAGTCGTCCAAAAACTAGATACCATTGTTGGATGTTTTTGTTTGTAATCTGACCCGTGACCTCTGAATCAAAATCTTACGGACTGAGCTGCTGCTGTCACAAAATAACATAGGGATGTTTGATACTTTTTTTCTTTTTCTTTTTTACCAGTATGAGTACCAAACAAACAGATAACGCTAGTAATCTTGATAGGTAACACTTAAAAAAAATTAATAAATGACAGGTCATTTTAAACAAAGAAAATTTCTCCTTAAAAATGCAATAAATTAATGGCAATTTTCTTTTCTTCTCATTTCTAGCTCCTGATCATAAAACATCTACAAGAGGATTGGCCGCCATCCTGAGTACCAATATCTTGGAATAACCGGTAACTGGTACTCACCCATCCCTAATGAGGACTATCTCTCTGAATATCAACACGGTAATCTTTATTTCTTGAACTATTAAAGATGCATGGTGCGTGTGTACGTACACCAAATGAACGCTTAACTTTTATTTTTTTTATTTTTATTTTTTTTCACTTTTCTTAGAATCTGAGCTGGAGTTTGGAATGTGCTCAAAGGCGACATCTTGTTTTTTGTTTTTTTTTCTCCCCAGTTTCTATCTCAATTGTGTCGTACGTTAGCTAACACAACACTAGATGTCCGTGGGGGCGATCATGACGTCATACTCCACCATTTCAGGCCTCCTCACCCCCCAAGAAACTGTGGAAACGTGTTCAAACACTCCACACTGAATGGAAGATACATGCTGATAGGCAAAGTCACAATTAAAAAGTCTCTTTGTACTCATCTGGGCATTGGTAGAGCATGCTAACCTAGCTATAGCCAGATTAATTTTGCGCTTCACTCAAGGGAGTTCTCCACAATATCCATCTGGTACCTCTCCACGGTAAATTGCTCGGGAAAGGCGGGACATTCTGTACAATAATTGGAGGTGATTGGACGATGCGGCATTGTACACGTTTGTTTTAACCAATCACGGCCACGGGTGAAAATGTCATGTTCGTTCTTGCCGAAGGGGGGAAAAGCACAATATCTTACCAGCTAGAAATGCACGAAGCGTCTCTCGCTGTTCAACATTCAACAAGGAAACGGTGAGTAATTCTGCAAGAACAGAATTAATTGTAGCGTCCATTCGTCCATGTTAGGTTTGTTTGTTAGCCCCGGCGTTGGCGCTGGCTTCCTGGTTTTGTCACAGTTTCATATCCCGCCCCCAAACACAATGTCGCTCTCTGATTGGTCCCAGTGGTTCGGATCGGTGGAAATCAACGGGAGCGGTACAAGATGTATTCTCCGGAGTATGTGAACTCACAAATACCGCAAGAATTCATCTTGCGAGAGGCAAGATGAATTCTTCAAGGATAAGGGCATGCATGATGTAGAAAAATCTTTAATATTAACATTTTAAACTCTGCAATGCACCTTTAAATCCCATGTTGCACATTGTATTGTGGTTGGCACATCTGCCTGACAGTTCTGAGATGAAGCGTTTGAAACCAGGCTGCAGCCTCCCTGTGTGAAGTCTGCATGCGTAGGTTTTCTCTAGGTATTCCCGTTTACACCTACATCGCCAAAAACATACATGTTAGGTTCAATGAAGACTAAATTGTCTGTACGTGTAAATATGTGTGACGGCTTGTCATCTATAAGTGCCTATTGGCTAACCACCAGTCCAAGGTGTATCCCGCCTCTCGCCCAAAATAGCTTGGATAGATTCCAGCGCACCCGCAAATCCTATAGTGAGGTTATAGAAAATGGATGGCTGGATGGATGTTAAATTACACACATGCTCATGTATCTTGACTGAGAAAATATGGATCAGTAGGCTATATTTCCTTGTGAGTACCAGATGTGAATACCGAAAATTGTCTCACCAGTGTAGGCTTTGTAAGAAACCGAGTGATTCAAAACCCTTTCATTGTAACCAAAAGATCTGTGAGTGGAATAACATTACACGTTTCAGAATGTACTTCATCTGCTTGAATAATGCCTGTGGATTTTGTACACATCCTACCCTTGGTAATCTCTCCATGGTCATTATGAAGTGGACAAATAATGAACATAGTGTAGCAGACACAGTTTGTCACCCATTAAAGGGATTATCATAATTCCCGGCACTAATGCGGATGCATACACAACGGCCACACACGCAGACTGGCACCGTTGCTCAATATAAAACATACAGCGAGATCATTCTGGCGCTTTTCATGATTCATTCCAACATGAATCCTGCTCACCATAAATACAGGCCTGTCAAACAGTTGCTACCCCACAGAGAGGGAGGTAGATGGCACAGTAGACACCATTCACCTCTGTGTATTTGGAGGGGGCAGAAGGAAGGTTGGCTTTGGTGGCTTTGGTCTTGCTGAAGAGGGAGGTGTTGATGGGACAAAAGGGGTGGGGGGGGTCAGGAGGCTTGAAAGACCTATTTGTGCAGATGAGGGCTGTGTTTGCTTTGCTGTGGTTCCACTGCTGTTCAATGGACGCTCTATCCATGCGTAGCTATTTCTTCCTTAACACTTTAGTAAAACAGGAATATTACAAAAGGAGATGGAATGTGGAGCGGGGTGCTATTTACCTTCTACTATTTCTTTATCACAGTGTTACATATAAACAAAAATAACGTGATTGAAATCTACTATGACAATGGGTGACTTTTTTTTGTAACTTCACTACAAATGTGTCAGTGATGCAGAATTTGAATTGATATGTCTTATCAAGTTCTATTGCTTCCATGGCAGCAACTAGCAAAGGGGACAAAATAATTTGGCCAAAAAATAAAATGTAAAAAATTCAAAGCAACAAAATAACTTCAATACCTTTTTATTCCTGCATTGTCCTAACAGGAGTGGACTGCGTGGCGTGCCTGCTTTTTGCATTACCCCCACCTACAGGTCTGAAGTGGAACTGTGTTGCCTTACCAACATCTACAAAGAATTCCGAAAACTTTATTTGTCCCCAGGGGGATATTCAATTAAATGAGTCAGGCGGACATTTTCACTGACATGTTTAGGAGAGTTTAGGTCTGCCTTGACGGAGGTCTGCTCTCTAATGAGGACCATTCTAGTGTCAAAGTTGAATCGTGCAACTGTATGCGAGTATGGAAGGTTTCGCTCAGAAGGGTGCTGTCAATGAACAAATTCATTTCTTTCGGTCAGGCAATTTGATTTTCACAATAGCTGGTTATTTCCTCCAAATGCCTGAACATCAAATCTGAAAATTTGACTTTATAATTCTTTGTAATTAATACATTAACTAAATTGATCTTTCAGTTTTTCTCTGCTTACATAAATGTGATAAATGTTTGAAGAAGTCCAGTAGAGGGATAATACTGCAACACATAATGTGGTTCCAATTTGAACACTCAATATAACTTTTTACTATTAACATATATCCTTCTTTCTTGGGAACGTATCCATTTTATTGATTGAGGTGGCTTGACCAGCATTGGCATGGATAATGAACTTGCTGTGAAGAATAGTATTATTAATCACTAGGGGTGTCACGATTCGCCAACTCCACGATTCGATTTAAATTTCGATTTTGGGGTCACGATTCGATTTTTTTTTCGATTTTTTTTTTTTTTTTTTTTTCCGCTCCCCCACTTTATAACACAGAGGCATATGCTTCTGTAGGCTAAGGCTAGTCTATGATCATTGGTTCTATTCATTGTACAGTAAATCTTATTTCAAAAGATCGGCTACATATAGGTGATGCAATTTCCATATTATTTTTGTGTAAATTTATGTAATATATGATAATTGACATTAGGCAGGAATGATCAAATTCAAAGAATTTATTTACAATATAAAGTTAACCGTCTTGTTCTTACTGAAGTGTAAAATAAAAAATAAAAAAACAAAAACAAAAAGTCACAGTGGGTGCCTGCCATCTATTGACTGTTTTTGGTTACAACAGTGTGCTGTGCGTTCCTCTTAAAATAATGTGCAATGTGCAACAACAACAAAAAATATATTGTATCCAAAGTCATGGAACAAATACAGCCTGAACAAACTATATCCCAACATTTACAGTTGCTGGGCATACTGTAGCGTGGTTCAAGTACACTAATTAAATGTTTGAATCCAGCGTTTTCCAAGGCTGCAGGTCTGCTGCTATAAATAGACCTATGGATCTGGCGTTTCGCGCGAGCTGAAGTGTGTGGAAGTTTCACTGTAAATGAGGATGAAATAGTTGGTTGGACCGTTGTTTTCCCACTTCTAGTTGAATTTGATAAATCTAAATCTTTGTGATGCCTGCGTAAATGTCCCGTCATGTTTGTCGTGTTTCCCGTTGTTACGGCTGGCGGCTCGGGCCATTCAGTTTGAATGCGCCAGCGCGACACTCTGATTGGAGGACTGTGCCAGCGCGACACTCCGATTGGACGACTGTGCCAGCGCGACACTCCGATTGGACGACTGTGCCAGCGCGACGCTATTGTGTATCCGTGTATTATACCCCTATTGGTTACTGTTGTTTCTCCTCCGTTCTGTCAGTTCTGTCAAATGCGGTTATTATTTGTTCACCTTCCACTTTCACTCCCTTGTCAAACCCCTGCCTGAAATTTCAATTAAAACTACTCAGATGTTAAAGTCGACCCGTGTTTATATACTCTATATTTTCTGTTATTGTGTTACTTCCCTTCCCCTTGACGAGCCGGGCGTAACACCGTGGCCGAGTACAGTACGCGCACATAGCATATCTTGCAACTGTGGTCTTTTTATCGACAACGTGAACGTTGTCGACATAACTCACCGGGAACGCAAAATGTTTCCAAACTGGTGACGAGAGAAGCGGGAGCGGCTTGAAGCACCATTGCTGTGTCTGTCCGCGCTTGCCATCATGACTGCAGGAGAAGTCAGCTAACAAGTGCCGTTAGCTAGTAGCTGAATGGCTGCGTCTCATTTGCTTTCCTGGGAGGTGGCGGTGGCGGCGGGCGCGGGGGGGGGGCATCGAATCGTGTGTCCTCTCTTCTATTTCGATGCTCGAAATCGTGACGTAATTTCGATCGATTTCGATAAAAAATCGAAATCGTGACACCCTTATTAATCACTGCCTTTGACAAATATATTTTTTTTTCAATGGGGCTAGATGGAGGAGAATCTGATTATGCTCCACTGTAAATGTCAAACTTGGAAACAACTTTACTGATGCACAACCACCAGTAGATGTCATTATATCCCCATTTTATATGAAATAAAAACAGTTTGAGAGTCCAATGGGCTGCATTTTGTGAAACTTACATTATTCTACTGTTGATTGTACAACGGGACAAGCTGGCAGTGAATGAGTTGTTAAGCACAACATTTAATACTCAATTGCTTTAAAATCACAATTGTGTAAAACAGCATGACAATAATTTACTGTGTGCTTAAGATTTCAAAGATTTGGATATAATGGCATTCATACATTCACAAGACACTACCACAAATAAGTACTTTTACTTAATACTTTTACAAGTGAAATGGCTTATTACCTGGTGTGATTACCTGTGAGGTACTTTGATGCCTGACAGGAGAAAAGCCTGACCTTCCTGGCCATGGAAGGGGTGTAAAAGTCTACCTTGGAGTTCATCATTAGCCCTGTGTTAGTGTAGATTGTACCCCAATTCAGAAGTGTGCATCTGTGTTTCATTTACCAAACATTAATACCACCTTGTTTGTAATTTGTTTGATATTTTTGACAGCAATCATTTTTAGATTGACTAGTGCCAGCCAGATCGCCGTGAGAGAGACGGGGCTACCTCATACCTCTTTTTTTTTTTTTTTTTTAACAAACTCTTCAAGTAACACAAAACGCTTGGTATGAACCTTTTGTTTGTCTTCCGCCAAAACCTTCAATCCTCACTCCCTTCTCACCTAAAACCGCCAGACTCGGTCTTCCTGGGAACATCCTCACTCCTGGTCCACATGGATGGGCGAGTACACATCGCCGGGCTGCTAAGTCTACAGTGGCTGGGGTGTCCCATGTTTGCCCAAGGAGGCAAGCATATGTTCGTGGCTGCCGGGCTCAGAAAGACGCACCACGGTGTGATTGGCCCATCGCTGGTCAATTTGAGTGTGAAATTCCTAGAACTCAAGACCAGTCAACTCTGCTGGACAAACTGTTGAATTCCAGTAAATGGATTAATATCATTTGCGTAGCAGTTCAATGCAAAAACAACAGCTGTTCCTCATCACATCAAAACATTTAATTTATTTGAGATCGTTCAGGTTTAGCAGCCAATGAGTAGTAGTGTGGTGTCACTGTACTTACTGTATGTACAGTAGTTGCTCTCACTAGTCCTAATTAGAAGTTAACAGGAAGCCTTTCATTTCATTGGTGCTTTGGGTGTGTCAGCAACTTGACCTGAAATGACCCCTGATACAACTGTGCTTCTCACACAGCAAGCTCCACTTGCAGGTATTATTTGAAAATGAGCTTTCAAGAAAAACACTGCACACGCATGTCAGGATGTTCTAATTGCTGCATACGAGCCAGGCATTTGTCTTGATCCCTTCTTGAAAGACAAAGATGCACTGTGAGGTCTCGTTAAAGAGTCGGCTCAGGTCACCACACATGAATAACTGTAAGTGCGCCAACTGTCATGGCACAGAGCCAAAGCAGGTGATCCTGTTTCCATAATACAGTTTAAAACACTTTTTTTTTCTAGAGGAAAAACGTTACGGTGAAGCCCCATTCACCTGCCAGCAATAGGTGAAAATTTGACCATATGAAATGTATGTTTTTACTCTTCCCACATATTTTGAACACAAACTGACTAAAACACACCGTTTAAAGCAATGGTTCTTAACCCCATTGGAGGTACTGAACCCCAACAGTTCCCTTTATGCATTCATCAAACCCTTCTTTATTGAAAAATAAAAAGTTTTTTCCCCTTCAAATCAGTCATAGGTATAGGATAGCTAGCTAGCTGTAATGGACTAGAATTTCTCAATTTGGTATTACAAAACATGTACTGTAGTTAGGACACTGACTCCCATCACTCAACTCAATATTTATAGAGCACTTTAAAAAAAAAACACAGCTGCTTTCTTAAGATGGAACAATGAAAACAGCAGCGTCCCCAGAATTGAACCCTGCGGAACACCTTACATTCCGTTATAGGCTATATGCGAATTCTTATTGCACCCATTGAACTTTCTTTTTTTTTGCTCAACATAGTATGAAGGAATTACAATATTAAAGAAGTCACACAATGTACCATCACAGCAGTCAAATGTCGACTACTCAGCGCATCAATTTCTATATAGCAACAGATAGGCCAAGCAATGTAGCGTGATTACCTGCAGCCAATGACGGCCAAGCGGCGTGTATCACTATCATCACTAATTGACCTCCGTCGAACCCCTGAGACTGGCTCACCGAACCCAGGTTAAGAACCACTGCTTTAAAGTATTGCTTTTGTCGTGAAATAATTGTATAACGCGACTTTGAGTGAAAAAAATAAGAGGTAAAACTTGCTGCTTTGAACTATTTGTCACTCCCAGTTCACTGTGAAACTGATACAAACCGTAAAACAAGATAATTAAATACCTGCGCCAGTGGAAGAGTGGTCAGCATGTCGTCCTCACTTTAACCAGGTAGGTCAGTTGGGAGCCATTTCTGATTTATAATGAAGACCTAGCCAAGACAAAGGATAGCATGATAGGCAAGTGGTTATCACATCTACTTCACAGTGCTGATGTCTCGGGTTTGAGGTCAGACTCATACTGTGTTGTTTGCAAATTTTCCCCATTCTTATGTAGGTTTTCTGTGTGTGCGTAAGCTTAGCTGCGTTCAAAATAACATGCAAGTTAAGTTATCCTGAATTCTCCATAGGTGTGCATGTGAGTGTGGCCGCTTGTTTGTCTATTGGCTATTATTACTGTATACTGTATTGTATCGATTGCCTGGCAACCATTCCAGGGTGACCCCCCCCCCGCCTCTCACCCAAAGTCAACTGGGATCGGCTCCAGCTCAGCCATGACCCAAACAAGAACAAGTGCTATAGAAAATGGATGGAGGATGTATTTATGTTTTATTTTGCACTCACTCTGTTTGGACTGAGTTCAGTTTACTTTTTATGGATTTTTTAAGTAGCGGGAAAATAACACAAATAATGAAAGCTGTCACCCTGAATACATGTTGCAGTAGTACAGTACAGTATGTGTTCTGCTCTAAACCAACTGCCTAAAATAAATTATGACTTGCTCTTTAAAAAGAAACTCTGCCACTCCTCCAATATAACCGAGTTACAGTAATCTTAGCTTTGAAAACAAAAGCACAAAGATTCATTATCCCCAAAACAGAACAGTCTCACCAAGATGTTGCGTAAAAGGGTTGCTGCCAAACCTCTCCATCTGTATAAACCTACTGTATTGTGTACTGTACTTTACAGCTCAGCCAAGCTCCTAGTGGTAGAGTGTGATATTACCTCCCTTTAAAAAAAAAAAGTCCACCTGAATCCAAAATGTCACTTAAAGATGTAACTGACATGCTGTTATTACTGCTCCATTGTTGTCTCATTATATGGCCACATTACTCTTTACATTAATTTACTATTGTTACAGTAATGACAATTTGTGTTTACATGGTAGACTGTAAACAAACAATGATTTCAAATGTTGGATTTGTGTTTGATCCCTGACTAAAATCTCCAGATCAGATTCACACAACGTCACAGAAGATCCCCAACATGACTGTTTTTTGGATTTTGATTGTGAAAGAGAACTAAAATTGGTTTGTCAGCCCTTTTCGGTCATCCATACCATGCACATTTATGAAAGTGTGTCAAACCCCAGAACGGGCTTTTCACAACCTACAATGAAGGCAGCCCGTAACCTTAAGTACTGCTTTGTGGAACTGTGTAAATTTGACACCATTATGCCACAGAGAGGGTCTGTGTAGGTGTTAATGCTAGAGTGGGAGAAAGCCAGACCTGTAATCCTTCTATGCCTCATCACTACTGCAAAATGTTTACTTAAGTTAGAAACCATCTCTAGGGGATTTTGAATTGTTTTAAACTGTTACTGCTACCTTAACAAAGTGAATATTATTAACATTATTCCTTCTGCCAACAGTCTAAAAAACATCATTGAATGCTATTTTTGAGTAATGCAGACAGAATTCTCCAGAAAACGTCCTTCAAGCAGGGCCATTGGCAGTATATTGGATCTAGCGATACACTGTGGTCGTCTTGCTTTCAAATTGTCTGTAAGATTAAGGCCTGTCCAGTCTCTGTTGTGCACTGGAGCATGACCTAACTGCAAATGAGCTCCCACAGATTCTTTGGGCAATCTCTACTTAGGGCAAAAATTTGACGTTTGAGGTCCAGAGCCTGCTGTGCATTTCTCGGACTCACATCAATGTTTTTTTATTCTTTTTTTTTTTTTTTTTTTTGGTGCTCTGAGAAGCCAACGTGCTCTCATCTTTAACTCCTCTTTTTGGGCACCATGGCCTGGTTTAAACCCTCAGACTTGGTAGAGAATGGTTTGCGTGTGGCGTAGCTGGGGGCAGGATGAAGCAGTTGCCTTAGTTGAGTGCGCCCAACCCCTTATAATTATAGACAGTAAGCAGCAGTAGTGTCTTTCACGGAGAGAAAGTTCTAGTGGGTTTGAAGAAATGTGCAGAGAGGATGAGATGAAGGAGCAGTTCCTCAATCTGAAGATGAATAAACACCAAGGGCCATATTTATCATTTTTTAGTTTTCTTTCTTCTTGTATTTTCCTAGACTTTGTACAGGTAGAATTGGGCGGAACATGGCATATGCACTGAACACAGCAGACTCGACTTGCCCCCAGCAAGAGAATTGCATGCACCTGTCTATGAAAATAAGGACATCATGATAACAGTTTGACTGACGTGTTTGTTGACATTAGCGGACGTTTGGTGTGATCTTAATTGGAGAAGTCCCGACATTCCCCGGTCCATAATGTGTCTTTGCTGGCTCAGGCTGTCAAACTGATCAACCATTTTGCTCCATGTGTCCCAGTGAGAGTGTCTGTGCTTTTCTTTCCGTCTGCCCGTCTGTCTGCGTCTTTCACCCCCCCATGCTTAAGTGAATCCCCACTGCCTCGCAATCTTCACTTGATCCCAATTTAATTCTACTCCTCCTGTTTTTCTTCTTCACGCTCATTTAATAGCCCAACCGCACAGACACATGCACGCCATCCATGCCTATTTTCGAGCTCTTCAGCGATGAGGCTGCGACACTTCTGACGCAGTTTCTCTCATGTAAACTTTGAAAAGAAATAGCAGTTTGTGGATTCTCGTAGGATGCCATCTTTCTGTCTTTCCATCTCCCTCCTCATCTTTCTGTCCCCTCTCTGTGTGCACGGCACAGTACTGGCTGGTGTCAGGCCGAGAGGTTTTCTTTGGCAGTCTGCTCCCCCCTTGGCCGGGACAGGCCGCTTGCTACTGGCTGCGAGTTGGGAAGGGAAGCGGGGAGGGAGCGATGGGAGGGAGAGCGGAGGGGTGGGGGCGTGGTCTCCAGCTGGTAATGAAGTCTTCTCTTTTCATCCTCAGAAGGCAGAGTGTTAGTGGACGGGCCTGGGATCCTCTGCTTTCTGCCGAGCGACAATTCTGCTCAGCGCTGCCTGCACGTCTCAGCGCCCGTCTCCGGCAGCTGAGCCAGATACGCAGAGGCAGAGGCTCCGCCAGCCATGAGGCTTTTCCTCATACGCACTCCACATCACAACTCTTGAGGTAAGCGTTCCGACCGCTCCTGCTCGCCCCGCTCTCCCATACTGTACTGTCTGTCTGCGTTGATTGTTGCGGTGGGGGTTGGAGTGCCATGTGGGCTGTCCGATCCAGGTCCCGCCCACTTTTTTTATGGGCACGCATGTGCGTGTGTTTATGATTCCACTTTGTATGGTAGAGCTCTGCTGATGCGTCTTAACTGTGTTTACCTAAGTTAGTTTGTTAATGACTCACATAATTGATGCAAGGAAGTGCTTTATTTTATATGTGCAAATTGTTTGACAATGCAGGTCAGATCCATAAAGAGCTTGCATGTTTACATTAGTGCTCTAGTGGTTTATCTGAAGGCAGGCGGATGGATGCACCTGGCGTGTGAGGCTCATCTCTATAAATAAAATATACTGAAGACAGTCTTTACTGACACCAGGCTTTGATGTGATTTCCGTGGATGCGTCCTGTCCTCCTCCCAGCGGGCCAATTCAGACAAACCCACTTTTTGTGCGTATTTTTCCTGGAAACCCATCCGTCTGTGCGCTTTCGCTTGCCTCCTTCCTGCTTGGTTTTTCACTGCTTGCGCTTACACCTCAATCGGCCCTCGGTGAGGTCTTGACCTTCCTATCAACACATCCTCTATTCTCACTGACATTATTCCAGTTTCACCCTCCATGCGCACCGGTCTGAAACAACTTATAGGGAACGAGTCTCTCCGATACCTCTCCCGGAAAGAAAAAAAAAAAAAAAAAAAGAACTCTAAGTGACTTTCCATTAGTTTCTGCTGGGCCATGAGAATTATGGTTTCCCAAATGAATAGTGTACAGGAGCCCAGCTTAATTGAAAAAACACAAGCACGGTCTGCCATGGTGGAGACGGTCCTTGTGTCACTGCTGAACTGTGTGAATGTACTTTCCAGAACTGGCAAGGAAGAGTGAAGGAAAGAGGAAAGTCCAGAGCATGAGATAAAGGCAAGGAAAATCCAAGTTAAAATTCATTTTGCTATACTTCATTTAGCGCATTGATATTTAATCGTCTGCTCTGACAGAATGTGTCAAAGTTTGACTGGATGGCAGAAAGAGATCATCATGAAATAGTTTCCTGATCATTAAGCCTCAAAGAACAACAACATTCCCGTCAGGAAAACCTGCTTGATTACAGTCCAGTAAACAGCAACTTTCTCTCTCATTCTCCTCCCAGCAGGCGCTCATCATAATAGCCACCCTTAGAACAGTAAGAAGTTGTTGAAGAATCTTGTCAATGTTAAAGTACCGAATAAACAAGACCAGACGCTTTGAATCAATCATTAATCAAAATATGCGTCATTATGGCCGTTTTCTGTTTCTGCTCATCCCCTGCAGTCTCTCAGCTCTGTTTCTGTCACAGCCTCATCTGGTGATGATTGAGACCCTGTCACTGGGTTCAAACGGCGCATTTGTCACACGCGCTTGCCAACATCGTCTGTTGCCAGGGCTTTCTGGTTCGCAGGGGAAAGCATCTCTTGTTGACTTCCCAGCTGGGTGGCTCAGTTGTTTGTCAGTGCGCCGTGACTCCTGACCCCTCTACCACCCCTCGCTGTCTCACTGCCTGTTAATGTAACCTTAGACTCACTTACACACCCACCACCTCCATTCTTCCACCATGGCCAGTCTGTCAGACATTTTGAGATCAATACTTGTGTGATCTGGGGAAAACCTGTTGTCTGTGACTTATAGGAACAGCCACAGGGGTTCTGGGATGGGAAGGCCTATGTGTGAAGACTGTAGTCCAAAAGAGACAGACAACCCCAGGAGGCCATTCTGTTAGGTCATTATTAATCCTCCTTTCCACTCAAGTATCAAGTATAATAATCTGTGATTTATTTATTTATTTATTTATTTATTTTGTAAACTGTGCACGCATGCGTGCGTGTGCGCATGACTCACTAGTAGTTTAGATACAGATACAGACAGAGTGCAGACTGGTCGTTTACATTACATAACCGCATGGAGGGCATTCCTCTCTTAATTCCCACGTGGTGGAATAAGGGTCAAGGCTTCTTACTTTCTAAATTCTCTCACTCAATATTGACTTGATTTGCTGGTTTTAGCTTCTTGGTGGATGACTAAACTCGAGAAAAATTGCTTCGATGACTACACAAGATTTAAAATTTGCCCTATAACCAAAGCTGTCATCAAAAGAAGCAGACTGCATTCATGAAATGTATAAATATGTGTGAACTTCTGCTGGGTCATTAGAAAACATTAGTAAACCACATTAAATGGTTTGATCATTAATCTGTATAGCCGTGGTTTTTTTTCTGCTAAATTTAAAGATGTAATTAAAGAACTGCCTTCTTCAAAATATATCATGAGGCTAGCTTTTCTTGTGATATGTTCAGGTCATGTCCTTAAAAAAGTTTGGTCGACTGGTCTACCATACATCTATTTTTTATTTTTATCTAGAATTGATTCTCAGATCCTGAAGCGTTTGTTAAAGTATATATTCCATATAGGTATATATTCCCATTAGTGATGCTCAATACCACTTTCTTTTAGACCGATATCATTACAAGTGCTCAACTCTTGTCACTGATACCCATACCAAGAACTGATTCCACTATTACTGTTTGATACATAAAATGTCCTTCCTTCCAAAAAACAATGACAGATCATTTTAAAGAAAGATCCCATAATGGCATTTTGCTTAAAATTGCATGAGATTCACAGAAATGTTCTATTCTTCTAATTTAGAATTTGTAATTCCTGATTGTAAGACGTCCACAAGGCAAGGCAAGGCAAGGCAAGTTTATTTGTATAGCACATTTCATACACAAGGCAACTCAATGTGCTTTACATGAGGAAAGACAACACATAAGCATCAAGAAACAGTAGTTAACATTCAGAGGGAAAAAATAAATAAATAAAAATAGGTTACAAAATTTACTAAAAAAAAAAAAAAAAAGAGCGCCGCCGATACTGGTATTGGTCGCCATCGCAAGTACAGATACCTTGATATATTGCCTGGTATCAACCAGATATCCATACCTGTTGTCGGTACTCGCCCATCCCTACTTTCTTACTTATATTGGACAGGTAGGAGACGCCATTATTGTTCTGACTCGAATCCAATTGCAAGTGTAGATATGCAAAGTAAAATCATCTGTTTTTAGTTACAGAAGCATTGGTCTTCCTATTCATAATTGTAATATTTTACCTTGGTCTGGCTTTGACCTGTATTTTCAATTAATCTCACAAAACAGCCCGTCACTTCTACTGATTACAGTTAAGATAAAGTACATATTTGTCTTTAGTAAAACATTTTTTTTAAGTAACAAGAAATGTATTTTCCCCAGACTTTCAACTATACCTTTCCTGGTGGTGTGATGGTGGCCACCTTGTTGTCCCCACCTGGAATTGGGCCCACAAACTATTGGAAGTTGATATTTTGAAATGTGAGCGCTGTGAGCCTATTACTGATGTAAAACACATGACTTCGAGATGAGGAGAATCTATCAGCTTCCATCATTTCATTCCCGTTACCCAACCTCCTACTCCTCCTCTTCTTCTCTATCTGTGTCTGCGTCCACCCTTTCAAACACATTCAGCATATTTTCCATCCCACCAAATGTGACTCACACACCTTCAATCTAAATGGCCTATTGAGACCTCCACACAAATTCCGTTACCGGAGCAAACGGATGCGTAGGTGTACAAGTAGTATACGCTTGTGTCTATTTGCTGAATGAATTCAATTACTCTCTCTCTGCGTGTCACACTATTCGATAATCTGGCTGTCTGTTCCAACCTGTGCGTTCATTAGATGCTTTACTCAAGGCAGAAAATTGGCCTGAATAATTTGCCTTGCTCCTGTACTCCTGCTGCTGCTTGACTGCAGAACCAGCAGCTCTGATTGATTCTGACAGTGACAACAAGAACAGGCTGCTCACAAAGACTTTAGGAGGACCTCCCCCTGTAACTGCACCAAAAAGTCAGACTAAAGCCAAATAAAACAATGGAACACTTAAAAAAAAACAAAAAAACTTCCTGAGAAATGTTCAAGCCGAGTGATACAGTGTTAGTGAAGCATTACCAGCACACACAGTCCCCCTTTTTTTTTTAGTTTATTTAGCATTAAATTGTCTCACTGGACTTGTGGACTAGACTAAATGGATTTGCCAAGCCACTGAAGCAGCCTCCGGTTATCCACTGAGTTGATCAGGCCTTTGGAGATAGAGGGGCGAGGGGAGTCACCAGTAAATTATAGTTCAGACTTGGCCGGCCTGGGTCCTGGAGCTAAAAGAGTTTAAAACGCTTGCTTTCCCTTTTTCAAGACTTCCGCATTCCTACTCTTCCCCTCTCACTCCTGCCGTTTCACGCCAGATGTGGCATTGTTAGGACACATTTGTTTTGGGCCCGTGGACCTGTATACCGACTCTGACATCATTCTTTATTTAAAGGGAAAGCCTTGAGAATTGGCTAGAAAGGAGTGTGCTGTGGTCTCACTTGAGAGCTTGCGTTGAGGGCTCCTGATGAATATCATGCAGGCAGTAGCTGTCTGTGTCATTGATGCATGATGACGTTCACTGAAGGAGTTGACAGACATGTCAAAAGTTCAGTATAGCCACCCTGCTTTTCATCATCCAAATGTAATATACTTTAAATGTTAATTGAAGGAAACCTTGCACCAAAGTGGGTTAAAAAATGTATTTACAAATGTATTTTGGGGATAACCATAGGCAAATAGATATACAGTGGTACCTCTACTTACGAAATCAATTGGTTCTGGAAGAAAGTTCTTAAGTAGAAAATTTTGTAAGTAGAGACGTATTTTCCATGTAAATGCCCTAATCCGTTCCAAGCCTCCCAAAATTCAGACATAAATGTTTTATAAAGCATAAAAATGCATCAACACATGTAACAAATACATGTTACAATTAGATTATTGCACAATAAATGAGAGTTGTGCATTATGTAAAAAACCAAGAATAGAGTAAAGAATAAAAATGATGGTCATTTACCTTTTTAACTGCTGTCCTCATCGCTTTTTGCCCTCTTTGGGTCATGTTCTCCTCTCTTAGAAGTGTTGTTTTGTTTTTTTGTTTTTTTTGCCTGGTTGCCTGATCCATGGATGTTTGCTTCTTTTTTTTTTGCTTTTTTTTTTTAAACAAAAAACAATCCTTTGGAAATGTCCAAGGCAAACATCATCTTAGTGAGCAAATGCCCGACTGGTGAACACTTTTTCTGGGCGATTCTTCATGGAAACTTCCGGTATGGCGAGGCATCTTTTTCAAAAAAAGGCCCGTCTCGTCGCAATTAAAAACTTACTGTGCCTTCATCAATCACCAATTGTTTGAATTTTTGCACAAATTCGTTGGCCGTTAGTTCATACATTTACGAAAAACTATCGGAACACCTCATGGGCCGCGGGATAAATGATGAGGATGCTGTATAGACACCGATCTAGTATACGCTCATAGGTACCTATTTACGCTTGGGGGGCTTGGATTTGTCAGTGTATCGATAAAAGAAAATACAAATTTTGGCTATGGAAACACCAGCGGTGGGCGCGTCAATGAATTTTGAACGTTCAGCATTCTGCGATCTTCAACAGTCAGGAGACCGTTCCATCATCGTCAAGCTGTCAATATTTCAAGCCAATCCATCAATCCGTCATTCGTCAGTTGCTCAGCAAAATGAGCATCCATCGGTGTTTCCGTCATTCGAAGTGGGCATCCGTCATTGTTCTTCTCATTCGTCAGCAAAATGGGACGTCCGTCATTCACGGATGGCCGAATTTATTGACGGACGATGATTACATTGACGTCATTGCTTAATTCGTCAATTGTCACCTATGGGAAACACGTTTTGAAAATATAGGATAACAGGACCCACGTCGCTCATTATAGCCGGATGTTAGGTCACACTTAAATATTATAGTCACAAAAAATGGCAGCGCAAAAATAAACTAATGTTTGGGGGAGACAAGAAATTGAAATATTTCTGGAATTAAAGACATTAATCTTATGTTGACAACCAGCTGAGTGTCTTGTGGCAGAGAGACACTCTCATCTGACGTCATCTGCTCTCCTCTCAATATTCGCAAAATAATCACAAATGGAAATGGGCATAAAACACTTGTTTGTTTTGCGCATTTTTCACTAAATCCACTTAAAAGTTTCAAAATATATCCCATTATTGTTTGTTGGGGAAATTTTATGTATCAAAAGTACTAGTGGTATTGGTACTTGCTATCGGCGCCTACTCAAGAGTTGTTGGTATCAAACATCCCTCCACAATGTCACTTTATAAATTGTTATAATTAGTGTTGTTCCGATACCGTTTTTTGGCTCCCGATACCGATACCGATACCCAGGTTTGCAGTATCGGCCGATACCGATACCGATACCATACTGATACTTAAGGTTTTTTTTCCTCAACATGAAAAAGCTGTCCTGCCATTGGTTCAGAGCATTCAGGGGCCAATAGCATATCTTAGATCGGCATGCAGTGAACATGTCACATATCAGTGAATGTTGTGCACCAGCAAGACACAAGATGCTGCATCCAAAATCCCATATTAGCGTTGGAATTAATGGTATCGGCATGTTACTTGTGAGTAGTCACCGATACCGATACCACTGTTTTAATGCAGTATCGGCACCTCTGCCGATCCCAGTATCGGTATCGGAACAACACTAGTTATAATTAATCTTTTCACAATAGCAAATCAAATAACATCAAGACCTTATTGTGGGTGGTATCTCTCTGAAATGACTGCACTTATTGTGAAAGTATCAGTATAGTGGATAGTCAGTAGCAACTATCAGGGTCTACTGTCAGATTCCCCATGGGAGCTCTGCCTTCAACTCTGTTTGGCCATCAAGCACACGTGTATTTGTCAGGTCCTCTCCAGCATCTTCGCTTCAAACAGCTCACAGCGCCAACCCTGCTGAATATTTCCGGTTCAAATGTGCATGTTTGCTCCAACTTCAGCCTGCCCTGCACTCTTCCCTCCATTTGCTCAAGAAATTGATATCGGATTCTTGGCCCTTTTGTGAGCTGACACTTGGAATGACAGCATCAGCAGATGACGGCCATATTTCCGTTAGTCATGCACACATTCGTGCGCTGAGGAAGGAAAAGCATGATTGTGGATAATGCACTAATCAGACTGTCTGCGTATACAGCATATGACCTCCTTCTCACACTGTTTTCCTTAGTGAGTATACTGTAAGAGTCTAACAATGTATAGTGTTTCAAGCACCTTATTTTATTTTATTTTTAATGTTGCTACAACACTTTCAATGACTGTTGTTTTTTCAGTTGTCTGTATAAACTGGGTCTTGATTGTTTTGAAAGTGCTGCTTGCCTCACCTTTTCGGCATGACGGAGAGTTGTTCAACTGTAGTGTCAGGTGTGGTGCTTTAAGTTCAACACCGACTACTACAAACACTGGAAAGGCCGATGTTTGGGATGCAGAAATGTGTGGTCTCTCTCACTAAACTGCAGTGTGTCAAACTCACGTCCATATTGACGCACAGAAATGCAAACAGAGCTGTGGATCATTTAGATTAGTTTTTGCGTACAATGTCATAAACTAAATCAAGAAAATGGCGTGGCACGTGCGTTCTTTCTCACAGTCGCATGCGCACGCACATGAAGGCTGTCGTCATGAGTCTCACACAAAGTGAAAGTGCGAAAGTTGAGCCCGGGGTTAAAGAAAGGGGTCAAGCACACCTAGGTGATCTGTGCTTCCGGACCATATTTTGTTTATGATAATGTGTTTACACACCGTGCAGTCTTGTCAGACACTTGTATACACCCCACACCCAGCTTTAAGCACACACAGCTGGCACAGACAAACATATACAGTCTGTTTGAGGAGAGAGAGTGAGAGAGAGAGAGAGAGAGAAGAAGAACATAATGGATCTTCACACGCTCTCACCACTTTGGAAAGAGAAGCACTCCAGACTCCTCCATCTCAAATAGGCAATGATTAGTGCACAATTGTGTGGAAATGTAAACGCAGTCTTAATTCTACAAACAAGTTTACCCTGACGGAATGATTTGACGCCCGTTTGGCAAAATATGAGTGCGCTGTGATGATCCATCACTTATTGCCTGAGGTTTTAATCGAATTTTGCGGTCTCTTTATCTTCTTCTCCAACAGCCTGCATTTTGATCTGCCAAGACCTTGACTCATACGTTTCCATTCATGAATCCCGTTAAATATGTATCTGTGACATTGATGAAGGTTGGTCAAAAACAAATGGAAGGCTTGATCTTGTAAATGTGCAGGCTCAGTACGAATGTTAGTGCATTATAGACACACTTCACAGTGTTTTTGTCACTGTTTGTCAGCGGGATGTGCATATCCGTCGACTGGCGAGGAGTAATGACAAACTTCAGTCCAAACTGAAATGTAAGCATTATTATTTGAGGGGAATGTCAGTGTCGCTGTCAACTTTGCTTGCTTTTTCTTTTTTGTCCTTGTTGTTTTGTTTCCCCACTCCTCATTTTGGAAAGTTGCACAACATAATGGATCAGGAAGGAAACCCCGAAATTGGATTATTCGTCTTAAGTTTTCCAAATGTCAGTAGACAGTAACGTTTGCCAAGCCAAAAATAAATATTTCAGTGATTGCAACAGCAGGAAATCTATCTCTTTAAGAGAAAAAAAAACTCATTAAAACTTTGAAAATAGCCCTGGAGTGAAGTTGGATTTCACTGCTAAGTTTTGTGAACTTCGTAGAAGAGCTGTTATGCTTGTGCAGCTGTCAGAGTGTGTGGTTGTCCTCTACAATACAAGTAAAGTAAAGTGTGCGTGGGAGCATGTTTTCACCTAGAACCACATGTGCTTTTGTTTGAAAGGCTCTTGTGTTGTTTTCATGGCTATCAGTTGGTTATATCTGAGCGGTGCAAAGTTGGTGCCCACCCCTCAAGTTTCAACTTCAGCACAGTAGTGTATATCTCATTTCCGTGTTTGGATGTAGCCTGAAACTGCCATCGAGAAGAAAGGGATTTGTTATGTGAACCATGTGTGACGACTGACGCACATAAGGTCGAATTAGCGGAGGGAGGCGGCAGGGGAGGGTTCATAAACAGTGGGACTTCGTCTGCCAATCTGGTTCCTTTCCTATCCGATGTCAGACTTGAAATTGACAGTCGGTGAGTTTAGATGACATCATTTCCTTCACAGCAACTGAGGCATGAAATGATTACTGATGCTTAAGACACACCTTCAGCCTCACCTTCAGATTAAATTTGAGCATTGTGTTTTTGATAAAGACTAAGTTGTGCTTTGAAATTGTACTTGAGGAGTACTGTTGCTTCACATGCAAGGAAGTCATCTCCTGTCGACAACATTATCATCAGGGCGGTGACATGGGAATCCTACGGCTACCGTATTTTGTATTCTCAAGTAGTGGAGAACACTTGTTATTTTAGTCCTAATTCATTTTACACACATGCTGATGTGACGCTGTTAATGTTGAAGAGGAGGCAGAGAGTGTGCTTTTAAGTAGATTTATAGCACAAAGTGTAGGCAAAGCAGACCGCTTTTTTGGCAGAACATTCTGCATTCCCCCAAGCTTCTTAGAAATAAAACTACACGAGAATAACTTTAAAGTTACGGAAGACGTATTTAATGGTAACCCTGGGGCAGTGACGCAATACTTACATCAAAGAGTCACGGGTGGCAGTCATGAAACTTGTTACAGTAGAATCGCTGAATTCGACAGCTTGTTGAGTGGAAGACAATTTATTCCATTGAGATTGATTGTAATCGAAAGAATCTCTTATTAACTACACAGGAAATGTTTTCAACAACATTTTTGGATAGAAAATCCATAACCAACTAACCAGGACCAAAACTAAAATACACTAGAATTACTCACCGGAGCAAACACAAAACGAGCAGATGGAGGTTTACAAAAGGCATCTTGCTTCATGCAGCACTTTTTCTAGTGATGCTATTTTTTATTATTAAAAATCACAAGTTAAATATTGCGGCACGGTGATTGAGTGGTTAGCACGTCTGCCTCCCACTACTGAAGACTCAGGTTCGAGTCCAGGCTTCGGCCTTCCAGGGTGGAGTTTGCATGTTCTCCCTGTGCCCGCGTGGGTTCTCCGGTCTCCTCCCACATTCCATGCATGGCAGTTTAATTGGGCGCTCCGAATTGTCCCTAGGTGTGCTTGTGCGTGTGGATGGTTCTTTGTTTCTGTGTGCCCTGCGATTGTCTGGCAACCAGTCCAGGGTGTACCCCGCCTACTTCCCAGAGCCAGCTGAGATAGGCTCCAGCACCCCCCACGACCCTTGCGAGGAATAGGCGGTCAAGAAAATGGATGGACGGATGGAAGTTAAATATTATTTTATTTAGCAATAAAGATGTGTGCGCCGCTTTCTTCCACTGCAATAACTGAAATTTACGGTTCTATATTCATTATCTTACTTTTCCTCTTACCGTCACTACTACCCTTCTATTCCAGTTTAGGGCTCTGTGATCTGGGCAAAATGTAATATTCCAATATGGATTATTTTATATTCTGACACCTGATATAGGATTTTGGCAATTTGGCAAAATGGTTGTTTTTTTCTTGTATTTTCTCTGAATAATACTAAATAAAGTGAATGAATGATCTTGAACAGCCATGATTTTGTAGCAGTGCCTTAAAGAGGGATAAGTGCATGATGGAGCGTTGTAATTGCATTAACATTCATTCATTTTTCATACAATGTTAGTGTACTGTACGGCCGGAGATGAAGGGCCTCTAAAGTCACTCGTCACACTAAAACTCATGAAGCGCACAGAGAATTGAATACTGAATTTAGCTGACCAGCTTTAGAGTAACAGTCGCTGTGTCAAAACTCCAAACATGACCAATCAACCCACGCTTAACGGTCAGATTAGTCTAACAGCTGGACTGAGCATGAATCTATTAGTCATGTCTCGACAGTGAGGCACAAGGACAAAGAAGCAACTGTTGTTGCGTTACCATCTCTGACGCTACATTCATATCGCATTCATATCATATCATAACTAGATAAATGAGATAACCCAATATCCCACACATCAAAATAATGATATAAATGATAAAAGGTTATATCATGCGGTAAATATTTTTATGTATGTTTTTATTTTTCATATTTTTATATATCGGTAAATCGCAGAGCTCTATTCCATTGTTATAAGATAAATCCTCTTTCGATGCGGAGATGAGAGGTCTTTCCTGTTGCATTTGTTAGACGGCAAACCTTTGGCCTCCGGATTCCTTCTTCCAATAGAGAAGCTAATATTCAAATCATCCCCTGGATAAAAACGGCCTGTACTCATTGCTGGATTTTATTTGAGAAGCTTAAAGTCATCCGAGGAGCTTAGCTGCCTTGTAGATGGAGGCGTGCACCTGGTAGATGGATGAGGGAATGCCCCAGGCTGTCTCACTTGAGTCTAACATTATCTTCAATCTTTCTTCTTCTGAACGTCTCTTATTCTGTCATCTTCCTACTTCTCTTATCTGTAAATATAAATACAGTACATATCCTTAGTTTCTGATGATCCAAACTATTATTGGCTGAATTGCTACGTGTGCCACACCCTCCATTAAAATGACAGAGCAGTGAGGGAGACACAGAGTGGGCAGGGCAGAGGCATTAATCAGGTTTCTCTACTACAGCAACCACCGAGTCTAAGCCAGAGAGGCCTGAGGGCTTTTCATCTTTCCAGGGACCTTTTGTTGATGAAATATTGTCATCGCTCTAAATATGTTATTCCATTCCATTTCACTATCGTTGCTAACATTTCATTTTTAGCATTTGACTTGACATTGAAATGAATAAAACATGAAAAAATGAGAGTCAGAAGTTGGATGCTTCTAGTGTACATAATTTGTACAGCTGCTACCGGTACTTTGTTGCTGTATAAGTTTCAGCTACAGTAACATACACAGGCTATTTATGTGTGATTGAAAATTACTGAAGCTTAAATGTGGTCATTTTCTTCTCTCATCAGCTCCCAAAGGATGAAAAAAATATTTTCATGCAGAGGCCTTTTGAAGTCTTTTCTAGTGCTTTAACTCATCACTGGCTTCTGTGAGTGGAGGTCATTTAGGTCTCATTTAGGTTGTCTTTGTACACATGATTAATGTCCAAAAAGTAAAATAAATTTGAATGACACTTTGCTGCTTTATAGTTTACTTTTCCAATGAAATGCGCGCATGTCCGCAACAACAGGGGAGTGGTACAGTGGACACTTTAAAAAGGTCTCAAGTAGTATTAATATTGAAATAATAATCATCTCGTCACTTAGGGTGAAATCTGGGCATTTATACCCACAACTGATGTGCTGTACTTGTAGGATGTTGAAATTTCTTCTGTTGTATGAGTGGTAGCAGGTCACTAGTTTATATATTCCTTGTATTGATCGATAAACAAAGAGGTACCGGTATTTGCAATAAATATTTTTTAAACAAAATAAGTGAAATTGACCAGACCAAATGAAATAGGATCATAGTTGCTATTGCCTGTTCAGTTACTTCAAAAAGCATCAAAATGAAAATTTCCTGACACCATCTTTTTTTTTTTTAACGCTCACACTTCGCTCTTCCTTTGTTTTGATGACATCATTACGACATCACACATATTTACAGTCTTTCATCAAGCATAGACCTGCAGGGTTCAAACGCAGAGCTGTCAGATCTAAATTTTAGTCATTATTCTATGATTTATCACTGCTATATTCCGAGGGCTTTCAGACAGCAATATGTAACAGTCTCGTCGAGCTTGGAAGAAACATAATAAGGTGACTGCCATTGCCAAGGCAACCCGGATCACCTTATTTTCTGGTCTTTGATAGAAATGATATATAACTCATGTAGACAGATGTAAAATGTTCTGTTGGGTGCAGTATTTTAGTTAGTTTCAAGACAATATTCCGCTGCAATGATGACCACTTCTCTTAGTCTGTCTCTTTTTCGGGCTGTGTAGTGCTACTGCTTAAGCTAGGTAAGGTTCAAATTCATCTAGTTCATAGGTGTCAAACTGCAGTCCTCGAGGGTTGCAGTCCTGCAAGTTTTGGAGGTTTCCCATTTTCAACACAGCTGAGTCACATTTAAGCTCATCAGCAAGCTCTGCAGGAGCCTGATAATTATCCTGATCATTGAATCAGGCGTGTTGGGAGTAGAGAAACCTCGAAAACATGCAGGACTCTGGCCCTCGAGGACCGGATCTTGACACATGTGATCTAGTTTGTACCACCTGCAGATGTGTGAGAAAGCATAACATCATTATGCTTTTCCACTTCACAACTGTAGGCAATCTTGGGAGCAAAACTATTAGTAAAGATGAATCTTGAGGGGAAATGTCGCTATAATCGTTGCTGCTTGCGTACCTTGTATAATGGCTGCAGGCTATTCCATTGGACGTATACCAGCGATGACTCAGGTTGTAGTCTGCCTCTTTCCCATTCACATAACTGAGTGATAGTGCCTGTGAATCGCAATATCTATTGATACCTACCTGAGTGGATCTCCTCTATAAGTTTTGTAGATATCTGTTTTGTTGAACTAACTACACCAACGGCCATCAAAACATTACTTCTTATCTGGTGCTTTCTTACTTGGCAGTGGTAATAAAAAGCAAAATAATTACAAATGGATGGAGTCATTTATTGGAAATGTAACAGGAGCGTCGTCTACTTTTCAACCTGTGTCAAGCCTTGTGTCAGTGAGAGTAGCCCCGGGAAAACCAGAGGACCATGTCTCCCACTCTCATTTCAAAAGTTCAGGGCAGAAATGAGGTGAGGGGATTTTAGCATCATAACAATATGTATATGAGAAAATGGAGATGTGAGGAGAACAACACTGTGTATTGAGGCGTATTAAACAGATGTGTTTTCTCACAGCTTGTGTTTTTTTCACATTCGTTCCCCCTTCACTATCTCAGACTCACCCATTTCTTGTTGTTCAGACGGAAGTGAGCAGCCCCCACAAGCAGAGGAAGAAGTTTGGTCTTTGGAATGATGTCAGTGTTTGGAAAAGATGACTGTTGGTGGTAGAGGCTGAGATTCGTCTAACGGAGCAGATGAGAAGAGAGCATGTGGGGGAGGTAAAACGTGATCCCCCACAGAGATGCTGAACTCGACCTGAGTGAGTGAAGGAAGAAGACGCCTTACAAGAATGAAGAAAAACCTTCCACTTTATATCTGTGTGCAATCTAAAAATAGCCTGGCTTCTCTGCCTACTGCCCACTGGGCCAGGCTTATTAAAAGAGTCTGTTTCAAAGAGAGAGTGTGTCTGTGTGGGAGAGGGTGAAAAAAAGAAGGATGAAAAGGGACAAGAAAAGAAGGAGGGATTAAAATGGAAAACTGAGCTCAAAGTGGCAAGGCTGAGCCATGTCAAAGCAAAAAAAAGGGAGTGATGCAAGGAAAGTTGGTGAATCTTTAAGACCGAGAGAATGAGTTTGAGAAGACTGCTGAGTGGATTTTAACAGTTCCTTCTTCCCATGCCATTCAGCTCATTGGGCTCTGTGCACCACTATTACATACCCATTTGGCCCGGAGATTTTGTGGGTCTACTCCGAGCAATAAAAGCTCTTAAAGCTTGGAAATGTAGAGTAACAGATGAACCTTTATAGGGCCCGGTGGCATGCTCCTTTAAGAGGTTCACCACGTAAATAGTGAATCACACAGCCCATATCGTCAGCCATTCTTTAAATGTTTCCTTGCTTCCAGCCTCTGAACTTCCATTCTGAGTCATAGCTTGCTACTGTACCAGGTCAGACAGCCACCCAGTCTGATGTGTCATCTGTGTGTGCTTTTCCCCTGACTTCCAGGAAAATAAATGGGACAGGACAGTGATGGTTTGTTTTTAAGTGGACTGGGATTTGGTGAATCGTGATGAGAAACGTTTCATAAGGATGGCTCTGGGTTCTAAAAATACTGCACGCTGTCTCTCAAACGTTTAGATTTCCACTGGAAACTAAAACAGTCTTTGTCCTAGACAGCCATCTGCTCAAGGTTGGGAGAATCTTCTAGACTGCACACCCGTGGTTTTTCTGAACGATTTGGAGCAAATTTGGCAACGACTCCTAACAGGTGGATCCACTGTGTTGGACGTTACGGTCAACCAACTTGACCGCCCCTTTGACCTGCGGTTAAGAGCTGCTGATTCTAAGCTTTCTTTCATTTCAAAATTCCAGCTCAAATGCTGGCTTAGGGAGGCCAACCCATCATTCACATGCATCCACAATCTTATGCTCAGTCTGTGATTGCCAGAAAATTATATATGCTGCAGATATTCAACTGATGATTTAAAGACCACTTGACTGTAAAGTTCACAATTTCAGCGTTATAGTTGCCTAACATTGCCGAATAACAGTTCAAAGTAAGTTCAAGAGGTTGTGTGGTCACTTTGTTCACATTTAAACAGTCCAGATTTCACAAGCATGCACTTCATGTAACCCCCTGACCGTCACGAGAATGGAGCATAAGGCGGACGTTTTGAATGGAGCATAAATTGGACGAGATTGGAGAGAGAGTCACCAAACAAAAATTTGTAGTTAATACTGTCACTATATTTTATTGTAGCTGATGGTTTGTATGATTTCACAATGCACCTCTACTGCTGGATATTCTAAATTCAGGTGAGCGCATTAATTCCAGTTGTCTATGTTTTGTATTTGGGGGTTTGCTTTCTTTGCCTGGATAAAGCTTTTAACATTTGAAATGTTCTCAAAACTTTATGAGCTTGTATATCATTTCAATTGCTTTCACCTCCTCTTTCTGCATGATAGTGAGCTAGATGAGGGTTACAGAGGCTCTACGCTCTGAAGACAATATACCAATCAGATGGGAATATGTTCATGTGTTATTCTTTTCCAAGCACTGCTGCGTGCATATACACCCCCACATAATCTGTCAGTGCTTTAAGTCGAGATATATTTCTGTGGAAACAAATTTGATGGACGGTATTTCGGTGTCTACATTTGTCACAGGTCATATATATACATATATATATATATATATATATATATATATATATATATATATATATATATATGTTGCGCTTTTTTTTCATTCAAATTTAGAAAATACTAATCAGTAAGCTTGTAGAGTGTAAGATTTATATGAAAATGTATTATTTATTTATCTGAAATTTCAGTCTTATAGAGGTTGTAATCTGTTTCATGTTTGAACAGCATTAAAATAAAATATTAAGGCTTAATGTTCCGTTCATATAACATTCTTCCATGCTCAAGGTGTGAATCCTTAAAAAAAAAAAAAAATAGATTCTGCCGATTATTGAATCGATTCGAGAATCGCGCGATGTAGTATCGCGATATATCGCCGAATCGATTTTTTTTAACACCCCTAATATATATATATATAGGTGACTATTGGCATATTTGACTAAAATCTGTGTGTGTATTAAATTTCCCGCAGGCCTCTAGGCTGGGGCTTTTCCATTATAAATGAGGCATACGATGCTGTCATGACAACTTGAAGTCGGGGCATTTAGGCCAAATGGCAGATGATTATAAATCTGTTTGAAGCCCGTATTTGTACTGTAATGTTGTGCTAAGAGGTCAAAAGCACGGATGGACTTTCAGAGCCTCTTGCGTGTCCCTCTGTCTCAGATTTAATGGACTGTGACAGGACTTCCGATTCCAGCCAAATGTTTTCTTCATCGGAGCTGCTCAGAG
Source organism: Festucalex cinctus (assembly GCF_051991245.1). Taxonomy (NCBI): domain Eukaryota; kingdom Metazoa; phylum Chordata; class Actinopteri; order Syngnathiformes; family Syngnathidae; genus Festucalex; species Festucalex cinctus. The sequence continues at coordinate 20,320,999 of NC_135413.1, read as the reverse complement.
CCATTATTGGTGCTGGTGAAAATTATACTTGATTATGCATATGTATGGTACCACACAATCTGTTCCACGACACAGGTCGACCTGTCATTTGATTGTATTATTTAGAAAAAAGAAAAAAAAATTGAAGTCAACTCTTTTCCAGTTGTACGGTCATCATCACGTTTCCTCTTTACCACCAATGTTGTTGCAGACTGAAGTAAAAGCAAAACATTTGTAACAATTTTTTTTAGCTGCTCATTGGTCTGAAGATTTAAAGGGGTCTTATGTATCATACATGATGACTTTATAAGCATATTTTTTCCAAAGAAAATGGCTTAACTCCCTCAGGGGTGCTGGACTTATTGGACGGATTAGTGCATGTACAGTGACTGGAAAGTCAGCAGTGCACAGTAAATAACAGTTATTGTGTTGTCCATTGGGATGGTTGCATTCATACAGTGCAATGTGCCTTGGTTACTCACAACCCTCAAGTCATGCTGCCCAATCCTTTACAATGGGTAAAGTAGTTCCCTATCAAGTTAAACATTGTTCAACTCATCATACATTTGTATTTGTCACTGGATGGAAATGGATTTTAAAAGATAACCAGCTATGTATGTGCACATACATATTTTGCAATAGTTTGTATTCATTTGAAAGTCAAGGGGTTATGATTAGTGATTGTTTATGCAGAGCGTGAACAAGTCTTGAACACTGTGGATCTATTTCTCAGCCACAGAGGAGAAAAGTGTTTGAGCAGATCTATTTGACAAGCAGCTGTAAAAATAGGGAAGACGGAAGTAAAGTATAATTCATGTGTTTTTGGATGGAATTACTCCAGTTTGTGCGCATTGTTGTGTTACATTCTGAAGAGGATCCAGTGGATGTGGCCACACTCGGTCTGATATTACAACTCCTACAGAGTGTCCGAGAGATGTGATTTAGGAAAGGACTCAACTTTTACTTATTGCATACATACAGCGTATACACTGCACATATTCATCTTGTATGCTGAATGCATAACATCCCAGGAGGGAAATGTTATCATTATAAGTTGGAAATTGAAATGTGAAGTACTCTTGAATGGTTGTATTTTCTCTAAGTTGTGCTTTTAGAGGTAAATAATCCAAAATACACGACGTTCTCTGGGGTTCACTCTTTGGCTTGGCCCTGCTGCACACCTCAGACACCCCCACCCCCACACACTTGGGTCTGCGGTGCCAGAGGAGCAGGACGTGTTTGATGCACAGAAGACACTTTATCTATACTGACCTCCAGCACGGATCTCGCATGAGCCTAAGTGGAAAAATTGTGATCTCTACCAGGGATTTTGTTCTATTCCTTTGCTTTTAGAGGTGGGCATTCCATCAATATTAACGTAAATCCGTCAATGACGGACACCCATGTTGTTGACAATTAACGATCTATGAGAAACTTGGGCTTTGCCCAAAGTGGGCTTTCGTTCATCAATGTCATCAGTGTCATTCAACAACAGGGTCAATACTAACGGATCTGGGCATTCCACCAATGACAAAAATATTGAAGGACGTGTAATTCAGTCTTCCACTTCTTCCACCTCTTCTCCTTCAGTAAACAAGTAAATGAACACTTACCAGGTATGCTAACTTCCTCGCACACCATGTTCATTCTTTCTTTTTTCTTCCCAGTACTGATAGCAGGCTGTGTTGTAGAGCTCGGGTGACTGTAGACCACAATGATAATGTTTTCCTCCTGTTGGAAATTCCTCATTACTGCTAGGTTTATGCAAGCATTTAGTGCTTAGTTTATTTATTTGACATCAGGCACATATTTAGACAGCTAAGGGGTTCTTTGGTGCACTATTTTAAGTCAGGCAGGTTATTGAACAGCTAAGGGTCCTAAAAAGGGCAAGTATTGAGTCCGTTGGCTGTGCGCGGCAATATTCACGGCAGTTATGACCGTGTGCACATACTATGTAGTAGTAGATGGCAACATTAGTGAGTAAAAGAATAGTAATACAAACAATGTCAAGCGGAGCTTAAAGCTGCATTGTTCCTTCTGCTGTGTGTGGCCACGCTCTTTAACATGAGCGCTTGTGTGGATGAGGTACTCCATTGTAATCATCAAGAACCAGGTCAGTACTAACAGATCAATGGCGGAATGCGCATTTTGCTGACGAATGACGGAAACATTGACCGATGCCCACTCCGAAAGACAGAAACATTGATGGACGGCCATTTTGCTGAGGAATAACGGATGGACGATTACAATTTGAAATATAGACGGATTGACGATGACGGAAGATTGTCCCAACTATTGATGAATGATGAAGATGGATGCCCATTCATTGGTCTACCCACCTCTGGAAATATATTTGCTCTGTATGGCACTGGCAATGCGGTCTTGCTTGGTGGAGTTTATTAACTCATTCACTCCTAGCCATTTTCACAGAAGCAATCCCGTTCGCTCCCGGCTGTTTTGGATCTTGACTGATTTTTCAAGGCCCACAGAATATTGTTTTCTATTGCTATAAAAACATGGAACCTATCAAAAGAAAGATTAAAATCTCTTCTTTCATCAGGAAAAAAAAGTAAGTTTCTGTTTTCGTTTTGCAGCAATTAGCATTAGAAGAGAGCTAAGTTTCATCAGTTTTCACAAATCTATTTAAAATTGTAAGTAATTTCGCTTTTTTTCTAGATGGCCCTGGTTGATCTCCTTTGCTCTGCTGCCACCTGCTGGCCGTTTGTGTAATAACTACCATTTCTGCAACTGTTCTTTGCAGTTGAGAGGCTGCATCAAGGCCTTCTGTATGCGCTAGCATAAAAAAACGTATAAATACGTCTTTGGGACACTTAAAACATTTTTTTAGAAAAAACGTATTTAAACGTTATTGGGAGCAAATGAGTTAATGACGGAAATTGGTCTTGCAATGATGGAATCAGTCCTGGAAACACAGGAGCTGCTGAACAGAGCTGAAGCCATATTACAAGTGTTTCAACAAAGTCTTGTTGTCTTGTGTTGTCCCATCTCATGAGTTAACCGTCAGAAGAAGCTGTCGGCTGAATCAGTGTCAGTGTTTTCTGCCTCGGTTGGACCAGGTGAATCAGTGGACGTGTTGCTATCCTGTACACTCGGGTATATATCAATACCAGTGTTGTTTCGTGTTGGACAGCAGGGACTGGATCAGTACTAGTTCTGTTCTAACCACTATTGGTCAGTGCTTCACACTCTCTCTGTGGCTAAGCTGGGGCAGCATGAATGACTTCTTGCAGTGGCCTTACAGAGCGTCATTCTTCATGTTCTCATCTGAGGCTGACATCCGACGGGGAAGCCCAAGAAGCGGGCAGGCTGAATGTTTTTCTATCCCCCTGGTAGGCATGGATGTATCAGGTGCTGTTTTAATCCGTTTAATGTAGAAAAACACGCAGTGTCCAATGGTGGAAGGTAGAAACGACAAGGACAGTAGTGAAAACAGCCTGAAGCTCAAACTCTTGGCCCTCCCCTTGCAGTATGCAAAGGCCAAAGCAATAACATCCAGGCCAGTGACAGACTCATCATTAATGTCTCGGGTATGTTTATTTAAAGAGTTATTTGCCCACTTTGCCATTTCCCCCCGGAATCTGAATTAAATGCCCCTGCCTTCTCTGCCCTCATTGGGCCTCGACATGCACAGACCAGCTCAGTAGGAGCCAGCGATCCCTTCACTGTAGCCCCTCCCACTGCTGCCTTGCATAGGTGGGACAAAGTGAGCATTCCAGGCATAGATGAGAAGCACACAATTCCGAGCCTTTCCTCCCCATTTTTGTTAACTTGGCTATAAACCCAACACCCACACTGTAGGTGTTCCTATATGCAAATGCAGAAAAAGCTACAATTAAGTCTCCCTTAATGTATGACTTTTGCTCCATGCATTGCCTTGTTATGTAACAAGACAGATGCTAGAGGTGTTGCCTTTATTTGATACCTGACACTTCACCTCTCAAGTGTCAGGGTGGCACCAACACAGTTGACCCATCAGGTACCAGTCAAAAGTGAATTTGAGCCGAGTTGACTTCAATGCCTCAGAGACGGCAATATTTGTGAATTTTAAAATAAAGCTATCCTGGGGCGTGCTTAGGAGAGAAGCAGGGAGGAGCATTCGGGTAAAAATGAATAGAGTCCTGTGCTCAGCCCATGAGTGGACTGAACCTCTCTGTTTGCGCTTTTTTCGGACTTGACACAGTGCTGCCTGTGAGGAGTGGTTCGGAAGCAGGAAGTGGTTGTGTAAGGCGATCTGCAGATGCTGCACAGAGCCTCTTTTCAAAAGCACCTCTCTTGGTCCTATTATGCAAGCGGACACTTCAGGTAGCCAGACAGTGGCCACACCCACTTGTGACCAAAAGTGAAGAGAGAGTGTGAAAGATACAAAATGAGTAGAGTGGATGTTGCCAAGCTGTGATGGCTGCAAGACAAAGTACATATGTGGCTTTCAAGCACTCATGAGTATTTTGTAAAAAGGAAAATATCCACAGGTGGCTCCTCTGCTAAAAATTAATTACCACTGTCCAAATTGCTGCCAGTGACAGTTGATTAGAAGCTATAAGCAGTGATAGTAATAATTTAAGCAATGGAAGCAGAGACGATGAATAATGTTAGAGCTGTCAAGGTTAATTTTTCATGGCACGTAGAGAAAGATTTTATAATGTATCTTGTTAATTGTAGGAGATCTGAAATCTGTCCCCTTTCCTGTCTCTTGAACGCCCAGCTCCCCCACCGTGACTTCTAGATTTCTCAAGAAACACAACTGCTGTAGGTGAATGAGTGAAATTTTAGAATGGTGTAATTGCCAAAGTCACCACCCCCTGCTCTGTATTTATAGGTAGTTTTCGCAGCTGCAAATAACTCCAAAGGTGGCCGGCCCATTGACACAGCACTTAAGCTAAAACACCAAACAGGAATGTGAGACACTCTTACATCACTTTCCCCTTTATTTTGTTTTCACTGTCTTGACTATTTTCTTACCATTACCATAAAGTTGCTTTCAATTAAAAGCAAATTAACAAAAAAGAAAAGATACATTTAGATTCCTACTTTAATGTTTGTAATTGTCAGCATTGAAAAACTTCACTGTACGAAAGGACACCTTTGTTTGAACACATACGTTTTTTTGTTTGTTTGTTTTTTGTTTGTTTTTTAAGCAGTACTTAAATGAGCTGCTAAAGTGTTGGTGTTCTAAAATGGAACATAATGTTGATGGGCAAGCTTTTATCCTCCTCAATTCCTCAGTGCTGGAGAATTACAAATGAAATAATAAAAACAAAAATCTGTCCCACTATTGGCCTTTCACCATTAAAAATTAAAGAACTTTATTACCTGTACTGGCAATGTTTTAAGAAAAAAATTAACATAGCTACTTAATCATACAAGTGTGAAATAATAATAACAATAATAATAATAATAATAATAATAATAATAATAATAATAATAATAATAATAATAATGTTACTGTAATAACAACAACACTGAATAGCACAATTTTTGTTGAATTAGGTCTTACAGCTTTTTTATTAACTACTTTTGGGTGTGAAATCCAAAACTGATGTCAGTTTTTCTCTATGCCATCAAGTTTTTAAAATCTAGACCCCGTTTGCATAAAAAAAATATGAAAAATACAGTACTTGACAGATATGTGTTTTTCAATTCAAATATTGGCAGGTTATGACTGCAATGTTTATTTTAACACTCTTGTGTTTTTACAAGGGATATGGCTCTTAATTTCTATTATGCTGGCTTTCTGTTTGCATATAATGATAGTATTGTCCTGTTGGGAGCTAGAAAAAGAAAAAAAATGACAATAATAAAATAATGACAATAATAAAAATCTGTGACAATAACACAAACAGCACATCTTGTGTTGTCATGTCAAACTTAAACACCTTGTGTGAATTTAGGATAATAGTGTGTCAGGTTTACCTGTTGGGAGAGAAGTAAGAGGTTCCACTGTGTTAACGTGACTCTGTGATTGACTGGTGACCAGTCCGGGATGAAGTCCACCTTTCACCTGAAGTCATGTAGAATAGATTCCCGCTCTTTACGACCCTGAACAGGATATGCAGTTTGGAAAATGGAAGGATGCATAGTTTGGCAATATCACTGTTTCAGATTGGGGGAAGGTTTATGTTATCGTCACATATTTTACAGCAGGTGTCCTCAGATAAAAGTTGACGAGAGGTCCGGTACAGGAAAATGCTCAGGACATCTGAATGGAAACATGCATTGTAATTCAATTCCAAATATTTTGTCATCAGCATTCAAATACGTAAAAGGAGTCCCAATTTTTTTTGTATTGCAATAATTTATTGCTGATTTTCACATTGGACTGAAAACATTCCATTTATCCGGCTTTGTAAAATATAAGTGTGTGAAGAAGTGACCTGTCTGGTTAAATAATTGAGCTTGAAGCAAACCATTGAAGGCCTAACCAGGTCATGGAAAACTTTTGTAAAAAAAAATGTAGGATGCAAGAGAAAAAGTCATCTGGACAATTGTGAGTCGACTGACCCAGATGAAGAAAGGCAGGATTCACTGCCACAAAAGTGCCGCTACTGTTTTGTGACTATGAACATTTTGAATATCATGTCATTCATTGACACAGGCTACTTAGGAAACCCTGAGTTGTAATTAGGTCATTTGGACATTTCCCTGGACTATTTAAAAAGAGTCAGTCAGAGTGAATATGGAAAATTCTGCTTGTGACTCATGCACACTGTGCCTGGAATTCCCTCTTTACCATTGGCCAGCCGAGACTTCTGCTTTGCTACAAATTGAATTGAATTAAAAAGGAAGAGAAAAGTATCAAGTCAAGGTTTTTCCCCCCACTGTTAACCTTTCCACTCTGCTCAACCCACCCAAGCTAAAAGAAGTTCAGTCATAAACATCAATTCTTTTCCTTGAGTATGCCAATGTGTGTTGTATGGGGCTGATGTTTTTGTTTCCCATCCTACACCATCGCTACCCGCCATTCCGCTCTTGTCACGCAATGCCAAATTCAAGCGCAGTACTTTCATGTGCGTTTCGCAAAACCCAAGACATTGCAAATATTGTAAACTTTTAGTCATGATATGAGATTTGTATCAGAAAAAGTTCAGCTTTACCACTTGAGACTGTATCTTTTTTATGAGTGATGCATTGAACAGCTTTAACTCAGAGCGTAGTCGATTTAAGCAGAGGTGGTCAACATCATGAAGAGATGTTTAAGGAAAAAAAAAATATGACATATGCCTTTGCTTTGGGAAGTTGTTGATATGCAAATGCATTCATTGGCTTTGGGTCTGGGTAACGTAACCCCGGCTGTATTTTATTGTATTCAACATGTTTCCCAGGCTTGGCATTGGTTTAAAGAAATGCTGCAGACTTTTGAGAGATAAAAAAAAAAAAAAAAAGAAATTCCCAAACAACCATTCCAGCCTTGTACAAGCTGATGAAAGAGAACATTCTGAGTTTAAAGACACCTCATTTATTTACTCTGCCACTACAGATGTGTGGTTGTATGTGTTATGTGTTAATATTTGTTCAAGTCCAATTTTTATGAACAGATCTTGAGTCCATTATATTTATATTTCTCATTTATCTAAGATGGTGTATTTATTGCTCTACATTCCAATGCTGATTTTCAGTATTCTCGAGAATTAAAAGTCAATTGCTCTTTAAAAGGATATACTTGAATGATTGTTTTCTAATATTGTATCAGTAACATAAACAAATCCTTTATTGTGATAGTTTCTGAGAAAGCATATCCTCCGAAGGCATTTAGATAGATGTTGAGAACATGAGAATTTACATTTATTACTCCCAACATGAGTTGTGATTGGAAAAATCATTGAGATTTTGTCCAGTTGTGCTGGATCATTCTTGCTGCTGAGAAGTGTTCCTTATATCGTTGCATCACATATTACAGGATGAATGGGACTTCTGTCAAACAGGTGCAATTAGTGACATTGGGATCCATTGCTGCCTGCCCGTGCACGTTTACCTTAGACGCGTTTGGTTCATTGATTCATGGTGCCTGACAGGTCAATAAGAAAAGTACCCTGAGGCATCAAGACACTCACACTGTAACTCTGCCTCTGCAGGCCCTTTCCCATTTTTGGACTTTCACCTAATTGCTGCTGCTTTTCTTTTCTTGAGATCAGCGATTTATGTGACATAGAGTAGAGAATATACGGTCAATTATATATGCAAGGGGTGCTCCAATATCGATGTGTGTCTGTGCTGATATTATACGTATAAAAATGCTCCGATACTATAACACTGATGCCTATACTGTTCAAGTGGACTAGGAACCATGTCAGCCAAGTAGTGATTATTTAATGTAAAAAAAATAAAACAATACTAAAGCCAACTGCAAATTAAGCTCTGCGAGTTGCGGCAGCAGATGCGAGAATAAAGTCAGCCCGGCAACACACTGCGACGCGGTCACGACCAAAGGCTAACTGGTTTATTTTGCTAGTAGCATTCAAATCAAATCAAACTTTATTTATATAGCACCTTTCAGACATTAAAACGCGAAAAAAAAAAAAAGTTTATTAGTTTTTATAGTGCAATTCAACCACAGTGAAGTAGCACAATGTAATTAATATCAATTAAACAAACACGCTGATGACTTGACTTGACTTAGATGTCTGAATGATGTGATATTAAAATGATTTTTAATGCATATTTTATTTTTGAAGTAAAATTACTTATTTTTGTGTTGTTTGTGACACCCATCTGGCATCCCCAGCAACGGACGCAGGCTGTGGCTGACTGAGCAAGTGTCACAGAGGTCGATCCAAAGACGAATGTGTTTGCATGCAAAATATGTGTTCTTTTAAAACATCAAAGTATATTTAAATGTATTTAGTATGCATACGTTCATTTAGATTTTAGAGATCTGCATGTACTTTTTTATGTGTTGATTTTTTATTTTATTTTTTTTATACATATCAATGACAGTGAAAAATAAAAATCCCTTTAATAGCCTGGATGTCATGAGTGAACAAAAATGTATGACTTTTGACTTACGACTTGAAATATGGTGGTGACTTGTCTTGCTCCATTTTTTCACAGTATCATGGGACGTAATTGAAACTTGAAGGTTATGACTTAAGACTTGCTTGTGACGTGCACATGTGTGACCTCTGCTGCGTAGTGCAATAGACAACACTGTAAAAGGTTCATTAAATCAGTAATGGTCCCTTTTTGACCATTAGTCTTAACGCGACCCCTGGGGACACGTGCAGTTAACTAGGGAGGTGGAGGGGGGTGGTGTGGAACCGAGCCCAAAATTCCCCTGCCGCGGCAGCCTGCCATTGGCCCGGAGCATGAAATCTGTGTGGGCGCCAAGAACTGCCTTGAAAGCGGCCGTGAAAGCGTGCGTATCGCTCGAAGCACCCAGAGAGCTTGCAATTTGGTAATGTGCAGAAAACGATCCAGCTGATGATTTTGAGAGAGAGAGAGAGAGAGAGAGAGAGAGAGAGAGAGAGATTTTGTGTAAACTCACCCGTTGTTTTTGTAAATAAAATTATCTGATCATTAGACTGATAGGTGTGTTTTGTTGCTGTCGTAAAAATGGAAAACAAACATTTAAAATCAATCCTCAAAAGCTCATGTATGACATTAATGGGCAATGACAAACACAAAGGACTTTTTGGCCGTTTGTTACTTGTACTTATTATACTTAATTTTAATTAATTTACTTTTTTTTTCCCAATTTTATTCATTTGATTGATTTTCATGAAAATTATAATAAACTTGGTGATTTAATTTTGCATGTGAAGTCTACATTTGTAGTATACTCATTAGAAGTGTAACTATTAGCGTGGCAGACATGACAGAAGTGTGCATGTCCATCCCATTGACGGACGAAAACCCCTTTCCGTCAATGCTTAGTTCGTCAATTTTTTTAAGTTTCCCGTCAATCGTCAACAAATTGAGCGCCCGACGGATTGACGGACCTTCCGTCAACATTGACGGAATGGCCACCTCTGGTAATGTGAAAAATAGAGAGCAGGAGAAGAAATAAAAGAATTGACATGCTAAATAACAGACATACGTTTATCAAGTCAATTAAATGAGCAGCAGTTCATGAAATATTGCGTGAGCTGTTAGTGACATCAGCAGCAACCTCCAGAGGGTAAAAATGAAGCTAGGTAATAAAGCTATCCTGATCCAGTCGGGCCAAGCTGGAATTTGCCAAAAAGTAGGGCGGTGCGACTCAGGATAGACTGATGCTACAATATTTAACAATCTGATGGAAAGGCTAAAGCTTGGCCAACATATTTTCCTTCTCTTGATTACCCAACATATACACTTACCTGTGAAATTGGAGGGATGGCATGTCTTGGGCTTGCATGACTTCTTTTGGGATCAGGGGGTGACCATAATCTTTGTTACATCTTTGTAACTACATGACGACAGCAGTAAAATAAACTCAAAAGTCCACAGAAACATCATAAATAGCAATAATTAAGGCTGAACTATTGATATCTTTGTGTTCCAGTATGTTCATCCTTTCATGTCAGACGTGTTCAGTGTACAGGAAACAAGAAATTGGCCTCACGCCAGTATTTTTGGAAGGAAATGTATGTGTGTTCCTAAATGAGCATGTTTGAAACCATGGAATGAAGTAAAACAATACTAAAATGACATTTATCAACTGAAAAACTACACGTAGGTTTCTTTCATCTGTCTATATTTTTATGTCAGTTTGTGTTTCTATTCAAAGCGGACTAAAAGTGATGATTTATGACTTCTTTGCTGTGTGTGGTTGGGACCCTTGAGTACTGCTATATTTCCTCCTTTGTTTGGATTTGTGGGGTCCATCTGCCACATTCATATCCAGTAGGGACCACCCCAAGGGCCCATTCTTGCTATTTGGGTTGCCTAAACACTGGTGAGTTATGCCGTTATAATATTTGTTCCCATTTCCCCAGTGTGCTGTCATTCTAAAAAGTATCTCGGTTAATTCTTCAGCTATTAAAAATTCAGGAGTTTTGCCCCAGACATACCTGCGACAATCAAGCTAATCCTATACTCATTTAATCTCAAAGTATCTCTTCCTTTTAATAAAACTCATTTTGAGATGGAACCAAATACTTTTGCCCTGGCTAAAGAAGGGACAAGCAAATATTGATACACTGCAAGGAAGGTGGAAGAAATAAAAACCTGAATGAAGGAATTTGTCAATTAAAGATAAGCTTGACTTGCTTAACAGTACGAGTCAGGCGAGGTTTTCCCACTTGACCTTCCGCTGCCGTCCCACTCCTTTCAGTCTTCTTTTATGATCAATCATATAGTTTACCTGTTTTTTTTTTGAACGGCCACACAAGTAATGTTCCATACGCATGCAGACGTAAGGACAATGATGTCAAAAAGAGGAAAGAAAATGACCTTTAAACACTAAAACAAAGATTCCATCATGTTTGTGGAATGTCGCGGTTAGCAATATGGAAACCGAATCCAGTGGTTAGTAAAAATAAATAAATAAAAGGATACTCGTCTGCGAAAGGGGGGAAAATCTAAGGAGGTGGTAAAGGGAGCCTCTGGAATTACACACTAAAGTCCCTTTAAACACACACATGTGAGTACACACAGACACTCAAACTCACACGTCTTCCCTGCTACGCAGCTAACCACACTTGGTTAAGGGTGGAGTTAGCTGGTGGAGGTAGGAAGGCACCACTAGAACAATCTCTCTTCAGTACTGGCCTATGTCATTTGAACCAAAAGAACCCTGTTAAACTATCAGCAGTATGGAGGAAGTTCAACTCTGTCAAAGATTTAGCCCATAAATCACAAGAAAGGAAGTAAGGTGTATGATGGGATACTGACAGATCACTCATGATCACACTTCCACTTTCGGGGTATTAACATCCGTGGCCGCATTGCTGTGTAAACATGCTGCACTGTCCTCACATCATTGACATTTTCTTCCCACCCAGTCTCTGAATGCAGAGATCTTAAAGGCAAATTGCTTGCATAATGGCTGTTTCCAAAAATACAGAGTAGGCAGGCACGCTGACCGAGGTTTTGGCAGCATGCCCCAGTGTGGGCACCGGGCCAGCCCTTCTGACTACACATTCCCTTCGCTGGACTAGTCATGCCGGCAGCGGTCTGATGAGAGCAGCAAGACAGCCTTTATTCTGCCAGCCTGTCCTCCAGCCCCCCCCCCCCCTCATTAAACAGCCTACTGAGCATCACACTCACCTCAGTGTGGGATTTTCCTGAAAGTGAATGAACTTCTCTACTGTGTTTCCTTTTTCCTGAGCTGACCTGGTTTCTTGTGTCTGAGACAAAGTAAAACTGATGCACATACGAGTGATTGGTTTTCATTTCCATTTTAGAAAAGGCTATTGTTTGTGTGTTCACTTGGTACTATTCATGCTCAGTGTCTGTAAAGGCCTTGTTAGGCCACTTCTACATTGGTATGTCGTTGAGGAGTGTCGGGGGGCTAGCTAGCGAATCGGCGCATGGGGCAAGAACAGGATGTGACAAATACAGAAAAACAGTAAGCGATGGAAAGCCTTTACAATTTTTTTAAATTTTGCACATTATCACCCTTCGCATTTGGACGTAATTATGTTTGTCTGGAAAGAATCTCAAGAAGATTAATTCATCACTGCGGCGGCATGGCTCAGTGCTTGAGTGGTCGTCTCTCATTCGTGAGGTTGGGCTATATAAAAAGCAGTCCATTTCCCATTAAGGGCGGGAGCGCATTACCGCGTTTCTACCATGAGAGCCGCTCTAGCGCTCTTCTACCTTTTACTCATTTGCTCCCAATAACGTGTAAATACATTTTTTTATGTTTTAAGTGTCCCAAAGACGTATTTATACGTTTTTTTGTTTTGTTTTGGGGTTTTTTTGTTAGTTTTTTTTAATGCTAGCGCATACAAAAGGCTTTGATGCAGCCTCTCAACTGCAAAGAACGGTTGAAGAAATGGTAGTTATTACACAAACGGCCAGCAGGTGGCAGCAGAGCAAAGGAGATCAACCAGGGCCATCTAGAAAAAAGCTAAATTACTTACAATTTTAAATAGATTTGTGAAAACTGATGAAACTTAGCTTTCTTCTAATGCTAATTGCTGCAAAACGGAAAAAGATAGAAACATACTTTTTTTTTCCAGATGAAAGAAGAGACTTTAATCTTTCTAGTGGTAGGTACTAGGTTCCATGCTTTTATAGCAATTGAACACAATATTCTGTGGGCCTTGCAAAAACAGTCAAAAGCCAGTAAAACAGCCGGGAGCGAACGGGATTGCTTCTGTGAAAATGGCTGGGAGTGAATGAGTTAAACCTGGGAGAGCGGATAAGTCATTTTGTTTGTTTTAACCAATTATTGGTCTCTTAGCCGAAGAAATGCATCAAAATATACACGAGAGGGTCACATGGGCCTGGTAGCATTATTCGAGCATTCATGGCTAACAGAATCGCGGGAGTTATGAAATAAATGACGGGAAGACTTTGAATCAGTGTAACCAGTTGAAGAATTATGTTTGTAGACAATGAGGATGTTGAACATTTCAACAGCTTTGTAACGGAATTGGCCACGAATAACTACCACTCGATTCCCTGAGGTTGTTACAATTGCAGGCCAGTGTTGAAGGTACCTGCATACCTGCAGATGCCACACAGTTGTTTATTGATTTTTAAAAAACATATATTGAAGGTTTATAATAATACATTTAGGTTTGTGTGAACACCACAGGTGTAAGCTCTGAAATATTTTTGGAATTATGTTTCTATATGCTTCACGAGCTGAGATATCAATTATTTAGTAGGCATTGACAATATTGTTGAATTTCCAGGAAAACTTGAGGTTGTCGGAGGTGATTCTAAAGTTACCCATAGGTTTTAGTGGCAAGTTTTGCCAGACCTTAATGAGTTAGAGAGGCTGACATTGTGTGACATTATCATTAAAGAGTATGTTGATAGAGTGATGAAAGCCAAACTATGGCGAGACATAGAGATGCCAGGTAGCCTTTACTTTTTATATTACACGATACTCTGTAGTGAGCTTTCCGGTTGCCTTTTTCTAACCATGAGGAATAGTGACTACCGCCACCGACGGTATAAAGAATATTTTGTGTCACTTATGTAGAAAGTACTTAGTAGTCGGTGTCTGTTTGTTGAGGTGTGCATTTACGACATTTTTCTGGCGTGTCGTGTTGACGGTTGACACAACACAGGCGGTAAGCGTTGGTCACATTTGTCTCACGTCAGATTGGTGTATCGAGGCCTTAAAGAGTGATTTACTCAAGTTTCTAGATATTTCTATTGCTACACACTTGAGTTCACCTATCTTGGCAGCAATTATATCTCCAACCATTTCTTTCAGTCACATTAGGTTGATCTTGTGTTACAGAGAACACAAACACAAAGCTCAGCGATGCTGAGTCTGTAGTCCTTTAAGCTAACAGATTTTCAGAGATCTGCAGCTTATTGGCAAGGAAACAAGGAATTGTGAAAGCAATTATAGCCCAAAACAGTGAAGTGATGAGTCGACAAAGATTTTCACAGTTGACCAGCATTTTTTCACGCAAGCAGACACCACATTTAATTCTGCACCGAAATGACAAGAAGGACGTCCAGGAAATTGAGTTTTCACTCAACTACCCCTTACCCATTTCCTCACCTCAGAGAGAATGTGAATACTTGCCATGCATGTGTAATGGAACAAATCTCCAATTTCATGACTTGAAACACCTTTACCATAAATATACCAGTTCACCAGTCCTGAGCGATGTCAATCTAACCTAATGTTGGTGTTGTGGGAACGCCACACGCGATGCTTGAGAAGCTTTATAATGTGAAAGACGACTTACAGAAAGGAAGTGTGCACACCCAACCTTAATTGACCCCCGAAAGCCCACTAAAACACTCTTTTGGAACCAATTTTTGAGCAGGCATGCAAAATTTGATATCACCATATGCCTTCCATGCTTGCAGTTTGGCACCACCAATACTCTTGACAGTCCAAGGTCAATTTATACCTTTCAAGATAAAATCAGATAAGCCAGGTCTCACAAAATACTGAGACTGATATGCATGGCTTGTGTGTGAAGTATTGAAGCATTTGATTCGTGTGGTTCAAGTGCAGAATCTATTGAAATGCACACATCTGGAGGGAAGTATACTCAGCATACATTGAAAAATAAATGGTCCGTCTTTGTAAACTAGCAGCTGAGGCATTGGTGCTACTTTCTTCATACTGGTCTTTTTTGTTGCCATAGCCATTCATCCACCGCCCTCAACCTCAACGGGCGGTCTGGGCAAATACAATTGAGGCTATGATGTATGATGGTGACTGTTGACTTTGAGGCGATGGATCAAGCACTGACTGATGGAGATGCTGGCAGGGCCTTTCATGCCACTTTCCCCAACCTGCGGCTAAGACAGCTGCAGACACTCTGGCTTTCAGAGTGTGCGGAGCTGCAGAGAAGATGTGATTTTTCACAACCAGGTCTAAAACCCAGCCGGGTCGCAGCCTCAGGCCTCCCTTCCCATGTGCTAAATACCTTGGAAAGGTTTACCAAAGGCTGAGACATATCGGAAACATACACCAGATAAGGAAGATGCCATTTTACCTCAGCTTCCCAATCTTCTGTCCCCGTCTTTTAGTCTTTAATGAAAGAGCTTTGACCTGAAACACTGCTGCATGTTGAGTGTGGGTGTCAGATCATAGAATAAGTCAAGTAACAAGACATTTCCAGACGATTTGGAAGTACGGTTTAGAATTGTATAAGTCGAAGCATTGTGTTTATTTTACACAGTGCGGGTAATATTTCATTGTGGTATTTGGAGATGCACACGCTTTTTGTGTGTGTGTGTGGGGGGGGGGGGGGGATGAATTAGTATGTCACAATGGAAGTCAATTAAGGCCTGGGTGCCATTACTCGTCTAGTCTTTTACATGATTATTTGTGACCCTTGTAAGCTAATCATATTGTCATATTGGGAGGAGGAGGAGGGGGGGGGGGGAGACAGAAAATACGGATTCTGTTTGATGACTGAACTAAGTGTGCAGAAGAAAACATTATTAGAGCATCCTTAAAATTTCACAGATAACTCAAGAAACAAATTTTTACAGAATGCTGTGCAGCTGCTTAACCTCATAGTTTGGGAGAAAAAGACTTGCCTGATTTTTATGAAAATTAAAGTGAAGCCAAAGTAGTCCATTAGATACTGAATTTGTGCCAATAGATTTATTTTGACATTTAAAGCAGTAATATTTCTTTAAAACAGGGACCTTCAAATCCAGCATATTTTTAGAATTGTACTCACTGACTGAAACCCTTTTACGAACGTCACCCCGTCCTGGGTGGAGGTCGGCTTACTTACACACCACATTCTCATTAAGTAATCTTTAAATGTTATTTCTACTCACTTGAAGGAGACGTGGGAAGGTTAAAATGTGCATAGACAAATGTATTATTGTGTAAATCATAATGATGATTACGGCCTCTTCTGTGGCTTCTGCATGTCAAAACCACGGAAAAAAAGAGAAGTAGGTCAGATTTAAGTTCCCTATGAATGACTTTTTGGTGCTAAACTGTAGCTTTCATCTGGTCTGGCCTGAAAAAAAAAGCAGCAGCAGTTGTGGCCAAAGTAAACAAGGACCTGAGAGGCCGTGTCTGGGATGCCTGAGGAAAGGCAACAAGCGTCACTGTGCCCAATATGAAATGTCTAAAGACCTAGATATTCCTCCATGATCTAAGTCTTCTTCAGCAAAGCATAAACGCTGTAACATTGTGTCACTGTACAAAAGGAGTCTGTGAATCTGATACCGACTGTCAACTTTTTAGGGGTTGGTCTGGCATTTGTATCATCCTGTGCTGTTTTCTGCTTCATCATTTTGAAACAATGTGTGTGATGACTTATGAGGACTAGCGCATGTACTATATATATATTTTTTTGTTTTTGTTTATTTTTGTGTTTTTATAATTAGGACATTTTCGGTTAGGTTACACTCTTGGCAGAGTTTGACAATGTGATGACATTCTGTAGTTGTGCCTTGCAAGCAATTTCGCAACATGATGCAATGGTGCGCTCTGCTGGATGAAATGGGGAGAAAAAAAATACACATTACTCATGAAAATCATTTCAAAATGTTCATGTTGCTTGGTCCAGTTAATCACTCACGGTTGTTTTTACTACAAGTTGGAGAAACTCATGTCATTTCCTACATTCATAGAATGTGAATAATGTGCAATGTTTAACTAGTAACCATATTTTTCACATGTTTTTAATATGTTAATAGAAGCATTTTGATACAATAGCTAAAGCGTTTTAACTGATCGGATCTTCTGTGTTCCTCCAGGTCTGATTTGCCGGGCTGCCAGATCATCAGCTCAAAATGAAAGTAAAGAGATGAGCCTGCATCACGCAGCCCTGTCCTTGCACTTCCTGCCAGTGGACGTTTGCTGATTCATGCACTCCAGAAGACGATGCCTCTGTCACCCAGACACCTCATCTGAGAAGCAGACCTTCAACGCACTCATTGTGCACCATGGCAGGAGAGACTCAGCAAATGCATGCTGTCAAAGAGCTGGGCGCTGAGTCCAAACTGCAGGATGAGGGGACAGCGGTGCAACAGCAGAGCGTCAAAACCACAAAAGAGTCTTCAGAGCACTTTTCAAGCGCAGACACTGATGCCAGAGCCAGCAGCAGAGGCCCCAAGCTTGACAAAGTAAAAAAGGAGCGCACCGGTACTCAGCAGCGTGAGGCTGTAATACGGCCACAGCAGGCAGGCAAGATTGACTTCAGATCATTGCAGAACAGATCAAAGTTTGCCGTTGACGGAACCTGGTCCAGTGGCAAAGGAAGTCCCCAATCACCAAGTGGAAAGGGACGCGGCAGAGAGAAGAGTAAGCGGTCTGGGAAGTCAGAGCGCGGCAACCCACAGCACCTGTATAGTCTCAGCATAACCAACACTCGCTCCAACCTCAACATTGGGATTGCATACCCACAGCAGAAGGTTTCACCAGCAACAAAACTGGACACCGGCCGTGGCCCAGTCTCGGGCAGCTACAGATTCCACACACCCAGTATACCAGAGAGAGAGGTTGAGATACAGCAAGAAGAGCTCAACTACAACCGCTGTTTCCAAGAGGCCTCCTCGAACCTTACCTCTCCAAGCTTTACCTCACAGGCACTGGGATCTTCAAGTGGGACGCCGTCCCACCAACATCTCCCCCTGTCACAGAAACAGCAGCCTGCCACAATGGAGAACAACAATGCACAGTCGGGCGGCCAGCTGATCTTGACTGACTTTCAGCTGAGTGCCTCGAACGCGTGGCAGTCTCCTGACAAGACTTTTAATGGTGCTAGCTATGCTTCATCGCAAAAATCCACTACTCATACAGACAATAAGACAAATGCCCCTGTGCCTGGTTCCTTTCAATATGGATATAATTTTTTGGAAGAGTCAACCTCTGACTCTTTTTCCTGTGAACAGAACCCACAATCCCAAGACTTTACAGACTCCTCTCTCGGTTCTGTTCATGGGACTCATAATTCATTTTCCTTTTTGCCTGCAGACGGGCCAAACCTTGCTCAGAACAGCACTAAATTCAGTAATGAACAGCAGCAGGAGCCCAGAAGCTCTTCATACCCTCACGCCCAGCAGCCACCGTTTATTCAAGGGGTTGCAGCCTCCATTCAGTGCACCAGGAATCTGAGCGAGGACTCGACCAGCAGTGACAGCTCCACTTCCAACTCGCAGCAGCCGGAGCAGGGGAAGAATGCCCTGCCAGACAGCACAGACGGTCTCGGACAAGTCGACAGTAAAGATGCAGCCATTGCCCCAGGGAGCACGAGGAACTGTCACCTGAAAGACACAAGTGTCAACCAAAGAACACAAGCAAGTGTGCACCACACAAGAACTATTCCACACACACAAATGCACTTTCTTAGCAAAACAATAAACAGTTCAACAGTCAATCGTGTTCACACAAGCTCAGTGCAATTTGATAAAAACAGCAATAATAATGTTTTAAATGGGCTACCACACTCCTGGGAGGGGCCTAATAAGACATTTTTACCAGTGGAGCAAAACTCAATTCAGTACGGTGATGTGACTGACAAATTTCAGTTTCAGTCTGCCCCTGACAAAAGACTACATGTATCGAAAGACAACAGAATGCAGTGGCAGCAACTACGGCCAGCAGCCGAATTGAGTTTTCAAAGCAAAATAAGTAATCAGAAAGTGTCCTACATGGTTTCTCCATCTGAATGGCAGGACGATAATAAATCACATAAAAATAGCTCGCTGAAAATCCCCAGTTCATTTCAAAGCAGCAGAAATAGCGAAGCTTTTTCAAACCAAAGACAAGAGGCTGTCAAACAGGTCTCAACTTTCAAAGTAGAAATGAGTCATGCGCAACTATGTGAATCCAAAAATAAGGCTGTATATTTTGGGCTCAACCAAACTATTCCGGTATCATCATCCAGGAACTACAACTTTTCACCATTACAAGTCGCACCCATGGGCCTGATGATGGTGTCGCCCTACGAATCCCCTTTGCCCTCGCCAGCTCACACCCCTGCATCTAGTAGCACCTGCTCGTCCCTCTCCCCAGCATCCACCAGCCCTGTCAACAGCACATCTGAGGATAGTCAAATGTCAAAGTCAGGTGGCCCCGTCCCGTTTTATCACCAGCCTCAGTCCAAAACCCAGTTAGCTTCCGATCACCTAAACGCTCACCATCAGTTCCATGCCGAAGGTCAAAGAAACATTCCTTACGCACCAGACAGAGACAAAGACAACATGATGGGCTACCTGCATAGTAACACACACTCAAAGACAACAATGGATGGGAGCAAAGGTTACATGGACAGTTATGGGATGCAGCATCACCAGCCTCCCCCACCTTACTCCGCACATCAGCTGTTTCCCACCTCACTAACTACTGCAAATCTTGACCAGTTAGATGTACTTCTGACTTGTAAGCAGTGTGATCAAAATTTCAGCAATGTTGCTTCTTTTCTAGGACATAAGCAATACTGCACACAGCCCAATATGCCAAAGATAGAAGACAACAGGAAATTCCACACAGAACCACCGAAAGCAGTGTCATCGTCGCCAAATGTTTCCATGCCACGATGCCCTTCTGACCTTCATCTTTCTCTTTTGGGCCTGAATAAGAATGGAGAATTGATATCAGACAATGAAACCAAAGTTGACAGCAAGGATGATCCATTGAAGCTTAACTTGTTCTCTGGGCCTGGCAACCTCCCCGTTCCTCTCCCCGAACTGGAAATGGAGGATGCCAAGTTAGACAGCTTAATTACAGAAGCTCTGAATGGGCTCGGGTATCAGTCAGACAATGCAGAAATAGACAGTAGCTTTATTGATGCATTCGCCGATGATGACCTCAACACTGTCAAAGCAACATCAAACAAACAGTGTGTGAAAACAAAAGAATCTGTCGAAGTTGAGAACAAAGACAAACAAGCGGCACTCGACAGCAGTTCTTCCAGACAGGAAAATTCCTTTTACGACTCAGATGTTGACAACCTTAAGAGAAACAAAACATGCAGCGACAAACTGGCGAAAACACCTTTGAAATTTGAGCGTGATCAGAAAAAAAACACTAAAAAAGAGACCTCCCCTAAAAATCCCAAAACTGCCTCAAGGGAGAAGATGAAGGAACACGAGAGTAAAGTGAAGGAGGCCAGAAAGCTGTGCAAAAGTGACGATGAAAGCGCAAGTACCCCAAGGTTTCTCTTATCCAGCAGGTTCTCTGAACGCTGCGCTTTTAAAAGCTCTCAGGACAAATCTGCACTTGGAGCGTCAATGCCCAACCAAACCTCCACATCTCCAACCTCGAGGACTGCAGTGAAAGAGAGCAAGAGGAGAAGCACTGGAGGTGGCACCTGGAGCAAAGAACTCATCCATAAAATAGTTCAACAAAAAAATAAGCTCAATGTTAAAGGCAGCAAGAACCTCCAGTTCTCCTTAGTGATGGAAAGACTGACGCCCACTGTACAGAACCCTGCATTCGGAGAGTACGACTATGTTTCAGACTCAGATGATGAATGTGAGCCAGTAAAAATAGCAAGCCAGGGCCGACTAAACCAAAGTAGTCGGTGTAAGTACACATACACCAAAGAGTGTAAATGGCGAGCTCGGAGTGAGAGGGACCGAGCGGCGTGGAGGCATGACTCAAAAGAGTGTTTTGAGGTGAAGAAAAGTGAGGAGATTTCGCTGCCACCTGACAAACATGGTTCCCCACAGAGACTGAAGAGGAGGGGTAGCAGGTCCTCCACAAGCAGTGACCTCAGCACATATGTGAGTGTTTCAAGCGACAGCATGAACAGCCCTAAAAGCATTGACCGCATTGAATCGGACTGTGAGAGGAAGGCTGACATTAAAAAAAAAGAATCTCCCGAAGAGAAAATAAATGAAAGTTCCTCCCCACGGAAGTCATGCAATGAGGCCAGCACGCTAGCACTGACGTTCACGAAATCTTTGAAGAGGTGTAACGCTGACAAGGCCAATCTCTTTGACAACAAAGATAGTACAGAGAATTCAACCAACTCAATTCCGCATGCGGGAATTGTTGACCCAATGCCATCCTCATCAGTCACAGCTTTTGAAAAAACAACATATGGCGATCTCAAATCAAGAGAGCTGATGTCTAACAGCAAAGGAAATATCCCGACAGTCAGTGTGTGCACAAACACACTAGAAAGCACAGACAATCTGTGCCCCAAAGAAGAACAGATCCAGTGTGGCAGTGCAGATAACAAACCATTGCCGTTTATTTCACACTCTCCCACTTGCAACAAAGAAACAGATTCTAATGTTGACAAAA
Source organism: Festucalex cinctus (assembly GCF_051991245.1). NCBI lineage: Eukaryota > Metazoa > Chordata > Actinopteri > Syngnathiformes > Syngnathidae > Festucalex > Festucalex cinctus. The sequence goes on along the minus strand of NC_135413.1, from coordinate 20,299,209 downwards.
GTAAAAAGGGCAAAAGAAGACCCCGCCCCACACAGACAGAAATGTCGGGCAGCACTCCGTTTGAAAAACAGCCAAAGGAGGCGAAGGCGATCGCTGAATTAAATGAGCTAGACATGCACAAACCTGCATCTCTTTGCGCCTCCCTGATTGATGAAGTGTGCCTTTCACCAACCCAAAGCCAGGGTCCCTTGATACAAAAAGACACACTCCACCTTATGCCTTACACCCTGGATCAGGATCAGGGGCTCATGAAGTCCCCTCTTACATTTGACACTTCATCAATGTTTGGTGACCTAGCAGCATTCGACAGTGGCCTTTACTCTGACATGCCGCTTCAGAAAGACGGTTTCCATTCATTAGAGAGCACAGCTGACAAAAAAGAAGAGTTTGTGCCCTCATTTTCTCCTTTTCTGGAACAAAGAGACTGGAACCTAATAGTAAGCCCAGTACTACCAGATGAAATTTCTAACTATAAAGGCAATTTTGATAAATCCAATGAAAAGAAAACCGATTACAACGATGTGGCTTTGTCTCTGCCAGAAAAAATAATTGACTACAGTGCAAATCTTAACAGCTGTGCCTCGGAGGATGAATTGGAAATAAAGCGAATTGTGAACGAGCTTGAAAACCAGCTGCAGACAACTAAGTTGGAAACTCCACTCAGCCAAGAGGACCCAAAGCAGCTGCAAATGAGCAAATTCTCACCTTTACGACTGAGTGAAGAGTCTGAAAATGATACAGACGCTCCGGGGGCTTCAGAGCCCTTCAATGAACCAGAACTTCCATGGACCAGTCCATTCCACTTTGACCTGGTGAGCGGACATCACAGTCCCCACAGTGAGACAGGAGCCCTTGAGCAATATGCTAGAAAAGAGGGTGACACTTCAAATGGAATCATGATAAACTCGCAACTCCATAACGACAACAAGCCAGAGGGGAGAAATCTCAAAAAAGACATTGCTGTTGAAAGAAAAGAGGACACCTTAGAAGAGAACCAATACACAGAAAACTTGATGAAAAGTATTGAGGTCATGTCTGACTCTCTATTCAAAAGTGAATCCATTATATCAGAACACATGGAGCCAAATGCCACCTCTCTCACAAGTCCACAACAAGAAAGTGAGTGTCATTCAGCTCAGGGAGAGGATCAGAGTGAAAAGGTGGCAATTACTAAGAAGCAGGATATATTTTCACCTTCAAATATCAGGGAGCAGAAGGACAAAATTGAATTCATTCTCAAAGAGTCACAGTCAGCCCTCTCTCGCAGTGCTGACCACATCGTCTGTGTAAACCAGCACATTTCATTAGAGCCCACCAAAAACAGCGCTAGCAAGGCCGAGATGGAATTAATTTCAGATGGCCATGCACCTGAGATGAATACGCTGATTGAATTTTCTCATCGCTCAAGCGCGGTGGATTCACATGCAGATGAGGACACTAATGCAGACAAAAATGTAAATCCGCTACTTCAGAATTGTGTCGTTCCACCACATTTAACAGATAGCTTTCAGGAAGCAGAGGCACACGTTCCTTCATCAGCTACGCTTCTTCAATCCAGCGTGGACATTCACAAGTCACCAGAAGAAGTGATGGCCAATGGTGATGAATTGAAATGTGGTCACGCCGAAAGTACCATTGAGAATAGACATTGTTTAGTTGACATTCACAATGTTAGCCCAAATCCTGACTTATTAGTGGACATAATCACCACAAATAAGCCCTGCAGTCCAATTCTAGTGGAAAGCAACACAGAATGTACCCAGGACGGCTTAACATTTCAAGACATTCAATCACTGGGACAAAACAGTCTGTTAGTCCTTAGCCAGATGGAAAACCTCAATAACACTGACGCTATAAGTTATCCCTGTAAGGCTCCTCAGCTTGATAACTCTTTGAAAAGTGAATCAAATCTGTCTTTTAATGCACTTCAAAGAAAAGAGGATCTTTTAGATGTTCACGACATCAGAGAAGATCTACCTGTGGACTTCATGGCAAGCCACGTGAACTCACCATGCAGAGAGGGAGTAGAGGGAGATCAATGTAACTTTCTACACACCTCTTCACCAGTCAGCCCGATTTTAGCACAACAGCAGGAAATGAACATACAAGAAGACACACATCAAAGTCAATGTAATGGCTCTGGTGACCCAAGTCCGATTCAAACAACAAGATTGCCTGGTGCTAAGCCTGAATACCAAAACGAGGTCATGGACTGTGATGTAGCCATGAAGACAACAGTCGATATGGACTCTTCTTTGACTAGTCCACCGCATCTTGAACTCCCTAATCCTGATACCAACATACATTTCCCAGCTCCTGCGCCCAGCACAGTTGAGCAATCAGAAAACTTCGACAAAAGTGATCCTTCTCATGACGACTTCAAGCTCAGTCCTCTGAATTACAAAAACAACTCGGATGAGCCTCCGCAACTCACTCAATATGACTACATACCAATCTCACCAGCGAGCAAATTGGATGGCAATCCCTACATAAAACACAGCAATGAACACGAGCAATGCTTTTCTCCAACATTGATTGTTAACAAACCACCCACTGACACAATATTGGCACTGAACCCAGTTGAGGCAAATAAACTAAGTTCACTAAATGAACCACTGGACATGTGTTTGGATCTTTCAGCTGAAATCCAAAGCACAAATTCCTCAGCTGGTAATATAAATGAGAATGTGGAGGATGAGCCCGATTTCTGTGAATCTATCAAATTGCCTCTTAGAAAGTTTGAATCATCATCAGCAACGGCAGAGCGCAGTCTGCTTCCCATTCAGGACATTTCAGGTTGTCTGCTCACCCCTAAGCCACTCATCCTCTGTGAGAATGAACCATCATTAGAACCTGGCCAGTGTTTGAAAAAAGAGACATCACCAAAAAAGGTTCCGAACAACCTTCAGCAAGGGAAAGTACTTTGTGAAATCTGCTTCCTGTGCTTCAGGACTGTGCCAGGTTTGAAGAGACATAAGGCCATGAAACATGCGGCCAGAAGTGAAAAGCCTGTTGGCCCACCAAGCACAACACCAGGCAATCAGGTGATCTCGCATATTTATGAAGCATCACAAACTGGAGAGAAGGAACATAAAAATGACTCACAGCCCTCCCCAACCCAAATAGATGAGCTGACAGAGACGAGTGCCGCCCTGATATCAAAAGCTTCGGCGACTGAGTCAGCCACGGAAGAAATGGCAGATAAGACAAGTGCAGTGGCAGGGGATGAAATGGGAAATCACAATTCTCTACTGCCAACCAAAACAAAAACGAACAGCAAAGCTCGGAAGAACAAACCTAGCGAGGGAAACTCGAAGCTTGACCCGTTCTCAGATGAGCTTTTGAATATATTAAAAACAGACCTCCTTCAGGCTATAACTCCAGAGTTTAAAAGCAATGTGCCGCTCGAGCAAGAACAGCCTGACAGACGTGGAACTGGAACAGAGGAAACACTTTGCAGTCTGACTTCAAACTCTGGCTCTGAGTTTGAGAATGCATCACAATCTCCAACTGAAGAGACAAATGTTCTCAGTGAAAGTGCAAGTTTCAATCGAGTCACAGATACAGACAAGATTTTATGCACAGACCTGAGTGAGGAGGTGAAAGGGCAAGTAGAGGAGAATATGACCAAAAAACACCTCACATCCAGCAAGAATCTGTGTGCTGCTACAGATGAACAATCACATGAGAAACTAGCCCAAGAGATTCTTCAAAAAGTGGCAGTCGAGGTCAAGTGTGAACTAAACGACGTCTCGTCAGACAAGCTACAACCGCTCGCTTGCTTGTCTCCGCCTCCTCTCACTCCTCCCGGCATAAGTCCTGATCTGAAGGCCTTACTTGACGATGACACCATATTCTCACAATTGTTTCCAAGAGACGAAGAAGCAAAGAGGAAAAAGTGCCCGCGGGTTTATGGAAAAAGAAATAAAAGGCAGAAGCTTTCATCCGATTCGGATGTTGCTCAGGACTGCACCCCGCCACCAGAAACGCACAACACAACCTCTCACTTGGACAGCCAAACAGATAAGACACTCAGTGACAACCAAACAACCCCCTGTGAATATGAGACTATATCTATCGATGATACCATCATGTTAAACATGTGTCATAACAGTGCGCTCAAGGTCCCTGATGTAAAGACAGTTTCTGAAGATAAACTAAATGATCAAGAAGAAGAACAAAACAACCTTTTGAATCCATTTCAAAGCACTGTTGATCAAGCTTCAGTTGAGTGGAGCAGCTCTCAGGATTTCTGTGTCAATTCAGACTCCACGGCAACCTCCGAGCCAATCAGTAAAGCGGAGGCGACAAACCCAGCTTGCTCTCTGCCCCCGCGTGTCACAGAGAGTGCTCATAACCTCCACATTGACATTCAAAACATCAACACCACCTTTCAACTACCTGAAATTCAGTTCTTTGATTCCAGCAAAGATGTCCCGGTGACTCCTCCCACTGCACCCGGCAACATGGAGAACAAGGACGATGAAAAATCCAAAAAGCTACTAGAGCGACGAGGCCGAAAGCGACAAGAAGGTGGAATAAAGGTCAAAGATAAGCAGTACAAGTGCAAGGTGTGCTTCACTTGGTTCCTCACTCTTGGCGAGCTCAACTTTCACAAGTTGTCCCACAATCCATCACCGCCGCCAACCTGCTACATGTGTGTCCAACGCAAGTTCAGCTCCAGGGAGCAGTTGCGAGACCACCTGTGGGAGAAGCATGCAAAGAACAAAAGTGGGATTTGGACCTGCGGCATGTGTTTGAAGGAGATCTCAGATGTGTGGATGTACAATGAGCATTTGCGAGAGCATGCCACTCAGTTTGCTCGCCGGGGTCAGACTCAGGGCTCCATGTTGACCATCCCGGGCTGCTTCATGCAGGAAACAGCCGTGAAGAACTTCATCACTTCCATCATGCAGCATCGGCCTAGCAAAGCCAATAGAGAGTCCAGCAAAGCCACTAAAGAACAAGAAAAAACAGTTGCTGCAAACTTGGAAGCAGGCAAAACCCAAGAAGGATCTGAGCGAAAGCTTCACAAATCAAAAGGAGGAAGCGGCAGCAAGAACACACTCACCCCACTTGAGGTCCTTCACAAAACAGAAGCACCTAAAAATGTGGAAATGCACCCCAATTGCAAGGACCCCTCCAGAGACTGCCACCACTGTGGGAAGCGCTTCCCTAAACCCTTCAAACTTCAGCGCCATCTGGTGGTTCACAATTTGGAGAAGATCTTCCTGTGTCACAAATGTCCCGTCTCGTATCAAGAGGTGCACGACCTCAAAGAGCACCTGAAGATGGCGCACAAGGAAGCTGACGAACCAGACTCCAAACACACAACCCTCTACACCTGTGAGTTGTGTGCTGATGTCATGCATGTGATCAAAAAGTCTTTCATCTGCAGCACCTGCAACTACACCTTCTCGAAGAAGGAGCAGTTTGATCGCCATATGGAAAAGCACCTGTCGGGGGGGAACAAAATCTTCAAATTCCGAGGCGTTCACAGGCCTGTCAAAGCATCTCTGTGCAAAGATGATGAATGTGATTCCCCTGCAAGCAAAAAGAGAAGGATTCTCTCCGACAGCCTGCAGGAGAACAGCACGGACAGCGGCATTGCCAGTGTGGGCTCGCTAAATCAAGCCTATGAAACGCAGACTCCGAAAGTGACTGTGCCAATGTTGGATGACTCCACGCAGACCACCACTCATGACTACCACAGTGACACAAACAGCACAAATGTAAAGACTGAGGACATTGCTGAGGGTTACTCCGATCTCCTGGTAGAGCTGGAGAAATGCGTTCCTACGGGCTCCTCCACTGATGCCCCCAAGGAAGAGCAAAATGACGAAACACCCGCAGCTAATCTTGATCAAGAAGGTAATGGCGAATCGACAAGCGAACCGTGTGATGTGAAAGAGGAGAATGAGTCTGTGTGCATTAGAGTGGAGACCCCCGAGTGGTCAGCATCTCAAGAGAGAGTTAGTGAGAGGGAGGAGACAATTAAAGTGAATGACATCTCACCTTATGGCGACACGGAATCAAGTGATTCACTTCCACTGAGTCAAGACTCTTTCAGCAGTCTGAGAGAACCGCAAGTCACCGCAAAGACACCTGAGTCTCGACTAGCCCCTGATGTGATGGCTGAAAATTCTACACAAAGAGCTGCCAGCAAACATCAAGCTTCATTGAATGGGGCGGAACAGAAGGACAACATCAGAACAAGTGACAACGCTAAACCCAGCGTGAAGGCGACAGAATCGACACAGGTCCTCCAATCCAAGGCTTCGACTACATCGTCTGCATCACATGAGGAGAAAGAACCCCAGAGAGCTCTGAAGAAGAGGAAGGAGGTCAAGTCCACAAACAGCCTGCCCAGAGTTTCCTTCCCAGCAACTCAGGAGAACTTCGGCGTGGACCCCAAGGCCAAAAAGAAGTACCACCCCAGCAAGTGTTTGAATCCCTCCGCTCAAAGAAAATTCGACGGGCCCAACGACTACCCCGTTCTTGCTTCAGTGCGAGATGATGTTGTGAGCAACAAAATCATATCCAAGTGCAAGACGTCAACCTTGGGGTTGCAGTTGAAACGAAATCTGCTTGATAGCTGCGCACCAAAGAAAGCCGACATTGCCGCCCCTCTTAACGGCGATTACAAAAGCAAAAAGGGAACTGTGGGGCGGCCCCTGCACACCTCCATCTCCAAAGTGTCTTCTGTCCCCATGAACAATTCTTTGAACAAGTCCAGATCAAAGCAAGGGGTGAGGTCAGTGGAGAGTCACTCCTACAGGACAGCAGAGTCTCAAAACCACCTCCTAAGCCAGCTGTTCGGCCAGAAACTCACAAGCTTTAAGATTCCTTTAAGGAAGGACACGTCCGAATCGATTAACTGAGCGGACACTGAGGGACCTGTGAATGAAAACTTTTAACATTTCACAGTTTGTAAGATTTGATACTTAATTCATTATGGTGAATGAGATTGCACAGCTCTTTTCTGTGAAATGCTATCTTAAATACATAGTCACTTTATGTCTTCTTTGTACATGCGCTTGTATCACACAAATGTGAGGACAAATGCCAAATATTTTTTTTTCTATAAATGAAAAATCTTTTCTGCTTTTGCTTTTTTAATTATATATATATATATATATATTATCTGTTCCAGAGATTATATTTCAGATGTTTATTAAAAAAAAGAAAAGAAAAATACTTGAAAAGAAAGTCAAATACATCCTTTTAAGAGATGCATGTTAATTTTGCATTCATCACAAGGTCTAACCCGTGTTCGTCTTTCTCGAAAATAGACCAAATGATGTAATTGTTGACCTGGACTATTGTCTTTGTACATGCTTCCAATATATTATTGTGTATTATTGTAACATTACTGCACTGCATTCTATTAGCCTTTTGTATAAACGTTCCATGGTGCTACGTTGTGTTTTATTGTAATGTGAATGCCGATGTCCTCAGAAGGGAACATGAGACCTGTAGCAGTTATACAGCATATTGATCACATTGTGTGTTTACTGGTTGATTCGCGATACTGTGTAAACTCTCCAAGGGCTCCATCTGTAGGCTGCTCCAACACTACATTAGGAAAGATTCCATTGTATAAACTCAGGTGCGTACAAGGGCTTCGCCGTCCTTCCACCTGTATTCGGAGTTCTTCCCATGCACTGATAATCGTACCAAACTCTCACCAACACGCACGCGCACACACACACCACAAACGCCATCATCTGTGTCAGCAACTCCAAACTGTTTAATACTGAAGAGTATTTCCTTGGACAACAAAAGGTGCTTTGTTTTGTTTATACTGTATGTATCTTGTTTTGTATAGTATTGTAGGTAGGTCATTGTCTGTGTAATGCTTCCAGTCAAAGTTTTATTTTAATAATGTGCAAAAAGAATGACTTAAGAAAGGGAAGTGCATAAGTGCAGTCGGTGCCTCGTGCAAGCTGTAAAGTGGATCACCAAGTGCCTGTTTTATAGTTGTTATTAAAGATCTGTATCGATCCCTCCTGGCTCTTTTTCTTCCGTTGCACATCACTTTGTCGTCCCCGCAGATCTGCTGTCACGCCGTGCGTCAAACTCAAAGCAGCGCTGGTGCCAGGAGGCAAAGACAGATGCACACACATCAGTGACACACTTCGTATTACCGCACACAATTCCGAAAGGTGGTCGCGAGCGTGTCTTTAGTTCATCAGGCCGAGTTTTGTTCCGCGGCAGGCGCACGTCATGTTGTCCTCACACCACGTGTAAAGTGGCTTCTATTCCTACATGAGTATTTGTCATCATCACATAGGAATAAAAAGCCATACTACACGCTGGCTTGCATGTGGAGACGGAAGACATGATTGCTGAAGAATGATGAACCCTTGAAGAAAAAAGGGCGGGGGAGAGAGAGACAAACTATTATGTTTCTTGTTAGACATTAATCTAGTAAATATTTTTGTGAAAAAGTCACCATGCTACTCATAACTCATTTATTGATCAGTGAGGTTGCATTTTAATTTATACCTGATAAATCGGCATCACATAAGCCTATGTGCAAAATATCAAGTAACACTCTACATCCACCCAGACAAAATCCCTCATTAATTAATCAATACAGTCATCCATAAAATACATCTTAGGTATGTTTTTATAGTAGTTATGGCACTCAAACTTTTTTAAAGGTTAACACTTTTAAAACAACACAAACACATTTAGACAAATAGAGAGCAAGAGCATGGGATAAAGCAAAACTATAAAAACAACAGTAATTAAAAAAAAATGTAGACTAACAACTGTAATAACACATACAAATATGTGATACAGCAATGCGATATGGTGGGGGATTGTGCATTTTATTTCATTTTATTCGCATGAAACTATATATTTACAGTTAAAGTTTTGTTTTTCACCATACAACTGTCAAAATAAGAACAAATATTAAGCAAAGGTGTGTATCTGTAAAAGGTGTTGATCTGTGGAATCATCTGGAAATTGCTCTGAAAAATTGTGACTCAATGCTGGAGTTTAAAAAAATGTTTAAAAGTAAAGTTCAAAAAAATTATCTATGTCAGACCAGAATATGAAAAATGTACATGTATGTGTAAATGATCTAGATAGGTATTATGGTATATGTTTAGTAAATTTATGTATATATGTTTTTGGTAAATGTGAATATGTTAAGTGCACTTGTGTATATGTATGTATGTATATGTGTATATGTATATATATATATATATAACTTGGATTATATATATCATTTATTATTATTATTATTATTTTTTTTTTTTTTTTTTTTTTTTTTTTTAATAATTAGTCAATTAAAATTGTATTAATAATGAAATAAGTTTAAATATATTGAGTAAAAGGGGTAGGACTAGATAAGTTTTTAACTTCTTCCTACTCCCTTTTGAACATGTAAGTTATGATTGATTGAATGATTATTTTATTGGGATTTTCTTCTCTTTTGATTGTTGTTGTTTTCTGTTTTATTTCTGCTGTTCATCTGTTTATATGTTCAAATAAATGTACAAACTGGTAATTGAAAAAAACAAAAAAAAAAAAAAATATTTTGAAACATCGAAACCAAATTAATACAAAACAAAATAACTGAATGTTAAAGGTACAGTGTGTATTATTTATTTATTTATTCTGTATTTTAAGTCATTCATTTAAAAAACAATTATGAAACAATTATGGTAATACGCAAAATCTATCACACCAACATTTATTTTTTTTATTTTTATTTTTTTATATATACGGTGCTCAGCATAAATGAGTACACCCAAACAAGTTTGAAAGAACACCTTTAGTTTCCTTTCAGAATCAAGATTTTTCTAAGGACAAAATACTCCCACAAATGTGGGCTATTGATTACAAGCAAAAATTATTAATTAGTACACAGACACAAAAAAAGTAGTTTTCTTAACAAATGTATGAAAGAACATTTTGTACAAATAAGTTGACCCTGAGAAAAAGACTAACAACTTGTTCATTCCAAGCCTAGCAGATATGTTGCTATCCATAAAAAGTCATGGAGGTCATAGAAAATACTAGATGTCGTCATTTTTGTTGTGGGATGTATTAATTTTTTGCATTAGTTAATTTATTCAAACTGATGATTTATGCATTCTTTTATCAACCTTATTTCCATGTTGTGTGGTAAGTACATATTCTACAGAAAACATTATGGTCGACCGCCGCTTATCTTCCGCAGCTGGGCCCTGCAGGTGGTCGTCACTTTGTCCCGTGATTTGGTTTGTCTCTCTCTGCTTTGTTCTTGCTAGCTTTTTCTAGCTTCCCCGCTAGCCACTCGTTAGCCGCTCCAGCTGCGCCTGATTGCTCGTTCACTCTCTCCAAATAATAATTGGTAGTACAGTAATTGGTGGTAGCCTTGCGAAGTGTGGCCTGTCTGACGCACCGTTGTGCGTCTGGTTCAAAATCGTTGCATTCAATTAGTTCACCACTAGATGGCACTAAATAATATACACTGTCACTTTAAATACTGTATATAATTGACAAAGTTGGCAAAAATAAAAGGCAGACTACTTTTCTGTTAATTGAAGCACAATTAATTATGCATTACATTCAATTAATACTAATTTTATGCCCAACATATGATCCCTTTAAACACGTTGTTGACATATTAAACAACTGAGTAAAACAACTGTCAAATGCATGTGAGAATGAACTAAAGATGCAAACTGCTTTTTGTTCTTGTGTCGTGCTGAGCTATGCGATCAGTTTACATTAGTGTTACCTGCCAATTTGATGTGACGGGGAATCTGCTCCTTCCACATCCGCCGGTCAGCTGTGTGCTAGAAGAAAGTCAGAGCGGAGTATATTTTGTTCAGGTTCCAGCCAATGCGTCACATAAAGTAAGTAGGAAACACACACACACAATCCCACTCCCCACTGGCAAGCCTCATTTTATCATGTGATCTATGAGGAAACTCTCCAGAGGCCGAGCCGTGCAGGAGCATGACAGGAACGCTTTGCACTTTGAAGTGGAGCGACATTATCAGGAAGTATGCTCTTGAAATAGCATCTCTTCTCTCCATTTGCGAGGCTCCTTCCCTGTCGCTTCTCATCTTCTGCTCTTTCCCCCCGTCTGCTGACAGCCTCTATTTCTTCTGCTACTACCAACTCAGCAACTCGCTTTGGTCTCTTCCTCATCCATCTGTTTCCCTCATTTGTGACAATCCCATCCCTCTTTTTGCCTTTCCATTTTCATCTCACCTCTTGGCTGCCTCTCAGGGAGGCCACGGGATGAGGGCCGGTCAGCGGTAATGACACTCGGGCCGAGGGTCGTGCAGGTCGCCTCTGTTGGGAACGTGTGGCGAGCTGGAGATGGATGGAAAGAAGGACGGGGATGAGTGAACACGTAGACTGGATTGTACTGAAATTCCATTGGGATGATGTGATGTGAAGTTGTGTTCTACGGTGAAAATTTGTATGAATAATTCAAAATAAACACATTTCCCTGGTGAGAATGAAGATGAGACAGAAAATCAAGACATCAAACCAATGTAGCCTGACAACTATCACAACTGCGCCAACATAAAACGGCATCTCAGACGATTGCACCTGACACGAGAGTTTACAAAAGTCGGGTAGAGAAGGAGCATGAAAAGGAATCGCTAAACAAATGAGAGGCTAAAAATACGAGTGTGTAAAATGGAAGAGGAGACATGAAAGCAAAGTCAAGCACACTTTAATTAGGTGCTTCTCAGCAGGAAGTCACAGCTCAAAGACTTTTCATTGACTCAACCATTTGTTACTTCGCTTGAGTCTGCGTGTACGGGCGAGACAGTGAGAACAAAAGCGCTACCTGTTTGATTATTCCGGCAATTAATGGCACTGCAGCAGCAAGGCCAGGCAAACAAATAAAATGCTGCCGGTGAGTGTGGCCGAGCACCTCACAGTGGTGTCGCTGCAAATTGCTCGTTTTGGAGGAAAGCGCCACAGTAGAGTGGCAAATCCAAAGACATGCCTGTGAAGTATAATGTGGAATGTGGTCAAATGTTCAAGGTGTTGTCAGGGACACTGCGAAATGGATCCGAGTGGGGAAGAAGAAGTCATCGCTAAGAACCCTTCAGATCAGCTGCTTTTTAAGCTACAAGATTCAGCTCAAGCAAAACAAACCTGCTGTTCCTTCAACCCAAACATGTTTAGTTGATCTAAAAACAAAAAAAGAAAAAAAAAAGTGGGCTTTTTAATGAAAATGTTTGGATATTGTGTGCGGCATCCCCCAGGGGTCAATGCTAGGGCCAAAATTGTTTATAAAGTTTCCCACTTATTGAATTCGTTTTGTTTGCCGATGATGTAAATGTTCTCGTTTCTTGGTGAGAAAATGCAACATTAAAAAAAAATGATAAAAACAAGTTATCAATACATTTAAATGAGCAAAAAAAAACGAATGGTATCTGGAAATGTTCAAGCAAACAATCAAGTAAGAGTACTAATTGAAGGTGTAAATATAGAGACAGTAGAGGAGATTAGATTCCTTGGGGTAATTGTTGACTTTAAATCTTCACATTATTAACATATTAAATGTAAACTCTCGTGAAGTATTTTTATTCTGGCTCAATGAGAAATCTTTCTATTCTTTACTGCTCACTATAGTGTTACCATATTTAAACTATTTGTTCAGAGGTTTGGGGAAATACCTACAATTTTTTAAGAATTCATTACAGCCTCTGTTTGTGCTGCAAAAAAGAGCTTTGAGACGGCGAAATAATGTCACACTACAAATGCGCTATTTCTACATGCCTCACTAGCATGTGTATGTGCACCAATCATGAAAATAAAAACACTTGATCAGAATCCTAGTTATCTATTTAAAATGTCTTTATTTTCATTGTTTGGCTTTTCATAATGACATGCAGCGTGAGATAGTAGAGATCTGATTTCAGTACTTGGCATCATCTTTCTTAAATGAAATCACAAAGAGCAATCGGTTATCCCACAGTGAAAGTGATTGTGCATGTCTGACACCTGTTGGCCTGCAGTCTTGCCTCTCCCTCACTTGCATCCATCACAAAGACCTCAAATGCAAATGCCTGCAATGTGACGGACCGAGATAGTGCATTTAATTTGTCACTCCGTGGCCTCCACGCAGCGGTTAACTGATCATGATGTTGAAATGCACCGCAATCGCCGCTGCAAGGTGCCCGTCTGTGACCCGCTCTCGTCTGCGGTTCGCAGCGTGGAAGTCGATGACACGCAAAGGGGATAGACGGCACACAGTGATTCCAATATCACTCACTTCCCATTTTTGTCAATGTCGCTGCCTGTTGAATGTGACCTCAAACACGCTGCCATCAATCCATTTTCCCTTCCTATCTTGCTGTGTGTGTGTGACTTTGAACGTCACATTCCCCTTTTGAGATCAGGACAGATACGACGACCTGCTGTATATTCGCAACGCTGTTACAGGATGACTCACCATCTATAGAATAAACAGGAGTAGTGGAGAACTGTACTGCATCGTACTGTGCCTAATATTTTGGTTACCTAAAATAGTTACATGACAGTTAAGAGACAATATGAGCTTACAGTATGGTGCAGTTTTACACCACTGCAAGCCTCCATGAAGCAATCATGAAAATATTTTTGATATGAATACTTTCGTCAATCCAAAGTGAATGTTATATTAATAATTGTGGATTTTATTATATTGTGCAAGTAGTCATAATCTTGTGGCTGGTCGGTCACCTGACTGTATCCCAGAGGGCATTGCTGTCGTGTCCATCATGTACAAAAAATGAATAATGATAAACATTACATTACAGATACAGTGGCAAATACTGGCACGCCGCGCACACACAATAAAAGGCACTAATGAATGAACTCACAGATGCACAATAAGGTGACATGCGTACCTGCAGCTCTTCATTAATTCACCAGACCCTCCCTCATCTTTCTTCTTCTCTTTCTTGCTTTTCTTCTTCTTCTTGGTTCGTCTGGCACCCTCCCGCCTGCTTGGGAGACTGTGCTCACCCCATCGAATTGGGGACCGGGGCTCAGCTGCAGACTGACATCATCCTTTCACAGAGGAGGTTTTCCCTACCCCTCTCTCTCTCTCTCTCTCTCTCTCTCTCTCTCTCTCTCTCTCTCTCTCTCTCTCTCTCTCTTGCTCGCTCGCTCCAGCAGTCTCTTATCTCGCATCTCTCCCCAGCTTTTTTTTCCCCTCTCATGTCCTCTCTTCCATTTGCTTCTAACTGCTCTCTAAAACCTCACAGGGGAAGCTCAAGTCAGGAACAAGTTTGAAATCGGGAATTTCCAGGGCTTCCCGCTGTTATGTTTTAGCCCTCAATGGGCTGAGTGAAACTGTCATCATCAAGCGAGTCTATCTTTGAGGGCTTCTCTCGTTCATAGACGTGGTTGCCTGCAGCTCTCTCGCATCCAGCTTATGCGTCTCCTTTGCGTCAGTGTTGAGGATGAGGGAATGTAATAGGCAGCAAATTTGCGATTCTTTTAGATCAGCACAATGAAAGTGGAGAAAAAGCAGCGGGAGCTCCCCGCGATTGGAAAAGGAGATGAACGTCTTCTGAGGGTGTTTGTGGCCGCTGCTGTCCATGGTGCTGATTGCCACACAAGGAGACATCACCAAGGACACCGGTGACCTTCCAGAAAAAGGAGGGGTGGGGGTGGGGGGGGGACCTGTTAACGCCGCAGCACAAGCGTGGATAAACACGTGTGCGCACACGCTCAAATGTGAACGCAAACACACGCGCTGTATGCGGTCCGCTGTCTCCCACAGGCATTTCTCTGTGTCTTGGCTCATTTAGGATCGCATTAATCATTGTAAGGTAACAGTGGCAGGTGAGATTAAAATAGATTAGCCCTATTAAGGGATTCATATTACCCACAAACACACACACATATAGATACAGATGTCCACTGGGTGACACACAGCTCATCAAGATGAACTAAAATGTAGCAGAAAGTAAAATGCATCAAAATGTGAACTTGCACATATTGGGGAGAAGCACGACTTGTATGTAGGCTACTGCTGTGTTGTTGTCCTAACTCTCTTCTCAAGAGTTCGCTTTTAGAATCTTGCCTCCTTGTTCCCATAGTGACACTCACCCGTCCCCCACCACCCTCTTCCTGCCGTCTCATGTGTGTAAAGAGATTGTGTGTGCATTACAGAGGCTAAACAGTGGTCGAACGAGTGCCGGCTGGCTCCTAGCACGCCTAAACACATTGCAGAGTCACTTTTAAATCAGCATTCCGTCAATATTGACGGAAGGTCCATCAACCCGTCAATGACGGACACCCGTTTGACACCCGAATGACAGAACAATTTCGAAAAATTGACAGAAAAAGCTTTGCCAGAAGTGGATCTCCCTCCAACAGTACCGACAGACACCACATGTCATGACTCGGGTCATGCAGGAGTAATGTTTGGGTCTTGTCTCATGTCTGGGGTCACGCCTGGGTTAAGTTTGAGTTGAGTTCATGACCTGTTGGGTGTGAGGTCAAGTGTCTGTTTTGTACTGATGTAACCATCATCTAGAGTCAACTAGTTTTAGGCTATGTGATGTCAAGAATTTTTAATGCTCTGTGATGTTAGGTGATGTCAAGAATCTTTAATCGTGTTACTGGGGCAACAGGTCAACAGCCAATCAGATAATTCCATGTCAGTACTGGTACCCACATGTCTAGCCATAACCAATGGGATTGATTCACCCTCTATATAAGCTGTCTGAGAAATGTGTGTGTTGCCGGATTATTACTCACTGTTCCCCTGTGCATCTCCGCAGCCCAATGGGGCTTGGCGTCTCGTGATTCTCGATGCATAGTTAAAACCTTATTTGTGTCTGCGCTTTGGGATCCAACCCTTCAGCACATAACACCGCAGAGTACTTCCTCTTCTTTCCTGGGATCGTGGTTCAGTTTGAAACATTAACGGATTGTCGATAACTGACACGATGCGAGGAGGTAGGACTCAGACGCAGAGTGTAAGTTGGCCAACAAGGCTGCAGCTTTAATCCAACGAACCAAAAAACACCTCTCAAGGAGGGAAAAAAGGCAGAACAAAAGGAGCTCCAAACTGGAGAATAAACAAGGGCACTCAAAAACAGGGACAACTAAAGGCGCTCCGCTAGGGAGGAAAACAAGGGGCAAACTAAGGGCGCAAGACAAAGCAAGGCAAGACATCGAACAAGGACTGTGGAACAAGGACTGTGAGGACGCTTCCATGCACTGAGATGTGACACTTCGGCAACGGAGGGGAGAATGCAGGTGGCTTTTATGTCCGGGTTGATTGGGAACAGGTGGTGGTGATCATGGGCGTGGACCGGTAATCAGTGAGCTGCAGGAAGGGTAAGTGACCTGGGATGAGATGAGAGTTAGTAATTTCAAAATAAAACAGGAACCTGACTGTGACAAATAAAAGCTTGACCCGCCACTCTGGTGGCGGCGTGACAGTACCCCCCCCTCAACGGCCGGCTCTCGACGGCCCAGGAATCTCGGGGTGTTCATCATAGAATTCGTCGATGAGGGAGGGGTCCACGATGAACCGGGCGGGCACCCACTGCCTCTCTTCTGGCCCGTAACCCTCCCAATCCACCAGGTATTGGTGTCCCCGGCCCCGCTTCCTGACGTCCAACAACTTTCTCACTTTATAGACCGGGCCCCCCTCCACCATCTCCGGAGGGGGCGGCGCGGGCTCGGGCGGGACCAGGGAACTGTCCTGGACTGGCTTGACCTGGCTCACGTGGAAGGTGGGGTGGGTGCGGAGGGATCGAGGTAGGCGAAGGCGCACGGCGGCAGGGCCTATAGTCTTGGCAATCGGGAATGGCCCCACGAATCTAGGGGCCAACTTTGGACATGGTACTTTGAGATGAAGGTGTTTCGTGGAAAGCCATACCTTTTGGCCTGGCTGGTATTGGGGTGCGGCCTTCCTCTTCCGGTCAGCAGCTCTTTTCACCCTGTCGCCTTGACGCTGTAGTGCCAGTCGAGCTGCTGACCAGATTCGGCGACATCTGCGGACCATGGCGAGAACCGAGGGGACTGAGGCTTCCTCCTCCAGGTCCGCGAAGTACGGTGGATCGTATCCGTGAACACATTTAAACGGCGTGATTCCTGTGGCAGAGGTGGGTAAGGAGTTATGAGCTAGTTCGACCCATACCAGGTTCTTGCTCCAAGAGGAAGGGTTTTGGGAGACGAGGCATCGGAGACCGGTTTCCAGCTGTTGGTTGAGCCTCTCAGCTTGTCCATTGGCCTCCGGGTGGTAACCTGAGGTTAGGTTCGCCTTTGCCCCTATGGCTCTGCAGAACTCCCTCCAAAAACGAGAAACAAACTGGGGACCGCGGTCCGACACTATGTGCCGCGGGAATCCATGAACCCTGAACACTTGGTCGATCATGACTTCGGCGGTTCTCTTGGCTGAGGGAAGCTTGGGTAATGGGATAAAGCGGGCCATCTTTGAAAAGCGGTCGACAACTGTGAGTATTGTGGTTTTACCATGTGAAGTGGGAAGTCCAGTAACAAAGTCCATAGAAATCTCCGCCCAGGGTCTTGAGGGAATCGGCAGTGGCTGGAGGAGACCCATCCTTGGTTGAGTCGATACTTTATTCCTGGCACAAACTGGGCAAGCCTTGATGTATTCCTGCACCGAGGTTTCCATAGAAGGCCACCAGAACCTCCGGGCGACAGCGAACAGGGTCCTGCGAGTACCTGGGTGACAAGACAGACGTGAGGTGTGCGCCCAGTCGATCACCTGTGCTCTTAGGGTCTCCGGAACGAAAAGCCGCCGTGGTGGGCACTCCTTCGGCGTGACTGTGTCCTGGAGTGCCTCCTTGACCTCCTCTTCTATTTGCCATGACATGGTTCCTATTATGCAGTCTTTAGGCAGGATGGGCTCTGGTTCGATTGCTGTGGTTTCAGGGTCATGAATTCGTGAAAGAGCATCTGCTTTGACATTCTTGCTTCCGGGTCTGTAAGTTAGAGAAAACGAGAATCTGTTAAAAAACAATGACCACCTGGCCTGTCGTGGGTTCAGTCTTTTGGCGTGACGTAGGTATTCCAGGTTGCGGTGGTCTGTCCAGATGATGAAGGGGTGTTCTGCGCCCTCCAGCCAGTGCCTCCACTCTTCCAAGGCGACCTTGACAGCCAGCAATTCTCGGTCTCCCACGCTGTAATTGCGCTCAGCCTTGGAGAGCTTTCGGGACAAAAATGCACAGGGGTGCACCTTCCCATCTTCCTGGCTCCTTTGGGATAGGACGGCCCCGATACCCAGATTGGAGGCATCTACCTCGACCACGAACTGGCGGGTAGGATCAGGAACTCTGAGTATCGGGGCCTCTGTGAATCGTTTCTTGAGTTCATTGAATGCAGTGTTGGCTTCCGGGGTCCAGGTGAAGCGTTGCTGTGGGGAGGTCAAGGCATGGAGTGGAGCTGCGATGGTGCTGAAGTTGCGGATGAAGCGTCTGTAAAAGTTGGCGAATCCCAGGAATTGTTGCACCTTTTTCCTGGATTCAGGTGTGGGCCAGTCCCTGACTGCGCTGACCTTCTCCGACTCCATCTCGACCTTGCCCGGGGATACAACGAATCCCAGAAATGAGATGGTGTCGGTGTGGAAAAGGCTCTTCTCAGCCTTTACGTAGAGTTGGTGATCAAGCAGGCGTTTCAAGACTTGGGTGACATGGTGCTGGTGGGTTTTCAAGTCCGGTGAGTAGATTAATATGTCGTCCAGATAAACATATACGAACTGATCGATGAAGTCCTTGAGCACGTCATTAATCATGGCCTGGAAAACTGCTGGCGCATTCGTGAGTCCAAAGGGCATGACTAAGTATTCGTAGTGGCCTCGGGGAGTATTGAAGCCAGTTTTCCACTCATCCCCTGCACGAATACGGACGAGATGATAGGCGTTGCGGAGATCCAGTTTGGTGAATATCTTAGCTTGCTGGAGCTGGTCGAATACTGAAGACATTAAGGGCAGAGGATAACGATTCTTGACTGTGATTTCATTCAGAGGACTGTAGTCAATGCAAGGGCGTAATGAGCCATCCTTCTTGCCCACAAAGAAAAACCCGGCTCCAGCTGGCGATGACGAGGGCCGAATAAGTCCGGCTTTCAATGAAGTGTCTATGTACTCGTTTAGGGCCTTGCGTTCGGGGCCCGAAACCGAGTACAATCTCCCCTTGGGGATGGTAGATCCAGGAATCAACTCGATCGCACAGTCATAGGATCGATGTGGGGGAAGTGACATGGCCTTGGTCTTGCTGAACACCTCCCTGAGAGGATGATAGCAGGTGGGAACGGTGTTCAGGTCCGGGTAATCCTGGTCATTAACGAGAGACACCTGTCGGATGGCAGCGGGAGGTGCCTCTGCCGCTGGCCGCTCCACCCCATGATGGTCACAATCATCTCCCCAGTCCAGGACTCGCCCCGATCGCCAGTCGATGCGGGGGTTGTGCAACTGCAACCAGGGATGACCCAGGACCAGTGTGTGTGATGGGGACCGGAAGACATGGAAGCGAAGGAGTTCTCTGTGCTGCCCAATGTGGATCTCGAGTGGTTCTGTGACGTGTGTGATGAGGAATAGGTCTTTGCCATTGAGCGCCCTGGCCCTCATGTGGGTAGTAAGTGGTTCCGTGCCGGCCTGCAATTTCTTCACCAGACCCCAATCCATGAGGCTCTCGTCCGCTCCAGAGTCAATGAGAGCTAGTAGGTCTGTGGAAGTGGTATTGCAGGAAATCGTGACTTGCGTGAGTTTTCGGTCCTTGACCGGTTTGGGAGTCTCGGAAGTCACCGGAGGGCCTCGCTTGGTGGGACAAGCTACCACCAAATGTCCTCTTTCTCCACAATAGTAGCACCGCCCCTCTTGACGACGTCGCTGGCGTTCATGGTGAGTCAGTCGGGCGCGGTCCAGCTGCATTGGCTCCTCGCCACTCTCGCTGGACCTCCCCGATGTGGATGACTGGGAAAATGCCCCTTGTGGTGATTCCCTTGCTGTGGGGTGCCGAAAGAATCCTGAGCCGGTCCTTCGATGGTGTCCGCTGGTATACATGAGATCTCGCCTCCGGTGATCGGTGCGGATGGCCAGCGCGATCAATGAGTCCAAGTCGCTAGGTAAGTCCACGGGTAGTAGGAGTTCTTGCATAGCGACGGAGAGGCCCTTCAAAAAATGATCAACGAGAGCTGTCTCATTCCAGCCACTCTTGGCCGCTAGAGTTCGGAATCGGATCGCATAGTCATTAACCGATTCTCGGCCTTGTGTGAGGTTGCTTAGCTCTCGAGTCTTTTCCCGATCCATGTTGGTGGGATCGAAAACAAGACGAAGTGCCCTGCTAAACCCGGCTGCAGTTGAGCAAGTCGGGGAGTGCCGTGCCCATTCCGCGGTGGCCCAGTCTCTGGCTCGTCCCGTCAGGTGGGAAATCATGAAGGCCACTCGGGAACGGTCGGTGGGGAAAGCCTGTGGCGAGAGTTCAAAGTGTAAGTCGCATTCGGTCAGGAATGCCTGACATTGTCCTTGGTCTCCCGAGTATCGCTCCGGGAGAGCCAGTCTCATTCCAGCCCCGGCCCAGGCTGGAGTCGGGATCGGTGGTTCTGCGGTCTCTGGTTTCGTGACGATCGGCTTGGAGTGTTGCAGGTAGCTCACTAACTCCTGCACCTGTCCAGCGAGCTCTCCCATCCGGGTGACCATAGCCTGCTGGGCCTCCTCCGTGTGCGACAGGCGGACGGCCTGTCGTCGAAGTGCAGCCTCCAACTTCTCCGCTGGGTCCATGCTGGCCGAAGTGTACTGACACGATGCGAGGAGGTAGGACTCAGACGCAGAGTGTAAGTTGGCCAACAAGGCTGCAGCTTTAATCCAACGAACCAAAAAACACCTCTCAAGGAGGGAAAAAAGGCAGAACAAAAGGAGCTCCAAACTGGAGAATAAACAAGGGCACTCAAAAACAGGGACAACTAAAGGCGCTCCGCTAGGGAGGAAAACAAGGGGCAAACTAAGGGCGCAAGACAAAGCAAGGCAAGACATCGAACAAGGACTGTGGAACAAGGACTGTGAGGACGCTTCCATGCACTGAGATGTGACACTTCGGCAACGGAGGGGAGAATGCAGGTGGCTTTTATGTCCGGGTTGATTGGGAACAGGTGGTGGTGATCATGGGCGTGGACCGGTAATCAGTGAGCTGCAGGAAGGGTAAGTGACCTGGGATGAGATGAGAGTTAGTAATTTCAAAATAAAACAGGAACCTGACTGTGACAAATAAAAGCTTGACCCGCCACTCTGGTGGCGGCGTGACAATAACAGAACGGTATCCCCCGACTGTTTACAATTGCCGAATGACGGACTCACAAAATTCTTTGATGCTCCCTCTGGCAATTGTGACGGCGAATAAGCTACACTTTGACAAATAGGTATTCTCTTTTTTTTTTTTCTTTCTTTTTTTTTTTCAAGACAAGTATCATTTGCATGAACGGATGACAAGAAAAGAAGAGAAGAAGAGGTAGAGAAGCCATGCTAATGGCTAAGTGAACCCAAGATTGACACGGCTAGCTCTTGGCAAACCCTAAAATGGATGTAGCAGGCAAATTAATTCGTGTCTGGTGAGAAAATAATACTACTTTAAATATTATATGAACATTAGCTTATATGAATGCTCTTTTAAGCACAATTTAAGCAATCTTATAATACAGTTACAATTTCAATACAATGTTTATATGGCTGCCATTGCTCGTATAGTCCTTCACATAGCTGACTTGACTGCAACTGCTCCATTCACAAAATGACTCTTTGATTGACTGCAGCTTGTCCGCTTTTCGCCCTAAAATCAGCTGGGATGGATGGCTACAACTAATTACGAGAGTATTCTCAGGTGTTAATGAACATTTACACTGACCTTGAAGGCAAACGCAATTATCGCAAACGCCAATGTGTTCTTACACTTAAACACGCAGTGTATACTAAATAATTCATTAGGATTGAATTAAAGGCTGAATTTGTTACTTTCAAAACAACGCGGTTGATGGAGGAGATTAGGAGGCTGATGGTGTGTGCGTGCGTGTGTGGCCCCAGTCGGAACAGCACACAGAAGCAAATCCCTTCTCCTCACCTAAGCCAGGCGCGTTCCACATGAGTGAGTGGGAATGAGCAGCGAGGACACTGGAGGCCTGTCTGAGATCGGATTATCTCAACTAAGATTTCCGCCATCTTGAGCTGTCACAACTCTTGACAATAAACAAGGAGACGGCTGACAAACTTAATGAAATGACGGATGAGGGGGGCCTTTTGCGGCTTCTTCTTAATAATTCACCATCTAGATAATGCAATCCATTAGCACCTGAGACCGGAATAGAACACTTGTGTTGATTCATTCGGCCTGTCTGCAGTTTTAACTTGTCTTGCTCCTTCCTGCGGTTTGAATAAGCCTAACAGAGACTAACATGACAGAAGACACAATGCGAGCGCAGTGGCAGGCTGGTATTAAATAAATCGAAGCAGTTCCCCATGAGTGCTTCGAGGTAAGTGGTGCTTCTTGACATCCGTTCTACGAGAAAAGGACCTTTTGACACTGGAAGAGCTCAAACAGCAGCTAGGAGAATGCAGAAGGCTTCCAAATGAGGATGTTCATGTCAGCTGGTGTCACCCCCCAGTGCAGTTCGGCTGTTTCACCATCTCCCAGTTATCGCCAGCAAACTCTTATCTATCACTCAGTAAGTCAGCCAGACTGGAAGCGCTCCGCTACGTCCTGGCTTTTAGTTATCACCGATATATTGGAGTTGCTCGGCCGTGTGATTCGGAACGTGTGTGAGTCGGAGCCAGAGGCTGTAGAATTCGGTACTGTCCTCGTGGCTTTTCTATTGGGTCTTGAATCAATCCCCAGTGCGCAACAATGGCTATTCTTCTCTGTATAATTGGACTGGATGACAGCCCATCTCAAGTCAGCCCATGAAAGCCTCAAGTGACAATGGGGTGTCTGACCTGTCGCATGACTTGAATGAGGCAGAGATAATGCTGACATACACACACCCACACACCCCCACACCCCCACACCTGCGGCACACAGACACACATAAACAGAGAGTTCTTGTCCTTCATGTCAAGTACAGTACACTGACATTACATTAAATTCCTGGAAACAAACCCAACCTCTACTTTTGCTAACCTTTCTAAGTGACTGAACAAACTGATTTAATTGAATCCCACTAGTAAAATAAGTTTTTTTGTTTTTTTTGTTAAAGAGACAGTGGATAGGATTTAGTGCCATCCAGTGGTGAACTAATAGAATGCAATGATGGGAAGCAATACGGTGCCTCAGAGAGACCACACTTCGCCAGCCTACCACCAATTACTAACAATTACCAACAGTGGCCAGCAAGAACTTCTGGAGCAACTAACAAGAGCAGCTAGCAAGAGCTAGCTGCAGCATCTAACAAGATCGGCTAGCGGGAGAAAGTAGAAAAGCTAGCGAGCGCAAAGTAGGCAGAGACAAGCGGCGTGACCCCAAATCACAGGACTCGGCGACGACCACCAGCAGGCCCCACCCGTCAAAAGTAAGTGGCAGTCGTCTCATTGGGTCCAACGCTTGCTTGCAAGTATCACCTGAGGCTAAAGATGGCATGGTGGCGAAATTTGTCAGTCTTGTGTAACATAAATAGTGCTAAACATACTTTTTGCATATAATTGAAATGAATAGTGAGTATTTTAAATGAATGTATCATGAGTTCAGCACTAGATGGCACTAAATCCTACACTTCATCTCTGTAAAAATAAAAATGACAATAATAAATAAATCACTGTTTTTCTTTTGTATATAAGCAACAGTTTTTATTTCTTCAATTCATATTGTAGCCTTTCTAGCAGCAAACTGTATTGTCTTTTCTAGAAGATTGTTGGTACCGTCTCCGTGGTTGATTCCAAGTTTTGCTATTCATTTGGCTTTGATAAGGCATAAAATGCAGATTTTGCCTTACAAAATGTGATATTTTTTATTTCAGGCGTCAAACATAAACATATACAACTTTTTAGACTTTTTATTTTTTATGAATAAAAACAGGATGAAAATGTCACTTTGCATGCTCTATTTGGTTAGGTTCCTATCATTTACAATAGTGCAAAAGATCAGTATTATAAAAATGATCATGAATATATGAAGAATGACCCACATTATGTGGCCTTGACTTTGCAATCCCATGTCATCTTTCCTTAAGTAGGTTAGAACAGTGGTTCTCAACCTTTTCTTCAGTAATGTACCCCCTGTGAAATATTTTTTGAGACAAGTACACCCCAACTACCACAAAGCAATTTTTGCTGAAAAAAAATAAATGACTTAAAATGGTGTTGTGCCATCACTGTCTGATTATTATTAAAATTAATTTGTTCAGTAGTCTCTCGAACTATTTGGAAATAAAAGATATAATTAACAATATGAAATAATTAAAAATTTCTAAGTCAAGATTTGTGCACACCATTATGAAGTGTCCTCTTTTTGGGTCATAAAGATGTGTTCTGAAAAAGAAATCACTAACTTCATTCTAAATAAAGTTTTGAAATGATTGACAGTGTATGCTAGGTGACATGACAGGTTGTGTCGAACCATTCTGGTTTCTCATTCTGAGACTTTTTTTTTTTTTTTAAGGACAATGAAACTGACTAGCCTACTGGATCCAATCTTCATTTTAAGGACTTACATTTTCCTGAAATATTTGTGTGTTTAATAATTATTTTTAAAAGGATTTTTGAATAGATGTTTTTTTTTTTTTTAAATGTCACGTACCCCCGAGAGTACTTTCACATACCCCCATTTGAGAACCACTGGCTTAGAACTCTTAAGGCAGGGGTGTCAAACTCATGTTAGCTCAGGGGCCGCATGGAGGAAAATATATTACTAAGTGGGCCGCATCAGGAGAATAACGGTATATAACTTAAAAACGATTGCCGTCATTTATACGCAGTTTTTCGTTATTTGTGGGACAGCCCTAAATTACGGCGCAAAACTGTAATCACATTGTTCCGAAAAATAACACTGACGCAAATGGAACGTGGCAAAATTTTGCCGGTATAAGTTCCGGACGTGTTAAAGCTACCTGTTTTGCATATATATTGTTCCCAGAATGCATTGCGTGGTGCAGTTAACTCATTCACTCCCAGCACATTTTTCGCAGTTTTACTGGATTTTGACTGATTTTGCAAGGCCCACAGTATATTTCATTTGCATGAACGGATGACAAGAAAAGAAGAGAAGAAGAGGTAGAGAAGCCATGCTAATGGCTAAGTGAACCCAAGATTGACACGGCTAGCTCTTGGCAAACCTTGGAAAGTATATTTCTATCTGTTTCCATTTTGCAGTAATTGGCATTAGAATCTAGCAACGTTTCATCAGTATTCACAAATCTGTTTAAAACAGTGGGTGAAAAGAGCTTGTTGCAACATAGCCCAGGTTGATCTCTTATACTCTGCTGCCACCTGCTGGCCGTTTTTGTAATAACTACCATTGCTTGAAGCATTCTCTTCAGTTCAGCGGCTGCATCAAAGCCTCCTATGTGCTCTACCATTAAAAAAAAAAATATATATATATATATATATATATATATATATATATATGTCTTTGGGAGCATGGTAATATTTAAAATAGAATAGAACATATTTATACGTTTTTGGGAGCAAATGAGTTCATGACATGAGGACGCTAATCCTTGTGTTAGCAGTAAGTAGATTTGTATCGTATTTAACACGTTTATGTCGGTCTATGATTTAAAATAATAATAATAATAACAGTAATAATTAAACAAACCGTAACTTTAAGTTGTGTGTAAAATAATGACAACCAGGACGATTCCCCCATACAAGTTGCATTGCTCATCTGAGGACTGCTCGTGAAATTACAAATATATGTGTTTTCAATTTTTTTTTTTTTTTTTTTACTTTACAAAATCATCTCGCGGGCCGGATTAAACCCCTTTGTGGGCCTGATCCGGCCCGCGGGCCGTATGTTTGACACCCCTGTCTTAAGGTGTTAAGTGTACTTTTTGTGTGCCTTTAGACATACATTAATCAGAACCACAACTGAGCAAGGTGTAGGTTTGACGACAAATAGATATTTTTTAAATTCTTATCTTTAATCTGATCTGTATTTATAGTATGAATTTATACAACAAGAGCAAAAATATTTGCTGCCAGTGCTCTACATTAAGCTGGTATGACTGTGACAGAGTGTACATTTGAATAGCTGCCAGCAAGGTACATTATTATTCAGTCCCCCCACTATTCTGGCTTGCCTATTTTTATCTGCATGTGAGGGTGTGAATATAAAATCCTAAATCCTGTTGCATATAAAACCACAAACGTGCTCACACGTGAACAGATTGTGAAGCAAACACTGTGAGTGTGTCTTAATATAGTTTTCAAGGTGGTATTTGTGAAAGCAGATTCACAACTTGTGCCCCCAAAAGCACATACTGCGTCTCTGTCTCTCTCAGTATATTTGCTGTTCGTTTTGTCACCACAGAAACCACCATTACCCGAGCATCCCCATGCTGTCCGACACTTAAAGTGGCTTCCCCTTGCTCTCGCTCGCCATTAAGCCGCTTCTCCCATCTCTCTCCCTAGTCAACACTTACTGTGCATGTGTGAAGCCTAGACGGTAAACATCGGTGACAAACACTGGCACTCAGCTGCTAGTGGTTAAAAATGGCTTGGTATTGGGGAAAAAAAAAACATACCTCTGTGTATTCAATATTTGGAGCACAGTGTGATGCCTCAGCCAAGACTTTGACAAGGACCTTAGAATTAAATGTTCCCCTCCACATCTTATTGATTTAGTTCACAAAAAAAAGCATTCTGTTCTTTCTCTCTATTGACACAAAAAGACTAGCATATGCGTCACAGATAGATTGAATAGCGAGGGGTGTTTGGGGGTTATCAGCATTCTTTATAACAGCAAGAACAAAAAACAAAAAAACACAAAAAGGAGAATTCATTAAGACAATTATTTTATTTCAATAGAAAGCCTGCAGCTGGTAAGCCACACAATACAACAGGGAAGATCATTATCATCTGTTGTTTGGAAAAAATGATATTTTGTTGACGTTGATTGCACAAATGAAGTGAAATGAAATCTTCTTTGCATTTTTTTTTTCTTCTTCGGGGTCACCATTTAGGATGAGCTTCTTTAAATGCTCCTACTCAAGGCATCGACTGCTGTCGCCCGCCGTTTGTTTTAGGCTCATTTCCATACAAGTTTTGGCTTTGCTTTTACGGACGGATGCCCTTTCTGACTCCGACGCTCCCAATTTATCCGGGCTTGGGACTGGCACTGAGATGGGCTGGCTTGGCCACCAGAGGATACAGACAGGGGAGATAAGAAGAGTGCAGTACTCCGTTTTTAAGAATGAGGTCATTATAAGCCATCTGAGCCCCAGCAACAAAAATGAATGCTTCAAGACTGCTTAGGGTTGAGCATTATATTTATATTTTAAATAAATAACAAAACCACAAGTGTGTGGGCTCGTGCCATCAGTGTTAAAACTAACATTAAAGAGGAAGTAAACCTTAAACAATATAAGTTTTATTAACATATTATGTGTGACCTCAATAGTAATATATATTTATGAAATATGAGTTATGCAGCAAAATCCATCCGTTTGTATCCATCTCAAGGGGCGGCCATTTTGTCACTTGCTATCGACATCAGATGACATCACAGTTGCTCAGGGCTCAGATAACAACCAATCACAGCTCACCTGTTTGCTGAAGCTGCGCTGTGATTGGTTGTTAACCTGAGATCTGAGCAACTGTGATGTCATATTCATTCGACAAGTGGCAAAATGGCCACCTTTTGGATTTTTCTGCTTAACTTATATTCCACTAATGCAATATTAATCAGAATACCAAATTTAGACTAGTGGGGCTGCATAGAACAAATTATTGGAAAAAGAATTGGGGGAGGGGGGAGGAAGTTGACTCGCCCCTTATAAGTAATTCTAATAACCACTTAATTTATTAATTCATTGCTGTTATCCATCCATCCATCCATTTTCGTGACCGCTTATTCCTCACAAGGGTCACTGGGTTGCTGGAGCCTATCTCAGCTGGCTTTGGGCAGTAGGCGGGGTACACCCTGAACTGGTTGCCAGCCAATCGCAGTCATTGCTGTTATCATGTTTGTAATGAATGATAATCAATAATGGTTCTGTTTTTGAGAACCAACATGAAACTTAAAAAGGATGAGTTTGCTTTTAGTCTTCTTGTGTTTCTGTGAAGCACTTTGTAACAGCTAAGGCTGTTTGAAAGCGCTATATAAATAAATATGACTTGACTTGACTTGACTTGACTTGACTTGACTTGACTTGACTTGACTTGACTTGGTTTGACAGAAGGTGTGACTGACAAGATGCTCCAACACTCACGCTGACCAGAAGATGGTGCTAGAGAGGGCTGGTTTGTTTCACAAATATATAAACTAGCTCTACCGTAATGTAACTGTAACTATAATTGGAAGTACAGAATGGATTACATTTGTCTTTTAGTCTGACGGGCGAAATCAGCTTCACATTTCTCATGCACTACTCTTTAAATGACATTAGAGGGATTATAAATACATTCCTTAGTTTGGTACTTGGATGGTGCTGGTGGGAATATAACATTATTTTCAGGCTTTCAGACTGCTTGGCTTTTACACTGGTGCAAGCAACGGAACATTTTTAATGATTTCTCCCTCTGGTTACTGTATTCATCATAATATGGTTGCTGCCACTTTGGTCAGCAGCAGCAGCAGGTGGTATCAGATGGTCTGATGTGACGGAAATGTAAGTGGCTTTCAGACTGCAGCATAGCCTGTCAGGCAACGAGCCTTGAGGGTGGTGCGCGTGTGTGTCTGTCTGGGTGTGGGTGCGGGGGAATCAAACTATGTTTGGTTGCCGAATGGCCTTTCCAAACTCTCTGGCCTTCACTGTAACTCAGCGTATGTGGGTGTCTGTGTGTGTGTGTGTGTTGAAGCGAGTGCAAGTGCGAGTGCGGTAAAGGATGGGTGTAAATCTCTGGATGGGTGTTTGGGGACTGTTTGGGAAGGCGGCTCACAGCAGCTTAGATTGATGAAGTGATGGTGATGGATGGAGGCAATAAAGGTGTGGATGTCTTGTCTGTTGCCAGCAATGAGCTCGCTATGAATCACTCGTCTGGGGATACCCAACATGACCGTGTTCAATAAGCCACTATTGCGTCCGCCATTTCTTTCACCATCAGTATGATGAAATTGTTTTGTGAAGGAACAATATGGACGCTCATTTGGGCAACGACATCGGCATCATCTAATGAGATCAAATACAAAAGCTGTTTTCGCTGTCCTGCTTTTAGAATTGTATTGCTCACCTTGTAAATGAAAATGTTAGCAAGCTAGTCAGGGTGAAACTGTCCCTATCACAAAACATTCCATACATGTACAGACAGTTTTTATTATTATTTAACTTAAATGACAAAGACGTGAAGCAAAGGTGAATTGCATCATTTATAAACATCACGCATCTTAGTGAAGTACATGAAACTGATGTCTTGCATGACATGGGTTGTGACTTTTGAAGGTATATTTGTTACGATGTTTGGACTACTAGTAAATGACCTCTCCAATTAGATTTGTTATTACTTAGCAGGATTATGCAAAAAAAAAAAAAACACGTGGACGGGTGTCAAATAAATTCTGGTGCAATATTTGCTAATTCCAACTGCATCAAAAATGCAAATTTGTCTGCCTATTAGAGTCCAACATGATTCCAATGAAACTGAGAGCAGCCTAAACAGTCAAAACTCGTCCTCATGACAACCTTGTGCCTAAATGGAGCTTATACTTTCTGGTTTTAGGCAAGAGGCTGTCTACAACCTGGTTAGCCAGCCAATCGGAGGGCACATGTTTTGAAATATCCTTTTACTCACATTCACACATGTGGATAATTGTATCTTCAATTCATCGAGTGTGCATGTTTTGGGGATGTTGGAGGAAACAGAAGTACAGAGAACCCATGCAAGCATGGACAAAAAAAAAACCTGCGCAGAGATTTCAACCCGGATTTACGGAATGTGAAGCAGATATTTCACTGTGCTGTCTATAAAAACCCATGTACCAAAAATTTGTCATCTTACTTTGTTTTACTGTAGGAATTGGTGACACAGTGGACACGTGGTTAGAAAATCAGTCTCTCAATTCTAAGAGTCGGGGGTTCAAATCTGAGCTCTGGACTTCCTCCCGTATTTCAAAAACATGCACGTTGGGTTCATTGAAGACTTGGTGCGACTGCGAGTGTGAATGCTTCTTTGCAGCGGTGTAGCTGGTCCCTGGAGAAGTGGGTTTAAACTCAAGCGTTATTTTTATTTATTTATTTTTTTAGTAGTCCTGTTATAAAAAAAAACAGAACATGTAAGAAAAATTCATTTCTACTGCTAACAATAATACAATTATCATTCTTGATAAAGAGCAGTTTGTAGTTATTACTGGTAACACAAGCAAGCAACTTGACGAATGTTATAATATAGACCTTAAAATAACAAGCAAGTTTGATAGACACAAAGATAAAATCTGGGCATTTATGATTTTTTTTCCCCGTCTAACATTACAGTCTGGTATGAAATGAAATTATTTGTAAACTGGATTAATTATATACTTACTGAAAATTAACAATTATGTGGGGTCACCACTCACCACATTATCCTAATCTAGCTAATTTAAGGCTAACGTGAGCACGGAGGTGTCCAGCCTTTTTTTTTGCCCCAACATCTACTTCTCAAGCAGCCAACATCCAGCGAGCGAGCCCCCCCCCCCCCCCCCCCACCCCCCCACCCCCCCACCCCCACCCCCCTTATCCCCTGGACAACACAACTGATTGCTTGTCTCAAGGAGAGGATCAAGCTCACCCTCAGCCGTGATGGAACTGGAACCTTACAAATCCAGAACACGCACCCCTAATTCAAATAGTGTATTTCCATTCTAGTTCCATCTCATTTGATGGTGCAGATGTAGTCATGTTTGCGAAAAAAAAACAAAAAAAACATGCTGTTAATGTATGAAAGTACACTTTGCCATGTAACAAAGTGTTTCACCCCTCTCGAAACACTTGATGCGTTTAAAGCAATGATCAGCGTTCATCATATTTTTGTGTGCAAACATTTCTTGACTGATTGCGAGGCACACAAAAAGAAATCCAATCAACACAGTCAGCCGCAATTCCCGACGAGTGTCATTTGAATAAACGGGTACGGCAAATTGCATTGTTTGTGTCAACGTGAGTTAAATGATGGCAGATGATAATTGGTAGTTGGAAGCGGCGCCTCTATGCTGTGGCCCATGAATGTTTGGTGGCAAAGAGCTGCTGTGATACAAGAAGCGACGTAAGTGATTTTAAAGTGGCAACACAATTCATCAGCGCGTCATGAATATGCTCCTCCAGGGCGGCTCACAAACGCGGCTGTACCGTGTCTCGGCTTTGCGTTGTCGGCTCCAAGACACATGAACTCGGGAGCTTCTCATTACCTGAGCTAGAGCACACTCGGCTGCCTGCCAAAGAGCCAATTTGAGCTTGTTTAGTGGACAGCAGACAGGAAACAAGAAGTTGCATTTAGCGTGCTAGATTGTTTTTATATGAAGCCAATCTGCAGATTGTTGTCTGAAGTTTAACAACATTCACCACCTCTTCTCCATGACACGAGCCAGAAGGGCCACGGACTGGATTCGGAAACATCTCTTCCTCATCTTATAATACCTGCAGGCCCCTTGGTGCTTTCCCCAGATTGTAGCTTGTAGCTAGTAGCTAGTCGGGCTGCTTGACTGACAGCCCTTGGCCCCTGGGGTCCTGAGGGATGGAGGATGGATGGGGAGGGGGCGTCAGCGAAGGCTGCACTTGGCTTGTACTTCTCCAATTTTCTTCATGCTGGTTTCAGACTGTCAGGCTGAGAGAAAGGCTTCGCTGCATAATTCATTAGATCACCTCGCTTTTTCGCTGCTGCACGTTTAGTGGCGGGCACCTTAGACGCACTCTTTATAGAGAAGGGGTAATAGACCTTGTCAAAATACGTTAACCTGGTTGACTGTTCACAGCAACAGTTTGGTAACAACTTGGATTGTATGGGCTACAACCGATTCTGTTCCAGGATGACAAGGTATGGTTGAAAGAGCTTGGCGAGGAACATATGCATTTCTAGCCCATTTTGGGGGGCAATGAAGCACCACTAAAGTGAATCCAAGCACCCTCGAAGTTTGAGAGCTCTTTTGTTTTGTTTTGTTTTGTTTTGTTTTGTTTTGTTTTGTTTTGTTTTGTTTTGTTTTGTTTTGTTACCATATGTATCCATTTTTAACAGGCTGTGTTGAACTATACAGTACAGAACTTACAGTATATTAAAAATTAATTAATTAAATGTGTCTATGTTCAGCATACCCGTTCGTGCACACTTACCCCGGGTTTTCACCGGTTGCGGTTGCGGTGCGGTTGCGGTGGGGTTGCGGTGCGGTCCGGCGACGCAAGCAATTAGATTCCATTCATTCAAATGGTGCAGTTTACACCGCTTGCGGGTGCGTTGCGTGTCGACTGCGGAAGGCCTGCGGCGTGCCGCAAGCCTTCCGCAAGGATAGACCTATTTTCTATTTTTGCCGGAGGCCTACCGCTGCGGCGTCCGGCAAATGGCAAGCTAGCACAAAACACATCGAGCGGGACAGGAAGACCGAGGCAGTTTCAAAATAAATTTCCGGTTACCTTTCAGAATAAAACACTCGCCAGCTCCTATTTCGCAAGTTTTTCAGCAAAACGTGACGTGGGCGTCGCCGGGCCATGTGCTCATTCACGGTTTAGACACCAGCGAACATGGACGAGGAGAGGTTTATATTGGAGGTGGAAAACCACAAAATAATATATGACACGGCACATCCTTTTTATAAGGACTGTAATGTATTGTGAGTTTGATGTTCGCGATTGCTTGTTGTGCCCGTCTCGCTTGCCGTACTGAGCGGCAGCCGGACGCGGAAGACAGAAATAAAGAGTGGACCCGCACTGACCCGACTCTCGTTATTAATATACTTTACAAGGACAACCAAAAAAAGGATGCTGCATGGAATCTCATAGCAGAAGAAGAAGAAAAGGTTAAATCAAAAGAAGTCCAGCTCTCTTTCTGCTTCTCTGTTGAGCACAGACTTTCTGTATGTTTGTCGTTGTGAAATGCCACATGATCGCGCGCGCGCGGTCCCGCGAGACACGTTGGGAAGTGGGCGGCGACGGAGCTGCCGGACCGCAGCTGTGCGGAGCCGGTGTGGATTGACAAAAAAATTGACCCGTCCGGAGCACGCAGTCAAGACGCACCGCACCGTAACCGCACTGCAACCGCATCCGGTGAAAACCCGGGGTTAAAGTTGAACGCTGAAAATACAATTTAGAATCTTTACTGCCACCTGTTGACGAAAAATGAAATGACACACACTTTTTTTTTGTATTTTGTGCTCCCTTGTTTTCTGTTGGGGTTACGTTCCAAAAAATACCCGCAATTAATGAAATCCGTGAAATAGCTATCTTTATGTTTTACATTTACTATAAACATTTAAGGCTCTAAAACTCCTCACCACAGTTTATACACTTTTTTCATCGAGACATTTACTTTTTTTCACATTTCTTTCTTGTTTAAACATTCTCAATGTTCAAACCTTCATAAATTTTACATTACTGTAAAAAAATAAAAAATATAAAAAAATGCATGCAGAATTGCAAAAAAAAATACGCGAGACGGCGAAGAGTGAAACGCAATATAGCGAGGGAACACTATATATTATAACTGCACACACTCGCCTCCATATACACAATACGCACATGACGTCACATCCACAGACAGGGGCGAGGAATTTGAAAATGAATCCAGTCTGAAAATTATTGGTCAAAGGCTTGCAGGACATGTAGGCCGACCTACTGTGAACAGCTAAGGTATTAATCTATTAATTAGAATATGTTTGTCATAAATGGTCAAATAAGGCTATTGTAAAGATTTTTTTTTGGGGGGGGGGGGGGGGGGGGGTAAACAGCGTTCATATTGCTTGTGAGTGCATGCATGTACATTTGTGATGTGCCCCGCCCTCCACCCAGCCCCGGTAGCTTCTATACAGCCCCATTAATCTAAACACGACATTCTGATTAATTTCGTGTTGTGGAATATGAATTAAGCAGCAAAATACTTCTGATTATATGAATCTCAAGACGCGGCCATTTTGACACTTGTCAACTGAAAATGGCATCCCAAAAGTGCAGGATGCCATGTTTAGACTAGTGAAGACGCATACTGTAAATAATATTTTTTTAGTTGACTTCCCTTTTAAATGATTAAGCTTTCATCGTTAGCTTTCATACAATACAAACCAAAGATTTAATATAAGATCACTTTAATAGCAATGTCAATGAACATGTCTAACAATAACATTGGACAAGATGGTTCTAAGCCAAACCTGTCAACCTAATTATGGCAACTCTGTGAGGATATAGACGCATGAGCACGCATGTGTTTGAAGCGTGTTCACTGCCTCTGCTCACAATCTGCTTGACATTTACGTCTTAGAAATGTGTCGGAAAAAATATCTCATCTTTGAAGCAACATGACGTTCCCTTTCATCAAATGTGACTAAACAGAGCTGATCCTTTGAACACTTTGTTGGTGGATGGGATTGAAACAAGAGCCAACAATGTCACGTGCAAGGAAACTTTATGTTGTGTTTATTTTATTAGGGAAAAGTCCCAACAAAGTGAAATTATGGATTCAATGACTTAAGTATAGATTCCATCTCATTGATTGGTCCAACTGCTGAATAAAGTGGGATGTATTGTTTTACTAATCTGGGTAAACAAATTGGAGTACTGGGATATAATTACAAGTACATTCTGAAAATATTTCCATTTATTATTATTTTACCGCGTATTTGGATTTTATTCACAAAAATGAACGGAACTTTTTTGCATTAAATTCTGGGTAACAGCTAAATTTCAGAATGTCATAAGTGCGCCCTCTAGTCGACTAAATTAGCAACAGCAGTTAATTTTAGTTTAAAAAAATAAAATAAAATGTCCGCAGTTTGCGTTCTACCTTCACGGGCCAGATTGGACCCCCTGACGGGCCGTTTCTGGCCCATGGGCCGTATGTTTGATACTCCTGCTCTAATGGCTAATTACATTTTACCTCTCCAACAATTTACATGAATTAGGGATTTGGCTACTTTTTTCTCAAGTGGCCTTTTCATATTTTTATAATTATTTCCAGTAAAGCTTTACCTTCATGGCTTAAGGATGAAGAAAATGCCAGTGGCATTACTATTTTTACAATGTAAATATGAATTGACAGTTGTCAATATGCATTTGTTAACCAACAAAGACATGGTCCGAAGCCATGCCAATAAATGTGAGCTAAATAATAGTACTAAGGTAGAGGGGTCTGTGGTCGCCATGGCAACACTGTTCTCCTTGGTAGAGGGACTCTGCCAGACATTCTCAGCGGAACAGGCAGACCCTCACAATATGGGCTTGCCTGTCACTGCCATTGCCTAGGAGAGCATTGAAGTCCCCCAGGAGAACGAGCGAGTCCCTGGGGTGAAGGTGTTTTTTTTATTTTTCTGCTGCTCATTGGTCGTTCGCCGAAGATTAGTCGGAAAAGTAAACTAGAGTGGTGATAGCAATGCGGCTTCACGGTAAGAAGGTTCGGGGGAGATCATCGTTCAGATCACTTTGAGTGTTTCTGCGTGGGGTTTGCATCCTCCCACAGTCGGTCTTTGTGTGTCTTGATTGACTGATGATGCAGGGTGTGCCCCACCTCTGTTGCTCACATCTCAAGACATGAGAATTCATACTTTGAATTAAAACTGAGTTAATGGTGGTTAATTTTTTGTTACAGATTCATTTTGTGTCTAACGGGACTGCATAGACATTGCCCCCTGCTGGCTTAACACGATAGTACAAAATCATTTTTTAGCGCTTGCATTTGGCATTAGAATACTGCATTCCCAAGTATTTTTTTTTCATACGTTATTTAGTCATAAGCAATAGAATATGAGACTCCGGCAAATTGGATGACCTTTTTTAAAGCAAATCTCAGGGTAAAAGAGAGTTCATTCCAGAGTTGAGCTGATGCTTGACAACTGTTTATTTCCTTTTCATTTCTAGCCAAGCTGGTCCAATGCCTACGGTTGTTATACTGTATAATTCAACACCTTAAAAAAAAAAGAAAAAAAAGAGTCAGCTTCCTTTTGATGTTCTTTAATACACATTAAATAGGAGTGGTGAGATTCATGGCAAAAAAATAGACGCATTTGAAATCAGATCACCACTCGACATGTTGCAAAGTGGCCATTCATTCACTTCCCTAACCCTGGACACAGACACACTAGTCACACACTAAGCGCAGACAAAGTCCATTAAAGCAACATTCTGCAAGACACACAGCAATTTACAAAATATGCACCTTTCAGTATCACAACTATACAAAGGTTGTTAACATATGATCAAGGTTTAAGTGATTCATGTGAGAAATAAAATCAGCTGTTGGCACGCAATTAGAGATCAAAACAAAACACAAACTTGGTGAAAGACAACCTTTAACAAACTTCAAAATGTCTAGCCTGACCCCCAGTGGTCAGAAATTGTAAACCCTCCGTGGCCTGTGCCGTGTTGGCAAATACGAGCTAACTTTTAACCAGCAAAACACTGATTGTGAAAGACTTTCAACAGGGCACAGTCATTAAATCTGTTTTTTGTTTTTGCAATAAAGAATCAAAACAACAGTGGAAGAAAATATCTTATTGAAAGTGTGAAATGTTCAAACAGCCTCCTGCGCATGTTTGAATTATATGCAGACATTCCAAACATGTCTTGGCTTTCTCTGCCATCTAACACAGCATCTGATGCAAACATGGAAGGCAGATTCATCTCCTTAAAGTAATCAGCTTCTAACCGAAAAAGATAAACATGGAAATGCAAACAAGCTGACCCACAAGAGAATTTCAGACTTTCTTCTTTTTAAAAAGTAATTTCAAACAATTTTGCCTGGGAGAAAGGGAATTTTATGCTAATTTGTGTCTCATTTACAAGTATCGGTTATATCAAGGCAATACATGACTCTGTCACAGAAAGTGAAAAATTAATTAGTTTGCTGGATGATTTATATCCAAAAATAGCCTGAAATCTTGAGCAACACTTGAGGGGATTAAATTTTATTTTTTTATTTTTTATTTTTTTTTAAACTACTAGAAGAAGCATGTACGAAAGCTGCATCATACTGCCTGGTTGCTTTTAATAATGTCATGTATCAGCTTTCGGTCTGAGAGGAGGGTATACTAGTGGAATGCAAAGCCTCATTTGACCTAAAACCAATGAGGCACTATACATTAAAATGTTTGCCTTTTGATTGTAACGAGAAGAGAGAGAGAGAAAAAAAAAAAAAGAATCCTATAGTCAGACCTTTTAAAGTATAAACAAAAACAGCAAATACGAAATAGGATGTTACTTTTGTGGACGTGTAAAACCCGGCAAATAAAGCACAGGAGAATCGTAGTCATGTACAAACAACAACGCAAACATCATTGAACGCTGCCCATCCAATATACGCATATGCGCATGTCATCCGAAACAAAACGCATGCATGCAGGGAAAAGAAACAAAGGAGGTGAAGAAGTCACTCCCCACAAGATACAAACAAATCATTAATAGCTAGTAGAAGATGTTAGAACATTTGAAGAGTGAAGGATTTCATGCATACATATGAGTGACATCAGCACATTTGAGGGATGAATAGTCGTTCTTTGGCATGCCATGATGCAACCTTTTGCCAAAAGGGCTAATTAATCATGGAAAAGGTTGACAGGCATGTGCTGTGACGCAGTTTACTAACCGCTTTTTTGTGTGTATTTCAACATCATCCATAAAAATCAAACCAATGTGTGTGAGCAACTGGCACTTAAGAGGAAAGAAGGAAGAAACAAAGCTAAGGAGGCAGAAAAAGTGGGTCAGCTTTAGTATCTGTTACAGGGGGTATGTTGAGAAAGAGGCTAATAATTTAGTGTGATGTACAAAATGTATTACTTTTTCTGTTCAACATAGTTTCTTTTTTTTAAGTCTATCTGCAAAAGGACTGATTATTCACATGAGTGTGCACTTTGTCTTGGACTTCTTTTTCTTCTTTTTGCCCTCCTTGCTCATCTTCTCCTTATGCTTGCGGATTTCTCGTACTAACGTGTAAAAGGCATCGTCGACTCCCTGCAAGAAGAATGCAAAGGAAGGTTACAAGTTGTGACATCATACACAAAAAACACAAAACAAAGGCAAATTTAATATTGCTGATGGTCAGATAGAACGATCAACCGCTTCCTTGCTGATATCACAGAAAGTAGCTGCAGTTACTTTCAAGCAATGAGAATCTACTGATTGCATTTATTGTGGATTGTGTGCCGTTTCTGTGGGAACAGCAGAAGATGATTTCTGTTCAATTCGGTGAACAAGGACTCATACAACCCACGGAAAAGTACCGGCATCTCTGTGGCTGAATAAACAAGTTCAGTGTAAATGCAGCTACTTAACAGTGAGAACAGTGTGAATAATGTAATCATTGTGTGATAACGTCAGGTTGACAGAAGGGGAATTACCCAGAGAAATTTGTGTAAAAGTAACACAAAAACAAAACACGCTTAACCTCCGCTCACAAGACGTGTGCCAGCTTCTCATCACAGCCACAACACACATCCCTTCTGGAAAAATCTCAGCCAACGATTAAGTCCCAAATTCAGTGTAATCGCCATTAATAACCAGGTTGGCTTATGAGCCCAGACAACCTTTCAGTGTATTGACATGCTTTCACACTAGAAGCTTGGCCTGAAGCTGGGGATGGTAATGGGGAGGCCATGTGTTCTTCAACCCAACCAACTGTGTGTGGTTTAATATAAATTCTAAAACAATGTAAAACTGGCATACAGTAGTCAAAAGTTATGTGAAGTTCCCGGGAACGGGAGCAATATTTTGTATAGCAGAATACAAAGACAATTACTTTGACTTATTTTTGTTCAAGGAGTATTTTATGTATATTTGCTGGTGATCACATGTATTACCATTAGAGCTACAACAAGGAATCAATAAAATTGATAACTGGCACCATATTTTATTATTTAGAGCAGCGATAATCCATTCCTTACCCTCTCAAACTGAGCTACACCTTATGGTAATCCCATTGAATTGAAGGGACTGTCCTTGAATGGCACCACACCCCATGTGCAGAGACGCATATCAAATCTTTGCAACGGAGCGCAAAAGATTGCTCACTAAAATTAGTGAAGAAAACCCGCCTTTCGTTGACGGTGATGCACCAGCATGTAAAATTCGGACAAAGGGACATTCACTACTGGGAGTTATTGGGACTTTAAGAGAATGAGCTGCTAACATTTTCATTAGCCTCACACAGGTCATGTCTTTGATGTAATAAACATTGGAACAGTGATGTCATGTTTACATTGAAAATATGGTTATACAAAATTATTTTATAACACTTATGTTACAGTGGCGCTAAAAGAATATGTGCTTAATTTTTAGGGATTTTTTTTTTTTAAACTCCAGGTACCCAATATTTGCATATTAAATTATACTACATGTAAAAATTTAGCCTGAGAAATATTTCTTCTGAGTTCTTGTATTTATAATATTCCATTAAGCAACATCCCATAGTGTACTTTGTTTGTTTTTTTTTGTCCCATTTTACAATGCACTAAACATTTGAGTGGCTCTTCAGCGATGCATGCCCTGTGATAAACAGGTTACCAGTCCCAGGAGTATAAATCCTCTCAAAAAACAAAACAAAAAAAAAAAGTTACCCGTGAGTGTAAACAAGATAAGCAGTAGAACATGGATGGATGTATTGTGGCTTGGAATGTCATTAGATTGCACACCTGATGGTCGGTGAGCGTGTGGAAGTGATTGAAAAACCAGCGTGCCCCAGATTGGACCAGGAATTTACAAGTGTGAAAGAAGAAAATTCGACTCCACCAAGTCAGAGTGACACCAACTTTAGATTGATTACATTAAGCCATGACACAGAGATAAAGACGCAGACAGAAATCATCCATCGGCGCTTGTTAGCACCTCACCACAGCCCCAGCAGAAATCTGCACGTTAGCATGGAGAATCCAACACCACTTGCTCTCAGT
The DNA here is from genome assembly GCF_051991245.1 of Festucalex cinctus. Classification (NCBI taxonomy): domain Eukaryota; kingdom Metazoa; phylum Chordata; class Actinopteri; order Syngnathiformes; family Syngnathidae; genus Festucalex; species Festucalex cinctus. The sequence continues at coordinate 20,259,082 of NC_135413.1, read as the reverse complement.
CTCCACAATCCAGCTTGAACGTACAAACACAGAAAAGCTGGTATGGGGCGAGGCTGCTGACACTTACCCCATTCACATCACAACACACTTTTTAAGCTTGACACAGCGTGGCGTCTTTTCTTCCTTGCTGAGTTTATTGAGGCGGTACTGTCTGATCTCCCGTACCAGAGTGTAAAAGGCATCTTCCACTCTCTGCAGCATGAGACACAACTTCCCTCAGTAGTGACCAATACAACAGGGGGTAACGTTGTACAGCTTCAGACAGCGTTATCGACACGGAAGGTACAACGCAGGCCAGTGGCTTCAGGTGGGCCAACCAGCAGGCAACAAGTTCTATGAGAGTTACGATAAAAACTTACCTCCTGGTTGTGGCTGTCTTCCATTTAAAGGGGAAGTCAACCTTAAAAAAATTCTTGACAATAATACTTTATATGTGACCTAGTCTAAACATGACATTGTGATTAATATTACATTTGTGGAATACGAGTTATGCTGCAAAATCCAGCAGTTTTCAACAATATCAGAAGGCGGCCATTTCACCACCTGCTGGCGACATCACAGTTGGTCATGGCTCAGGCAATGACCAATCACACTCACCTGTTTCGCAAAGCTGAGCGGTGATTAGACCTGAGCAACTGTGATGTCATTTTCACTTGACAGCAAGTGGCAAAATGGCTGCCTTCTGATATCGTTAAAAACTGCTGGATTTTGCTGCTCAACTACTATTCCACTACCGCAATAATAATCAGAATACCGAGGGGCTGCATAGAACATTATAGTCATTTTTTATTTTTATTTTTGGGAGGGGGGGTGGACTTCCTCTTTAAGTACCTATAAATCATCATCACTATTGGCACTCAATACAAAATGTGTGTCATACTACTGCGCATCACAGTTTGTTTGTTTGTTTTAAATCACTCAAGTTTTGTCCGTTTTCTGCCTGCTCAGAACATAGCTAGACTTTAGTCATCCATAAGGGAAATTCACTGTTCCAGTAATCTCCACAAGGAAGACAGACGACCCAAGGCGAAGCAGGCGTTGGAAGTCAGAGGTATCAAAATTGTATTACGTGCAACAGCATCACCTTGTGGAGGAAAAAAAGAAGTATTGGTAAACTTGGGAGGAGGGCAGTTGTGACTGATGTGAGAATGAAAGTGCATTACTGACTTCGCCAAAACAGAACAAACCAACAACCAAGCAAGGAAGTGGCTCACTGCTTCAGTCACCAAAAACGACAGAAACCTCATCAGATGAAAACAATGAGCCTGTGGAAAATATTCCAACACCCAGTAGCAGTAACCACAATCAATTACCTTTCAGAGAAAATTTTATGCATAACGTTTTGAAAAGGTGTGCAGACTGTTTCAAGTGGTGTAAAAATAACATCGCTTCAAAAATAAACATCTTGTCAAGTGTGATGGTCTGACAAAACTTCACTACCTGGATGACTTGCTGTAATTTATTAACGGAACAATGAAAAATACTGGACTTTATATTTACTTGGGTTGTCTTTGTGAAATATTAAGATTGGTATGATAATGATGATGATGATCAAACATTTTATGAGTGACAAATGCTGCTTTTTTTTTTTTTTTTAATATATAAATCAGGTAGGTGGCAAATATTTTTCGCAGCACTGTGATAAAACAACGCAAACTTGTGAAATACACCTAAGCGAGGAGGAACACATATGAGAAAACTTGTAGAAAAACTACAACCGTTCAGGATAAAATGCATTGAAAAGTGTGGGCGCACACATGTTCATGTTCATGCCTGTACTTCTATACCTGTCTGGTTTTGGCTGAGGTCTCGATGAAGGGAATGCCGTAGCTCCGTGCTAAGTCCTGAGCCTGCTTGGTGTCCACTGTCCGGGACGGGAGGTCACACTTGTTGCCCACCAGCACCATGGGGACGTCCTCGGAGTCCTTCACCCGCTTTATTTGTTCTCTGGACATTGACAGTGATACCTTTTAGTTCAGTAAAAAGCTTTGTCCACTTAGGTGATGTCATCTCCAGTCAATAGCAAGTGGAAAAAAATAGTATTTAATGGTATTAATTGTACGTAAAAAATAATGAAGTTACCAAATTTATTCTGGGAAAATATTAAATTTACGGCTAAAAATGGCTCAATGAGTCAAGTACCCCTTTTTTAAAGGATACCCGAACCTTTTCAGTATGGTCACCACTTAACTCACCTGTAGTGGTGAATGTCCTCAAAGGACTTGGTGTTGTTGATGGCAAAGACACAGAGGAAGCCCTCCCCTGTCCTCATATACTGATCTCTCATGGCGCTGTACTCCTCCTGACCTGCAGTGTCCAGGATGTCCAGTAGACACGTCTCCCCATCAATCACCACTTGCTTTCTGTAAGAGTCCTGAAAGCAGAGGCCACCAAATGGGTTAGTAAGCCAACAAAATGGTGGAGAATGTGACTGCAACGTGACAAAGAAAAAACAAGCGAGGCAAGTCTAATCTACACTATTGCGTCGGATAGAAAAAGCGTTTTTTTTGTTTGTTTGTTTTTGTCATAAATCTATACCATTAGCGAGTCCGCATTTTTTGGGTGTTATTCATGTATACATTTTGACCAATCTAAAGTGTTGAAAACGGCTTGCCTTCTTTGACAACGTAAGGTTAACAACTGAACAAACATGCGGTTTTGGGGGTCTCCTGAAAAGTGATGATTTTGGAGTTTCAAGGATTCCGTATACAGAACAAATAAAAAAAAAAAAAAAGGTAAACTAAGCAATACAATATAGTAAAAATGCAGAAAAAATAAGCTAATTTAAACAGCTCTACTAAGTGAAATAAATAGTTATGACATTTTTTCGAAAGCACTCATCTTTACATAACATCAATAATTAACTGTCATCATAATGAGAGTGGCCTTTAAGAAAGCTGGCAGGCAGTGACAAGGACATTTAAAACCTGTTTGGTTTCTTTAACATTTAAACTCGAAGAACGTGTTAGAGCTACTTTTACATGCGTTCTCAATGCTCGTCCCCCATACTAAAATACACACAATGTGGATATAGGCATGCAACAAAAATACATATATACACACACTGAACAAGCATCTTTGTGTGTACACATACCTCAATGGTGGGGTCATATTCATCTACAAAGTGATTCTGGATGAGCTGAATGGTAAGCGCGCTCTTGCCAACGCCACCAGCTCCCACCACAACCAGCTTATATTCCGTCATGATTCACCTGGGGGCACCAAAGAAACGCATATCATCAGAAACCAATGTTACCTTAGCTACCTTCCTGCATAGATAATCACGTTGTTTGAATTTCCCTGAATTTCACTGTGAAGGAAAAGCAACAATCAAATTGCAATGCTGAATGTGTTGACAGTTGTTCACTGTATTGAAGTTGTACGTTTTCCGGGCAGTCAGGCTGGATAATGTAGGTTTGTCATTCTTTGCAGGAAATTGTTTCATTTTAGACATTGCCAAAAAAAGTGATTCATGTAAGCATAACGCAATACCATGCTTACTTTGCACTTTATAGAACAACTTTCACAAATTTACCAGAGTAAAGTTATCATTGAGCAGACCCTTCATAAAGTGCTTTTTCATTCCTGTTTGTTCTAATAAATTCATTCATTATTATAGGTTTCTTTATCGTAGCTATGTGTCAATAACATTATGGTGATACTTTTTGTAAGTTTGGGTCCTGAAAGCAAACGCCATTCCTAACCAATGCCTTGAGAAAAACACTTACTGGTATAATAAATTAGCATGATGGCTAACATAAGCCTTTAGAGGCAACTGCAATCATCATACGAGATGTACTGATAAATAAATACAAATAAAATTCATTGCATTGACATCATACCCTTCCACCATACTAATCACAGAGGGAAGAAGATGACGCTGCATACTGTTTACTGTGATGACTTCAGTGATTGCAGCGCTTTTACAAAATGACCAGAATTAACTTCAATCAATTGGTATTGAACATTCCAAACACTTCAGCCACCTATATAATCCAGGACTCGTGTCAGTACATTGTTAAGGTAACGCCCTCTCACATTCTTATCAAATCTCAACATTATTTACTCACATTAGATCTGGGCTAAGATGATAACAACAGTTCTCAGCTGTTTTGTTATAACCGATGTGACTCGTCAAACCTCAAATCTGCACCCCAAATCGGGGTTTCAACGTCCAAAGGAATCAGATTTAAATGTACTGTGGGATTCAGCTGGGTTGCCAGGTTGGGGGGCTGAAAACCTCCGAACCCGGTGAACAACCAGGCTACAGTATGCTAAAAGCTAGGCTAGCTTTGAAGCTAAACTGCGACCTTAAAACTATTATTGACGTTCGCTTGCATGGCCATTATCGAAAACAAGTCGTACAATCAACAGTCTTTAGCTGGTCGGCTCGGAAATCAGAATCATTCATTGAGTTTAGACGGGGTGAAATGGTACAAAGTTTGAAGCCGCCATTGACAACCTAGCCTAAAGGGCTGCATTGCAGGGCCGACATTCGGTTCACAACTGGGCGTAGTTTGCGTTTACAATGAAAAGAGATCCTACTTCACTAACAACACCGCACAAAGAGAACATTATTTCCACACTTAACGACCAGTAAGGATCATTGGTATGATATGTCAATAAAACGTAAAACAAGTCAAATGTGTGTCTTGTCCCCATTTGTGTTACCTTTAAACGAACGGAGTTCCGCGTCTGAAGTGGCGACAAATTGAGTCAAGCTGATCGTCCTCTCGTTTCACACGATGTCTGCATTGCCTGCTCCACGACGAAAGGCCCGCATCAAACCTGTCTGCTTGGTGTCAGAAGCACGCGGGAAGGGGCAAAAACAAGTGTGCAAATCAATCGATTGAACTTTCCATTTGTTCCAGCGTCGGCCGGCCTAGCTGCTCAGGTTGGCCTCCTTTTGGCGAATATGGGCGGATACCGGGACGCACTTTACCCACAAAGCATCGCTGGTGAGTCCACTTTGCCCCGTCCCATTTTGGAACCTTTCTACCGCGACAAAAAACAGTTATGTCATTTTAATTCAAATGTCATATATTTAGTTATGCTTAATGTATAACAATATATACATTATATCTTTTATTACCCCTCCGTGAAATGTTGGCTTGGTTGTTAGAAAAATGTTGCTGCTTGTTTTTATAAAAGGCAGAGGTCTAATTGTATATTTATGTAAAGATAAAGTATAAAGTATAAAGTGAATATGTAGGTCACGTGGTGTGACTTTCAGAACAAACTGCTGCCGTGCTGCTGTCCTGCTGCACAGTCAACAAAGTCTAGGGGGCGACTCCACTATATATAGGCTCTAAATATAACTGCAAAGTCCCGGTTGGACGTCATTCCAAGGCAGGGAAGTGATTTGGCAAGCCCTTGTCAGTTTTCCTGCGCGTTCACTCGGATCCCGCCTGCGCGATGGATTTGCATACACGCAGCCACATTTTACACAACGCGTAAAAAAATAACAACGTGGGCTTAAAATAGAGCACGTTTACAGCTGCGACTACGCTAGTTTTTATCTATTGTTTAAAAAAAAAAAAAAAAAAAAAAACAGCAAAAGCAAAACGCTGGACAAGCCCAAAGAGCAAAGCACGCCAGCATAACATGAACCCATAGTTTGTCATATGTATTGAGACTACTGTTTTCGGCATTATTGATGTTGACTTTAAATAAATATATATATATATATATATATATATATATATATATATATATATATATATATATATATATATATATATATATATATATATATATATATATATATATATATATATATATATAATAAATAAATAAATAAATAAATAATTAAATAAATATGTGATACCCGGAGTTCTGCAGTAAATCTGTTTCATATACAGCAGATCAATATACTATTGATCCTTCATCAATCACTTTTCTATACGGGCTCGTAAACTAACTTTATTGCAAATATCGCCTCAAAATATACTTAATTCTACAAGTAAAGCAATTTGTGTGTGTGCGGGTGTGTGTGTGTGGGGGGGGGGGTAGAAACAAAACAAACCCAATTTATAAAGATTAAATGCACGCGCATTGAACATGTCTTATAACAATTAACTATTTAAAAAACAATCATATACTTAATACTGTAGCTTTGTTTTATTTATAAACTATATGTAATTACTTTAAAATATCTATCCATCCATTTTCTATGCCAGCTGTCCTTATTTGAGGTACAGGCTTGGAGGTCAAAGGTCTGCTGGAGCTTGTCATTATGGACAAAAGGCACGGTTCACTGCGGGTCGCCAGCTCGTCACAGGGCAACATTAAATCATATATAAAATATGATATATCAATTAAATTGAGTTATTTTTATACAGCAAGTAAGATTTGTGAATAAACAATTGTTGCATTACGTATTAATATTTTGATGCAAAGCATACATTCAAACTCGAAATCACAGCATGTTCTGTCTCATGCTAAACTATTAAATTGGACTCCACCTGGTACAACAACAAGTCTCAGGGAAAGTATAATGCTGAATCTTGCTGTTTTCCCCATTGAGAACCCTGTGAAGTAAGCAATTTCATGTTTAGCCAGGGACAAAAACTGTGTTTAGTGGCTTAGTTTGACAATCGTGTCCAGAAGTACAACACATTCTTTGGGCATTCTCGCATACCATTAGTTATTCAAACTTGCCACTAGGGGGCAGTAACTTTGTATTTTATAAGGTTCTCAAAAGCATCCCTTGCCAATTGCAAATATCCATACATGTGGATACATGTGTTTATATCTAATTTAGTATTACAAATATTTCTTCAGCGGGTGGGGCTACCTTTCAGAACAAAACAAAAAACAATGAAATCTTGGCTCAGGCTTTCTTGTGTGTAGTTTATGTCACATTGCAACCTTCAGTGGAAAGTGGGGAAAGGTGCATACATACCATAAAATGTAATCAAAGCCAAACAATTTAAAAAAAAGAAAAAAAGAAACACAAAAACGTTTTTAATTAGGTAGTAGAGTGGGTTCATGGGTAGTAGATCTGCTTCACCCATTTGAGCTCTGTTGCAACCTTTTTTTTGTATGGTCAGTTTGCACATTCCCCATGTGCTTACATGAGTTTTCTCCCATCCATCCATCCATCCATCCATCCATCCATCCATCCATCCATCCATCCATCCATCCATCCATCCATCCACCCATCCATCCATCCATCCATCCATCCATCATCTGTACAGCTCGAGCTCACCTGTGACCCGAGGGTGGGCAAGCGATATAGAAACTGGATAGATGGGATCTCAAGAAGAAAACACAATTATTGGCAGAGCCCAATCAGAGACTAGTAGCTAGTAACAATCTCAGCTTTGTTGGAAAGATTGTGGCAATTGTCAGGTTGTTAGTTGCATGGAGTGCACAAGCATCCTAAAATATATTTTAAATTTGTCTTTATTTTCTCTTGAGTAGTTTTGTGTGTATGCCAGACAGTTGCACAGGTTATAGTAATCCAAGCAATTTATGTTGACAAAAAAATCCTTTTAATGTTCCTGATTTTGAATGTTTACTTTCTTAATCCATCTAACCATTTTCTATATTCTATATCTCTTAATCTCATTAGGACTGCAGGTGATGTGGAGCCTATCCCAGCTGACTTTTGACGAAAGGTCGGGGTACACCTGGACTGGACACCACTCACCAGAATTGCAGGTCACACAGTGACAAACAGACATTCATAGTTACATTAAAACTTTAAAGAATGTAACTTTACCCAGAGAAACCCCCCACAAGCCCAGGAACATGCCAACTCCACACAGCATGGTCAAAAATGAGATTTGTACCCCAAATTTCAGAACTGTAAGGAAGTCGTGCTGCCTGACTGAATTTCAGAAATGTATCCACTATCCAGTATTTGTGACCTTTTTGTATGGTGTTGTTGTGTCATGAATTTGTTTGTTTGTATCATGTAAAAAATGTGCCTTGGCATGTGGTTTTGGAAACACATTCTGCTTGATGGTATTTATTTGTACATTATACCATACATTTAAAATAGACTAAAAAATGGATGGGCTACTTAAATGGAGCCATAATCAGACATACTATATAACAAAAATGCAATATATATATAAATCCATATTAAATAAGAACAAAATATGTGCTTGTGTGTGTTTTTTATTCAACCAATGATTGAACATCTAAGTATCTTATTATATTTCATGTAAAAAAGCATTTATTAAAGATCCATTCTTAAACAACAAAGGGTTTCAAGCAAATAAAAAATGACCACATATTGTGATTTATTTTTTTCCCTCTCACTGAAAAGGCCTCGCTTACTTAAAAATTACACACAAAATTACATCACTTTTGTTGCTTTTTGATTGAGATCGTCCATGAGAGCAGCTCTGACAGCTTCTGGGTGGTACTTTTCACATTTAACTTTGTGCAACGTGTTGGAGTTACGACTTGAGGTTGAAATATTTTAAGGCTGATAGCATCTCTATTCTCTAGGCACATGTATTTTAATTCATTGAATATATAGGCTAATCTGCTTCCTTTTTTTTTTTTTTTTTTTTTTTTTTTTTTTTTTTTTTTTTTTTTTTTTTTTTTGAAGAGCTCAGAATTGTTCATTCGGTAGTCTTACCGATTCAACGTCTTGTCATCATTGCTCTTTTCCTTTTTTTTTTTTTTTTTTTTTTTTTTTTTTTTTTTTTGTGTGTTAATCTGCTTCCTATTTTATCTGAAAGACACAATTTCGTGCTTTTTATCATGGTGTACCCTCTTTTTCTCTCTGTTGGATCAAGTGCTATAATAGCGATGTCTGCCATCTAGTGATGAGCAGAGTTATTACTACTTAAAACTAATACAGTCACTTTTTTTTTTTTTTTTTTTTTTTTTTTTACAAGTGCTGCTTTGATTATCGAAACCTTTGAACATCCCCTTTTTCTTTAATGGGGGGAGGGGGGGCGTTTTCCCAAAGGATTCGTAGCTTGTGTCTTTAGGTGAGGCGCGGTGACTTGAAGGTCAGTAGGTGTGATGTTGAGGACGCCTCCCGGCTCCCGCTCCCCGTGTCCAGATGCCCTGGATGCGGGAGTTGTGGTCGGGTTGCCTCTCCCTTTAAACGGTCCACAATGCCTTGCGGTGCCCCACTTCCAATGCAATGTGTGCGCCTGCAGGAGGAGAGAGGAGACAAGTGTGGGGAGAGGGGCTTTTTTTTCCCCCCGCAGTTCACTGGCGAGAGAGCAAAACACGAGCACACGAGTGGACCGACTCAAACTTTGGGACAGGGAGCGCAAACGTCCTTGTCGTTTTGGTCGCCGAAACGAACAACATCACTTTGTCGCGGGTCGTTTGGGAGCAATGGTGAAGAAGGACACAATTTGCGCTATTCTTGCCTCTACGAATGTTTCATCTGCAAACTTCACTTGGCAAAAGGAACAGTGAGTGAGCCGAGTCCTCTTTGCGCCATAAAGGTAAGAGCAGTACATGGCGCTAATCATAGTGGAATGTTGCTTATTGCCGTTGTGTTGATAAAAGCTTCTCCCAACAGTTTCTCCTGCATTTAGCCACCAATAATGAGGGTTTATTGAGGCTTTGAAGCAACTATTTCAACTTTACTGTACGTTCGTAAAATGAATATCGTTACACGTTTGGTTACTTGGAATGAAGTATCCATCTGTTTTCTACAAACTACTTTAGTCTTTGTGTGCTGCTTGTGATGTAGCTTCCATTAGCCTTGTTTGATTTCTTTTCATCTATGTTTAATCTTGGGAAGAGAATCTCATTTCAGACTAAAAGATCAAACTGCGCAGTAGCAGAACCAACCTGTGGAATCTTTGGTCTTCATAGATGTACTTCGAAAAAAACAAACTTTTTAGTCACTTTGATACACTTAATAAAGTCATCAGACTGTTTTATGCATGACATACTGTATGTCAAAATGAATTTATGACCTGATTTAAATATGCCATCTATGCAGTTTTTGGATTGGATGCACCGATAAAAGATAAAAGCCTTGCAAAACTAACTGATATGAATTCAGCACTGTTGTGACAGGCTCGTGACTCCTTATTCAAGTACACACTCAGTGGTTGCTACTTGCTACACACTCACTCATCTCTGGAAAACTTGCTGACACCGTTAAGGAATAAACTAAACATTTCAGAACCATAATTGTGCTGTCTTTGGGCACATTTCGTGACACAGGGTTTCTGTAGCTATATTAGGGATGTTTAACAGCATTTTTTTCATACCGATACCAGCTTAAGTAGTCACTCTTTCAGCACTCACCAATACAGCTTACTGATATAGCCAGCATATGAAATTCTAATTGACACAATGACAAAAATTTTGAACAAAGTCCTTTGTTTGTGATGCAGAATTGCAGATGATGATTCGCCAATGTTTCAAACTGCTATAGTATAGAGGCAACTACTACAGAGAGCACTTATTTTAAGGATCAGTAGTCTCCACGAGTACCCGATACCTTAAAATAAGGGCGGTATTGGCCCGATGCAATACCTAGTCTCGGTACTCGGCCATTCCTAATATATATACCCGATGAAAGGATAGCAAAAATGATTAAATTATTAATAATTATTAATTATTATTATTTTAAAAGAAGTTAACAATTAATTAATAAATGAAAGACATGCTGAAAAAAATATTTTAAAATCTTTTAACAGGGTCTGTAATGGAACAGTTTTAGCCGCATAAATGTTTAGCCCAAGCGTGTGCTTCAACACCAGATGATATATGACAAACCACAGTACTGTAACATTTAAAGCCTGTCCAGGGGCCTCTCGCTGCCCTGCTGTGTCCCTGCTGCCTCTTCAAAGCTGGCAAGTGAGCGATGCATATGGCACGGAAACAAAAGCAGAATTATTGCCTGGCCAAATGTGCCATCCAGATGTTCGAGTCACTGCCAGCGTTGACATCTTAAGTGGAGGAGGCCGCTTCAGGGCCTAATAGTTTTTAATACCGACCAACTCGAGAGGCAGGGGTACGTTTAGGGTTTACCCTCAAAGGCATAAATTTAAATATTGGAACAACACACAAAATCTAGTTTTAATATAGTTTAAAACGTGAAAATCTTCATTACGGCAAATTTGGCTGTAATGACATGCATGTAGAGACTACAGATAGAGACTCTTTTCTACAACACTTAAGCTGAAGCCAAACCCAGCTGACTTCAGGCAAAAGGCAGTCTGTCGTTCTTGTGAGAACTGAGTGGGTTTTCGAATTATTTGTAATGCCATTATGGTGAAACTTTATCAGCTCAAGCGCTACAAGAGTACTGTGAAGCACCATTGTTGTTTTGGTTGTGACACACTCGTGCATGCTCAAACTGAATACTTCAAACACGTGGCTTGTGTGTTCCATTTTCACAGACAACGGATTTCAGTGTTAAGACAGAGACGTCCTCTACTTTCAGATCCATTTTCGAGTGTGTGCAGTGTGCACTTCACTGCTCTCATTGAAACTCAATCCGTCAGTCCGTCTATCTATCTTACAGTCTTATGAACGTTTTTATAAATTTAAAAGATGGGAAAAAAAACAACAGTTTTTATTCCATAGATCAGGGATCACTACTTCAATGATGGAGGGGGCCACAATTTTTCATCTGCGCTACTACAGTGCCACATAGGACCTCGTACTTCCTAACCAGTCAGTGTTTTCTCCAACTGTTATTAATTGTTGTCCAAACAAAAACATTTTCAATATACACTGATAAACCTCCACTAAACATTTTTTTTAATTAAAAAAAATAATATATATATATATATATATATATATATTCTAAAGATCCAATATACATTTTTCATGAGAAGGTTTTTTTGTTTTTTTTTAATGAATCAAGGGGCCACTCAGCGAAGTCGACGTGGTTGCACATGCGGCCTGTGGGCCACCAGTTTCCCATCCTTGCCATGGCTCCTGACTGCCACATAGGACCTCACCATCAAGATCAGAGAGAACGGTTTCCCATAGCGTCCTTATCTTTTAGTCATGCGCTGTTGCATTCTCACAGGCTAGGAATGTATACCCAGGACGTTATCAGCGTTGGCTCTTTAGGATCAAGGCCCGTTTTTGGGTACAGTCTTTGCGATGTGCTCCATTGTTTACTCTTTGTAGAGGGCATTCAAAGCAGGCTCTGCTGGCATACTTGTTGATGAGAACGGCCCTTATCTTTTCCTTTTGAACTCAGTGATTGCGGTTGTCAGTGGTACACAAATGCCAGTCCATGTGGGTCCATTTCAATTGGATACATTACAGAAGAAGTATCAGTAACAGAGAATATGAGAGAAAGTGTTTAACCCAGTGGTGCTTAACCTTGTTTGGGGTACTGAACCCCACCAGTTTTCTATGCACATTCACTAAACCCTTCTTTATTGAAGGGTTTGGGTTTTATAGCTGGTTGTGCTGAACTAGAACTGCTCAACTTGGCATTGCAAATCATGCAGTTAGGATGATTACTCCCATAGTCAATTCAACTCAATATTTATAGAGCACTTTAAAACAACCACTGCTGTTTTCATAAGACGGAACCCAGGGGCAGCAGATACAATGAAAACACCAGAGTCCCCAGAATTGAACCCTGTGGAACGCCATACGCTCCGTTATACATCCATCCATCCATTTTCTTGACCGCTTATTCCTCACAAGGGTCGCGGGGGCTGCTGGCGCCTATCTCAGCTGGCTCTGGGCAGTAGGCGGGGGACACCCTGGACTGGTTGCCAACCAATCGCAGGGCACACGGAGACGAACAACCATCCACACTCACACGCACACCTAGGGACAATTCGGAGCGCCCAATTAACCTGCCATGCATGTCTTTGGAATGTGGGAGGAGACCGGAGTACCCGGAGAAGACCCACGCGGGCACGGGGAGAACATGCAAACTCCACCCAGGAAGGTCCGAGCCTGGACTCGAACCGGAGACCTCAGAACTGGGAAGCGGACGTGCTAACCACTCGACTACCGTGCTCCGTTATACATGTGAATTCAAATTTCACATATTCGTCCACCACTTACCTTTTTTCTCTGGACATAGTCGGTATGACGGGATTCCATATCATACGACATACCATCACAACATCCACAAGTCGACCACTGAGCACACCAAACCAAATCGGGGCCCATTATTCGGCCGACCAATCGATCGATAAGCGTACCCCTAGTTGCTTCCAATGATTAAAATTCAGTCTGCTTCCACCGCTTCAAAACTAGTGATTGCACAGCATAACTATCCACGTGACTCGAACATTTCACTGTTCAGATTCCTCTTGGCTATAGCTTTGAAGACAGTATGAACTTTCAACTACCGTACTGTACATTTTTCTCTTTTTTTTTCTGCTCACCATTTCACAAAGGATCTGTTTCTGATTACAAAGTGTAAACCACACTTGCACCACAGGCAAAGAAAATGGGTTGAAAGTTGCAGCATTCAATCAAGCTTGTAAGAAACGGCCCATTGTTAAAAACTGTCAGCAGTATGACGTACTCCCGTGTGTCAGATGTGTTCCATGAACATTCCAATTAACCATAATACCCCTCTCAAAGTCAAACAGAACCAAGACTGTATTTAGCTTTTGCAGAGTTGCTTTTTGAGAGCAGTCTTGTGTTTGGTTCATTTGGTTGCAAAACAGCCCTCCTCCTGAGTTGATCTCACTCCAGGTTGTGTTTTGTTTAGCTCCGATAAAACCTTCGTGATAGAGCGGCAATCTTTTAACTGTACTATTGCCAGGTCATTTAGTGATTGCTTCATTTTCTGTAAATCCCTGGAAGGACCAGTGCAAGTGTTAAGCTCCTGCACTAAAGTCTCCTTTAGCATTTCTCTTTGGGGTGTTTTTCAGCACTACGTAAGCCACTATGAAACACCCACGCTAGCATATGGTAGTTTGTTTACAGCAGTCGCCAGTTGAAGCCTTTTCCCTGGCCAACTCGACCTGGAGGTTAGTCACGGGCAGGCACACGGCACACATCTCTGTGCTTTCAGAGGAATTCATCTTGAGTCAACAGCACTTTTGTTCACGAGGGTTTACATGTTTGCTGCGGCTGATCATATCAAAGCATTTTAAGCCATCTTCAATCTCATGAAATGATTCTCTGGCTTAGATGAGCAGCACAAATCAGCGAGTGGGCATCTCCCCAGACTGTGGCTTTGAGCGTGCGGCGTAAGATGGCTCTCTGCCCTGAAAAGCTCTGCTCGGGTCGTCAGGTTTTCTTTTTATGAATCTAAACGTAATGTGTCTGACGTTTATGTGTGAAACTGATTGTAAATTAGCTCATTACATTTTTAGGGTGAGCAAAATTGTGTTTCTTTTAACCTTTCACTGGGTCAATACATTTTTTAGTTTTGTTTTTCCCCCCACTCCTTCTCCCTCACTTCTTCTAATCCTCAAAGGCTGCTTTGTATCGGGGCCTTGAAGGGAAAAAGATGTTTATAAATTTGTTACTGTGTTTTGGGTGCCTGCAGGAAAAATATGACCTTTATCCTTTATGGCTCTTATTTGAAGCCTAAATTTAGGACAAAAACTCTGAATTCAACCGGTGTAATGAAAAAAGTCACACCGTCGATATACTCACTAACTATTGTGTAAGTCGTGTGAGCCACAGTTATATCAAATTAGTTTAGTTTTAATGAAAAATAAATATATGGAAAGCAATTATAACGATCAATGATGGATAATGTTAACAATCCATTTATTTGAGTTTTCATACCTTTTTGTTTTACTTATAGTATTGTATGTACTCTTTTGCAACATGGACCAGTTTCACATAAGATTTTGATGGATGGACAAACAAACAAAAAACACAAAATAACACTCACCTTTAAGTTGGATTTAGAGCTGTTCCGATCAGGGTTTTATATTGTCGCTTCTGATACGATCATCCATGAGTGAGATTGGCCGATACCGCTTCTGATACCAATCACATAAATTAGCTGCACATTTTTCAATTTTAGAGCTGCTATATGTAATATGGCAACTGTTTTTTTTTTTTTTTTTGGGGGGGGGGGGGGGTTCAATTAATTGATGAACCAGATAAAAAATAAACATTCCCCAAATTTCCATCCTTTTATTTGACACAAATAGTACATTATTTCAATTTGGTGGTTCTTGTAATTATTGGGTGCACTGCGCTTGTCTCATTTGAACTAGCCGTTTCCATCTTGCAATAATGGGAGATAATAATACCCAAGTGCTGTCTATTCCTGTTAACTTTTGAGAAGCAGCACACACTTTGTCTGGTGAAGTTGAAGCGGCAGTATAGAATACGTTACAAAAGGATTTGAACCTGCCTGAACGTATTACGCTTGGAGAGTTCAAGGCTATTGGAAAGGAACGTGAAACAAACGTTATTGGGAAATGTGACTGTTTTAAAAGTTTTAGCAAATTCATTGACTTTATTGATAGTATGTTGAGGAGTTCTGCGATTGGCTGGCAACCAGTCCTTGGTGTCCCCCGCCTACTGCCCATAGTTTCCGTGAAGTTTCTGTGTTTGGCGGCGCAAATCCACTTCCTGCCCGGAGACCACGGCTGTACATGTGGATATGTGCGTGGGACGAGAGGCAAAACAAAAAACAAAAACCTGTGTTCGCAAAGCACGTAGCTGTTGTGTTTTGGCGAGTTTACGGCCGACACCGGTGCAAATTGGCATTAAATAATTGCTACGGTGATGAGCCTACTCTCCCCCCGGCTCTGTTTCGTGTTCCTGAATTGAATTGAACTTCCTGAATTGGTCATAAAATGCAGAGGAATCTCCACTCTGTGGCGTCCCAGCCGTAGCGACAGCCCGACTTGGAGAGAAAATACAGCAGATGTGTATTATGATGTGTATTGTGCACCAGTTTGAAGGCAAACGCACAAACGGAGCTCCGCCGTAACGCAGAAGTATACTGAGGCCTTAAGAAGACATTGAACTTGCTTATTTTACCACATGAAAAAAAAATGTTATTTTTTTAGGTTAAATAGCGCAATAATATCAATATCACGATATTCAACAACTATATCGCATATCGCATGTTATTCCAATATCGTGCAGCACTTTACTTGTTTGTCTTAAGTTGTTGTAACAATTATATGTTTTTGTTGCCCCCTGTGGGCAGGTAACTCTTGGAAAACCGATTTTTTTATTTTATTTTTTTTATTTTTTTATTTTTAATCTCAATGAGTTTCTTATCTGGTTAAACAAAGGAATGAAGTGATTTTTTTAAGGCTAAATTTAGGTCATTTTATTTTAACATGTACAGTTTGCTACATTGTGGTTCGGTTATCATGGCTTCACTATAGTGGATTTTCTTATGTATCCCTAAATATTCTCAATATTCTCAAATTCAAGTATAAACATGACCTGATGTCATGTTTTTCTTCCTTGATGCCACAAACAAGTTTAAAAACAACAGCGCGAGCTCTGCGCTCAATTTTAGTCTGAGTTGATGTAAGGCACAATTAGCAATCAATTTCACATATCATCGAAACTTCCAACAATCAATAATTGGTTAGCTGCACAAAAATGCCTCCTGTGATAACTGACACCAACAACACTGTTTAATTCTATTTTATCATCTCCCTTCCAAATGTTACCTTGTACTGGGTTGTGGCTGTGCTTAGACCAGGCCTGAGTGTGATTGTGAAGTGAACAAAGCGACCATTTGAGAATCTGGCGTTGTGCCATAAAGCTATACCATTCATTCTCTCAGAGTACAACGTCCTTGAAGTGGAGTCCCTCGCGGTAGATGAGTGTGTCATACGTCACATTATGTTGGAAACTGACCTTCATGTAACATAACACATGCTTTATAAAGCTGTTAATGTTATTCACCAGTTGGTTGAGCGTCTGTGTTTGTGTTCAATGGTTTCTGAAAGATTAGTGATACTCAGAGGTGTAGCCAAAAAATGTACTCAAGAACATTTTTACACTATGAATCAAGTAAAAGTACTCAAAATCATTACTTGAGTATATTTAAAAAAATACTCAATTTTACAATTATTCCAAAAACTTTACAAATTAGCATATTAGAGTAAATATAGTGAGTTATCACTATCAATTTGTTATACGTACTTGCATCATAGCTTGTGCGTGTTGAGATGAGCAGTAGGGATTAATTAGTGTAACTCAAAGAATAGTGGCATCAAAAACAAAAGCATTCGTCACTTCCTTGAATTGTGATCCCTCTGGGTCTACCTTCCTGTTTTTCAAGCAAACATTTTCATGCTGCTTCATTCTCTGTTATGTCACACACATAATTTTCCTCCTCCGTCCTCATGGCTTCCTAGTTCTTACAAAAGCAGGATCTGAGCCAGGGAATGTCTACTGGCACTGTTTTCCTGCATCTCAGTAGACACGACGTACCTATTAAGTGCAAAACAACAGTGTTACGGCCAGATGGTCTTGGCATGACAAATGAAGGGGATGAGTGGACTCAATATTTTCACAATGAGCAACTGTTAGTAGCATGATGTACCAAATAACAACGATTTGAGACAGTTCAACTTTAAGGTAAGCGATCCTTGAGCACATCCTCACTGTCTGCTTCCTGTTTCCTCTTGTGTTTCCTTCCCAAGAAGCAGCCAGAAGGGCTTCAGCTGCCCTTGCGCATCTGATGTCTTCAAGAATGTTGGGGCCAACACGTCACAGTAAGACTTGTCACTTTTGACCCAAAATGGAGCTCAAGGTCTGGGTGGATGGAGTTCAAAGGGTCGTGTGTGGGGTTACTGAAGCGACCACCTGCCAGGAAGTGGTGATTGCTCTGGCTCAGGCGATAGGTAAGACAAGCTGTGCCTATTCTATTCATGCTCATGTTGTTGTTGTTTTTTTTCTTTTGGGTACTATAGCATCATCTTACATTTGAAGACTATATATTGCCCATATAAGTGTGAATATGAGCATTTTCTGTGCTCATGGTTGGTTAACTTCCAGCACAGCTTTTTGAAGGGTACTTAAAAAAAATCACACGATACTGACGACTACACAGTAAATTCTGTAGAGTAAATTTTGCTCTAAACAGTCTATTTGGTCCCACCCTAAACAGAGTAAAATTTACACTTGAAAGAGAGTAAAATATTCTGAGTAAATTGTACTCAAAGTGGCCTATTCACTAAAGGTTTGGGTCGCCCCTGCACCGCGCTAACTGGTAAAAATAGAGCAATCCAGGAGCGTCTAATTCACTGAACACACGCAGATGGGGAAATCCGTCACTAAGTGCGCGGCCAACCAGATTGCATCAGGGTGCGCCAGTGTTATTTGTGTTTATGTAAATTAGGCAATTTGCATACATTTGACGCAAGATATGCCCACCCCAATGCAAATGACTCGATACGCATCGTCTAATTCACTAACGCCAGCGCAAATAGACACACCGGGTTTGCGTGACGCAAATAATGTTTTTGGAAAGCATGTATTAACCTGGCACAACCTCGATCCCGGCATCATGACAGCAGTGCATGGCACGGTGCACCGTCGTTCTCTGGCGGATCACGCAGAGAGGAGAGATAGAGAGAGAGAGAAATTTCACTGTGTTGGTTTAGGACACATAACGTAACCCGGGCTGATCGGCAATGGCGGGGAGGTAATTTACGATCATTTTTACGTGCCAGATGCATACTGTACGGCCACGCCAACCTCTGAAAATATACAGTCTTCCCTCGCTATAACGCGGTTCACTTTTCGCGGTCTCGCTGTATCGCGAATTTTTTTTAAGTGCAATTTTGCATATTTTTTTGCAGTAATATACCCATTTTATAAAATTTTGAACATTATCAATGTTTGAACAAGAGAGAAATGTGAGAACATGTAAATGCCTCAATGAGAAAAGTGTCTAAATTGTGTGGTAGGGGATTTTAGAGCCTTAAAACATTTATAAGAGTTGTAAAACATAAAGCTAACTACTTCGCGGATTTCATTTATTGCGGGTATTTTTTGGAACCTAACCCCAGCGGAAAACGAGGGAACACTGTATTTCGAAAAAACGATCTCGGTCCAACCTCGTTTTCTGATAATGTCATCTTTCTTGCAACTGTTACTATAACAACCATGTTCTTGGCGCAAATCCATTGCCATGTGTGGTAAATCAGGTGCAAATTTGCTCCAAGCTGTCAGTTTTGTGGGCATGTTTGCGCCGGTATATGATTAGAGGAATATCCTTAGTGAATAGGTGGGTAACTGGGTGCAGACTGCAGGTGCAGTTGTGGTGCAATATTTCGCGCTATTACCGGACGCAATGCATTCTTAGTGGCTATACCCCAAAGTATTTTTATTGTGTCTGAGAAAGGTTGGCTGTCCCATGAAAAAAAACCCTATTAATGATTTTTCAGTCAGAAATTGTAAGTAAATTTCACAATTTTCACAAAAATGTTACTAGTTTATTTAAAAAAATAAAAAATAAATAAATAAATACAAAGTACAACAAAAGTTACACAGTGTTGAGGAACAAACTAACGACCTTCAGCTTGGGCGCCTGACACTCTACCACCTGAGCTATGCCACTCCTACTGTTTTCTTATATCCAAAAGGAGACCAAAAACATTGTGTTTGTTCTTTTGTTTCCAAGCCAAAATACGGTACACATAAAGACAACAAAAGAGCACCAAGTGTGCTGTGACAGGGCTGAGATATCCATTACACCTGCTGTAGTGGTGAGTGGGATTGATACTGTTTGAGCTGATACCATTAAGACAGATGAATGTTTTTCAAAGTTTAATCACAAACGAATGCCCCTTCTATTCTACAAATATGTTCAGCTGATAAAAAAAAGAATATGATATAAAGCTCAGCAAAGCCAAATGGTCTCTGTGTTATCGTACAGTTTTAAGACAGTTGAAACATTTTTTCAAACAGTCTTGTCTTTGAATGGTTAATGGTTTCTGCATGGCAGTTGTAAAGTTGGACCACATCTGTAGTACATTCTCTACCCCTTTATCTTCTATCGCTGATAGCTGTCTACTTTCCAGAGCAATCTTTTTTCTTTTCTTTCTTTTTTTTGAGTGAATTTGAGAGTTGTTCTGATGTTAATGTGCAAGTTAGATGGTAAAGATCACAGATTGATGGAAGACAAAATATTTTGGCTTTTATGACATCCACACATTTTGAAAATGTCACATGCTGACGACAGTTTAACCCCACTATGAGGTTCACCCATGCAATTCAAAGAGGCATGTATTACCTAATACCGACCTATTCTTCCCATATATTGGCCCTTATGAAAACTCCTGCACAATTTGCACAAAACCACTATTTTAACAAGGCTTCCATCGGGATTTTTTTTCCCCCTTTGTTACTTGATTGATTGTATTAGGTTTTTGATCGAGTTAAGTGCACATTTTATGATATTTTCAGGTATTATTGATTATATTTTTTAGGAAAAGATCAAATTATAGGGTGCTACAAGCCTTTGTAACAAGTTATGACATCTTCGAGGTACAGTGATTTATTTTTTTTCTCCTCCTTCATATTGATGTTTGCATTGTGTGAGGCTACAAACAAATGTGGGTGAGGCTTGTTACGAGGACCACAGATAAAGGGGCACAAACCAAAAACTGACTACCCACATTTACGTGAGACAGTGAGAGCCTCCTTGACGTTTGCAAATGTCTACATGTTCATATTTGCAAATGTTTGTCAGTTAGCCTGTCAACAAATTGTTTACCGTTGTTTATTTACACTTCCAACTTAAAGGGGATTTAAATTACCGGTAATAGTCTATAGAAATACCACTTTATCTACCGGTATTTTAATGAGAATAAGAAAAACAGCAGTCCTTTATTTGTTAGGTCGTCGTTCTACTCTACTCTTGCCATGGAATATAATGGTAAACTTCCATATTGTATGTAATTCCAAGTCTTAGCCACTCTGTGTGCTTGTGATACGACAGTATGTTGATAATCCACACTCTTATCATAATTTTACACCCAGTGAAACTGTATTGGAATGTGGCTACAAGTGCCCTGTCAGCTTAGGAGACATAATTTACTTGCACACCATACTTTTTGTAAATATCTTCTTGATCCTTTTTTTTTTTTTTTTTTTTTTTAATCATTATAGCTCACTTCATTATCTTTGGATTACTGTTTTTGTGTATGAAGAAACTTCATGCTCAGCCTGCCAAAGCAGAGATTTAGCTCGCCGTCACAACAGAGCTGCTTGAAGGAATGTTTTTAAGCATTGCAGTCATGTTCTGTCGGTTTACACAAACAGTGAACCTTGCAAACAAAACTGTGTTACTTCAACATACTATCCAAGTAATTGAGAGAGTAAAATAAAACAGAAACACAGAATGGGGAATAGGCTTAACAACACAGATTTTCCATAACTTGCACTCACTGCCCTCGCATGCTAAAAAAACAGTTTGGATTTTTTGACATGAATCTCTATTCCATCCTCACCTCCAGTGTGTGCGATCAGCACTGACTTACCCCTGACAGCGTTCTGTGAGATGAGTTCTGGTCCAGTGTTGGACGAGATGAAAATAGTCCAGCAAGTTGGCTGGGGTCACTTAAATAAAGCGTTTTTCTTCTAAAAACAATTTGTGTTCAAAAGAGTGATACATTTTGCACACTAAACTCCTTTCTGAAAAAAGTCAGACGCCATAACCGCCGGCCACTACTTTTCTGTTCGTTCGTATCACTGCGCGTCAGCTAATCAACGCGCTGCAGACAGCTGATCGCGCTGATCTTCCGGATTCGAAAAGACAAACAACTTGTAGATTAGTATGCGTCTATCATGCATGCGGGGCGCCGTGCAGTGATAAGATCGAACAGAAAAGTAGTGCCTGGCGGTAATGGCGTCTGACTTTTTTCAGAAAGGAGTTTAGCGTGCAAAATGTATCACTGTTTTGCAAATTGTTTTTAGAAGAAAAAAACGCTTTCTTTAGGTGACCCAGCCAGCTTGCTGGACTATTTTCCTCTCGTCCAACACCGGACCAGAACTCGCGTCACAGAACGCTGTCGGGGTAAGTCAGTGATGATCGCACACACTGGAGGTGAGGATGGAATAGAGATTCATGTCAAAAAATCCGAACTATCCCTTTAAAGAAGCGAAGAGTTATAATCACTGGTTGATGTCTCACAACGCAGCCACACTAATACCTGAAAACGCCAGTGTTTAGTAAATTGCTTTTTGCTGAATGAGAATGGTTAATATCGTTTGGTTGCCCAAGGCCAAGTGATATAAAACAAACTGTTTTCCTTCAGTATGAAACAAAGTACAGTGAATGTGCAGAAAAGTATCTTGTAAAACACTCATCAACCCATTTATTTGTTAAAAAAAAACAAAAAAAACACACATTTATTAGATGATCTGCCTCTACATGAAGCTCCTGCTGAGATTCAGTCGGGTCATCACGGCTTTATTGGCAATTTCTCCCAAACAGCAACCCCCCCATCCCCATATGGCTGCGTGAGGAATAGAAGCGCTTGAGCAGACTGTATTGACATCACTTCCCACAAGTAGAGTTGGAGGAGGGAAAGTATGACTCATCCCTTTCTCCCCTGCCAAGCTGACAAAGCAGAGCCCCCTCCTCCGCCTTTTTCCTTTTCTTTTAACACAAATGCTTTGTGACGTGGTGTTGAGCAGTGCTAATTTTCCATCCTATATTTTGTCCATGTGACAATAAAGAATTGAAAGCTCATCTCTTTTTAAGTCCTATTGTCCTCGTGGATACAAATCTATATAATATAAAGTGAGATTTTAAGTTGTTTATATGCATTGCTGTCATGTACAAAAGCACAATATTGTGTGTGTTTTTTTTTAGTGTGAGATTTATTTATTTTTTTTAAATATAGTGACCTTTTTTTTTTTTTTTTTTTTTTTTTTTGTATCACCAACCTCCCCACAATATTGTGATAATTATCGTATTGTGACCTTCATATTGTGATCGTGATGTTTGGACATCATTACATCCCTATTTATAAATATAATAAGAAACAGACATATCAAACATATTAGTATTTCCAAAAATCAGAAAGAACATTTCCCACTATTAATTAACCCTATAAAGCCAAATGTATCATATTAATAAATACAAGACATTTTGAGCCCTCTATTTCAGGAGTATAATTTTTTTCCCCCCATTAAAACCCTGACGTATGTGATCTGACACATGCATTGCACAGATAATCCATTAGAGGGCAGTATCACCCAGCTGATGGCTTTTCCAGCAACCGTGCAAGATTGCCCCATTTGAGAAAGGAGAAGCCTATACTTATTAAAGTCATATTAAAGTCATAGTGCTTTAAATTCATACATTTATAACTAGGGTAACTGTAATGATAACGGCAATATCGTGATATCACAATATTACAACTGCCACAACGTATATCATCGTTGTTATGTCACAATATTAAAAGCAGCACATCTGTAAAAAAAAAAAAAAAAAGTCAGGTTGATTTCCATTTGTGCAGTTCTAGCCCCCTCTGGTGGCTAGTTTTTTAGTGCAGTTTAATTTTCACAAGGCATGTTTTGGCCCTTCTGTTTAAATTCCACACTAATGGTTAGATGAAGGGGAACGTAATATGCTTGTGAACCGAGTCAACATGTGGAGGAACTCGATGTGTGCTTGCATTAGCAAGTAAGTACCTTTTAAAGCAGTTCTGTATTGTGTTGCTGGCAGGTCGGACTGGGAGATACACGCTGGTAGAAAAATGGCGGGACACCGAGCGTCATCTCGCCCCTCACGAGAGCCCAGTTGCCTCTCTGAATACGTGGGGTCAATACGCAGGCGATGTCCAGCTGATTTTGCTTCGCACAGGCCCTTCCCTGACTGAGCGCCCCCCTTCAGAAGGGCCCCCTCTGAGGGGGCCCGAACGCGGCTTTCACCGACAGAGCCTCCCCCCGCTCGCAAAGCTTCACCATCCCAATGATCGCTCCCTCTGTCGCCGCGAGCCTCGGCGCAAGTCTCTCACCTTTACAGGAGCGCCCCGAGGTCTAAGGGAGATACTGAACGGCGGGCGGCCAAGCGAAGCTGAGGCCAAAAGGAGACTCCATCTAGGAAACGGCGGGACTCACCATCATGCTGGAGGAGCCACTGGGAGTGCATCCCGTGGCCTGTGGGCCTGTCGCATGGAGGACCTGGTTCGACTGGTGGGCGTTCAGAGAGAAACTCTCAGCGTGCTGGAGAAGAAACTGGAGGTTTACGAAGATGAGCTCAAAGCCTGGGCCGAGGCGCGAGCGGGACGAGCTCCAGGCTGCGGCGGGGACTCGGGTGGGGGTCTGATGGAGGAGATTTTGAGACTGGAGAAGCATCTGAGGAAGACCGAGGTGGAGATGGAAGAGGAGGAATTTTGGACCACAGAGCTGCAGATTGAGCTGGAGAGTGAGCGGCAACTGGAAGAGAGGCTGGAAGAGCTGCGTGGTCGTCTGCAGGGTTGCGAAAAGGAGATTGAAGAGAAGCTGGCGATGGTGCAGGTGTGTTTCGTTGTAGGCTAAAAACAAATGAAGAAAATAAAGCTACTTTTTGACTTGTGTAATATATATGCTCAAGAATTGTGGCCTTTTTGTTATTTGTTTGCCGTCAGGTCGTAGAAAGCGGTTTGGAGGAGATGCGTCTGCAAAGAGAGCGTCAGGAGACCGAGTGGCTCAATGAGGCAGAGGCTCGAGCTCAAGTGCTCCGAGTCAAAGCAGAACTGAAAGCACAAGAGAGACAAGCTGTCCAGATGGAGAGCAGCTGCAGAGCTGTGGACAGGTCACTGGGGCAAAGCAGCAAGAAGCTACAGGTGAGACAAATCTATGAATTTCACTGCCCGCTTGAGTGTTATATGACCAACAGAGTATTTTTTTTTCCTCCATTTATGACATTTCAAGGTCAAAACCGGCACACAGTTGACTAATTTACACAGTGGAATGGTTACGTGTGGCACAAGAACACCATTACTGTCATACTTGCCGTTTTTATTTGTTTTATATTTATGGCACACATTTTTCATTCTATACTTGGTCTTTGTGATAGGTTTATTTTTTTTATTTATTTATTTTTTTTGCTTTGACTGGCAAGCACAAAATTTAGACAAGAGCAGAACAATGGCAATTTCGTGTTGTGTATATGTAAAACCGCTGCGTAGCTTTCTCTAAGCAAAGTCCACTTAGCTTTATGCTAACAAATATGCCAACGGTTATCATTGATATTATTATTTTTTTCTTTACTATATGTTCTGTGCAGCCCCACTGTTCTAAATATGGTATTTTGGTTAATATTGTGTTAGTGGAATATGAGTTAATGGGGCGCCCATTTTGCCACTTGCTGTTGACTGAAGGTGACAGTAATGTTGCTCAAGTCTGAGGTAACAACCAATCACAGCTCATCTTCAGAGAACAGGTGAGCTGTGATTGGTCGTTGCCTGACCTTGAACAACTGTGATGCCATCTTCAGTCGACAGCAAGTTGCAAAATTGCAGCCCCCTGAGATGCATAAAAATGGATGGATTTTGCTTCATAGCTGTTACTGCACAAATGTAATATTAATCAGAATGTAATGTTTAGACTAGTGAAGTCACATATAACATATTATTGTTGGGGGTGTTGACTTCCCCATTAATGGTGTTTACATTCATTTTAATGGGGAAAGATGATTTGCGATACAGGTGAGTGTTTTGAGTAGTGAGCAAGGCAAGACTGTTTTAGCACATTTCATACATAAGTTAACTAGAGAATAGTCACAGTCAGAATGAATCAAACTTCTCAAGGCACCTCTGTATATTGTCATTATGGCTTCAATACTACACAAACTCAGTTATGTTGCCACCAATTGAAAAAAACGGCAGACCTTCTATTAAAGTTACTGCTCCACGGTGATAATACAGACGAAAAGTCTCTAGACACATATTAATTAATCCTTGCATTAAACAAATAAGATTTGGGATGTACAACCTGACTTTTAGGACAGTTATGCTTTCAGTGCTTTTTTCTCTTCCAGTATGACTGACCACAGAAGAATTAGGTGTGTAAGTACTTGATAGCAATGACCTCAAAATGGTCCAACCACGCTTGCCCATTTTGTGCATCAGTATCAATATGGAGAAAATTAGCATAGCTCCTGGGATTGTATTGTTGTACTGTTTATGGTGGCTAATTATGCAACCATATGCTTCGCTCTATCTATTCTGAAGTTATGAGGATAGAGTTGCCCCAATTGGATTGTTTGATGCTTTCAACTTGGAGACAGAAAATATAAATTCTCTCTCACAGCCCAGAATGGTACTCTGTGATTTTCTACCCAAAAAATAGGGATATGCAGGCTATGTTTCATGTTCCTTTAATCTCATAAGATGTGTATTATTTTCTATTTCTGTATCCTCATGATAATATGCTGTTTTATTAAAGGACATGCAGCATGAGCTGGAACAGTTAACCAAGGAGCTGAGGCAGGTTAACCTGCAGCAGTTCATCAAGCAAACTGGCACCAAGGTCACAGTGCTACCGGCTGAACCTGCAGAGGACGAAAGTACAAGCAGCAATCGTATTATTGGTAATGTCCTTTTCTTATTTAATTGGTAGCTATACATTGGTAAATAAAGCAGCTGTTCTCTGTAAAGCACATGCAATGAATAATTAGAGCTGTCGACATTATGTCATATCGACCACTGTTCGGTTAAATGTCAGAGAGCAGACTTGTGGTAAATGGTATGTAGTTAGTGATGCAAGGCTCACTGATGTTTGACCATCTGAATAGGTCTGACCTGAGGCATGCATTGTAGTGTAATCATATGTGAGAGTACAAGCGCTTTAAGCAGCAATAGTGCTCCGTGGGAGCGATTTACACAGCAAGGAGCGAGCGCTTTTAGTCTCCATGCCGACAGCCGGAAGAGCTGACTTCAAGTCCTTCATTTACCTTCTGTTCGCCTCTTGAGCCCCCCTCACACATGCACACATCCTCTATGACACACTCTGCACTTTCTGCAGAGGGCTCGTCAGACCACAGCTCTGTCATCCTCCACAAGAGCTGAAAACGAGGGAAGATGCATTCAATTACATGGGTTCAACCAAATGAAGGTTTATTTCCATTACTCATCTTTCTGGATGAAGTCTGCTTAATGATATAAGAAACAGCCATTCATTATCTACCAGTTATCCTGTACCGGGTCATAGGGAAGCAGAGTATATCCAGTCTGACTTATGAGTACACTGCGCTGGTCACCATTCAATCACTGAACTGACACACAAGCGCTTCATACACGAACCATATTAGGCTATTTTTTTCTTCCCAACTCAGTCAGCATTGGAGACGTAGCAGAGGTTAAACACTGCCAGATTAGATCTTGTGTGTGAATTTAACATGAGACTCACTGTCCACGGCTCTTTTTGTTGGAAGCAGTTGTCGCTGTTGCTCTGACATCGTCACACATCAATTTTGATCTTTAATGTAGCAAGTTGCAACTGAATGAATGACCAATTTATTAATGGCTGTAGAACCAGATATATTGCAATATACGCACATACAGATTTTTCAATTTTGACGTCCTTGGCTGGCAATGGGCAGAATCAGGACTGGTATAGCCCTAAAATAAAGGAGATGATGGTGATGATTTTTCAGGTATAAAAGTGATGGGTGACGTGTCTTAGTTCTTACCCATAAACTTCTTTTACAGCTGCATGTGTAAATGTTAAGAACAGATTATAAAATCATCTTCGTATCTCAGCTCTGCCCCCCAGTGGTGCAGAAGTGGAGCAGTAGGTCTCGATAAATTCTTGAACTTCCTCTTCCTACTCCATTTGAACATGGAAATTCAGACTTTACTAACAATTATTTTCCTTTTTTACTTTTATTTTCTTTCTTTCACTTTTATTGTATATTTTGTATTGCATTTATATGTTTAATAAACCAAAGTTTGTTTGTTTGTTTGTATGTTTGTTTGTTTGTTTTATGCTAGCTCTTAGCTAGCTAGCTTAGATAATTAGCTTCAGTGTAGCTTCTGCTATCAGGGAGATAAACGGTGGAATGTTCTCACCACCAAACCTAAATTAGAGACTAATACAAAAAAATAAAATAAAAAAACAAGCAGTGGCTGAAATCAGGTCAAATTTGCTCTCATTGAGTAGATAGATTTGTGAGCACTATCACTTGTACAGAAAAATGCATTTTATATAAAAATATTGTACATTTTTGTGTTTCCATTTTTAGATTTAGTTCCACTAACCGGCTCCCTGAAGCGTCCCGTGTCCTTGCAACCGTTATCCAGTCATCTACGGGTCTTAAAAAGTCCTCTCAGCGCTGGTCTCAACCCGGAGGGCATCTATGTTTGAAGCTCCACTGCACACGTGCTGCCTGAGATTTTAGCACATTGGCTCATTTCTCTTCAGAGCCTTTTCAGTTGGATATCTTTGGAAAGGATACCTCAATAACACAAATTGTACAGCGTTGGTAAACTTTGACATGAAGGATTTGTTGGCACAGAAGTTTGGCATGCACTTAGAATCTTTTCTAAACACGGACCCAGCGGCAATGGACATCTTTTAAAATACAACCTATGTCATTTTAATCACTCTAGTTAGTAGCTGCTGAATGCTTTCTACTGGTTTCTTGTTGGTACTATAATTCCAAACAAAGGCCTTTTTAGGATGGATGTGAGTCAATGAATTATATCCATTTAGTAGTTATGCAATGAACATATTTACTGACGGCTGACTGACTTAAATTATGAAGGATGCAAGAAAACTTATCATTTAGTTTACTGTAACTCTGACTTGTTAAAACTATGCATTAATAGGTTGCTTTCTGTACACTTCTTTCCTCTTAAAATGTATATATTTTTTCTTCAGCTAGCCAATTACTGTATTCCCTCTATCATGAATGCAGTGCCGTCATTCATGCCGTAATATGTGTTTCATGAAGTCAATTCTCTTCTGAAATGTATTTGTTTATTTTTTTGTGGGATGTTTTCCGCATGTGGCCAAAGATGGACAACTCTGAGCGCATGATTGTGATTTTCTTATAGCCATATATGTGCAGAGCACCGACATTACAGTGAATTACTTGTGGCATGCTACAGCTCTTAATGAACAAGTATGTGTTAATGTTAGATTGTATCTCAGCTGCTAACCACAGCAAAGTGCCTTATTGTATTTGGTGGGCAGTGTATGAGGGTGAACATGAAGCTAACCTGGCAATATTAAAGTCTGCGTTTTGTGTAGTTTGAGTAGTGCCACAGTGCAGCAATGAGTAAAATTTCTGTTTTTTGCCAATAGTTTCTAGAGACTGTTTGAGAGCAGGTATGGTTACAAGTTTTTCCACTTTATTACTGTAATCACCATTTATTTGCTGTAAAACATTCAGTATTAAGATTAAACCCAGTCAAAACATTATTTCTGCTTTATTTGGTGAGTTAATTCTGTTGATTTTGTGGTCTTAGCATCTGTCATTTGTACTTGTACAAATCCCATAACAAAATACCATAGCAATGTATAATTTGCATTTATTTTCAGACACTTATTTTTAAATTCCTCCTTTTTTATATGAAAGTATCAAACTATAAATAAGGGTAAAACCGACTTGTGTGCATTTTGTGTGATGACATGTAGCTGTAATCACTGTTTACAATGCTCTTGAGATTTGCAAGATGTCAATGTACCTACATATTTTTATTCCACCTTGACAGCTATACAGTTGTACCTGTTGATGATGATAATGGCATGATTCAATAAAACTGTCTGCCAGACGTAAAAACAACAACAAAAAACTTTTGTTTTGTTTTTCCTCTCTCGTTTGTTGTGCAAGTGTGTTTTGTGTTTTGGCCAGTAGATGGCGATATTTACTCTAAGGTGAAACCTTGCACATAACATGGGACCTCGACAAGATTAATAACGCTAATAATTTTTATATGTAATGTGAAGGGGTGGGGAAGCAAGCTTATATGAGTTTAACTTGAGTGTGCAAAGTTTTAAAAGCCCCAAGGGCATAATTTAGCACTATTTGGACCACATGCAACCGATTACTGGGAGATCCACAATAATCTAGTTATTCATCAAGTTGCAAAGTATGTTACAGTAAACCAGTGGTGTACCCCCGCTGGGCCCCTTGTTTTTCCATTTGAGGTAATCTCTTCATCATCATCCTATCACATGACATGAGTTCAAAGCATGGGCTTACTGTACATTCCTCAGGCATGACCGGTCGTCTTCATTTTGGAGCTGCTTGACTACATTACATTTCACCTACTCGACGTGAGGTTTGAACATAATATGTAAGCCTGCTTTTAGTTGCATATTTTTAAGTCTGCTGCAGGATTTGTTAAATGACCTCCATGTACACCATGTTGAGTTTTGATATTTATTTTTCAATTCATCAGCAATAATTTATAACAGCATAATGTGTAAAGCAACAAAATGTGCAACAACTGCTTAGGGAAATCTTTTTTTTTTTCCTTTAAAAAAAAATTAAAATCCATAGACTTCTACAACATTGACATAGACATATATTTCATAGTACATTCACAAAAGATATTTACAGACATACATGCCACTTTCTATAACAGTTGATGAGCAATTTGAGGCTAGACCAGCTGAAGAAAACTACAAAAGCAACGTCAAGTTTGCAAAATACAAAGTGAATCATGGATAATCAATCACATGTAGAACTTTTTTTTTAAGCTTAACGTCACCAAAATTGCATGAATTGTTTTCAAATGTGTTATGTGACCACAGCTTCTCTTTTTTTTTTCTTTATTTAAAAAACATAACATAATATAGTATAAGAGAAGTGGGAGTTCTGAAAGCTGACGAGGACCCAAATGATCCAAATGGATAATTGCCAAAATGGGCAGATGACAGAATTGCCTCTCCACTGCGTGAAGTCATGTGACCTCTGCTCCTTGACTTGAAATCACGGGTTTGATTCAAAGCAACAATACAACACCACAAAAGGTCAATTACAGTGATTGGCTTTTCATGGATAACAGGACTTTTCGAGGGACTGGGGTGGGAGTAAAAGCAGAAAAAAAAAAAAGTGCACTTTACATCTCAGAGAGGAACGCTCTTCCTACGTACAAACGTTAACAGCTTGGAAAATACAGGTACATTCAATATCAAAGATCTATAAGGTGCTATCCTACATTGCTTCCTGGAGGTAAAGGGGCTCACTGCATCTCAATACAGAAATGCTTCACTTGGGGGAGGAAAGGCTTCTCCAGTATCTCAGTGAAGGACTTGAATGAGCCCAAGCATGACTGACTTTGGATCAAATGTAACTGTCATTCAGTTTGATTGATTTCATATGGCGGTTAAGTGTATGCGTGAGTGTTTATGTGTGATAATTATTGTGTTTTCAGAAGAACCGCAATGTCTCTCCAAGTACCCCACGCAAAAAGCTGGGGGTGAGGTATTGTGGCCTTCTAGGCCATCTAGTGCACATTTACATCTTGATTAACCCGACTATCAACCGGGTTTGAATATTTACAGTCCGAGCAGATGCAGCGAGATGTCCGTCGTGACGTCATTCATCCAAAGAGACCAGTTGGGATATTGCGCACTTGCACCTGTAGTACTCAAAATGTGGCATCGGTGCTGCCATTTGAGAATATTTTTATCAAAGCGGATACAAAAGTAACTGCAGTGCAACACCGCAGTTTTGCTGCGTTTATGCCAATCATCGTCGATAAGCATTCAAATGATTTAATCTAGCATAAGTGCAAAAGGCACACGCTGTCAGAATGGTCCGTCAAAGTAGCTATAATACACAAACATTTCCTCCATGGACCCACAGCGTTGACATTCGTCCACATCCTCGGAAATTGACATTATATCACAAATTGTGTGAATGCTGAGAGATGCAACAAAAATTGGAGCATCACAGTGTAACATACCGTGAAAGCACGCCCTCTAGGGGATGACATCGGAGCCGCCGCACATCAAGTTATGCGGCAGAACGCAACTGAAAGTGGACAGCTGTGGAAAAATACCGTCAGAAACACACGTAAGCAACTGCGATCCGCGGTGTTCTTATCGAGAAACATTTTGAGGTCAGCTCCAGTTTATATTGAACCACAAACAACGTGGCGCGATTGTCAACGAGGAAATGGATTTCCCTGGCTGCTGTAGCTCTATTAGCATAATCCAAGAAGAGGAAACGGGCTAGAATTTAGGACATCCGTGTGGATATTTGAGAGGTTCTGGGCACCATTTGCACTCGCATATTTCAGCAACAGATTCACTACGCTTCGCTTCGATATATTATTTTCTTTAGAAAGCTCGTGATACAATGTGATATTTTTTATTTTGGTTACATGTGCATTGTGCAACTTTCAAAATTTGAATTTGGGTCCAGAAAAAGTGTTCAGCTCGGTGTCATTTAAAAACTTCCAATAGATGGGAAGAACATTTGCACATCCATTCTGGATGAGGGGCACATTTAGTGGCTAGATAATAATGAGCCATCCTTCAATTTTCATGAGGGCCACAGCCTCGGTGACAAAGAGCATAAATGTTAACTTTGGGCGGAAGGCAGGGTACACCTTGCATACATTCACATATTAAGTGCTGGCTATTGACCATGTCACATTTCTCTGGACCCTAATCCCACTGTCTGGAAAAAAAAAAAAAAAATCGCAATTTCACATATTTTTGTGCTTTTAGTGTAACACCACAAGATGGCGCCAAAGCGCTGGTTAAAAATAAAATAATTGCTGTCCCATTAGTATTCTTGAAGTGACAAATCTTAACTAAGATCTTTGTATGTTTGTATGAAAATGTGTACTTTTTTAAAAATCTAATAATGTTTAAGCCATTTACTTTTAAGGAAAATTTAAGACGATTTTAAGATGATAATAAATTGTTTTGGGACCATATTACATTTATTGTTGACGATTCGCTGTTGTTGTTTTCAGACACCCTGATCCCGACCCTCTCCCACACAAGCAAATCTCCAATTTTTTTCAAGGTCCATACTGTGCTCCGCTTAAAAGAAGCACAGATTGGGATCCCCCCCCCCCCACCCCCCACCCCTTTCATGATGTTTCACTTCTTCCATATAAGAAACTTGGGGCGCTAACTAGCAAGCAACGTGTGTTTTTACAAAATAGGCGAATAAATCTGATTGGGATTGGGATTAAAACCATTTTTAGAGTGGCTTGGTTCAGCATGGGTTAATGGACAATTTAGAGCGCTTAATGAACCTAACAAGGATATTTTTGCAATGGCCAGCGTACCGGGAGAGCATGCAGACTGTAATAATAATAATAATTGATATTATAATATTAAATTAGGGGTGCTTGACTCTAAGCATTCACACAAATGCGTCTAATAAGAGAGTGCATGGCCTCCAGGGTGAAGGTGAGCTAACCCAGACAAGTTAGCTGCTTTGACAGACGGGCGACAGGTCACACGGCCGCTGAATCCCGCTCTCCTCGTCATCTTCACCTTCATCACTCGTGGGAATTTCCTCACGCCCCTCGGGTGAGCTCGTCTCGGCGTCGTGGGGTTCACCGTCATCAGAGATTTGGGGGTCCTTGCGCGGAGACGAGGCTCCAAAGTGAGCAGACAAGCCCGGGAAGGCCGCCGCAGCTGCGGAGGCTTGTGCGGGGTACAGCCACGGGAATGGGGAGACCAGTGCCGCCGCTGCCGCCGCCGCCGCCGGGTACATGCCCTTTTCCATGTTGCTTTTTTCGAAAAGAGGCATGTAAGAGGCAGCGGCTGAGGGGTTGATGAAGTAGAAAGGCATGCAAATCGGCGTCTGCTGTCCCACTCCGGTTAATCCCATCAGAGAGTTCATGAACGCCTCATCGGCACCTCCCAAGCTATTACCGGACCAGTTCATCTTTGGTTTCTTTGCCGGGTGATCGTCCCCAAACTCCTGCTTGATTTTCACGCCTTTGGCCGCCTGTGAGGTGTTGTTGTGCTCACACTCTTTGTCCTTGCCCCCCTCGCCCCCGTAGCCACTGTCCGTGTCCGTGTCGTTCTCAGTCAGATCCCCGCCTTGGGTCCTCTGGATGACCGGGACGCAGTTGGCCTGGTTGTCGCCTTTGTGCCCGTCTGGTGAGACGCCGGCGGGGAACTGGTTCTGCTGCTGGGGGAGGAGCGAGCCGGACTGGACCCGGGCCAGGGCCTTGTGGAGGTGCTGGACCAGCTGGGCGCCACTCTGCTCGTGCGCCGTCCAGTTCTCAAACTGGCTCAGGTACTGCAGGACTTCTTTGGCGCACGTTTGGAAACCGGAATGGAAAGCTTCCGCATCGGTGTGTATGGACGACTTCATCGGCCGCTCCCCTGTTAAAAAAAATGATTAAGAAATAAATACATAAAATAAAATAGTTGAACCGTTATGCGATTCATTTTCTTTGCATTTACATTGGATGCTCCTGCCAAGAATAACATCATAATGATTGTTTATATGAAATTGTGCATTCTATCTATTTTGCAATTCTTTTAAAAACAGTGTGACATTAACTCATTTGCTCCCAAAAACGTATAAATACGTTCTATTTTAAATATTACCATGGTCCCAAAGACGTATTTATACGTTTTTTTGTGTTTGTTTGTTTTTTATGCTAGAGCATACAGAAGGCTTTGATGCAGCCTCTGACCTGAAAAGGTCACTTAAAGCAATGGTAGTTATTACAAAAAACGGCCAGTAGGTGGCAGCAGAGTATAAGAGATCAACCAGGGGCATGTTGCAACAAGCTATTTTCCCCACTGTTTTAAACTGATGTATGAATAATGTTGAAACTTAGCTATATTATAATGCTAATTGCTGCAAAACGGAAACAGATGTACTTTTTTTCCTGACGAAAAAAAGAGACTAATCTTTCTTTTGGCAGGTTCCATGTTTTTGTTTTTGTTTTTTTTATAGCAATAGAACATAATATTCTGTGGGCCTTGCAAAATCGGTCAAAATCCAGTAAAACAGCCGGGAGTGAAGGGGCAAAATGGCTGCGAGTGAATGAGTTAATGGATGTTTAATCATTAACAGTATTTCTTATGCACCACTTGTTTTTGGATACAAAAAAAACATTGATGAGGTGTGTCTCGAAAGCACAACCACAAACAGATCCTGCAGTATTTGCTTTGTTCAGTGTGTGAGAAGAGATGAGCGTGGAAAATATGCTTGCTCACAAAACCCAAGGGGGGTCATCAAGGTGACCCCTTTTTAAGACGTGGATAGCATCAGGATAACTATGATGATGAAGCTGCAGGGGAGCCCGGAAGAATTCTTCTAGGAGTGCATGAAGGCATGGCAGAGAAGGCTCCAAAGGGATTACTTTTATTTGTCGCTTGGATTTGAAATATATCTTACACACCTTGCATCAAAAAATGTTATTTATAACAAGCATGTATGACTTCTGTTCCTTATGTTTCGTCTGGATGATTACACTTAAAACTACTGTGGAGGGATTTGCCCAAATATATCTTTACAATAACCTTTATATTTGACCATTTATGACTCAACAGATTCTAATTATCACCAAGCCTGCAAGAGAGTGTGCAGTTTCATTTTTCTGCCACAGGTGGCAGTAGTGATATAAAATGAAATTTTCTGCATTGGGCAGCTAAAGGGATATTCAACAGTAAATCAACTTTTTTTTTTTTCTTTTTTTCTTTTCCTGATAAACTGTATAAACGGGGGTCTACGAATGCTGTCAACATGTCCTGGTCATTATTTTGACATTTCAGCTGAGATAGGCTCCAGCACCCCCCGCGACCCTTGTGAGGAAGAAGTGGACAAGAAAATGGATGGATAGTGCATGCTTGTTGAAAGTTTGAAGTTGGGGCAAAAACCGTATGTGTGGCGCCATCTTCAGGTTAAACACTGGGATGAACATAATTTGGCTGTTTGTCCTTTCATTGGATGTCAAGTGATTGTACAATATGACGCAGTCATTCTGCCACCCACTGGCTCAGTCTCGTACACGCCCCCTTAGCAAATTGGAGTTGAAGTAGTAGCATTTTGCAAACATATTTTTTTTTTAATCATTTTTCAGGTTAGTGGTTTATTAGCATAGCATGGTTAGTTTATTTACCATAACTTGTGGTAGCATAGAAATGATTTAGATTGTAGTTTTTACTGCTGCTGTCAATCACAGCCAGACCACGCCCTATTGGCAAGCCCAACGGTCCTCCAGGCAACACCCCCTTTGAGCGGCGTTTTGAAATATTAGTGAGGGGGTGGAGCAAGAGTCTGGTTGGGGGGGTGAGTTACATGTAAGTTCTAAGATTCACCCATGAACCCTTAAATAATCAGGGGCATGTTGATAAACAGTCCATTGCATTAATTAATTAAATTCAAACATGTGAATGAATCAGTTGCACTAACATACCCTATTCTATTATTTTTAAGGATACAATTACAACAATTTACCAAATTGTAATCACGTGCAACAGATGTACATGATCAAATTAAGCAATTTTCTCTCTGTCCAGAAACCTGTGGAAATGTGGTACATTTCACAGTTCTCAGAACTTTGTCAAGCTCCCTGTTGAACACTGCACGAGCTCATAGAAAAAAAAAAATATGGCATGTATAGTTTCACGGTTTCAAGATTCTCCCCATTTCCACCATTTTTCTGCAGGTGGTAAAACTTTCAATGCAACCTCAATAGCTAGCCTATACATACATTTTGCATTGTACAAAAGGACAACATTTGAAAATATTTAGGGGTCTCTCTGGGTTTCGGTTAAGGTAATTATATTTCAGGTTTTTATTGTCAAAAAGCTTCATTTAACCTGCACAGTGGGCAACAACAATATGTAGGGGCTACCAACTTCAAGTTCAATACGTGATGCAAAACATCAAAAGATATAAAACCTAAAGGCGACAACAACACGTGATCGACAAGTGTCAGCGCACGTGCGCGTCTGCTGCACTCCGAAGCGCGTCCGTGCGTGCAAGTATTATTTGTTCTTTTCCACTGTGCGTGCATGCGTTTTCACCACACCTATCTGCAGTATCTATACGGATTGATGAAGCGTGTTGATCTTACCGTTCTGCAAAGCAATGATCTTCTGGTGCTGCTGCTCTGTGACCGCAGTCAAAGCGTTTAAATGTTTCAGAGTTAATTCCAGAACAACCGCCTTCTCCAAATGGCCCAGCGTCTGTGTGGACATCCAAAAAAAAAAAAAAAAAGTTTGACGTCTCTATCTTTTAAATGCTTTATTTCTCCAAGCAATCTAAACTTTTAAGATTTTTTTTTTTTTTATATCTTACCGACAACTTTAAATGTTCCGGCAGCAGATCCTTCAGCTGACCGATACATTCATTGATTCGGTCTCTCCTCTTCTTCTCTATCAAACGGTGTGGTAACTTATAAGCGTCCTGTGGACAAAAGAAAATGTGTGTTCCAAAGTTACGTAATGATTACAACAAAAATAAACAATGACATAAAACGTTGGCAAACGTTTCTAATTCCACACCTTGCCGCCATCCTCCCGCTTTATTCCCCTTTTGGGTTTGCACATGTACAGAGAGGGGTAGTCCACCCTAAAGTACAAGAGTGTCCAGTCAACACACAGCTTTTTTTTTTTTTTTTTTTTTTTTCTAAGACTTTGCAAAATAGTTTTAAAAGACGCTCACCCCAAAAAGTCCGCGCGCTCCATGAAGTGTCTTTCCTGTAAACGTGCTATTCTTTCATCCATCAGGCGTCTCCTGCAGCTTTCCTTGGCACAAATGTTTGTTATTCCACGAGGCGCGCGGCTGACGGTGCACACGGTGTGCGTGTCCTCTGCTTGGAGCTGCGCCGCCTAAACACTGATACCTCCACTTCCCCCTCCGCCGCTGATGTGTCTCTCCGCCCCAGCTACCCCAACCCCACCGCGGCGCCCCCCCCCCCCCCCTCCCCCGTCTCCCTCCACGCCGCGGCCACTTCGCAAAGCCGCCTGCCGTCGTGGCCAGCAACAGCGCACGCGCGACTCAGCGAGGGAACGGCTTGCCGCTCACGTGTCCTCTCACGGTACAAAGTCCGCTAAAACCTGCTCGGTGCGCGTGCTCGTGCGCGTGCGCGTGCGTGCCTGCCTATGTTTTCACTGCAGCCGCAGCCGGTGAGCCAACAGCTGGAGGCTGAAATCATTCTGAGACTTGATTCATGCAAACGACTGAACGAGCAAATGCTTGGTGAGAGTTTCAAATCAACTGAGGCGTCGTCGGGTCACGTGTACTTTAAACTGTACACCTATCTGATGCACTTTTGGAAATTA
Organism: Festucalex cinctus; assembly: GCF_051991245.1. Lineage (NCBI taxonomy): Eukaryota > Metazoa > Chordata > Actinopteri > Syngnathiformes > Syngnathidae > Festucalex > Festucalex cinctus. Next base: position 20,221,027 of record NC_135413.1, on the reverse strand, counting down.
GTCTACCATAGGAAAGTGCACATACTCTGTACTTAAGAAAGGCCCTAGTTGGTAGTAGAAGTGCTGATTCGACTTCTTTACTTATTCCTACTTTAATGACTACAGGCATCTATACAGTAACTGTTTTGATTTGACTGTTTTTTTGTTTGTTTGTTGGTACTGGTATTAAAATATTAGCCAAAAATAATTATTGGAGAGGACAACTTTCAACAATTCTCTTAGACATGGATGGGGAATACAGTATCTTGCTTCTCCAAATCATTTTCAGCCATTGTCGTTAATTCTCCCTAATGTCACAGCTGTCCCTGCTGCCCTCTCATAAGACCCTAATCAAATCAATCAATCAATCAATCAATCAATCAATCAATCAATCAATCAATCAATCAATCAATCAATCAATCAATCAATCAATCAATCAAACATGTTGTGACATTCAATATAGGGCCTGCAATTTGAGGCCTTCAGCCTACGATAAAAATTTGACACATTAACTGAACTCAACTTCATAATTATTGCAATAGTTAATTATCATTCATAATAACTATTTTCTGTCAAACTAAAATATTGAGTCTTATATTCAGAACGTGTCAATAAATAAAAAATATTTAGCATAGCATTAGCAATAGTAAGACGTGATTGTGTCAGGTCTGATTTGTGAAACGTTAAAGTAGCACTAAGGAACTTTTCATCCATCCATCCATTTTATGAACCGCTTGCTCCTCACAAGGGTTGCTGGAGCCTATCTCAGCTGGCAATGGGCAGTAGGCGGGGTACACCCTAAACTGGTTGCCAGCCAATCACAGGGCACACAGAGACGAAAACCATCCACACACACAAGCACACCTAGGGACAATTCGGAGCGCCCAAATAACCTGCCATGCATGTCTTTGGAACGTGGGAGGAGACCGGAGTACCCGGAGAAGACCCACGCAGGCACAGGGAGAACATGCAAACTCCACCCAGGAAGACCGGAGCCTGGACTCGAACCCGAGTCCTCAGAAATGGGAGGCGGACGTGCTAACCAGTCGTCCAGCGTGCCCAGGAACTTTTCAACCTTAACTCATTCACTCCCAACCATTTTCACTTTAAGGTGTTTTCCTGGATTTTGACTGATTTTTCAAGGCCCGCGAAATATTAATGTTCTATTGCTATAAAAATATGGAACCTACCAAAAGAGAGATTAGAGTCTCTTCTTTTATCAGGGAAAAAAAAAAGTATGTTCCTATCTGTTTCGGCTGTGCAGCAATTAGCAATAAAACATAGCTACGTTTCATCGGTTTTCACAATGCTGCTTCGAACTGTGGGGAAATCAGCTTGTTTTAACATGGCCTGGTTGATCTCTTATACTCTGCTGCCACTCAACCATTTTCTGCAGTCGAGAGACTGCATCAAAGCCTTCTCTATGCTCTGGCATAAAAAACAACAACAACAACAACAATAAAAAACGTATAAATACGTCTTTGGGACAATTAAAACATTTAAAATATGACGTATTTATACGTTTTTGGGAGCTAATGAGTTAATAATATATTTTTATAACTTCTGATGAAACATTGACTTAAAACTAGTTGAATGGTACCTTTTCTGGCCTGAGGGGGTCTGTATGATTTTTACTAGCACTAAGCAACTTTGAGGAGGACGATAGGAACACTGCCACAAAAAAAACAAAAACAAAAAAACTACAAATGTGCTGACTGCTTTATGGCATACGTCACTTCCCCCATTCCCCATTCTTTACAAAGACAGAGGTCAATTTGAGTGTCAACACCCGCTCGCGTGAACTCAACAACGATGCAATACGCTTGTCCTCATGGGAAATATGGTCTTCCTTCAGGTATAACATTGCCGCTTTTGTCCATATGGCGTTGCCATAATCAACGTAAACTGAAAGTTCTTTAGTGTTGCTTTAAACTTTCCATCCAACCATTTTCAATACTACGGTGCTGGAGCCGATCCCAGGTGACTTTGGGCAAATGTTATACAAAATGATGCCAGTTTATGCTGTGGTCTATCATTCGCCAGTTCTAATCAACTATAAGAAAATGACGGTGTGCATGCACTCTTTGCGCCAGCTTCAGGTAACCCTGGCAGAAATGTGGCCTTGTAGCTTTCATCTATTCACCAAAATGAGTACTTTTTTTTTTTTTTTTTTTATAACCCACAGAGTTACTTTAGCATTGGAAATAAAATATAGAATCTCAAAACTCTTGGCAAAATACCTAAAAACTGAGCCTCCTCCACTCCTTGGTCATCCCAGGTAAAACTTTTCAGACCCGCAACAGAATTTAAAACTCTTTGACTGCCAGGCGTTATAAAAACAAAATAAAAAAATCACTTTTGAGCATTTTAACTCATCTTTCAAGGCAAAAAGAATATTGTTTGCCTTTACTACATATACAATGTGGCTACTCAATGAAAGATCGCATTCCATTCATTGGAATTTTACTCATCATCATGAAACGTCTTTGGCAGTCAAAGAGTTAAGTGACTCCCATACTAAATCCGTCGGATTTAGTATGACGTCCGTCCACCCTTTGCAGCTAGAATAGCGTCAACTCTTCGGGGAAGGCTGTCCGCAAGGTTTAGGGGTGAGTTCATGGTCATTTTGAACCATTCCTGCACAAGCACATTTGTGACAGGAAGGCCTGACTCGTAGTCTCCACTCTAATTCATCCCAAAAAGCCAAAAAGCCTTTTGCGTTTTTATTAAAAATCTGTAGATTAAGAATGGGTTGTCACAGGAGGAAGTCAAAGCAGGTTGAAAACGCTAATGGACAAAAAAAAATCTAACCGAGTGCCGTCAAATAGGAGCATGATTCTTCACATTTTTTTAACCAAAAAAAAAAAAAACAAACCCGAGTCTTTACAAAAGTCTACAGTTTGTAAACAAAGAGAACATGGGGCTCAAATATTGAGCGTGTGCTCCTGTTCACGCATACGTGCGTTCATGTGGTGCATTGTAACCATGGCAGCAGCCCAGCTGTGTGCCTGAACACGTGCATCACGCTCCTTTATTGAGCTCAGCAGGCAGTGCAGTTCTTATACCTTCTTTTTCTTTTTGCTCAATTAATGTGTATAAAAAGCAAAACATCGTTTTTTTTGGAGGTGAGCTGAAGACTATCCAAGGTGACTTTGGGTGAGATGCGGCTAATCACATGGGACAGAAACAACCATTCATACCTATGACCAATTTACAATTGAATTCAATTGACCTCACGCACATGTTTTTGGAAAGTGAGAGAGCAAGCATGCAGGGGATTATACTAGAACTTTTCTAAATATGCAAAAATGCAAATCATCCATCCATCCATTAACCGAACGCTTATCCAACTTTTTGCAATTAAACAAGTTCAAAACATTTCACTTCATAACACAGTGGTGGATAAAGATAATTCATTTTTACAAGCAAAAATAGTTTCCTCCACTTTCTGTTCTGTGTTAAGATCCAAATTGTGAAAACACCACAAGAGTTATTTCCAAGTAACTGATTTTAAAATGATCAAAAAGATTACTAAAGATTGCTCCTATTGTGTTTGGGCTGCTGTGCAAGGGCTGATATATTCTGGTGGGTTACAGGTTTTCGATTGTCACAAAATCTCATAAAATCAACAAGTTGCCTTATTGTTTGACGGCGTATTAGGGCCACGTATAAATATATGTAGATTTTTAGGGGGTTAATATTCTGAGAGAAGGGGGAAAAAAGTGGCAAATTTACGAGGAAAAAACCCTCATACATCTGAAAATTCATAAAGTTGCAAATTTGCAAGTTTATACAGTGGCAAATTAACGAATTTATAAAGCGGCAGATTTGCGAGAAAAAAAACATGGTACGTGGTAAGCCAAGTTAGTAAATTTACCACTTCATTGTCATGGCCTGGGTCGCATGCGCCAGAGTTCATGACCTGTTATGTGCCTGTTATGCGTCTGTTTAGGTACTGATGTAACAAGTGTCTGTTTACAAAACGTGATGTTCGTGATGTCAACCTTTAATCCTTTAGGTGATGTCTGGACCTATGTGATGTCGTTCTTTATATATATATATATATATATATATATATATATATATATATATATATATATATATATATATATATATATATATATATATATATATATGTGTGTGTGTGTTGTAAATGGTACTTCATTAATATAACGCTTTTCCACCTTACAAAGCGTTTTAAAGAGTTTTATATTTGACTACTCATTCACCTACCGATTCAACTACGCAACATCAGTGGCACCTGGGGGTTCAGTATCTTGCTCAAGTATACTTCGATATGGTCACAATGAGATGGAATCAAACCCACAACCTGTGGGTTGGGAGATAACCACTCTACCACAGAGCCACGCCGCCCCATAATGACCCCACATGGCCGTAATACGTCGTCGTATTATAGAAAGCTGTTTAGGTAAATAAATATTTGAACAAAATGCAATTGCTTGATTGAGTGATTTTGGTGTGCTCTATCTATAAATTAAAGTTAAAACATTCCAAAGTGGTCGTTACATTCTTTGATTTTTCTGCATGTGGCCCTCAGAGGAAAACGTTTTCACTGAATGAACAAGCGCCCGTCGACATACTCATTCCTGTCTTTCATGCGCACACTTGAGATCATGGCATCGCGGTGGTACGTTAGAATCCCCCTTTGCGACTTTCTGCCGCCCTTCCCTCCTCTTCTTTTGCTCCACTGTAAGCTGCCTGCTCTATATGTGGCACCGGAGCCGCTCAAGGAATCCGTTCCAAATGTTTTCCATATTAGTTCAGCGCCTCCTCTGTTTCCAAATAGCAGCTATGGTGAGAGGAGGCCTGGGCAGGGAGGGGAATAAGAGGTGGGGGCGGGAGGCTCCAAGCTCGCTTTCAAACAGTGCCGAAAAAAGCGGTGAGGACTGAGAGGTGCAGATAGTTAGGTAGCAACAGGAAAACATGGGCAAGAAAGGTTCCTCAGAGCAGAGAGATGGCGGGAAGAGGAGAGAAGATAGCCCGACTCCAGACGAAGACCACAAGTGCCGAGTGTGCCGCTTCCCTCTGCTTGTGGCCCTGTCGCAACTGCTCCTGGGGGTCGCCGTCACAGTGGTGGCCTTCCTCATGCTGGCCATCAGCCCTTCACTCCTGGCCAGAGAGACGCCACACTGGGCTGGGATCATTGTAAGCGCCGTCTTTGTGCTCACCTTCTGCATTCCTTGCATGGACGCTTCTGGTTTCTTGTTACGAGTGCATGTAAGGAAAAGTGTCTCTGTTTTCACCACACTGCAAGCCCAGCAATGGCCCAACATCAATCAACTGACAGAGCGCTGGTGTTAGCACACTATAATGCGGAGATCCAGTTTGGATTCAATTGATAATGCTGATGATTGGGCTGTTTGAAAAGGTCCAGTAAGTAGTCCAATGCAATCTTGCAAGTGAAACATGCCACTTTGACCTTAAACATTTCGCAATGTGATACAGGGCTGACTTACACGACACGAACTAAAACAGTCACTGACTTCCTCTAAGTGTCCGCCCACGAGTGCACAGACAGTTTAACCGCAAAAGTGTGAATCGAAGCAAATGAAGGCTTCCTGGTTGGTGAGAAAATTTCACATTTATCCCAAATGCCTTCCTAAATTATATGTGTGGAGTTTCCCCAATTTATGAATCTGGTGGGTGTGGCCTCTGTGGTCACATGATGGTTGTTGTTGTTGTTGTTTTTGTTAGGTGTGGTTGGTTGATTACATCAGTGCCCTCAAGGTACACCATTATATATGTATATATATATATATATATATATATATATATATATATATATATATATATATATATATATATATATATATATATATATATATATATATATATATATATATATATGTACATACACACATATATATATATATATATATCTCAGATCGGGTCCAGCCTCCGGCCTTCCTGGGTGGAGTTTGCATGTTCTCCCCGTGCCTGCGTGGGTCTTCTCCGGGTATTCCGGTCTCCTCCCACATTCCAAAGACATGCATGGCAGGTTGATTGGGCGCTCTGAATTGTCCCTAGGTGTGTTTGTGTGCGTGGTTGGTTGTTCGTGTCTGTGTGCCCTGCGATTGGCTGGCGACCAGTCCAGGGTGTACCCCGCCTATTGCCCAAAGCCAGCTGGGATAGGCTCCAGCACCCCCTGCGACCCTTGTGAGGAATAAGCGGTCAAGAAAACGCATGGACGGACCGATGTTTTCCATGTCCCCCTATTCCAACGCAGCTGAGGATCGTTATCAGGCTTCTCCAAAGCTTGCTGATTAGCTGTCATTGGAATCAGCTGCGTTGGAATAGGGAGAAACGGAAAACAGGCTGGATAGTGTGCCCCAAGGACCAGGGTTGTCATGACTACCCTCACAGCTCTTTCACTGATGTCCTCAAATAAATGTCCCATCTTTTTGATATGCAAACGAGCTGTTGACTCGGAACCCAAAGAGGTTGTGTTTGTGTAGGGGTGGCTTGGCCTCTCCAGTGTTGAGGTCACTGCGATATAAACGATATTGCCGGAGTTTTTCTCTTGGGATTTTGTCAGAGTAAACCAGCGGTTGCCTCAGGGTGTTGCTGCGTCTATACAGTATGTTATGCTTGGAGAAAATCCGTCTCATTTTCTCAAGACAACCCAGCCACATAAGGGAACACCACATTCCATCTCCTGTTTTTATCGTTAGGATCAAGCGTGGTGACCCTTCTTCTCCTGGCGGACTCGAAAAAGGCCAGAAAGTTAAACCGACATTCTATATTGAGAGGACACGCATGCACATAATTATACATGTAAACTAAGCAGAGCCACACAGTCACTTGAGGCAAACTGAACGTCGGCATAATCAATTAAAGTTGAACTGCCGCAGTTAAAGTAGACACAGTATATATTATGGCCACTTGCTCAATGTAATAGTATCCAAAACAAATGTGTATTTTTTATTAATTATTTTTTTACTTGACTAATGTTCAGTTTACTGTCAGAGAGGTTAGGTTACTTCCTAATTTTCTTCTTAGTTATGACTCCATTGAGATTGCTTTTTTTTTGAATGAGTGGGTGGCCTGGAGCCCCAACTTAACCCCTTTGAGGATGGTTCAAGAAAGAAGCATACCGTACCAAAACAAAGACTTTGGAAGAACTTGGATGGTGAATATGGAAGTTTTGCCTTCTACTCCACAAGTTGCTACGAAAATCCAGACTGACTTCAGAAGCTGGTGGAGACAGCTTGAGCTGATATTGAATTTCTAATAAAACATACTACTAATAAAGTCATTCATTACCATTAAAATATTCTATAATTATATTGGAGGTGTTTCATTTAAATGAAATCCGTAAGTTACTTTTTACACTACACGTAGTTTGTAAGCCACTTTATCCACCACTTCAAGATGTATGATGTGTGATGTGTTGGTTAAAAGACAAAACTTCCTTGATCACATGTGAAGTTCTTAAAAATTGTGAATAGACTGACAAACAAGGTTATTTTAGTTAACTAAATCTAACAAACTAATTCAAATTAAAATTCAAAAAGCATTTTTGTTAATGCGAAAATGCTTTTTAAAAAACTAAAACCAAATGAAACTACATTTTGTATTTACAAAACTAACTAAAATTATAGTGAAACTGTCCTTAGTTTTCATCTTAGGTAATTAATTTAATATGTGAGCCTTTTGGGTTGATTTTAAATGTGATTTAAGAATATTATTTTGATATTAACCGAAATAAGGCCGTTTGAAAGTGAGTTGCACAGAAGTGATGTCATCTAGCAGCAGCCAATAGAAAAGCAACTTCAGATGACGTCGCTCCTCTGCGACAATTTTTCGTTTGACTTTTGGCTCCAATAGGTCGCTTGCACATGTCGTCACTTCCGCCTCGGATTTCTCGTAGTCGCCATGCTGGGTGGCCTCCATTTACGTAGCGATTCGGTCTAACACGTATCTATCACGTTTGTTTTCTGCGATTAAAATGGTACATTGTTGCTGCATCGTTGGCTGTTCGAACAAAGCCAAGGGGGAAAATGGTCGGTCTTTTTTCCGAATTCCGAAAATAATTAGGAACCAGGGCCTGGAGACAGAGGAGTGCGGACTCCGGAGGGAAGTCGTTACTTTGGGCTCGTGTGTGCAGCGATCACTTTGTGAGCGGTAAGCTTGTTTACCTTTATTTAATGCATGAGGATTAATAACGTTTCGACCGCCCATATATGGGCAAGTTGCTTATGTTTTGGATTCATGAGCAAGCAAGTTCGGTAGTACAAGCTGGCTAGCGGACGTTAGCCGAAAGCTAACATCGAACATTTTCACCCAAGTAGTGCCAGTGCAAAGTGTTTACTGCTGAAATTGGATTGATTAGTCTTGGGCTTTTAATGCCGATAACATGTTTTTTGGTGGCAAAATGTAAACTTGGAAAAAAAAAGAGACAGAAGGGGCTGATGCAAGAAAACAGACCCCCGGGGGTGATGCAAGAAAACAGAGCCCCGGTAGCCTACACATCATGCTAAAGAACTTATTCACGCCCACCCTACTGCGGTAAAATAACCAGTCTTTCCATATTTTATTTGTTTATATATTTGTTTATTTTAACAGGTCGCCCTGCGCCCGTTTTTCTGTCCAATCATCCCGACTGGGCTCCAACATTAAAGTTGGGTCCCAAGTTACAACATCTATGTCTCAGCCCAGTCGGTGCCAAGATATGAACGTGCACAGGAGAGACAAGCAAAGAAAAGACGACTCGGAAGTGGCAGAGAGTTTGTTGCAGTTATGCAGCCAGATGGCTCCAGTAACCTGTACCCTCAAGTACTGCTGACATCATTGACTCTGGTATGCCACTCAGAATTCATTACATGATATATTGTATGTATGAGTGAATGTATGTGTTTGTTTGTGTGTGTACACGCACCTTATATTTTAGAGACATTTGGAAGTGTTTATAGAAATAAGTATTTGCCTGTAGCAATGTTCATACATTAAAAAATGCAACAAAATGTGTACATTTCTTTTACACTGACAAAAAAACTATACTACTTTACTATATTAAACCTATTACTGGTACCGTATTTTTTTGTGATTTTTTCTTTATTTTTTTCTTTAGGGATCTCATGCCACACCGACTTGATTGCCAATGACATGATGGAAACGAAGGCGAGCATCAAAGCATTGGAGGAGGACAACATGCGACTTTTTGTTTGGCGCTAATAAAGGCAGCGTTTATACAAATTCTATTGTTGGGTTTGTTTACAAAACTATACATAATACAAATGACAGGATTTGACTCAATGTGCAATATGGTCCCTCTTAAAGTAATGGCATAAATCTCTATTATTTCTAAAAGCACAAAAAATGAAGTGAATAATTATTAGATGTAGTAATTTCAGAGTTAAAAATTGAACTGTTAATTAATGTAGTTTATTTTAGCACAGGTGCCTACCATCCTGAGATGACGGTATGATGTAATGTTGATGGGGTACGCAATGACTTTCATTATACTATGTACAGAGGAAAAAGTTGCTCTCTTTTAAATTTGTTTAATGTAAGACAAGTACCAGTACTGTGTTACAGTTTTCCCAATAATCCTTGTTTCACACTTGCCACAAAACCACTGTCCTTTTGGCAGTCTAGATTGGCACACTTCAAGTGATATCATTTGATTTTACAATCTGCTGCAGCACAAAAAACTACTTTATTCCGCATCTTTGAAGTACATGAGCAAGTGGTAGGTGACAGCGGCTGAGCAGGAACACTGGAAGTCCACTGCTGATCTAGTAAATGCTCTCCCGAGCAGTTCAGGTAAGGAGGGGATTTTGGGAAAAAAAAACTCTGGCTTTTCCAACTGGCCAAAACGAGCGATCTGGGTGGACTCGCTCAATCACACTTTGTCCACACCACAAAGTCGCAGAAGTCCCGTCCAGTTAAACTCATCTGTGCCTGAATCTGAAAATATTACAAACATTGTAATGAAAATATGAAACATAGAATTAAATAAGAAACTACAAAAAGTAAAGCCATACATACCTGGTAGTACTATTGGTGTTGTCGTGACAAGTGATGGGAATTGTTGCCATCTGGCACCAGACAGAAATTGGGTGTTGTGACAGCCTCCTTAACCGTGAGATCATAAGAAAAGCTGTCAGTATGCTCAGTAGTTACCATGAACACGTTTTATTGTACTGGAAACTGAAACTAAAAATACGTCCTCTGATAGTGGTTAACCTTAACCATTTAGAATAAGTTGATTAAGTAACATGTAACTAGTGAAAGGGTAGCATTAAATTTAATTAAGCCACGGGGAGGCTGTGCAGTTACTTTTTATTCTTATACGCTCTGCCATATTTGCCTGTTATAAAATTATTAGAAAAACCACATCAGGTAAAGCCAGCTGTGCATGTAAACACAATGATAACAGGAAGCCTGAGAACAAATCAACATTTTTGTGTGCAGAATTACCAACACCATGTGGTTTACTTACGTGCAACAGCAACCGTTTCTTCTGATGCGATGTTAAAGTTTACACTCTGTATCCACCCGCTTACAAAATAATTGTAAGCCTCCAGGGATTTGTTGGCGTGTTATGGAGCATGTTGTCAACACGAGGTAGGGAAAGATGTCCAGAGATGTCACATTTGGCCAGCAAGCTTTCTCCGTCAAAAAAAAAATCACCCTTGGTCAGGACGTAATTAGGATCAATCCCGCCACACAGAGACACCTTCTGCCTGTATCGTTGTTTTTGATCTTCCGGTAAATCGTGAAAATACTGCGAAAATTACATCAGGTTGATAAGCTCTACCGTGTAACTCGCGAGTGTACCTTGTGAACCGGCGGACACCCAATATGGCGCCCGAAGGAAAAACTCCCATGATGCATTACGATGTGCAAGCGACCTATCGCGAGCCTTGCCCACTTTTCATCCATCACACGCGTTCACAGAGCTCACATCTGGTCTGAGCTGCGCCTCGGTCAAATTCACTATCACACAACCTGCACCACAACTTAGACCTGCTCCGAGCTGGTCTAAGGTGTAGTCTACTTTATGTCACTAACTTGCCAGGTGCACTGGGTGCATGTAAAAGAAAACAACTCACGTGGTTTTCAAACTCCCAAACATGATAAACTAGACTTATCGCAGCATGAAAATCAAAAAGGCACCCATTTTGAGCTTTCTATGAAAATAAAGCTCATTGAGTTCAAGTCAAAGTCTAGCCAAGCAAGTTGGAAATCATACAATCAGTCAGTCAAGACGACTGGAGTCCAAGTCATGTGACTTGAGCCCCCCACCTCTGATGCAGGTTTACCTATTAACTTGTCTGGTACGGTGTTTGCTATTTTCTTCCACTCAATAAATCAGGGCACATTAAGTTGAACAACACATCTTTTGTTGAAGTTTCAACCCTATCTTGGTGTCCATCCAAGATGTAATCTGCTGTCGAAAACATCCCTGGTCATCAACATCCCGAGTTCGCTCCTCACGAGACGAATCCAAGTGAAAAACACTGAGGTCATCAAAAACTTTCCAGAGACTGTTGTTGAGCGATTAAGAACCTGGGAGTAACCGTAAAATAAGGAGCCGCACGTTAGTCACAAGACTCCAACTGCAATGTGGAAAGAGTGTGAAAGAAAGACAGTGTCTGTGGAAGTGCGAGAGAGTCATGTAATCAGCTAATATGCAATAAATTACTGGCAGTCGTCAACATTCGAGCAAAACAATGTGTCGTGTTTCAGGACTCAAAGCAAACACATAAACAAATGATCAATTTTAAAAGTGATTAAAAAGAATGAAGCTAAGGCGGCTGTTTTGTTTTGCAGCTATGTTTGGTTGCCATTGTGGGATTCATCCTGTACTGTGTCACCAATCGCCCAGATGAGCGCTCCACTGTGCAGTTCATTGTTAAGGTGGGTCTACATGTACACGAGTAAACAGGATGTGGTCATGTTGCTCAGAGACCATTCAAAAAAATTGATCATGTGACGAGATGTTTCAGGAGAAGACTCCATTTTCTGGAACATGTAAAGGTCACATGGCAGACGTTTTTACATGTTCATGCCCCCCGCCCCTCCCAAAGCTCCCAATCTGGGTGCTAAATATAGCATAGAATATATAAAAGTGCACCATATTAACTGTGGCGGATAATAAATTCAATCTGGCAGCCATCTCACTATCAAATATTCTTAGAATTGATTATTCTATTGATTATTCCGTCGATTAAATTGGACAGTATTACAAAACCATTTACCCCGTTACTGTTTATTAGTTATTATTTTCTATTTATTTGGTAATATTTAGTGGTAAAAATAAACAAACAATTGAGCAATCAAATGAGAGAGATTGATGTACTCACCAACATTTCTGAAACGGAAAGTTTTAACTGGTTTGGTCATTGCTTTCCAAAGTCAAAGTAGATGTTTGCAAAAGTCTTTGGATTGAACACAAATGATCAGTCAGTCTGCTTTCATGAACGGCGATAGAAATTAGAGCAGGTAATTAAAGCTGGGTATCGATTCTAATTTCGATTCACAAGAGCTCAGTTTGGTTTGATTAAATTCACTTACTTATGTCAAAGACATAGTAAAAACTTCACAAATATTAAATTTCAAAGTAAAGTTTGCTGAGGGATTTGATCAATTAGACTACTAACTCATTCACTCCCAACCATTTTCACTGAAGTGTTTTCCTGTATTTTGACTGATTTTACAAGGCCCGCGAAATATAATGTTCTTTTGCTATAAAAATATGGAACCTACCAAAAGAGAGATTAGAGTCTCTTCTTTTATCAGAAAAAAAAGTATATTCCTATCTGTTTCCGTTGTGCAGCAATTAGCAATAGAACATAGCTAAGTTTCATCATTATTCACAATTCTGCTTAGAACTGTGGGGAAATCGGCTTGTTTTAACATGGCCTGGTTGATCTCTTATACTCTGCTGCCACTCAACCATTTTCTGCAGTAGATAGACTGCATCAAAGCCTTCTCTATGCTCTGGCATAAAAGAACAACAACAAAAAACGTATAAATACGTCTTTGGGACACTTAAGACATTTAAAATATGACATATTTATACGTTTTTGGGAGCTAATGAGTTAATATATAAAAAAATAAATAAATAAATGAATAAATAAAAAGTAAAAAATTAATTTAAAAAATAAAAAGACAGTTAAACAGCGGTCTAAACAAGTATTAAAATAGTTGCCAATTAACTTAATAATAGATTAATTGCCAATTAATTGATTAATTTTAATAATAGCAACATAATACATTTAAGCTCCGACAGAGTTTGCATCATTGTGCAATGTCACAGTTATCACTTGATGGAATCAAATTTATTAAAATGTGTATACAGACTAAAGGTCCTTAATACTTAAAGGGATACTTCGCTTATTTAGACCATTATAGCAATAAAGAAATAATATTTTGTCGATAATTAATTTGATACTTTCATTATTTTTCATGTACAATTCGTACCTTTAAAAACAAATTTTGCAATATGCTGTCGACTGAAAATGACATCACAAGGGCTCAGGTAACCAATCACAGCTCAGCTTGTGAATGTCACATGACCAAACCTAGATAACAGGTGAGCTGTGATTGGTTACCTGAGCCCTTGTGATGTCATTTTCAGTGGACAGCAAATTGCAAAATGTGTTTTTAAAGGTACTAATTGTACGTGAGAAATAATGAAAGTATAAAATTAATTATAGACAAAATATTAACTTTTTATTGCTATAATGGGCTAAATAAGTGAAGTATCCCTTTAATTCAGGATTTGGTATTTTTAGGATGATGGATGGGAGCAAGGGAGGGAAAAACAAGAGGTGGCTCCATTTACCCCTGTCCTATGCTCAATTTAACTTGAGCCACAAGACAACTGACTGAATTTTGGACAAGCAATAAACGTCACTTCATGGAATAGTTTTATTCACGAGAAAGTATGTAGTTGTGATCAGTAGATCAAATCAGTCTATCAGAGTGGTACGGCCTAGCAAGTGTCCTCATCTCATCATTCAGTCATTCATCACTTGCTTATGCACGTGCCATGTTCATAGAGGACTTTTAAGGTTGCGTTCATTGTACTCAAAGGATTTATGAAGAAATATTGCAAGAAGGCCACATAACAAATCCACACTTTGTGTGCGGTTAGTGTTGTTGATTTATTAAAAGTATGAATCTTAATGTAATGCTGATATTATGCAAGAAAATGAGCAAAATACACACAGACCAAGCACAACATTATAACCATTTGCACTAAACAACAATGCAAATAATAATAAAATAATAATAATAATAATAATAATAATAATAATAATAATAATAATAATAAGAATAAAAGAGCTGTTTCAGTTCACCTTTACAAAGCGGGCCACAGAAAATGGGTGAATGGAAGTATTTGTAGTCAATGGAGCCATGTGCCAAAAAATGCTTATTTTCAGTCATTCTTCAATGTCTTTTAAAATTGATAATAAATCATTTGATTGTTAGAATCTGCGTGTAGCGAACGGAAGCACCCACAAGAATCTGCTTCTTTTTTGTGTCCAAATGCAAGCGTGACTCGCCAACGAAACAGTTGTTGATCCGTTTGCCGTGACCACGCCCGCCTTCTATCCGACCGTGCTTCAGATTTCACGGCTGTTCCAAAATTAGCACGAACACCGTTTGGAATCGAGCGCCGCTCATCATCTTGCATAATTCCATAAGGAGGGCGTCAGAGAGGGCAAACATGCCAGCGAATGAGGGCTGTCGTTATGTAAGTGAAGGATTAAGATCAAACTTAAGTGTTATTGCGCTTGTGACGTTGCATAAACATCATAAAGCCATTGTCACATTTTACAACTGTATTTTTAGATACTGGCGGTCGCTCAAAACACACGCACACGCGCAGGAGGCTGGCTCATGTTCCTGATCTGAGGGGTCAGGCCTTGCCCTGTAGGATTGTGGGTAATCTGTTTGAAATGAACCTGCAACCTGCCAGCACGCCCGTTTACGAGTTTGAGTTCTCTGGGTTAATCATGAGACATGGAGACGGAAAATTGAGAAAACATAAAGTCATTTTTTGGGGCCACGTGTCATTTTACAACATGCTCAAGTCGTGTCCTTTGAGGTCACAATGAAGATGACCTTTGACCATTAAAGTGTAATCATTCAGCCTTTATCTCAAGAGGACCTCTGGGCCACATGCAATAAAAATCCCCCCAGACGTTCTTTACAATAGAGATCATGCGATTTGGGCCCGACACAGCCTGCAAGCAGCAACAAACCAACTAGAGGCTACAAATTGAATTTCCCTCACAAAAGTCATGTGAACGAATGTTGTAAGACGGATAAACGCAGAAATCATTTAGACCATAAAAGCCGGTTCATGCATTAGTGTGCGCATGAGTCACCGGATTCCATTCGAATTGTGAATTCAGAAGCATCCGAGCAAATCGATGCTTAGTAAATTCTTTAAGGCAACATAGGACATTATTATTGTTCTGTCAATTAATTAAATATCCTGTTGTCTTGATCTTCAAGTGTCCTGATTGAGAATAGGAACGCAGCTGTTGCCACAAATTGAGCTTGCTGACTTATGAATGCCACATTAGAAAAGTGGAACAATGGTAGTAACATTTATGGTTTTTATGAAATGTATGCTGGGAAGTGTTATTTTAGTTCTTAGCTGAACTATGAAAGATGCAAAGAAGCCCTTTATTGACATGCACATATTATTCCAGATGGCATTTTGTTGTTACAGGTTGTCACCATAATGGCAACAGAATTAGAGTTTGGGAAGTCCTTTTAGGAAGCTTCTTGTAGAAAAAACAATACAATATTCCCTAAGCAAGAATTGCTTGGAGCAGAAAAATAATGGCTCACTGATACCACACGGACACATTTCATTGTGTTAAGCAGGGTACACTCAAGCTGATTTTAGGGATATTTGACTCATTTAGCCGTTTTTGGCAGTAAGAATATCATATTTTGTGTATAATCAATGTGACAACTACTATTTTTCATGTCCAATTAATACCTTTACAAACACATTTCGCCACTTGCTGTCGACTGAAGATGACATCAACGCGCGCTCTTATGGTATCATAAGAAAAACTTACCTTTTTTTTTTTTTTTTTTGATTGTCGGACAAAAATCACCCTGAAATAAATAAAATTTTAATAATAAAAAAGAAATAAATTCCAATCAATTTCTCAGCATTCACATAACAATATTGATCATCAAGACTTCTTCTCGCTCTGACAGATGCTGTACTTCACCTTGTGTTTAATCGGCCTGGTCATCTCCACGTTGGCGGCGGCCTTTGCCGGATACCACCACGCGCAGACCAGCAGCTTCAGCTGCCTGCCCAGCGCGGAGGCCTGCGTGTGCACGCTGGACCCGCGCGACCCCATCGCTCGCACGTTCACCTACGAGGGCGTCCGCGACTGTCAGGACATCACCGAGACGCTCCTGCTCTACTACTTGCTCCAGATTGTGCTCAACCTGGCCCAGGCCTTCTTCTGCGCTGTGGGCGCCTTCATCATGTGGAAGCACCGCTACCAAGTCTTCTTCTCGGGCCTTCAAATCGGGTCCTTCCAGCGCTGGAACAAAGCCTGACGGGGTGACTCAGCGGATCGCAGCGGACACGCCAAATGTGGCTCTTTAATCGTGATGTCATAGCCATCTTGTGTGGTAATTGTATTATATTTCAAATGCATTTTTGTACCACTTTTTGTATGTTGCGGCTGGCGAGTGGTGTGTCACAAAATTACACAAGCAAGCATGCTTCCTCGAATAGATTTGGACCTTTACGGTATTCCATCACAAGATGTATGTATATACTTGGAATGTGTTTGTATTACATTACAGATAGCTAAATACTTTCTTCGGTTTAATCGCCATCTCCCTTAGTATATAGCCAACACTATTTTAATTTATGATGAAAGTATTTCAGGCAAAAACATGCCTGAGAATCAATGTCTTGGTTTTAATTTGTTTTGCAGCCATAAAGTCACATTATTTTGGTGTTGTTTTCAGTAGCATGTATGTGTGATATTGATGCAAACTGAACAAATAACAAAAGTAAAACATTTTGAAATATATTGAATGGGATTTATTTCTCCTTCCAACTCCCATGGTTTTCATTTGTTAGTTGTAAACATTTATGAAAACACCATCAGGCCACAACATTAAGTTCACTTCTACAGTAACAACAAAACAAAAGAGCTTTTATTTTCAGAGGTATTCATGCTTATTATTGAGGTTGTAGAACTACAGTACATTTTTTTTTGCACCAAATCAGAGTCTAAGTCACTTGATTTGGAGTATCTGCCGATACCGAGTTCCGATCCAATACTTTTACAATGCAATGCAGTGAAGAAAAAGACAACCACATCCATTTGTCTCAATTTTCTTTATTATTATTTGAAAAAAAGGTATGCCAAGATGATGCCTTTTTATATGGCTGTAAATCACCAATTAAGTAAAGAACTAAAATACTGTATGTTATTCTTGACTTGAGAAATTAAGAAAATGTAAAAATCAATTCCGATCAGCTGAAAATCATGTGATCAGCGCAGATTTCTGATCATGTTGATTGGATGTGGACAACACTAATATATAAACTGTAACATTAATAAATGAATACATTTTTACCAATTTCAATCATAGGTATTATTTTAATACTTGTGAATTATGTTAATGGACATCATTAGACAGAATGTGTGTAAAATATACAAGATGAGCAACAATTGCAACACAACAACACTGAATAATTTCAGTGTGGAGTTATGAATTGTTTCCCTACTGCAACACACCTGATTCAAATGATCAGCTCATTAGCAAGCTCGCCAGTGATGAAACATTGTGATTTCCTATAGCAAATAATTGTAGTGTTAAAACTCCAGAGTTAAATTTGTGGGAGTTAATTTTAACTCCCGGCGTGTCATTTTAAGATTTTCAGAGTAAATTGTTGTTCAGAGTATGCGGTAGGTGTTATTTCACAGAATTGATCACCAAAGAGCTAATTATTCAATAAATGGTCATCAGGGTGGATTTTTCGGTCGATCACCAATCAGCGATCGAGTTTGGAAACAAAGATAGCAATATATCTATTTAAAACACTTTTAAATTTAGTCGACCGCCGCCATTTGAGAGGGACACGCCCCAGATCATGAATGTTTTATTTCGTGGAGCCGATCAATGATGTCATTGATCAATCGGGCAAATTAAGACATTACAGCCGACCACCGATTTTGCATCAAATGCTAAATATCATCCGATCCCGATCTAGACGATCAGATCGGATCGACAGTTTAGTCTAGAAAGAGACAGTTAACAGATTCCTAATTTGTAACTGGTTGCGATAAGGTTTTATTTTATCAACATCCACTTTCAAGTGAAGAAAAAGCTTCCTCTTTTTACGTCTCCTTACTTAAGCTAATTCGATGCTAGCTTCACGGTAGCGAATATGTACAAACAAATACATCCCTTTACACAAACATGCTAACAACTTACACGTGCTAACCAAAATATTTGAACAAGTCGTGTTTTTCTTCAACATCAGCTCTGCTTCCAATGCCCAAAAGCAAACGTATGACTAACGTGTAGCGTCAGCAAGAGACAATGTCGTCTCTTGTTTAAACTCACATGTATTTGACTGTGATCGAAAAACCGTTCACTGAGAAGTTTGACTTCTCACAGCAAATGAACTGCAATGTTTTCTCAAATATTGTCCTGTCATGGCAATTCATCTTTTAGCACACTTTACCTCAGCACTGGTGCATTGGAAATCAGTCTCGTGAATATCTTGGGTGGGAGGTGACAGCGGACTACTTGACGCAGGTCTATTATAAATCATATGTTCAACAACAAGAATAGTTGGCATTTTAATAATAAAACGTGCATCATGGGTGATGCTTTAAAGGCTGGGACCTTTGTGCTTGTGTCGTTTTGCGGTCATGACACATCATGTGACGACAGAAGGCTTAGACACAGCAAGTCACATGCCTGTCATCACGGGGGAAGGCTTATTTATAAAAGACACGGAGGAGGAACCTTCCTTAACAATCAAATGTGTGGTCACTTGATCTTTTAAGACAAAAACACTGCAGGATGTTGCTTCTGGTGACCCGTGATACAACTGATTCTCACAAACACAAAACATTACGACTTATGTTATACAATTTGTCAACCGTGTCTTTTTTTTTTTTTTTTTTTTTAAATAATTTTTCGTGTCTTTTTAGAATCATTCATTCAATCCCAGGTGCGTATTTATACATTTAAAAATGTATATTTATTTTATTTTTTTACATGTTAGGGTATAGGGTCTGAAAATGGCTGACCATTGATATTCTTGTATAGATTTGTTTCATCCTATGTTATAGCATGGCATCCTCCCTCATGCCAAAAACATACATTTTAAATGATTAGAATTAGACTACAGCTCACTCAAATATAAAATATTTACTTATCAACATACACATTTACACAGTAACAAAAGCCAATGCAAGATTTAAGAAATATTTATTATTGTAGTTTACAAAAATGTAAAAAGAAAGAAAAATAATACTATACAATTCATATTAAAATCATATGAATCTGTCAACACTTTTGTAACAATTATAGTAGGGATGTAACGATATCCAAACATCAGCTAGTTTCACTAGTGTCCGAGTGCCTTTCAGTAGTGTATGAAAAGTGAAAATTTACAATAGCGTGAAAGTTTTAGTGGTGTGTTTAAGCATTTTAGTAATGCTAAAGGATCAGTAGTGCTCGGAAGAAGTTTAAAAAACAAACAAACAAAAAAAGCAAGTAGTATGTATCAAGATTTCAGTCATGTTTTTTCATAAGGGAAAACGTGTGGTAGCAGATCCCTAGTTTATAAAAGCCCCCCCCCAAAAAAAGGCACGAGTGTGCGTGAACATTGCTGTAACGCGTTTGAGCATTTTGCTAGTGTGTGAGAAAGTGTTACAGTAGTGAGTTGGAGTGCTACAGTCACGTGTATCCGATTTTTAGTTGCGAGGTAATCTTGAACGAAGTCCTTGAAAGATCGCCACCTCCCAAGTTTTCTCTTTCTGACACCACCCTATTCAATGATTACCGCACTTTATCCGTCTTGTCTACGCAGTAACAGCTGCTAAGCAAAGTGTCTCTGCGTGGGCTAAATTTAATGGCTGTCACGGGCAGCAGCAGCAGACGAAGGCCTGCCGGTGTAAACAAGCACAGCCAAGCCAGGAGGTGAGGGGGAGGTGGGTGGGGTGGTTTCCCTAACGTCAGGACACTTGGGTGACTTTGTGGGACGCATTAATCTTATGGGTTACACAAGGACAAACGTGAAGGTGGCAAAGCATTAATAGCTTTGTATTAGCGAGTGTCACATCACATTGTGGATGCTAATGCTAATCGCAAGCTTTAGTATGCAATTCACTATATGCACTTTTATCCATCTCAGGGGGCGGCTATTTTGCCACTTGCTGAAAACACATCAGTTGTTCAAGGCTAAGGTTATGACCAATCACAGTTCACCTGAGTTTGGCCATGTGATGTCTACCAGCTGAGCTGTGATTGGTTGCTACCTGAGCTCTGAGAAGTCATTTAAGAGACAAAATGGCCGCCCCCTGAGATGGATAAAAACAGGTGGAAGTTTCTGCTTTACTGTATTCATATTCCACAAATGTAATATCAATTACAATATTTTTAATACTGCATAGAGCATCTTAATGTAAGAAAATGGGTTGACTTCGTCTTTAACTGTCGCCAGTCAATCGCAGGGTGACAAAACGTTACTTCAATGCATTAAAAAGACTTTTTACATTTAAACACACCTGGCAAGTGACTCCAAGAGTCGAGTTCGATCGAGTTCTCGTGTGGCAACTGGCAACCTGACTGAAACCGCTCACATGACAAAATAAGTTTCATTTCTAATTTTGGAGAAGTAACCAAATGCTGGAGTTTAAATACGAATGAAAAAGGCCACATTCTGTTCACAGAGAAAAAAATTGTTTTGCAAACAAAATGGAGAAAAAGTCACAAGTCTTCATCACATTTGTATATTCACTTTATTTAAACAGAAAAGGTTTAAAGGAAAGAGAAGACCCGACATCCCATTCAAAATAAATCTCCTTATTGTCTCCAGTTATGCCAATGTACAGTTTAGGCGTAAAATTTTCATTTTCAAGTAATACCTATCCATTTTATTCACAGTGAATTATTACTCTGTGTAAATCTGAATAATAAAAAAAAAAGTTGTGGTGCAGTGATTGCATCATAACCGAAGGCAAACCTCCCAAACTGACCAAGTTTCTCCCTTTCATATGGAAAAAGTGCTTTTTAAACAAAGGGTAATCCAGTTTTAAAACACCAGTAAGGCAGCAAAGATTCAAAAGTGTAAAAAAAAAAGAATACTCCAGTTATATAAAAAAAAGTTCTTAGCAGAAATCTAAAAGGAATAAGGAAACATAGTTCCCATTCGAGTATACTGATCTCGGTACCAGTTGTCCATTTTCTGATCTGACGACGTGAAGAAAACGAAGGCATTTTTGGGCTGAGACAGCAAACACCTAATCTTACCACGACAATTCCCTTCACCCTCTACTGGGCACACTAACACTTACACCAAACTGGCAGATGTGTGCCAAGTCCACTCAATCATTCACATAGCAGATCCACTCACCATTGCAAGTGTTCGGGCAAACTGGACAGTTTGCTCCGAACGGCACATGGGTGAGGATGTGGCCCACAAACGGCAACGCTGCCATGCAAAAGCCACTTCTCAACTGTCAATCGCTGTTGACGTAACTTTCGGTGTTCACATATGCATCTGCGTTGTTTTTTTTTTTTTTTCATCCATCATGTCCTGTTAGGTTTGTGAGACCTTCAGTGATTTGAGACGTGATGGTTTGTCTGCGAAGGAACCAATAATCCTTGCCTCTGCTTGTGCTTCCTCTGCTCGGTCATCTGTGGAGGACACACAAGCACGCGGTGGTCAGAGCGGACGCCGCGCACACGATAACAGGCATCGGGCTGCTCCGTCGGACCGCCGTGACTGCGTAACGGAGGTTGTTGTTTTGTTTATTGGAAGCGTCAATCTCCCACAGTGAGCGTTACGTTGACATACTGTATCTGTTGCAAGAGGAACAAGGACAAGTCTGTGACCGGGATCACATGCCGAGGAGGCAGGTGATGGGAGTGACCGGTCACACGTTTGCGTCAGCGCAGTCATCCGCATGACCCCCGGGCTAACTTTTAACCTGTCAAAGGTCAAAGCTGTATAGAGAAGTTGAGCTTATATTTGGAACATAATTGTGATCCTTGGTGCTTTGTTTTTTGCCAGCGTTAAGCGGGAGTGACATGCCCACAGTCAATAAATAGCATGTAATAGAATAGAAAGCCTTTGTTGTCATTGCATGGGTAGATACAACAAAATTGTAGCCCAAGGATGGGCAACTTAATGGGGCCCACCATATTTCATCAGTGCTACATATAAGATATATATGTACTTCTAAATGTACAAGAAAAACGCCACTTGGACAAAATACGTGTGATCTTAATGTTCGTCATTTTTTATAATACATTTTCCAATGCATGCATAAAAGATCCACTATCTTAACAGGGTTTGACGCAAACAACAAAATAAGTGCAAAGGGTTGTCTTGAAGAAAAAAAAAAGAAAAAGAAAAAAAGACCATTCAAGGACAGCACAAAACTGCGGTAAAGCAAACCAACATTCAGTGCAAGAAGTCAATTTGCACATTTCTTCCCAAAAAAAATCAACTCACTCAAAATTTTATATTACTGAGTTAGTGTTCCCTCGTTTATCGCGGGTTCAATTTTCGAGGCTTCACTGTTTCGCGGATTTTTTACTGCGTGATTTGTTTTTTTACAACGTGCTTTTTGTTTTTATTATTATTAATTTTTTTTTGTCTTTGCGCGGCCGTGTCTCTCGAACCCTATGTCCGACCGGGGACATACGGGCATCCGCGGATTCGTCTCAGCGAGACCTTTCCAACGGTGTCTGTCCCGTCAATCCACAACATTGAATTCCAGAGATAGAAAATATATACTGTGTTGTGTAACAAGTACATTAAAAAACATGCTTTTAATAGAAAAAAATGACTAAATGGAAGAAACAAAAACAAACGAATAAAAAAAGCGTTCAAACTAAAAATCTTACCAAAATAAAAAATATATATATAATAAATGAAAAAATATATATACTGTAATAAGTAAATAAAAAAAACAACAACAGTATTTTAATGGAAAAAAAATGAATGTAAATGAAAAACACAAGTAAAAATCTTACCAAAAAAAAAAAAAAAACCCCAATATATATATATAAAAAAATAATATATATAATTAATGGGAATAAAATAAAAAATAATAATAATGCGGATTTCCATTATCACGGGTAGTTTTTGGAACATAACACCCGTGATAAATGAGGGAACA
This sequence comes from Festucalex cinctus, assembly GCF_051991245.1. NCBI lineage: Eukaryota > Metazoa > Chordata > Actinopteri > Syngnathiformes > Syngnathidae > Festucalex > Festucalex cinctus. Next base: position 20,197,643 of record NC_135413.1, on the reverse strand, counting down.
GTGTATATGGATTAATTTTGAAAGATCTAGACCAGGGTTGTCAAACATGCGGCTCGCGGGCCGGATCAGGCCCGCAAACCGGTTTAATTCGGCCCGCAAGATGATTTTGTATTGTAAAAAAAATAAAATAAAATGGAATTGCCCTGGATGTCATTATTTTACACACCACCTAAAGTTACGTTAAAAAAAATAAAAATAAAATCATAAACTGACATAAACGTGTTAAATACGACACAAATTAAATTACCGGTAACATAAATACATATGACAAGGATTAACGTCCTTAGTTATAACTTAATTAAATGCACCACACAAAGTATTCTGGGAAAAATCTATATGCAAAAAGGTAGATATAACATGCCCAGAACTCATACAGGCAAAGTGGAGCCGCATTCTATTTGCATTTGTGCTATTTTTTTCAACAATATATTTACAGTGGAGCCCCACTATAATAGGATGACCCACAAAAAAAAAAAGGGGAAAAAAGCGAAAATCTGCGTATGATTGACGCCAATTGGTTTTAAGTTACATACCATGATTTTATCGATCTGGCCCGCTTGGTAATATATTTCCCTCCATGTGGCCCTTGAGCTAATATGAGTTTGACACCCCTGCTCTTGACTAATGTCATGAGTGGGGGGAAGTGACACGCCAGCTATTCATTGGTACTGCCTAATTTGACGACATCATCCAAGACTGCAAAAAGTCTGTGAAGTCACACCATGCAAGAAGATGAACTTCTAAGTGCAACAGAAGAACAACATGAGCCGACTGAGTGAACAGATTCAAACCCCATTCTAGGGGGGACATTTGTTTGGTCATTGGATGAGACAAGAAAATGTGGACTATTTTCAGCAACACAAATGATGCCTAATACATCTCCATTAACTCTTTAATTCCCAGCCATTTTCACAGAAGCAACCCCTTTTGCTCCTGCCTGTTTTACTGGGTTTTGACTGACTTTGCAAGGTCCACAGAATGTTCTGTTCTATTGCTATAAAAACATATCCGTTCCCATTTTGCAGCAATTAGCATTAGAATATTGCTAAGTTTCATCATTATTAACAAACCTGTTGAAAACACTGGCAAAAAGAGCTTTTTGCAAATGGCCCTGGCTGATCTCTTATACTCTTCTGCCACCTGCTGGCCGTTTTTTTTTTGCAATAACTACCATTGCTTTAAACAACCTCTTCATGTCAGAAGCTCTATCTTTATGATTTAGCATAAAAAAAGAAAACAGAAACAAAAACGTATAAATATGTTTTTGGGAGTGAAGAACAAAGTATTGAAAAACGTATTTATACGTCTTTGTGTTTGAATGAGTTAAGGTCCCTAAAAGTTGTTCAAAAGAGGATTTCCAAAGTGAGGCCACTATGTAAGGATGCCCCATTTCCTAAGACCTCTTGGCCCTCTAATGTTTTAAGGTCAAAAGCGGCTCAAGCTAATATGGTGGTGTACAGTAATAGAGTATGAAAATGGCTTTTTACCTGCTCCTTGAGTTCAGACAGCTGGGCGGAGAGCTGCGCTACCAGCGTGACGGTGCTCTCCAGTTTCTCCTGCAGCGATCGCATCTCATTCTGCTCGTTATCCCCCTCGTTGCTCACCAGAGACATGGCACTCATTCGGGGGAACCACTCCAAGTTCTTTTCCTGAGAGATGAAGGAGAGAGAGGGCGTGAGAGAAAGTGGGAGAAGGATGAAGTGAATAACGGTCGAAATCGAGCTGAGTCAGAATGTCAAGGAGACGGCAGCGGTGGTAATTTTGGCACAGCCGGCCTCAAGCGGGGTGTGATTCGGGGAGTGTTACTGCGCTTCGGCCAGACTGCAGGGGAAGAGTAAACATGGAGGTGTTTGTAACTGACAACTTCGAAATCTAAATCATCCTCGGAGAACACAAACCGGGTCTTTGCTTTGCATTTGAGCAAGATCGCTTTGCTCTCTCAGGGCTGCGCATAATCGTGGTCATACATTCATTATGACTAATAACTGGCAAGAGCCCAAATTGGATCGAAGTGGTTTTGTTTTTGAGTGTGTAATACTCATTATGTTTTTTTTTGTCCATTATAAAATTTATTTTGAGTAGTTCATTATTTCGCAGTCATTTTTGGTGTAAAGAAAAGTAAAACTGGTTGAATGAACCACAAATAGTGAGAATGGGGGTGGGCAAAGTATGGTCAACAGGCCCCATTTATCTTTTTTATTTTATTTTTATTTATTTTTTTAATAGGCCGGCTCAACATTTACATTCAAACATTCCATGACAAGAGTCCTATCATATTTGTTGCCTTAAGATCATTTTTTAGAATTGTTTAATTTAAATGTATTTATTAATTTAAAATAAACAATTTAAATGTGCTGTATTGTGGGAATGCTGAAAGCATGACACTTCAATGATGACAGCAAGTAACTCAATGGGTAGACTACTGAAACAGACCTGTGACCAGTAAACAGGAGGCGAGGGTTCGAATCCCACCTTAGGCTGGTTGCATTTAATTTTCAACTTTTCATTTATGATTCATCTACAATTGATCATTTGTAATTTTCTTACAATTTATCTTTCATTATCGATTAATACGTTATATTTATTGCATTTAATTTTATGTTCAATGACACATTCACTACTATACTACTTAGTAATTACTAGCTACTACTACTAGTAGTAGTAGTTGTAGTAATACTAAGTAGCTACTAGTAATACTAATATTACGACTACTATTCTTACTACCACCACTACTACTACTAGTAATTACTTTGTAATTTTCACATGTTATCCTTCAAGTTACTTCATGAGCATTCAGCTATTAGCATTCAGCTTTCAGCATTCCCACACAATTTCTTAGAAATTGCATTTAGTCTAGTTAAATTATGATTTTTTTTTTTTTTTACATTTGCACAATTAAAACAAATAATGTATTCTTATTATCTATTATCAGAACTCAAAATGTGTCCCTTGGGCAAAAAAAAATAAAAAAATAAAATAAAATAAAAAAATAAAATAAAATGTTTAAATATAAAATGTCACTGAAGAAAATAAAGCTAACCAGCGGCATTACGTAATGGACTTGGACCTGTAATACAAAGTGTGCGTGTGTGTGTGGGTGTGCATCTGCATGAACGTGTAGTGGGTGGGAGACATTCCTTCACGCAGACAAATTGTCGTCAGCTGATCTTGTGTAATATTTCTTGGCCCCTTCTGATAAGACGACTTAATCGGCGGCGCGAGTGGGATGTGACTGGCACCGCCACGCCGTGTTCTGTAGGAGGAGTGAGGTATTCTTCCACCTTCTCTTATATAATAAGAATAGATTTCCGGTTACACATAGAGCATACTTTTTTTTTTTTTTTTTTTTATTCTTTATGTAATACATCTAATAAAAGTAATTGAATCTGAATACTGTGGTTATGAATAAGTGAATGTTTGGAGGTCTATTAGTGGGGACAACAGTGATCAGCAGTCCACAACAATTTTCGCACCATGAACCAGGTTGACAAAGAAATACTCCACACTGAAACATTTGAACCAAACGGTGTGGATGGTTTTCCAAAACCTTTCCAGCCATAGCGCGGTATGCCGTGACTGGCCCTTCCTCATTCCACACCCCTCCCCCTTCCAAAATGTGCAAGTATGAGTTTGTTGCAATGTATTTAAAATTGCATTGCGACCAGAGATAGGAAAAGTATTGACATTCTCTACTTGAGTAAAAGTACAATCACTTACGTAAAAAACAGCTTTGGTTAAAGTAAAAGTACTCAGTCAATTACTAGAGTCAGCTTTTTTGTGTTGATCAGAAGCAGATATAAGTTTCATTTCTTTCTGTCCCCTTTCATTTCTTTTTTTAAGGAATCAAATACAAAATTTTAATCGAACTGAAATGGAATTGAATTAAAATGTAAAAAAAAAAAAAAAAAAAAAGTACAGGTTTTGAAAAGTACTTCAGTAGAAGTAAAAAGTATTTTTATCGGTACCGCTGCTTTTACTTCCAGGTCAAGTATTATTCATGCATTTAAAAACAAAAGTAAAAGTAACCACCTTGCTTTGAAAATGTATCAAGTAAAAAAATATAAATACTCATGTTAAAATGTAATTGATAAAACAAAAGTAGTCAAAAAAAAAATACTCAAGTACAGTAATGAGGTATTTGTTACTTCCTATCTCTGGTTGCGACAAGCTAAGGTGTTTTATATGTGTCCACAAAAACATGACTCATATGGGACAAACATCCAATATTGTCTCGTTCCAAACAATAAACAATACTATTTCCTTATTTTTGTTTCATATTATGCTGTGCATGAGCAGTGCTAGCAAAAAAGATTTGGGCTTTCTTGCTCTTATCTCAAAACCCAACATACCCAATAACATCATTAGGATGAAAATTATAGATTCCGCAAAAACTGCAAAATTCTGAGAAGGTTTCTTCCTTGCTTGTTACTTTAAAAAGGCACGTCAAAAGAATAAGACAGCAATTTTCTGTTGAAACACAGTTGCTACTGTTGGTGTAATTACTCAATATTGAAGCATGGCTGTAGGCAAGCTGAAGATTTGCATCTGTCTATTTTGCTATTCAGGTCAACTTAGTGCTGTTTTTTTCCCGAGTGACTTGGCTTCACTGTTGCTCCACTGATCAATTTCGACACCTACATGAGCATGCATTTACACATTTCCATGTGCTTCTCGTGGTTGCATCAGGCGCCATCCCATCAGTGTACGCACTGTACTGCACATGCAGAAAGGCCAACAAAGATTTGACTCAGGAGCCTCAGGTCCAAACTAGGGGTGTTCCATATCATACCGTCGACGATATTACCCGTGTATTTTTTGAGGTGATAAAAAGTTGATATATCGCGAAATTGAGGTGATGACGTAGTGTGTAACATTTTACGTCTGTGTGAATTTGGGCGTACATGCGTCATTCACTGCTCCATAAAAAATATTTCTGGGAGTGAGCTTCGCCGTGTGGAGGATGTTTGGTTACAAGAGGTCGCGGTCGCATATTGTTAGCGGTGCTTATTTTATCGTGACCGGTAATTCGCCATCTAGTTCACGTGAGTTTGTGATGCCAACCAGCTGCTAAGCTATAATGTGCTCTCAACGAGACGCTGTTTGCGTTTCTGTCACACAGTATAGCGTACATGCACATTTGTGTTTTTCATTAATTACTGGAGCACTCTTGATTAGACGCACTCCTAATGAAGGGGAAAAAAAATAGACGGTGGGTGGTTAATACTGAAGCGATCGGGTATTGTTTGGGCAAGATAAACAATCTGTTTGTGATGCTAACCGGCCGCTAAGCTAACGTGCTCTCGACAAAATGGTGCGTGCGGTGCTGTCGCACAGAAGCGCAAACAAACCCGATTACCCGCTAATAATGTCAACAAGCAATCACGGCATTTTCTCACTCCTCTGATTAACCAATCAGAGGCATTCACGGCAAAATAACACTCGCAGGAGGGTTGCCGTTTGCAGCAAAAATAACCACTGCCTAAACAATCGCAGAGGAAAAACATTTTTTAACAATACCGCGATGTACAAAGCATGGCACCACAAACTGGCTGCTACCGTATCATTTTTATTCCATTTTATTCCATTAAAGTTGCTATATTTGCACTTTGTTTACATTTCAATTGTGGGAAAAAAAGGTGGCTTAAATATTGTTGCTGCAATAAAAGTGCTATTATTCCAAAGTCATAAATCTATTGTTCAGTAATTATTACCAATATCGTCATAGCAGGTTTCTTTGAAATATTGTGATAGAATTTTTAGGCGATATCACACATCCGTAGTCCAAACAGTACAGGACAGCACAGCATTATTTGCTCGACAAATCCACAAACTCAAAAATGTCTCCATCAACTTTTACAATGTTTTAAGTAAAAACAAATGCCAACATTTTCTTGAACATATGGAGTTAAAAAGAAATCATAAAGTTTCACACCTTTGAGTTATTGTACAGAAATTGGGGGGGATAAAAAATAATGAGTTAAATTTGAAGAGCAGAAAAAGATACTTAAAAGGTTTGAGCCATTTTCAGCAGTAAAAACCTAACATTTTGCCCCGAATGAATTTCATAACTTAATTTATTCTGTACAATTAATACCTTTGAAAACTATTTTTTGAACTTGCTGTCAATTGAAGATGACATCACCCATGCTGAGGAAAAAGGTAATGACCAATCAAGGCTCACCTGTTTTCTGGGTTTGGTCAGCAGACTGAGCCATGATTGGACATTACCTGCTTCCTCAGCACAGGTGATGTCATCTTCAGTCGACAGCAAGTGGAAAAATTAGTTTTTAAAAGGTATAAATTGTTCATGAAAAGAAAATGACGTTATCATATTAATTCTAGACAAAATAACGTTTTACTGTTGAAAATGGCTCAATGAGTCAAAGTATCCTTTATAGTAAATGGATACGTTTATAAATTATCAGGATTCCAACAAGGTTGGTCGAAACAGAGAGAGAAAGCCAGTTGTGTTTATATTTAGATTTTTTTTTATGTAATCCCAGCAGAAAAACACAATCTCAGCCGTTTAGTGCGTGAACATGGACACACAAAGCTCAGTGTGTTGAGAGTGATGGCAACAATGTCACCTTAAACTCACACCTGATTTGTTGATAGTGTCAATTTTCTACGTTAATCTCTCCCCCTCTCTGTCGCTGTCACGCGCACACAGATATTAATCTGAAATTTGTTATGTAAAGCTCAACAGATTTTATCCTACAAAATTAGATAAATTGACCTCTGCTTTGTGCAGGCTTTTACTGTGCTGTTTTTTTGGGTCTCCATTCTATAACTTGCTGTGTGTGTGTGTTGTAGGGTAAATGAAAGGCTCAAAATATGACAGTGTGCTTTGTGTGTGCGCGTATGTGTGAGCGAAAGGGACAGGAGAGCACGTGCCAGGCAGGCTGAGCTATTAGCGGGCCACTTGAGATGGGTTATATAACTCGGCTGATGCAGTACCTGCTGGGCCTGTAGCTCCTGTCCCTTTACACACAAACACAAGCATACGCATACACTGACGGGGCGTACATTGAATAATGATGCTTTTCAACACGTCAAGTGTCCCACCAAACCCGACGCATACCAAGTTCATTTTTCTTTTTAAACAGAAGTGTGAAGCTCTGCCGATGCATATCAAACTTGAGTTTGTCATGCAAATTGGTTGTTATAATGTGACAAATCCTCTACCCAATCTCAAAATCAAAGTTAATCCTAAACGTGCCATTATGCTCCGAGGTTGTATTTGAATCCATTAACCAACTGGAACACCTTTAGCTGCCATTACCTCCTTCACGTTCTGCTCTGTGTGTCAGTGTTGCAAGTTGGTGCACTGATGCTAATAGAGCTGGACTGGCTTTAATTACTATTTAACTGCACTCTATTCCTGAGGGCAGACTACCTTAGCAACCAAACCATGTCGCTCTCCAGTCATGTAAAAAGCAGAAGGAAATGATGCTTGGCACAGGCCTGGAGGCTCAGTCTCTGTTTGATAGTGACTTTGCAGTCGAGGCAAACATGTCTATGACGCATGACTATACTGTATATGACCTTTCCCTAACGAATGGCAAATGCAGAAAATTAAAATCCCTGAAAACCCTGCAAAATAGTGAGGTGCAACCCAAGATAAACCCCTTCATGTCTGAATTTTGGACCCAAATACAAATCCGTGACCTAGGGAATCCACAATAAGTAAACCATGAATTAGTGAGGGACCCCTGTTAATGATTGATAATTTATTCTCTAATAAAAGTGAAACAAGAGTTGGCTAATTTTCTGATTATTTTATTTTATTTTTACTGAGATACTAGATAAATCTGTGTACTTATCTGTATTTTTAAGAAATGTATTAAAGCACAATTACAAATATATAGATAGCTAGCAATAGGTATCCTAGCTAGCTAGCTAGCTAGCTAGATAGTGATATGCGGTAAGAAATTATATTTAATTAATTTGCGTAATTTTGTAAAATTGTTATGCCTTGACTGTGGCTGTCGTTCATTTTGTGTTGATTAGTGGCAGATATTACAAGTTTGACTTCTTTCTGCCCCTTCATTTGTTTTCTTTAAAGTGATAGTGTGTAGTAGTTGACCACTAAATGTGGCTATACCATAGAACGCAGCCGAAGCGCATGCGTTTCAAACACACACTACGGTGGCTCAGATAGACCACACTTCCCAAGTCTCCCACAAATTCTTATTTTGCATGAGCAAACGAGCATCTCGGCAACAGTGACTTGGCAGCCGATGTGAAGCTCGGTAGGGCGACGCTGGAATATCGAGCGAGCCGGATTTAGCCGGAGCAGCTAACAAGGGCAGCTAGCAGGAGTTAGTTGGAGCGATAGGCTAGAGTGCGAACAAGAGTGGCTATAGTAAGCTGTAGTAAAAAACAAAAACAAAAAAAGCTAGCAAAAGTAAAAATAGAAGGTGACAAGCGATGGGAGCCCAAATCATGGGACTCATCGACAACAACCTGCAGGCCCCAGCTGTGGAAGGTAAGCGGCGGTCGACCTATTGGGTCTGACACTCGATGCAAGCGCCACCAGGGCTAACTACGTTCGGGAAGTTGTCCACTAGATGGTGCTAAAGATTACACACAGTCACTTTAAACAATTACGTAAATAAATGAATTAAATGAAATCAAATGAACTCTCTTCCCATAGATTTTGACTGATGAAAACAGCACATTTGAGCGACGGATTCATGCCGTTGCTAGAGCAAATACTGCACTGGAAAGAGGTTAGAATAGTTTGTGCGCGTGTGCATATAATACTGACCGCTATCATCTGGGCAACGTAGCTTTCTGGACCGGTGTATTCGGTGGGATCCTTCACTCTCACCAGAACCAAGAAGTACAAGTAATGCCACATATTGTGCTCAGACATGATGTGCTCTTCGAAGGACACCGTCTTGTTGTCAAATTTGTCCCTTTCCAAACCTGGAAGATATTGCCCCATCATTCATACAATTTCTTACAAACTTTGCAAAATTTGTAGGATTTATGGACGCCAGAGTCGTACACACCACAGATGAAACAGGTGGTTTTCAGGATCTCCTCCTTCCTTTGTTTCTCACTCCTTAAATCGGCAAAGGTGTCGATGATTACACCAAAGATGAGGTTGAGGACAATGATGATTACAACAAAGAAGAACAGCAGGTCATAAACCACGCGGGCTGCAAACAGAGGTTCCTGTATAGGCCAGTGTTGCACAAAATGTAGAGAAAATGCAAATTAGCCAATGAAACGCACGTCAGCCACGTACATTCCAAATCTGTCCTTATCTGACCTCTTTGGAGGGTCTTCTCAGGATGTCGCCAACACCACCACCATTCCGTAGCCCTTGGTTCAACACGGTGATAATGCACATAAGCAGCGTGTCGCACACCCTCTCGGTTCCCTCGTCTTCATCCAAAAACACAAGTACGCAAGCATTGAGCACAGAAAGAGTCATCATCTTTGCGTGAATGTCTGTGTGCATGTATGTGTGTGTGAAAGATAACGTGTGAGTTCATGTGTACAACGTCACTAATGTCGGGTGGTTAACAGCTATTTTTCTGCCAAAAAGCTAATATATGTTCAGATCTCAGTCAAACCACAAAATGTTTCCCTCTCATAATAAGATAGAAATGAGTTAGTGAACGTGTCACAACAACAAAAGCAAAAAGACAAACTTACCAGTAGCAGCCTTAGTGGAAACAGGACATCGCTCTTTCGTACATGAATCTTCCGTCACTGCTTTATCAAATAAATGTCCATGTCCTACAAATGATAAAAGTTCTTGTTAACACGTGTGCGCCATGGTTATTATAGTTTTGGAATTTTTGTTTTAGTTAATTTTAATTTCGTTTTGAGTTTGTTTTTTTTATTTGTATTTTAGTTTTAATTGGTTTTCAGGGTGGCTCTGTTAGTTTTTATGAGTTTTAGTTATTAGATAAATGCTTAGTTTTAGTTTGTTAGTTTCAGTGTTAGTTTTTAAAAAAATGTGTGTGACTTGTGTGCAATATTTAAAAAACACCATGGGAGCGAAACCATTTTCGTTTGCATTTTATTTCGGTCATAAAACAGTTTTCTTGAATTTTAGTTTCAATTAACTAAAATAACCTTGGCGTGCACTTGTTATTGAATGTTAAGCAGTGTCAGTGTCAACTTTGGCCTCTCTCTATTGAGTTGATGCTGTAGATGTATGTTCTTCCTTGGCGTGACTGGGTTCTTTCTCCAGTGCTTCCTCCCACAGTCCAAAAGCATGCACAGTATATCGGGTTCAACAAACACTACATTGCCATAGGTGTGAATGTGAGTGTGAATGTCTGTCCGTCTTTAGGTGCCAGCCTCGTGATTGACAGGTGATCAGTGCAGGCTGCAGCCAGCCTCTCACCCCAGTAAGCTGGGACGGGCCCCAGTCCACGTGGCATTGAAAACAGATGCAAAGCAAGTCATTTTTAGAAATGAAATCGTCCTCTTTCTAATCAGTGCTGGTAATCAGCAAGATATATGATTATTATGTAAACAGCAGCTGCTGGGTGGGCGGATGTCGACGTGTTACGTGGAAAAAAAAAAGCTGAACAAATCAATTGCACAGCAGTCAAAGTTGCGAGCAGCTTGGGAGCTCGGTTTGAATGCAATCATCAGAAAGAAAGGGAAGCAGGCCGAGCTCGGAGGCAGATGAGCCGTGGTGGGGTGCAGGGGTCAAAGCCCTCATTTGGCAGCTGTTTGGACACCGACAGCATTCTCCACAGGTTTTGCTGGAGCTTTGCACCTCAGCTGCCTCTTGAGCCAACAACCACAGAAGCACGAGCGCCGCCGCTTACGTAACCCGCCACTGCTGTGCTGTGCTGTGTGTGCGTGTGTGTCTGCGCGCTGTTCGGCAGTACACAGGATGGCGCGGCCACCAGGTTATGCAACAGGTGCACATGTGCCTGCTGGTTGTCTATCCTGACCGTGCAACGCTTGCAGCCACAGCTCATTAACACCCCCACACTGCAGCGTTTTCAAAACATGTGGCTGCAAACACGCTGTTTATTTTCAAGCTTAGCTGGGAGCGATAGTTTGAAAATTCTGAATGCCCCTTTGACTACAATCAAGTTTAAATACACAGAGCTCTTATTTAAAAAAAAAAAATAAAATTGTGTGCCATTATTGTTACATTTAACACAACATCCTCAAATTGTTCGGAATAATGACATACTCGCTTGCTCATTAACGTGAACGAGAATAGCGAGTGCTAATTATAGATCTGATTAGATTCCCTGGCATTAACCTGCAAAAAAAAAAGGTGAAACAACAAATAACTTTTATATAGTTAAGTACCTCAGCTTTGAGGAGCTGCTGTGGTTTCTACTGTTGGAAATTATCTGCCCTTGCAGACAAGCGTCTTCCTCCCTCCCCTCCCCCTTCCTCACACGCTGCTTACGCTCAGAGGTGCCACTTGCACCCGTGCACGTGCAGGCACAGACTAATTGACGAATAGTCTCTTAATTGACAATCACGTGGATCCTGAAGCGAATGACAAGATGGCTCAGCATACATTTCTGTTTCATTCGCAACTGACTTTTGTCTCGGCATTGGAGTCAATGTTTATTAATGAGGACCAAATTTGATATTTATATTTATTTTATATATATGCACACATGTATATATATATATATATATATATATATATATATATTAGTGCTGTCAAAGTTAAAGCGTTAACTAATTAATTAATCACAAAAAATTATCGCATTAATCATTGTATTACTACAGATTAATCACACTTAATTTTGACCGCAGCTAGGTCATTTTTTTTCCCATTTTAAATTATGTAAATAATGAATTGATTAGAAAAAGCAGGATGAGCGTGTGGAGCGGATATAAATTTTTGAAGATGTCCTCATAACATTAAATGTCGAAAAAATTAACACAACAGGTCAGTGATTAATCAAAATTCTAAGATGTGACTAATCTGATTAAAAAATTTAATCATTTGACGGCTCTAATATATATATATATATATATATATATATTAGGGGTGTTAAAAAAATCGATTCGGCGATATATCGCGATACTACATCGCGCGATTCTCGAATCGATTCAATTAAAAAAATCGATTTTTTTATTTTTATTTTTTATTTTTTTATTAAGAGCTCAGAATTGTTCATTCGGTAGTCTTACCGATTCAACGTCTTATCATCATTGCCTTTTTTTTTTTTTTGCGTGTGTGTGAATCGATTTTTAAACTTCCATTTTTAATGGAAAAATATTCAACAAAACGTCTGACTTCGGGTTAGGATTCACACCTTGAGCATGGAAGAATGTTATATGAACGGAACATTAAGCCTTAATATTTTATTTTAATGCTGTTCAAACATGAAACAGATTACAACCTCTATAAGACTGAAATTTCAGATAAATAAATAATACATTTTCATATAAATCTTACACTCTACAAGCTTACTGATTAGTATTTTCTAAATTTGAATGAAAAAAAATCGCAACAATCGACTTAGAAATTCGTATCGGGATTAATCGGTATCGAATCGAATCGTGACCTGTGAATCGCGATACGAATCGAATCGTCAGGTACTAGGCAATTCACACCCCTAATATATATATATATATATATATATATATATATATATATATATATATATATATATATATATATATGAGGCGCTCCCCCTAGTGGCCCGGCAAGTAATTACTCAATAAGTAATGAACAAAGGAGTTATAGTGGCTGTATATTAACTACAAATACTTGCGTAGGCGTATCGATAATCTATTGGGAGACAAAGTATCACAATTTATTGTGATATCGATATATCGTCACACTCCTAATATATTTATTTTACCACAGCGATTACTGATACAATTCTGACCTGATGCCGGTAGTAGCCGGTCCACCTCCATGCGGAAGTCGTCTTTGAGGAAGAGGAAGCCGATGATGGAGAAGAAGTAGACAAGAAAGATGGCCAGAACTGCGGTCAGGATAATTGAGCGTCCATTCCTTGTCACGCTCTTTATGACATTAAGCAGCGTTTCCTCTCTGATTACCAAGTCAAAGAGCTGTATGGGTGAGATTATCATCAGTCATCTACAATGCATTTACTTACCCAATACATCATTCTTGTGTTGGGCAGGTCAGTTGGTGTATCTTACCAGAAAGCTGTAAAAGAACTCGTGCACAAAGAGACCCAGAACACAGATGATCGCATAGCCCAGATGGTAGATGAAAAGCATGTCCATAACGACAGCTTTGTAACCACGGGTGAACGTCCCCTGGTTTCCCACAAAACTCACCAAAAAAATTAACTTGTTGAACAACTGGAAGAGTATACAAGAGAAACATTCAGAAGACAGAACAACACATCAGTTCAAGTCTTGAGCCACTTACATTGACGGTACCCAGTAGCAACAAAGCGGGACCGAGGCCCATTGTGTAAATGGCACGCAAAATGAGGAAGACCAGGAAGAAAAGGATGCCCCACGGTTTGGGTAGTACTGGAAGTAAAGCAATGGACGTCGCCAATGCCGCCCACAGCAATACACAGTTGAAGGAGGATAAGATCCCTGTGGAGACAAAGAAATTGGGAATGGTGACATTTGTTTCCGCCTTTCGTCCATTTAATTATACAGAGCTAAACTTTTTAACTTAACACAACAATACCACAATCAAATACTGTTGGGAAATGATGTATTGTCTCACTAATATTTAATGGCAAACGCTTACTCTTTTCATTGATAATATTCATTTACCTTAAGTGTTCACCCATTACAATAGAAACACTAAAACTCCATCATAATTATGAGAAAGATTACCATTATAGAGTTTGAATTCCTCCATTGGCTTTGACCCTGAAGACATGATCAGAATTGTCCCACATTTTGTTCATAAATGACCCAGACTGTATGCAACATTAGACATCCAATTGAAGACAATGTAATACTATAAAACACAAAGGTTATATATCAATTTCTCACCTTCATCTCCATCATCCCCAAATGGGTAGAATACAGCCACACATATGTTGAGCAGACAGGCCAGGTAGAAGGAGATGCTCCCCCAGTGAGAAATGTGGCGGGAGAACCAAAACAAAGCCTTATTTTCTACATAAAAAAAGGAAACGTGAGAGGAAAAAAAATAAAGAAATATTACATATCTGTTTAATCCTTCAAATCATTGAAAAAAAAAATATTGTATTACCACTGCCATTCGCTAAGTGTAAAAGACAAAGGGTATTTTTTGATTTGTGTGGACACTTTATTCATTACAATTGATTTTCATTTTATTTTCAGTTCCTATGCAATTTTTGCACCCAAACCGGGAATACAGTAAAAATGGTACAGACCTGTCTGCTTATTCACTTCTAACATCTCTCAGTGAACTGGTTCAATTCAATTCTGGTCAAGATCATATACAGGAATGAATTTTAGCAGTTTGTCACTAGCCCTCAACGGAACCATACAAAAAAAAAATTCCCTCAGGGGGACAGCAAAGTTTATCCTGATTCTGATGTTTACAATAACATCAGTCAGTTCATAATATCTTATGCTAACAAACAGATGGACAGAAGACAAAGACAAAGGTGCACAAACAATTCTTGAAATAAGTGACTAATTTGTTTTGTTTTTTGGCGCAAAATGCAAAGACTCACTTCGGATTTTCTTCTGCCAGCTCATCTCATTGTAGAGATTGTCAAACTGCTGAAAGAAGTCATTAACCTTGCTGCCCTGGTCATCTCGCTCAGTGGTGGTGAACACACGCATTTTCGACTCCTGGGTCAGGTACTCACAGATGTTGGGGACTGGAAAAACAATCTGCTCCATGGTACGGTCGTCACGCACAATCTGGCAAATGTAATGACTTGATTCGGTAGATCCAGAGAAGAAACCGGAATGCAATAACGCCAAATTCTTACCTCAATCTGAGCTGTGTGATTGGCATAGTATTGAAGGGCATCGTCCTTTTCATTGTCAGGGTCCAAGCTTGATCCAAAACCCAAAACAGACCCTGGCCTCAGACTCTGCTGCAGGATCTTATTGTGGCGAGCCAGCTGGGAAGAAGGAAAAAAAAAAAAAAAAAAGTTTCAAGTTGAGCAGGAATTAAATATTTTGCATTAATAGATAATTATCAGAATGATCAAAGTTCGAGAGGACAATGCAACTTCCACTTTCATTTGTTGAAAGGCACTTTGTGAATTGTAATCCTGAAAATAAAACTGCATTTTCCCTTCTTTACGTAAACACTGCGCACACGTCGTCACATCCGCAGACGCAGGGCTGGAAATTTGAACCCAAATCCAGTCTGAAAACTACTGGCCAGAGACTTTCAGGAGTTCCCATTAATAAACAGCTAAGGTATTAAATTTACTAATTAAAAAAATGTTTCAGTCATAAATGCTCAAATGAAATGTTTTGTTGCCTTCTCTATAGCCGTGAGAAGTCACATGGTAAAAACTTGATGGCAAATGGCGATCGATCCATATATTTTATTTATTTTTTTTAGCAATAAGTTGGAGCTAATCAGAGCTGACTTCAGGCAGAAGGCAGACTACACCCTGGTCAACAGCTACTTTCTGGACACATGGAGACAGACAACTATTCACACTGACTAGTCATACCACCACTGAGTGGGAACTGAAGCCACGCTGCCTTTGCTGAAGTCAGTTGAGTGAACCACTACACCATCAGTGACCCACAAATGTCCAACAAGTTTAAAATGTGACCCAAGTTAACTGGGCAGACGCTGCACTCTCAAGATACAAAACTTAAGGCCAGCTGGACGCAGCCGGCTTTTTCTAGCTAACTGCAGACCACGACAATATTAAAACAAACAATCCACAAAAGAACATTTATTCACCTGCTGGTCACAGTTGAACAGTTAACACCTACAAGTATTTCTTGTTGCACTCAAACCACAGAGAAATTTGACCAAAAGTGTACAGAGAGCATACAAAAATATCCATCCATCCATCTTCTGCTGCTTATCCGAGGTCGGGTCGCGGGGGCAGCAGCTTTAGGAGAGAAACCCAGACTTCCCTCTCCCCAGTCACTTCAAGCAGCTCCATCGGCAGGATCCCAAGGCGTTCCCAGGCCAGCCGAGAGACGTAGTCTCTGCAGTGTGATCTGGGTCGTCCCCGGTAAGACATGCCCGGAAGGCATCCGAACCAGATACCCGAGCCCCTCTGAGTCCCTCCCGGATGACCAAGCTTCTCACCCTCTCTCTCAGGGAGAGCCCGGACACCCTGCGGAAGAAACTCATTTCGGCCGCTTGTATCCGGGATCTCGTTCTTTCGGTCACGACCCACAGCTCGTGACCATAGGTGAGGGTGGGAACGTAGATCGACTGGTAAATTAAGAGCTTCGCCTTTTCGACGGACCGATACAGAGTCCGCATCACTGCGGACGCTGCACCACCTGTTGATCTCCCGCTCCATCCTGCCCTCACTTGTGAACAAGTGCCCAAGACCCCAAAAATATACATGCACTCCAATATTAAACATCACACAACGTTGAGGTCAGACAAACAGAGAGCAAATACAACAATTGGTGTGGATTAGTTAAAAAAAAAAAGGCGTGGTTACTAACCTGATGGGCGAGTATGTAAATGTTATGACCGACATCTAATGGCTTGATGTGGTCTAGAGAACTGTCCTCATCCTCCTCACTTTCAAGAGCTTGGGCGTAAGCCTCTTTCATGACGTCCACCTAACGCACAACAATTGTTCAGATTTCAAAATGGCCTCCACTGTATAAGCACCACAATACGCATATAGAGAATGGACACTCACCAGCTCAGTGGGTCTCATCTTGAAGAGAATTTTCTCTGCATTCTCGCTGTCATGACGGCTCTCCATGATAGCCAACAAGAGCTTAGATGCATTATTCTAGAAAATATTTTTAACTCAGCCTCAATCATTGTGCGATCACTTTTATCAAGCTCGTGATTAAGCCTCACCTTGAGCTCCAGTACCAGGTCCAGACGGTTCTTCCCCAGCGGGTTGATGGGGTTTACAATCAGCGCTATAATGATGTCAATACCATTTGACTCATGTCTTGCTATACATGTCTGAAAACGGAAGGAATGCACGATGAGGCTCGGCCCTCATTAGAAAAGAAATTGAAATTTAATTTGATACATCAGGCTGAAAAGAAGAATGAGAATGAGTCATACAATTACAAGCACACACTTTGTAAACTTCCAGACTTTTAACAGTAAGACGTAATCAGCGAATTTTAATGGTGCGTAACAACATCTCCATGTCTCAGTGGATCAAACCCAATAAAAGGGAAGGCGAGCTATTACTTTAGATTGATCCCCTATGCTGCTCACAATCTAAAGCAAGCATATTTGCATTGTATCTGAGGACTGATATGAATGCCTGTTTTGTCATTTACAAAATTTATTTCTTTTAGTGACATATCTGACATCATTCACCCACTATTTTTGGTTTGATGTGTGTGTTTTTGTTGTTTTTTTTTTTTTTTTTAACTCTTTGACTGCCAAACGTTATCCCCAAAAAAAATACCCAACAGTGCCAGCCGATTTGGAGCATTTTCACTCATCTTTCAAAGCAAACATAATATTGTGCGATATGACGACATAAATATGGTGGATATCATATGAAAGACTGGATTCCATTCTTTCATGAGAAAAAAAAAGTATGTTTGTACCTTATTCCATTCTTTAGTAATCACCATTTGAAATTAGGTCATTTGAGTGACACAAGTGAAAATACAAAAATATTAAGAGAAAAACAAGCTTTTTGTGAAAAAGATACATTTTTGTGACTTTGACATGAATATTTTTTGTTAAGTGACAAGGCAGCGCTGCACAAGACGTTGCGCTGCCCATTGAGAGAAAAAACAACAACAACATAATAAACGTAATTTAACGTTTTTGGCGGCATTCATTAGGATTTCAGAATACGTCATTAAACGTTTTTGGCGGTCAAAGAGTTAATTTGCGTACAAACATGGAGCTAAATTCTACCTGGTTTTCATGGCAAGGGCCCTGGCAGTACTCTGTGATGGTTTCCAAGGTTTGACGAACCAGATCAACATTGCCCTCGTTTATATAAAGGCCAAGTAGCCCAAGGCCTCCTGTGGTGCTCCCACAAATACAGTCCAGGAACTGCAGTGTCTCACATACTAGATTGTAGTTGGTCTTGTTGTTCTGTGAGCGCAAAAAGTTCTACACACCGAGCAGACAGAAGAAAAAGTCAGTGTGGAAATCCAGAATAGGTGCTTATTTCAAAAATAATGGCAAAAAGAGTACCTGCAAATCACAATTGTGGTTCTCACAGAGAAGTTGAAGGAACCGTAAGATGGGTTTCATAATAGTGATGGCTTGGCTCATGCGAGTCTCCTCTATGGCCTCCTCAGCCCCTGTCACCTCAGTGTTCTGGCACAAGGCTTCAAGATCAGGATCCAGCTCTTTTCGGAAAGCAGAGAAAGCCTTAGAGGTGACAGACGAAGCCTCTTTAAGTTGCCCTCGCATGTCCTCCCTCATATGAAGTCCTGAGTCTTTCCCTTGCAGCATGGATGAAAACGTAAGACAACACGTTTCAATGGAGGGCAGAAGGGTAGCGATCAAAATTGACTGATTAATGGACAACAAAAGTGTGGGGGGGGGGGGGAATCTCATAAGTCATTTCAACACAATTTCTGGAGTGAACATTTAAAAAAAAAAAAAAAAAAAGTATTGAGGTGGGTGCTGCAACATGAAAGCAAACAATCTTGATACAATAGTCTTTTGATAGACCGGGGATGATGGAAATCACATGGTCTCTCATGTGACAGCAAGGAATGAGAATAACATTGTACAGAGAGTTCACATTTTGCTTTCTCCACAACTATTACAAATTGAGCTTGAGGACCACACATGATTTTGGGTCTGGGGAGTGTTTTTTTTTTTTTTTAAGGAGCCTGAAGCTTTTCAGCTTTTGCAGCCCATTTGTGAATAGACAATGCTTATGATATAACACGGGGGATGTCGGGGTGGGTGCAAAAAAAAAAAAAAAAAATTACATATAATAAAAATATTTCACTGTTTGTCTGTACCTTTTCTGAACCCGACAGTCCCAATGTCGTCATCATCCCTTTTTCTGCTGCTGAGCTCAAACATGTTGACCGACACAGTGGCACGGATCTCCTGCTGGGCCAAACGCATGCGGTCGTAGAAAACCTTAAAGAACTTCTCTGACGTCTTCTGCTTGTAAAGTTGGTTATAGAAGGAGTCCTAGGAGAAGTGGACGGACTTTGATTTCAATGTTTGTCACCCATGCAGAGAAAATTGATAAGCAAGTCTATCCCAATCACCTGTATCTGTGTATTCCCTCCTTGCAAAAGGGCAATCCCCAACAAGACACTCTCCTCAAACACTTGGTCATTCTTAGTGTTGACTATGAGGTCAATCACAAGCTCGGATGCCCCAACAATGTCCAGCTGACATTGGATCTCCATGATACTACTGCATGGCTTGTCAAAGTCGGCTGTGAGAGAACCTCCTGCACATATCAATCGTATATTACAGCCGTGTCAATGGAAACACTTGTCAGCAGTTGGACGCTAATGAAATTGAACTTGCATATTCAAATTAATGGTCTATCTATTACAAAAAAAAAAAAAAAATGTTGTTTTGTGAGGTTGTACCTCCAAATGTTGGCTTGGCAAAAGCAGATGAGTTGCTTCCTGTGCCAATCTCGGCCTTGGAAATGAGTCTTTGATTTCTGAAATAGCGAGTGAGCAGAATCTCTCTCAACTCCTTTCCCTAAATGGAAAGAAAACATACTTTTAATTGATGCACATACCGGTAATCATTTTTTTTTTTTTAAAGGTGAAGTCAACCCCAACATTTTCTTTGTTTTATGAGCCCGCACGAGTCTAAACATTGATTCTGATTAATAAGCAGCAAAATCCACCTGTTTTTATGCATGTCAGGGGGCAGCAATTTTGCTGTCGACTTAAAATGACATCACAATTGCTCAGGTACCAACCAGTCATGGCTCACCTGTCCTCTGAAGCGGCATCTTGGCTGTTTGTAAGGACATTCATCCAACGTTAGACCAATTACATCTAAATTCTGTTCATATCACACTTCAGGCAGATCGTTATAGTAGTCTTGAAATCAAAATAATCCTCACAAATCAAATCGCAACAATCCAAATTCCAATGCTTTTCAATGAATAGAGACCTTATTTTTACAAAGTCTGCCATTTTGACTTGTGATTTAATTGTAACATAAGCTCGGAATTGTCCATTAATGTGTTGAGGATCGTAGTTTGGGGTATATTTTATTCATTTGTTTTAACTGTCTGTTTTGCACTTCATGTACAGCACTTGGTAGCTATGGTTGTTTTTGTTGAGTTGAGTTGAGTTGAGTTAAGGTTTAAACTATAAATCACAGGTAATCATAATCACTTTAGGGGAATATCAATTAGTCGCAGAAATGTGCTACCTGGCCTGGTTCGGTCCGTATCCCCCGCAAATAGCGTCAGTCTACTGTACTGCAGACATATTACTTTAGTGCTTGTCATAATGTCAACCAGTTATTTGAATTCAATGTATGTAATAACATTTTTATTAACTCATTCACGCCCAGCCATTTTCACTGAAGCAACCCCCTTCGCTGTTGGCTATTTTACTGGATTTTGACTGATTTTGCAAGGCCCACAGAATATTGTGTTCTATGGCCATAAAAAGAAAACATTGAACCAACCAAAAGAAAGATTAGAGTCTTTTCTGTCATCAGGAAAAAAAGGTATAAAATTTCTATTTCTATCAGTTTCAGTTTTGCAGCAATTAACACTAGAATATAGGATCATCATTCAAAAATCTGTTTAAACAGTGGGGAAAAGAGCCCGTTTTCAACATGGCCCTGGTTGATCTCTTATACTCTGCTGCTACCTACTGGCCGTTTTTGTAACAACTACTATTGCTTCAAGCATTGTCTTCATTTCAGAGGCTGCGTCAAAGCTTTCTGTATGTTCTAGCATAAAAAAAGGGAATAAATGGGCAAAAACATGAAAGTTGGAGTGCAGCATATGCACTGTGCAGCAGGGCAATATATATATATTTTTTTTGGTACAAAACAAGAACATTTTTAAACATAAAAAAAACATTAAAAAAATATTAAGACAAAATTATTTGAAACACTATATTTATGTAAGTTTCTTTTGGTTAAAAAAAAGATCAAATTAGTTTTTTTTTTTTTTTTTTTTTAAAGGTGCAAATGTATAAATTTAAACAACACAATAGTCTTTTTAGTTTATGATTATGCTGATTTTGTAATTGTGGAGTGTAATAATTGAAATTATAATTGCACAGCCCTACTTTGCCGTGTATAGCTGTCAATGGCACTGAATGAGTTAAATACAGTATATGTGCAGGAAATGTTTGGAAGAAGTCATTGAAGTCAGTGTTCTATGTACATGAGATGATGGTCTGAAAGAGTGGAAACTATGAGAGTAGGCCCTTTTTTATTAAGAATAATTAAACAAAAAAAAGAAAGTGATACTCTGGCTTTATAAGTAACTATAAGATAATGATAAGATCTTTTCATGAAGTCTACATGAAAGACGTCACGCATTAACATTATGCCTGAACGGTTGCATAGTAGTGCATCCCCAATGCTAATACTGCACTAGACTGTCAAGGATAGCGTAAAGCGGTTCAACTGCATCCAGAGACAAATGAGGCAATGTCATGCCTCACCAGCGCTGTTGGCTCGGTGCAGTCCAGCGGACGTGGACGACGTGCACATGCAGCTGACGCTCTCTGTGTCAGTAAACATCTCATCTGCAGTCAGTGGAGACACTTGTCTGCCTGCACTGTCTGGCTGAGTGTTCACACAACACACGCAACACACCAACACACACATCCTTCTTGAACTAAAGTTGAGGATCCACTGAGCCCTCATTTCCATGCAGCAATGCACAGACACAGTCTGTGTGCGAATACAAGAGACATTACAAACTTGTCCCAAAGCACACTTAACTTATTGCAACTAGAATCATGTTTTACTTTACACTTCCTCCTTTTTTTTTTTTTTTTTTTTTTAGGGACGTGTTAGTTTTGCATAAATTGAAAAATAAAAAGTATGACTGAGAAGAAAACCTCGAGGGTTTTTGCTCGTTTTCTCTCGACAGGGTGCTGCAGTCTGCTGGCTTGCTCTGCAGAGAAAAAGAGAGAGGAGAGACGAGAGGCAGGATGGCGGCAGGGCAGAGTCAGCCCAGTCTGACTCATCTTGCTGCTGCATTGACGAGAAAGCCTCCAGTCAGACGTGTAGTAGCCATGAGAGGAGTGACGGAAATAGAGGTAGAGTAACTGATGAGAGTATGCAAGGTTGCCCGGGAAACAAAAACAAGTATGGTGCAGGTTCTCGTTGCGGTTTTAAAATGTGCACCGGCACGCCACACTGCGGCTCCGGTGTCCAGAGCTGCCGGTCCCCACCTCCGGCTTTCACACACACCCCACTACACCCCCCCGATCTTCTCTCATCTTAAATTTGCTGTGCATTTCTGCAATCTGTATCTTTTCACTGACAAATGGACGAAAAGTGAAAGAGGTTGCCCTTTGATGGACTACGGTCAGACAAGGTCAATTGGCTCCCAAACTGAGGCTATAGGGAGGAGAGTGTTAGCCAAATAAATGGATCCGAATCTCGCAGACAGTTGCTATAGTGGTAGACTCAGGTGTCACACACAAGACACGTTATGGAAACAAAATCTAGTTCCCAGCAAAACCCTGCTTTTGATATTTATTACACTAATAAAGTCAGGCTAATCATGTAGAGTTGGGGATGTTCAAACTTTCTCCTCTGAGGGCCACATCTAGAAAAATCAAAAGATGCAAGGGCCACTTAAAAAATTTTCAACTTTAATTTCCTAAATGCGCCAACACCAGTCAAGCAATTGTATATTGTTTATACAGGGTCATACAAAATGATCTGACACATTTGTAAGTTTAATAAAAGACAAAGTAAAGAAACAAAAAAGTGTTTTTATTTTCGAAAAGTACATATAATGCCATTCTGTTTCATTAGGTTTTGAAAATTGAATCGGTCAAATGGGATCCGTCATTGTCTACAAACTGTTGAAGGCGTTCACGAAAGTTTCAATGCCGATCCAGTATCTCTGAAGCTGGTAACCCATAACAAGATTGCGCTTTTTTGTTTCTTTACTTTTTTTTGTCTTTTGTTAAACCTACAAATGTGTTAGATGATTTTGCCTGACCCGTATAATACAGTTATTTTGAAAGAATATTTTGTAAAATGAGATGAAAATTGTTTATTTATTTATTTATTTTAAATATTAGAGTGGCCCAGCCCTTTATCCCATTAGATTAGACTCACCCCTGTACTAAACAGCAGACAAATCCCATCTTTATATTCAGAACCAAAACAAGAGCAATCTTTAGTAATCTGAGAGTTTTTGAAGCAGTTAATGTAATAGGTTCACAATTCGGAGAAACAAATTTTGCTTCTAAAAATGAATGACCAATTATTCAACACAGTGTTAGGAATATAAATGTTCCCATTTTACTTGTAAATAGTTAAATTGCATCTTTTCATACCTAGAAAAGCTCTACAGAATATTAAAAGGATTACACCACGTTATTTCAAGCCCTTCCAAAAGTTAACTATGGAATTAAGAATCTTACCTTTGACACAATGGTGATGTAATTTTTTTAAATTAAATATTAGGTATTTTGCTGGTTAGTTTTGTAACGCGGAAGTAAAATGCCCGGTTCAGTAAAACCCCGCCTCTGCCCGTGTAATTGCCGCGCCCCCGGCGAGCCGACTGCATGTGTGCTCTTGGAGATCTGCGTTTGAGCACTCCTCTGAGTACGCCACGCAACTTGAAGCAAGCCAATTCTTCAATCAACAAAACGGCTCCTTGCCGCACGAAATCATGGAGGACAAGGAGAGGAGAGAGAAGAAGAGAGAGGAAAGGAGGAGGACAAAAATAAATAAACCTGTGCTGGTTTCGAACCAATGACTTGCTGCTTAGAGAGCAAGCACACTAACCACTATTCGTTCCGTTAGGTTCAACAGTGCAAAGGTTTTACTTATAGTTAAGTGTCAGCCAGAACCACGGGGGGATTTTAAGACAGCCAATTGTCATTACATTTTGGCATTGCAAATGTGAAGGATAATTGATTGCTTTGAATTCATTTGGACAGAATGTTTACTGATAAAGGCTACTTTTGTCGCTATCCCATGGAGGTCTCAGAGAAAGTGGCCGTGTGTTTAGTCTGCAGAGGCAGTGCGTACGCACTTTATGATGTCATAAAGTGAACACTCACTAATTTTCTCAGGTTGGGAAGGGCTCCGGCTTGGAGAGCAGACTGACCTAGAATTTCTCATAGCGGGCCGAATGGAGGAAAACACTACTTCCGTCATGTCCCTGGCACCCATGGCAAACAGGTCAAAGGTGTGGAACCAGAAAAAGCCTGGTTGAAAAGACCCCGTTATGATGATTAGAAAAATTGGAAAATGTTTCACTCATACCCTTCGCCTTAACCAGGTACTTCAGAATCTTGCCAGAGTCGTGAGGTTTAAATGGTCAGGAGACCAGAGAAAAGGTCAGAAAAAAAAAAGAAATAAAGAGAAAAGAAAGGTAAATCAAAGTGAAATCCAGCACCGACCAAACACTTCCTGCCTTCCCCATGATTACAAAATCAAAGTCTTACGCCAACCCCGGAAGCCTCTAAATTCCAGCAAATTTAGCGAGATCTCAAGAGCCCAGAGGAAAAACTAAAGAGAGGAAGGAGGGAAGGATCGATAAGGCAGAGTGAGATCCATAGAAGCCAGTACATCCAATCCATCAAGGTGAAGTCCAGCACCAACAAGACCCCTCCTGCGTGGTTACAAAACCAGAGTCTTATGCCAACCCCAGAAACCTTATACTTCTAATAAATTAAGATCTCAAGTGACCAGAGGAAAAACTAAAGAGAGGAAGGAGGGAAGGATAGATAAAGCAAAGTGAGAACCACAGACACCAGCACCAACTGATTCAAGGGGCTGTGGGAGGGAGAGGGTACTTCTGTTGAGTTTCAGTAGATGCTGGTGCGACGGATCTGGCATGCATAAGGACCACCACCAAAGAAAGAAGCCGTCAACCGCGGTCCAGCAAAGCGAGCACTCCCCCCCCCCCCCCCCCCCCCCCGGAATCCCCAGGCCGCGGCAGCACCAAGGCCACCCCCAAGCCACCCGAGCGGACACCGGTCGGCGAGCCGACCCAGACACCCGGAACACCCCCGCCCCAGCCCCGGCCCACACCCCCGAGCCCAAGGCCGCAGAACGAGGCCCAGCGGGCCCCCACAGCGCCCCACCGGTCCCCAGCCCCCATCCCCCCACGACCCCCCCGCACCCCACCCAAACCCGCCATCCACCACGACCCAGGCAACACCACCCCCGACCCCCAAACCCCCGAACACACCCCGACCCCCAGCACCCAACCCCCCACCCACCCATACCTCCACCCCCATATTGATCTTCTGATGTGAAGTCCAAATGGTAAATCGTGTACAGGAAAAAAAAAAAAAAAAAAAAAAAAAGGAATTGACCACACTGCTCCAAAAGTGGCAAACTTACCAAGCTATTCAACAATTTAGCTTGGGTATGTTAAACAGACACACACATAACCCTTTCCACATGATGTCAGTCTATAATTAATACTGCCAGTACACAGTGAACTGGTTGTATAATCCAGTAAACTCCAAACATTATATTATCAGAGACTGCTTATTTGATATTGTGAGTTAGCAACAAAAGTTCAAACAGGCACAGACATTGACTTTTTAATGTGTGTTTGAACAATACCACCTACTGTATGAACTAATGTCCCCTGAGGCAGGGAAAAATGAAAGAGGTGTTTATTTGTTGGAATGCATGATTGTAATTCATACATTAGATCAAATGGCCGTCACTAATAGCAAAAGAACCATGATTGATTTTAAGAGAAAGAATCATTCTTTGCCACTTACCAGTATCAGCTTAGTCATTTTCATTGACCTCTGTTTTCTTCTAAATAGTTTAAGCAGGACATAATTTTAGGACAGCGAGTGGTAACTTTGATGATGTTAAAAGGAGTGTTTATTATTTAAATTTAACAGGCTGTGTTTTTGGCGCATACTTTTGTTACTAATGATTTTTCTTGTATGCTCAAATTGAATCAACCCAACAGATAAGTGCCCACATCCAGGGATCTCATGAAAAGTTGCACAATCATCACATGCTCTCAGTTACAATGTTTTCGAGATGCACTGTCATTGCACAGAACATGTTTTTATCCAGCAAACAGGCACAACAGAAAAACAAATTAGGCCCACATGTGAGAGCAATTGGTGAGACTGCATCAAGGAGGTTTGCGGCATAAACAAGCATTCCGAACTGTTAGATGGAGGGTTCCATGTGATTCCTTAGCCATATTAAATTAGAACGACTGACATGTTTTATAAAAAAAAAAAAAAGTTTTGTGTCCAAGCATGGCTTGTTTGTTTCACATGATGAACTGATACAAACGTACAAAACAAAATTTTATGGCAAATGAGCGTTTGTTTTCCCAATCACTTTGAGATATGGTCAGTCACAATGTAATGTGCACAAATAATACTAAACATTTCACCTCAAGCTGTGATGATCTTTGTCATGGGTGAGACCACAGAGGCACACAAAGGCTGGATTGATGCCACACGATTATGTAAGAGGACAAATAGGATGATGTCACACAGCATGCAATAAATGCAGGACGAAAATGTGCTGGCACAGAGAAACAGCAGGTACATGCATGCTCATTATTACTGCCGGCTTAATAGCACCACCTACCAAAACCTGAGAAAACAGAGGCATACTACTGACATCACATGGTTATACCTCATTATCTATTGCAAGGTGATAAAGTGGAAGAAAATGAATGTATGGAGGTCTTGTATGCTATCCTATTTGCCAGCTATTTGCATTTATGCTCCATGATGTATATACTGTATGCTGAAAATGTAAGTGGACTGAAAGGAGATAAATGTAAAAGCATGCCACAATTCAACATTTACTTGTTTGACCTATAAGCCACAACGTTTTCTTCCCAATTGAAACGATGCAGTTTATCTTCAGATTTTCCCAATCCCAAGAGAATGTTTTTAGCTCCTCTTAAACACACCAATATGTTGTTTTATGTTCATTAATTTTTCAATAGTCTGTTGCCACTCTTCAAGTGAAATCTTAACACTTGGAAAAACATTCAGGTGCTTGTTGTGATCTTCTCTGTCTTATTTGTTCCACCTTCAACTCTAATACTCAATAATAATGATTGAGCCATATTCCAATATATATACAGCCATTCTCATAATGTTCTGCAGCTGGTGTATTACATACAATATAGTCTTTGGCACGTGAAATAGATATACTGTAGATATAGACACCTGACCAGGCAAATCTATGGCCAACTTTTCAATGGGCAGATATCTACAAGGTGACAGAAAAAGCACTAAAAGGATTACTTCATGACCCTCCTGAAGTAGTGCAAACATTACGCCCACAGCACTTGAATCCCTGGCTGCTGATCGCCACATCTGGCGTTCCACCTGCCACCAAATAATTTTCCAACATTCAGGAGCAGGCCACAGAGATGAGGATAGAGCGATCCTGTGCATATTAGTTACTGCCTACCTCTGCCCCTCATTGAAAAGACCTGCGGATCCCGCATCTGCCTGCACAACCACATGGCTACGCACCGCCTCAACAAACGCCAATAAATGTTCATACTGTAATTTGAAATAAATGTTACAATCATAAATGATGGACTGCCAGAAGCGAACAAGCTTGCAAGGACCGGCTGTCGTAACGCGCTGGGAGGAATTCTTTGCTCCAATTGCAGTCAATTTGGATAAGGGATATTTGTTATGTTCTGAAAAACGCAGACACAAATAAGACCTTAACTATTTGTTCACATCGAGAGGTGTGGAACAAACTTGACTAGACGAGAAACAACAAGAGTTGTACAGAGGAACAGGGGTAATAATCCGACAAAAACAGCTAATCGATCTGATTGACATGTGGGTAACAGGACTGACATGGTATTATCTGATTGGCCGGTGACCAGATAAAGAGATTAAAGATTCTTGACATCACAGAGCTTCTGACATCACATAGCGTCTTACCAGTTGAAACTAGATGCAGGTTACATCAGTTCAAAACAGATACTTGACCTCACGGCCCTGACCCAAACATAACCCTTGCATGACCCTAGTCATAACAGTAAACAAACCTTGCATGACCCTAGTCATGCAGCATAACCTTTACATGACCCTAGTCATGATAGTAAGCATAACCCTTGCATGACCCTAGTCATCACAGTAAGCATAACCCTTCGCGATGCCCTCTCGAACCCTGTGCACACTTCAAGTCACTGGGTAGGAGTTGGATTATTTCACTTATTTTTTTTATTATTTTATTTTTCATTATTGACCTTGTTAGTGGCGTTATATGGCGGTATATGGATGTTTATTAAATCCATTAAATTACCCGTGTATCACTTGATGTTTTAGCATTGAAAAAAAAAAAAGTGAATCTTTAATTTCTGTTTTTTTTTTTTTTTGGGTTGAGTAAATGAATGGATGATGGTTTTTATTTTCTTTTGTATTACATTAGTCCCAAAGCTGTGCAGCTTATAGGCTATGTAAAAACGTTTTTTTTCCCCAGTTTTTTTTTCTTTAAACATATGGTAAGTGTGCTGAATAGACTTAGAAATAGACTTACGCACAGACACGCACACTGACACGCGCATGCACAGTGACACACGCACACTTCCTGTGCCCAGTCACGGCCGGAGCAGACAAACAACACGTGCCGATCTCTTGTCACCGTGGAAACCAGAACATAATATGCGCTAACAGACACCTGACTGATGAATCAAGGACACCCTTTTTCCTGCCATTAAGACTTTCATATTAGGACTTTCACCATTAGCATATGTAGCCTCTAATTATATTTCTTATTTAGGGTCATCGAGTTTAAACTGACTGACTTCAACTTTCTGGCTGGCTACAGCAGACAGCTAGTCGGCTTGAATTCAAATAAAGATCAAAGCATGTGAGGTGTCCATGATCTCATGGATGAGTTGACATATAAGGACAGCCAGCTTGGCACTGTCGAAGAGAGGCTTACCATATACATGGGTGCATGCGAGGCGCTTTAGCATCGAGAGGGTGGTAATCTGTAAATCTGCTTTGCCTTGGGCAGGTGGTGTTAAATTTGGCAAGTGACGGGGGTGGGGGTGGGGGGCAGACAGTGTGACTGACAGACTGCTGGGGATAAGTGTGAAAGAAATAGAAAGATGAATTGAGACGGTGAGAGGCAAAAATGTATGAATTCATGCACGTCACATGACCTTGTTTGGACAATCTACTATGTTTACAGTACACCAGCAAATAGCACTTCATTGCACTTTAAGGCAGTGCTTCTCAATTATTTTTTGTTACCCTCCAGGAAGAAGAAAATATTTAGTGCCATCCCAATAAAAATAGTATCATTTGTCTGTAAAATTGTTGACAGTACACCTCTGCAGAGTAGCTAATACTTTGCACACTGTCAATGAGAGTGCCACTCCCACCTACTGTAGTGGACGTGCAATTACATTTTACTCTAGTACAGTTTAAAAAAATAATAAAATAAATAATAATAATAATAATAATAATAATGATAAAAACATGTTTCCAGAGGTCATACTCATACCCACAAATCCGCCTGGCATCGCACCCCACCCCCCAGATGAGCTCGGCTATTTGAGAAGGATTGCTTTAAGGGGATGTCTTGAGAAAATATGTTCCTTCATAATATATACATAAAAAAGGACCATAATAGGGCTGAATCGAGTCCTCGAGTAATTACCTCGATGAAAAAAAATGTCTTGGATACTCTCTCATTTACGTGTACACTGTTTGGAAGAAATAATCAAGCCAACCACAGCAACAAAATGTTGATCCTATGCACCAACACCGTGAGAGGGCCGACTCAAAATAATCCTTACCAAATAATAGAGAGAAGTAAATGCCTTGTTACGCTTTTATCTTGAAGTTGTTCCCAGCAGCACATCGCGACAACGACTGACTTGACTCGTCTCCTAGCCTCTGTTTGGGGAATTTATGTTACTGTCACAAAACTGTTATTACAGATAGCAACAATACACCGCCGTCTTGAAATCACGTTCAATCGCCAATTAAGGCCGCTAAAAAAAAAAAAAAAATTATTGCCAGCGTTTAGAGGCAGCTCCAGCGCAGGGTTATTATAGTTTTGGAATTTTCATTTTAGTTGGTTAGGATTTTATTTTGAGTTTTTTTTTTTTTTTTTTTTTTTTTTTTTTTTAAAGTTTTAATTAGTTCTCAGATGGTTCTGTTATTTTTTTTTAAATTAGTTTTAGTTATTTTAAAAATGCTTATTTTTAGTTAAAAAAAATTGTATTACTTGTGCGCAATATTTAAAAAAACACCATGGTAAAATTAGAAAAATAACACATTTCTCACCTAATATTGCATTTCGCCGGAGTTAAATGGAAGGGGCAGGCAAGCCGAGCCATTGGAGCCAATAGTCAAGCATGAAAATTGTCGCCTATGGCATCAATTGATGTGAATCTTGTTTAGATAAGCGTCCCGGTTGGTTACCATACAATGGGAAGACATTTTTAAATTTGGCTGGGTCCTACGTCTGCTAAGCTAAATAAGACCAACTTTAATAGTACAATTTGGAATTTGTCCGAAATTAGTCACAGGTAGAAGTAAATACTCTTCAATTATCTTGGGCGAATGTATAGTACCTTGTGTATCCACCTGTTGCCATTTGTACACCAGAACAAGCTGTGAGTACAATCATTTTTTATCTATGTAAATGCAGTATATGCAATAAAGCTTGGAAAACATGCTAGCCTACATGCTAATTGGAAGACGTGTTTCGCAATGCTACTTAGGGCCAAAGTTGGCTCATTTAATGGATTGTTGTCGACCTGCTGTTCCACCACAAGTCAACCGCGCAAGAGTTTGTTTGCAACCGATCAGCACCAAGTTCAATTACAGCGTTCACAGAGCTCACCTAACGTGTCACAATGAGGAGGAAAACAGGGTAACAGGAGTTTGATTAAAAAGGACCAAAGGCTGCAAGTGTGAAAGGATCTTTTGAGGGATATAAGATACAGTCGGAGAATATTTCATTACAACATAAGAAAAGAACTATTCAGAAAGTTCCCCGTGTCTCTTTTCGGTTACGCTTTTGACCGCTCAGTGAGCAGAGCGAGAAGCTAACCTCGGTGTACATCCAGAAAGTGGTGGACTCAGACAAAGCCACAAGGGGAGACTAAAAGGAGGAAGAGAGCATCAGCAAGCAGACAGAGGAGAGAGACGGGGAGGAGGGAGGGGAGGGGGTTGTTGGGGGGATTGTGAGTGAGAACGCGATGATCCACGTGACGTTGGCTCAGCTACTGCAGGCTATTACATAAGTCCAACCCCTGCCCTCTCTCCTCATGGACTGAGCAGACGCCGCTTCTCTCCAATCCCTCACTCTGCAGCCGCCGCACACTTTTTTTTTTTCCCCTCTTCCGCTCACATGGATCCTCACATGGCTGCCTCCCTCTCTCCCTCCGTGCCCACCCCCATCTTGTTCTCTCTCTCTCTCTCTCTCTCTCTCTCTCCCCCCACCAACTCTCTGCACCCCTGGGAAGCCACCAGCCTCCAATGCTAATGCTGTCACTCCGTCTCCCTCTCCTTGTCTGTTTTTGTCGGTCTCTCCCTCTCATTATTTCCATCAACTTCTTTCGCCTCCTCCCGGCCTCGCTCCCTCCCTCTGTGCGATGAGGCTGCAGCTCCACGCTCAGGGCTACAAGGATATGACAGAGGCCACAGAGACATGCTTGAGCACACACACCTACACAAGCCGATATTTATCCTACCTCTGCGCACTGTCTGGCTTTTTGAATGCCCTGTTCCGCAGTTCGAAAACAGACTCTTATTCTGTACTAATGGGACATGATACGATAATGAGATTGAGAGTATCATAAAATGTAAATACATCCTGGGTAAAGGAAATGAGTCCATCCCTTTAAATCTGCTTTATGAGCATTTTACAGTTCATTCACACTACAAGTATATTATCAGTATATTATCTGGTACAGGGCACAATCAAATCGCAAGACTACCAAGGCATTCTAGGGTGAAATTTACTGCCCAGTGTGAGAAAGCTTGATCTCAGCACCAGCTCGTGGATCCCCAGCAGGATAATGCTAATAACAAATAGGATAGGGCTAACAACAAAACAGACTATTCCAAAGAGTCCTTATTGAACTTCTACTTCTAACTTGGACTGGGTATTGTCAGCAACCTCACGATAAAATGAATATCACAGCGATATACAGGTCATGGTATGATACGTATCGCAATCATTCTTGTGGAATCCAGGCACAAGAAGTAAAAACCTTGAAACAGTTTAGCTTGAGCCATAGGTGCTTCTACTCAACAGGTGGAGATGAGCTTGTTTACCTGCCTGATGGCAGTGTTTATACTTTCTGGACCTGGATTCTCCATCACTGATCACGATACAAGTGTTTCCCAGTAAATGCACTTCAAGGCGATACGTATCCCGATATTTTACATTACTTTACGTTCAAAATCTGCTTTACAACAAACAAACCCAGGATCTTTGAGTTCTGGGTAAAGGGAGTTTTTTGTTGTAAAAGATCAGCAGGGAATTTATAATTGTGTTTCTACAGCATCTTCGAGTTTGATGAACCCTGCCAATGTAAAAAACAACACACCCGCAAATTTGACCAACCAATCAGCCGTGGTCATTGCAGCCCGCCTCCTCAAAGTTCCCGCCTGGCTCAGCAAGACCCTGCTGCTGAGATAGTACTTGGATGCCCCCTGGGGAATTTAATTACCCCAGAAATTGTTGTTGGTGGAAAAACGCGCAAATTGAATTTTACCAAGGTAAACTGAAAAGTTCTCCAAAAGTTCCGGCTGTGAAAACGCCCCAAATCACTGCTCAATACTTTTTTTTTTTTGGTACAAGAGAAGAAGAAAATATTCTAACTTTCTGGATGCTTATCCTGGCGGCGGCGGGCAAGTAAAACCCTTTGAATCTGAATGAAATTTCTTTCAGATTTGGCCTGTTTGTTGCAATTGAGGTTGCATTTTTACTCAGTTTGGGCATCTGGTTTCATTCTAAGAGGAATAAAAGGCTTCATGTAAACCAGGCTTTTATCAACTCTCGCAATGGTGGCATACAACACAAAAAGTGCTTATGATATAACAACAGTTTTTGAAATAATACCAATGAAAGAGTTGCACGTTTGTGTATAAAATAAGATAAATATGCATGTCTTGAGAAAAGGAACATCACGCACCCCTTCCTACGCTTTGAGGCAATCCTTTTTGTAGGTGGTTAACGACCAGACTTTTTTCGCATGCCTTTATTTTCCGCCCCATAGTGACCAAAAACAGTCACATGCGGACACCTCCTGCAATCACCTGCTGTTATTCTTTCCCCAAAACTCTGACGGAAGAAGAAGCGTCCTCCGCACATCCCCTGCAGTATTGATTTGCTTTTTCAGACCTCACGCCTCATCCTTTACCAGCCCCCCTTGCTTCCTCCCCCTACTCTCCCTCTCAGTCTGTGTCCTCAAGTGCCTCCTGTCCTTATGTAACTCGGAAAGGCCTACTGCATACAGATGAGGACGATTCTTGGCTCACAGACATGCGAGAGAATGAGGGTTGCTGGTAGCAGCACAGCACTACTGACACTTTGAAACAAGGCTAAGTGGACAACAAACCTTGAGAAATTTTCACCTCATTACAAGGGCTTTGTGTGTGTGCGTGTGAGCCGAATAAGGTGGGCGAACTACTCACAGTCTCCTGAAACCAGTCCTTTTTGTCCAGCATCTCTCTGAGTGTCTTCAGGATCTTGATGCAAAGCTTTTCCTCTTTGTCCATAAGCTTCTTGGTGTGTTTGATAAGCCTGTCCGGGTAATAAAGTCTTGCATCAGCTCTAATCATATTATGCCTTTTATTTTGCCCGGACATCAGATGGCATTGAAAAACAGTAACAAGTTTCATAATTGATGAGGCGATTTTTGTATCAGATGTGAGAATGGTAACATATGTAACACTTAATATTTGTTATAAAGTTTAGATTGCAAGTGTAAAAGTATCAAAAGCTAGGATGTTTCGTGCGTTTTCATCAAATGGTACAGTTCAGTTCAGTCACCATTAAAGAGTTTGGAACAATAAACCCTAATTGCTTCTGCATCAGACCCGTGAATAGCGTGACATCTTATAGAAAGCCATCAGGAGTTGTGAAAAGAAGAGGAATGCAACACAACAAACAAAAGGTGACAAGAGAAGACATCTGGCATGGTGCCTGTTCTATCTTGATGGCATTTATACAATGAAAAGACAGCAAGGTTTGGTTTACATTCTCTCCGAGTCTTGTATTCTGACAGATTTATTCTCTGTCGAACAATTAACATCAAAAACCTTCTTTAGTAGGCATGTTCGATACTACTTTTATTCAATGCCAATACAAGTACTCAACTTTTGAGTCGTCACTGACAGCGATACCAAGTAACAATATAATTCGTACTGTTGATACAAAAAAATGCCTCCCTGCACCAAAATGACATAATTTAAAATAAATACTTTTTCCTTAAAATTGCATGAAATTAATAGCAATTTTCTATTCTTCCAATTTCTAGTTCAGGTCCAGACATGGAAAAATAGTATTACTAAAAATAATACAGTGAGGTTCAAAAGTTGGTAACGCACCAATCACGACTTTTTTTTTTTTTTAAAGAATAGCTTAACAGCAACTACTCTTTAATGAAAAGTTTCAGCTAGGAGGGGATGCTTCAAAAGATCCACTGGTGTGTTTGTGCTCAGCAATGTCTGTCATAAATAAACGAATCAAGATTATAATCTAAAATCAAGTCATCAGCAAGAAAGGGTTTGTTATTAAGTGAGCTGATATTAAAAAGGAGCTACTTTTAACGTTTTCAGATTCAAAGTAGTAGTTGAAGTGGTCTATGAAGAAGCGAGCGGACTAAATCCTCATGAAGTCGCATCACTTTATCAAGTAAAACAAGACCTCACACAAGTTCAAAGGGAGTGTTAATTACACTTTGTTTTCATAGCTTATCTGACAAGAATATAAAAACCTGACGTGTCAACAGGACCTTGTGGCGTTTCTGTTTTCCTTCACCCTTAAACGTGCTGTGAAAGTGACTTACTTTGACATGAAAGCTCCACTCTCACAACGCAGGCGAGCGGCCTCTGGAAACAGCAGTTCAGGACTGTGGAGGACATCCACCAGCACCGAAAACTCGGCCTGAACCATTGGACTGAACTGTTCCTCCAGATGGGATACAACACCCTGCGCGCACACAAGCACAGTCGTTAATTCATTCTGAGGAAATCAATTGACGAAATAAAGGAGATAAAGTTTTCATCTGAAAGCAAAGCAATGTGATGGATTCATTGTCTGTTAAGGATTTCACTTTTTTTTTTTTTAAATAGTACCTGCAACTTTTCAATGATGGTCTTGTAGTCAGGGCCGCCCAGGTTCTCCTTGCGGGGCCGCGTACGAGCAGTGCTCCTCCAGTCCTTTGCTGCCCGCTGAACCATGTTGCTGTGAACCTTTAGAGACAGCGTGCTGACCTGACTATCCAGGTCAACTGGGATTGCTATTGCCCGTGCCTTGGCTGAGAAAAAAACAAAAAACAAAAAAAACACATGCCCAATTGGTGGAATTGTTTTCAGCACTCTAGCCAAACTGATGTTGAAATTACACGTTACATACCAACGTCAGCTAACGTCCTGATGCAGTTCTCAATATTTGCCTTCTGAGTGACCCATGTGCAGCTGTAGAGCCTGAAAGCTGATTGGAGCAGCTTAATAAAGATGGACTGGTTTGTCTGTGGCAAAAGGAAGACACAAAAGTTAAAACCCTTGGGGCACAAATGTCTACCAATAAACCTTAAACAACTATTACAAATAAATATATACAGTACCTACAATTAGCACTTTTTTTTTTTAACTATCTAATGATACTTGTTAGGTAATATTATTGTGTAGTTTTACTTCATGTGGAAGTATACCTGAAGGTTGGAATGGTTCACAGAAAATGGTGAACTAAAAAAACCTGTGATAATGGCCATCACAGTTTCTGTCACATACTTCTCAAGGGCCAAGTCGGCATGGTTCCGGTCTGTGGTCGTGTTACACACCTAGAAAAGCAAATCGAGTATTTTTTTAGCCAATAGTTACTCTGAAGATGCTATATGGGAACTATGACTTGAAATTGAAGCCTTACTCTGGACATGTCAACCAGGATATCGTCAAACAGCTTCCAGATATGATTGGAGGTATAGATTTCTTTCATTTCTACCTCTGTGTCTACATAACAGTGATTGACAAAGTTCACATATGCAGTTTTCACCTGTTAGGGGGAAAAAGAATGAAAATCTATGTTTACTCATTTGTTCCCCAAAACGTATAAATACGTTCTATTTTTTAATGTATTAAGTGTCCCAAAGACATATTTATACGTTTGTTTTTTATGCTAGCACATATAGAAGGCTTTGATGCAGTCTCTCAACTGGTGAGAGTGGGTGAAAAAGAAAATTGCAGTAATTACAAAAACGGCCAGCAGGTGGCAGCAGAGTATGATAGATCAACCAGGGCCATGATGAAAACTAGCTGTTTCCCCACAATTCTAAGCAGATTTGTGAATAACGATTAAACTTAGCTGTATTCTAATGCTAATTGCTCCAAAACAGAAACAGATAGAAATATACTTTTTTCCTGATGAAAGAAGAGACTAATCTTTCTTTTGGTAGGTAACATGTTTTTGTAGCAATAGAACACAGTATTCTGTGGGCCTTGCAAAATCAGTCAAAATCCAGTAAAACAGCTGGGAGCTAAGGGGGTTGCTTCAGTGAAAATGGCTGGGAGTGAATGAGTTAATCCATCTACCAATTTTCTATCATGATTGATTAGACATGTGAGCAGAATTCTATTCCAGCTGACTTGAAGCAAGAGGTAGGGTTTCATCCTGAGCTTGTGGTTACGCAATCGCAGAGCACATAGAGACAAATAACTATTCACATTCACACCTATGGCTTCTAACACTTGTTTGTGGAAACGCGGAGCACAAGTTCACATTGGAAGGCCAGACCCGAGATTTGAATACAGGCAACCTCTCAGCACTGGCACATGTTGACATTTCAAGTAATGTAATAACAACACACAAGAGTTGAATATCCAAATAAAGCTGTGGCTGAGGCAGATGGACAACAACCCCTAGGTTCCATTGTAGCATTTACCTCTGGGACGCAGTTGACATCTGTGACAACTCTGACAATGTCATCCAGTGGAAGCAGAGAGTTACATTTAAGCTCAGTGTAGACATTCTTGCCCTCGGTGCAGGCAGCAAGCAGCTCCACAAGCGTGTTGTGGTAAGCCAGCGCTCCATCTTCATCAATGCGCTCACGCTCAGAGCCCATCATCTGGAGTAAGACTGGAAATGAGGAGCGGTCGTTGTAGAACACCAGGACATCCTCACCACCGTTCACAAGCTGTAAGGAAAACAAGAAAGATCCTTTTTCATATATTTTTTTTTTTTTACCATCGCAAACTTCAGGATCTAAAGCTCAAAGTTATTTTAGGACATTTATACAGTAAAAAACAAAAAATACCTTGTTTTAATGTTCAGTGAATTATTAAGTTTCACCAAACATGATGCTCCTTCAACATCTGTTCAGGAAGCGTACATATTTCAGGCAGCGCCCAAACAGATGGCAATTTAAAATTTACATATTTAAATAAGACAGATCTACGATTTAACTGTAAATGTGAAAATCAACAAAAATCACCAAACAAGAATATATAAACAATTGTCTTGCTCAATATTGTCTACAGTACACCACATACATTTTATTTAGAAGGTTTATGATGACTCACATTGCTGAAAATAATACAGTAAACAATAAATGGACAGATTCCTCACCTCAGTCATAACTTTGTCCTGACATTTCTTCACATATTTTCCTTCAGCTTTCACAATGGTTTGCAGGAACTTCAAGTATAGAACATGCCGCCCATGCGTTTCAATGCAGTGGACAAAGTGATGAACAACGCGGTCGCTGATTTCATTGCACAGCTGGTAGTAATTCATAAAGATGTGGCGCATTGTTTCAGCTTCTAGTAACTGTTGAGAAACAAAGAGTTGTAATTCAGTTTTATGAAGAAATGACAGCGTTAAGACATTCAACAAAAATATTACAGGACACTAATAAGGTTCCAGATACCACTTTTCTTTCAGAATGAGCACACACACAAACACATACACATTTATATTAGAATGGTGATCTCTTCATCCATACGTAATCCATTTTGCAGAGCATTATTTACAGTCCATGTTAGTGTTGTTATTGGTGTTGACGTTTAAGTATCTCCACACTAACATAGTACTAATATAGCATCTGAACCGTTTCATGAGCATGTATACAGTACAGATTAGGGATACCACTTTTTCAAGACCGATACCAGTACACGTACTCAACTCAGCGATACCAAATACCGATACCAGTAGCACATACAATTCCCCCCAAAAAAGTGACAGATACCGTATTTTCCGCACTATAAGGCGCACCTTCAATGAAGGACATATTTCAAAACTTTTTCCATATATAAGGTGCACCGAATTAGAAGGTGCACCTTCAATGAATGACATTTTAAAACTTTTTTCATATATAAGGTGCTACAGTAGAGGCTGGGGTTACTTTATGCATCCATTAGATGGCGCTGCGCTAAAGGGAATGTCAACAAAACAGTCAGATAGGTCAGTCAAACTTTATTAATAGATTACAAACCAACTTTCTGACAAGTCAATTCACTCCCAAAATGAATAAAAAGCTGTTTTATTATTTTCTCTGAGGTAAAGTTTTAGTATTAGCTAGCGATCCAAGATGGCGGGATCTTCTGCGCATGCGTGTCACCGATCGTGCATCGTCACCAATAACATCTTGACAGCGAGACCTGTTGCGGCTCAATATCGATCCATATATAAGGCGCACTGGATTATAAGGCGCATGGTCAGCTTTTGAAAAAATTTAAGGCTTTTAGGTGTGCCTTATAGTGCGGAAAATACGGTAATTATAAAGACTTATATATCCCAATATAGCATATTTTCTTAAAATTGTGTGGAATTAATATCAATTTTCTATTCTTCTAATCTAGTTCCTGATCATAAAACGGCCACAAGAGGGCACCATCATGAGTACTAATATCTTAAATAAGGCTTGTATCGCACCCGCCCATTCCTAGTACAAACTAATTTCATTTTGAATTATTTATAAAATTGTCATAACATGACAAAAACAGCCAATCAGAGATTGTAGAGACACAAGGAGTGACCAAATAACACGTCATTCATTTTAGTGTGCACAGTCGTACTGAGCGAATTTTTAAACTCTTGTTAGCAAGAAATGCTCAAAGTTGGCATTTATACCACGTTGTCGGATAAATTAATCACTGCTTTGGCAACTACCTACATAGCGGCCTGGACTAACGGTGGCTTGTATATAATGTATAGTGCACACTGAACGTACAAATGCACAATCGTGAGGGGCACGGATTCTTTTCAGTGATGGGACGGGGTGGAGGGGTAGTGTGAACTGTGAAGTGTGGCTACGTTCAAATCTTGCTAGTGCATACTCCACCTTTAAATTTTACTAAAAAGTATTTTTCAGTGGTACTCTAGTGCTTTCCCAAATAAGATTCCAGTAAGTCATCATCATACCCACCCCTGGAGTGAGGAAAAGATTGAGGTGTTTATGTAGCAGAAATTGGTTCTGATGGTTCCCTCTGCAGAAGTTCTGCAGAAAAGTATGTGCCAGGGTCATGATCTCATTCATCTTCTCATCACTCTGGGAGAGAACAATTAAAAGAGAGGTGATGAGACATAGGGACAGGCAGTGTGAGACAGGATAAGTCACACAGCAGTTGTGGTTCAAGCTCACTTTTTCAAAAGGGATCTGAAGCAGGTCCAGCACGACAGTATGAGCGCCCATGTTCTTCAGTAGCCTCTGCTGCTGTGTACGGATCTTTTTACCATGGTAACAAAGCTTACTGAGCCGCAGCAAGATCTACATAGGACACACAAAGAACCATTGAGAAATACCAGGCCGAATTCCTGACATCCAATGAGAATAATGTGAAGAGACAAGCATGAAACGTGCCTCTTTGACAATGTTGTAGTTGTTTTCCTTGTTGCTGTCTATTTGAGGTTTATGATTCCCATCATGGACTGTGCTCAGCCCGGTCTCCTGTCAAGACACAAAGAAAAATCAGTCATTACAAGCAATTTGAATTACATACTCAGAGATGCCAACACCGATCATCGCCTCTCAGGAACATTCTAAATATTTTGGTAGGACCATTTAGATTTTAGAGGATTTTCAGTAACATTTGTGTGTCAGCCAAAATAAACATGCACCATCGGAAAGACTTTGAAAAAGACTAATATTTTCTTTGTATTTTTGTGACAAAATATTCACAGCTTTGTTTTTATTTCAGTTTGATTCATTCGACATGTCTGAACTGGATTGCTAAAATGTACAAGAATGCAGTGATAGCTTTACAGAGGTGTCAAATTCAGATCCTGAAAGTGAAAATCCTGCCACAGTTTGGCTTGAGATACACGTGCTTCTACGCAATCGCGCTCATTTACCTGCCGGTCCACACCTCTGACTATAGCACCAAGCACCTTTGCGGGGGTTTGAAACTACATTTAGACAATGATTATTATCAGAAATGTAGTTTATTGTGCACCAAGGGGGGGTGATAAGTCATTTTTAGAGGAGGTGCTGCACACGGTGTTAGCCACGCTAGCTCGCCAAGTGCTTAGAGGTGCTGCCCGTGCCCTACTCAGAGACCTGTTTGGGGTTTTTTTACACTGAGGAAGATGCAATGACATCAATAAACGTCCAAGAGTCCAAATCTTGTCAGCCAAGCGATTGATACTTAATCGCTCACTTCTATCTGAAATATTTTCAATTTATCCATAAAGCCAGAATATACGGCAGCTGCCCGTGACAAAATACAGACAAATCGGAACATTGAACATTTCTGCATACTCCTTTGCTAAGGCAATTACATTTAAAGATGCAGACAAAATATTGTATCCAACTGTCTGGGAAAAAAATAAAATACAAACTGTTTTTGTCTAATTGCATTTGATCATGATGTGCGGGGTGATATGTTCCACTCATCCAGTCAAACCAGTGATTTCCAGCCACCGTGTCATGAAGGTGTGCCATGGGAAATTATCTAATTCCACCTAACTGGTCGAAAAATGAATTTACGAGAAATAATGTATCCTTGTTCATCTATCAATCCCATCATCATATTGTGACATGCAGAACCAAATGTTTTCCATGAGATGGCAACTAACGTGCATCCACGTTTGACATTTCTGTTTAGTCATCTTCATGCAGGTCTCTTTTGTAAAATATGCACCTTAGCTCATTAGGTTGGGAAATACTGCCGTTAATGCAATAGAAACGTTTCATTTACCTCTATGTTTTTTTCTTTGGCCTGTCTGACTCCAAGGTCTTCACTGTTGTAGACTCCGTTCTTCTCCACCCACAGTTCTGATTTCTCAACAGTGAGACGCAGTTGGTCCAAGTCGGCCTTTATCTGCTTGTAGTTCTCCACATCCTGCTCTGAAACTAATAGCTGGACCTGGAAAATAGGCAGACACAGAAAATAAATAAAGCACAAACTGCAATATTACTTCACAGTAACAAATTAAATCCTTTAAGATACCACTTTTCTTAATTACTGATACTAACCCTGGACGAACCAGCAAGACTGATTTGGTGTGTACCTGTTTGAAGGCCTGCAGCACTTCAGCTCTTTGACTGAAGTGTTTGAAGATGAGCTGCAGTGAGCCAGACACCAATGGAGGATATTCTTGCATCATGAGATGGATCAGAACCCTCAGAAACGTTCGACCACCTTCATCATCAAGTTCCACCGCACTCAATTCAGAGCTGAGATAAAACAAGAATTTTAATTCTCAGAAACCCCGTTTGACAGTTATGTTTATGCACATTTGTATCATTTAATGAAGTTTTAATGAATGTGTGGGGTTGGTTTGTACCTCAAAGAGTCAGCTCACATTTGACCTACCTCCCAGCAAACATGCTCTCTGCTTTAGACGCAATCTCATCAATGTCTGGCTCGGAAGCTGGAGACGAAACCAAGTGTACAGCGGAGCATTCAGACCATGAAGTGAAGTCTAATAATTACACATAAATCTTAAACTACATCTTACGCGTCATGATCAGGAGCATGTCCGCTTGTGAAGTAGCGCACTCAGACATGCTCTTCTCGCCAAACTCTTTTTTATAGATAGACAACAAATATGTGATCCTGTAATCCAGCCGGACACTCAGGATGAACTGCAAAGACAAGTGAGAACACCACCAAAATATCAAACAGATGATCTTGAACCTGATCGCTCTATTCCCATTCACTTGACAGCAACATACTTGCAGGATCTCTATGATCTTCAGCTTAGTGTCCATCACCATGACGTCCTCATTGTCCAGAAGCATGTGTCCTTTGCCGTAGCGCAGTGATGGAGGCGTGTCAGGCAGGCCTTGTGGCACACCTCGACTCATCACCATCTGGGTCATCATTTCGCCAACGCCGTGAATGGTACGCAGGACATTGTTACCTGGTGGAGACAGCCACCTTCACACACTTGGACATCTGTCTAGTATTTGAATTACAAAGTGTCGCTGTGAAAAACACTTCTGTCTGCATTCAATTTCATCCCATAAAAAAATAAAAATAAATAAATAAATAAATAAATAAAAAATAAAGACAAACATGGACAATGTTTTTCACACAACCTAGGGTCTCAATCTTTAGAATCCTAGCTGGGATGTGATAAATACAAATGACTGAGGTGGTAAAATAAA
This sequence comes from Festucalex cinctus, assembly GCF_051991245.1. NCBI lineage: Eukaryota > Metazoa > Chordata > Actinopteri > Syngnathiformes > Syngnathidae > Festucalex > Festucalex cinctus. Next base: position 20,154,648 of record NC_135413.1, on the reverse strand, counting down.
ATCACTTGTAGAAACACCCACCAGCTTCTGGACTTTTTGCGAGCTTGTTCATGAAAGTGAGCGGCTGCTGGACAATGTCCAGTATGGCCAGTAGAGTGCGGGTGAGTCGCAGGAGCTCACTAAAGCTATAGAAACCAAAGTAAACCAGGTTACGCGCTAGATTCACCACCTAGAGGAGAGAAGGGGAAATAAAGTCATTCATAAAGTACTGTACTGTATTTAAGCTTACAGGCACACTGTAAGTGGCACAAAACATGCTCTATATATATAATGTATATTTTAGTTTATTTCCTTAAAGGTGGAGTATGCAGTTTAAAAAAAACAAAAAAAAAACAAAAAAACTTTGAACAGAATATGATTAAAATGACCTCTTTCTACACTATGCCTAATTTAATTTTTAACTATTACTCTAACTGTTGTGACGGCGCGACAAAATTAGCCAATCAGAGTCGGTCGTGGCAGAAGGTGTTCATACATGATTCATATTCGTACATGAAAGCAGCGATACTAACAGATGAGATTACCGTATTAATGTACTATGCATTTACTGTAGAGCGGGGGTATCCAAAATTTTCCATACAGACAGAGAAATCAAAAGTATGTAAGGGCCACTTTGATAATTATTTACTTTATTTTATCAAGCAATTTATGAATCAAGCTATGTCTATGTATTTATATTACAGCGTTGTTATCCAGCCTGTTTTCCATGTTTCTCTCCACTAACACACCTGATTCATGATCTGGATCGTTATCAGGCTTCTGCAAAGCTTGCTGATTAGCTGATCATTAGATTCAGCTGTGCTGAAGGACGGAGACATGGAAAACAGGCTGGATAGGGGCTCTCGAGGACCGAACTTGGAGACCCCTGGTCTAAAGTACATACAACAAATATATTAGGAATAGTTTGAAGTGCTGCAGGCCGCTTAAAAATGGATGGTGGTCATAAGTAAGCCCCGAGGCGATAGTTTGGACACGGTGGGTGTAGAGAATCTGCTTTGCAACTTAATATACCTCTAGAGTCAGTTCATTCTTGTCTTTTTCCCCAAATGGAAAAGGCTGGCTGACCACATCTTTGAGGTATTCTTCAACAAACTCCATGGTGGGAGCAAACTTCCTCTTCATCTCCTCTCTTGAGGAATCTGCTGACTCGTATTCAAACCTGCAGAGAAAAACAATAGTAACAGGCGTGTAACGGGTGGCCATGTATGTTTTGCGCCATAGCAGATTTCTGACGCTCACTCATGGATGGTGATCTTGGATGGGATCTCAGTCCACAGGCGTGCATAGCGCACAGGAACCACAGCTTCTTGCGGGTCGCGGTCCACATGCATATGTAGCATGAGGCGACAGAAGGACGCTCGCAGGTTGTAGGGAAGGCAGTCATCAAACATGCAGCGCAAAATGAGATCCACAGGAAGCTGAGAGGAGATCTGATTGATGGCAAGATACTGACGGTCCAGGCACATTTTAGCAAACAGGTTCAGCTGATACCTGACAACAGGAAATGAATGAGTGATTGGGGAAAAGCTGGCATTCCGCAGTAAAAAGCTTAATTCATCATTTCGCCACAGGGCAAAAAAACAAGTTTGAGCACGTTTGGGAAGTAAGAGCAATAAGGCCACCTGTAGTAAGTGATCATATCTAGATCCATCTTATGGTTGCCTTTAGCATCCTGAGCCAGATGGCGGATGGATTTGCCATGAGGCTCCTTGTGGCTGTCGATCCAGTACAGCCAAACCTCCTCCTCTTCCCCGTCCTCCTGCATCAAAGAAGACTCCAGGGGGGTCTCGGTATTAGGGATTAGTCTGGATGTGGGAGTGTGACAAAGAGTAGTTGTTATAGATAATAATAAAAATAAAAAAACTCAACATTAAGCTGCTTTATATGCGGCAACAGTGGCATGCTGGTTGACAAAAAGAGGTCTTGTAAACATAAATAGACACAAGAGAAATATGACATTCACAAGGATGATTTAAGAAATATAAATCCTGCATGGTGTAACTCACCTTGTCTGGATAAGGATATCTGCATTGGCGGGGTTGAGCATAAATTTGCAAATAAGCTCCTGTGTGACAGGGATGGCGGTTTTATTGGACACACACAGATCTGAGAGATAATCCAGGAATCTGAAAGAACAGAGCACACACAGTTGCAATAAAGTTTATAAAAAAATAGAAAAAATGAATAAATAAAAAAAGACAGTTAAGCCTTAAATTCAATGCCCTTGAGGTTATACACTTCAGAAATTCGTGAATTCAATTTTCTGGAAACAGGAGAAAATTATCTGGCCCATTGATGTATATGGATTATGGACACAACACTTCCGGACAATTAGGGATACTCTTCAACTCAGTCTGCTTGATCTCTCTCAAATTAGCCATGCAGTTTACACATATACAGCACGTATAGCAAAACATCAGAACTAAGTTGACAATAATATAGAACGGAATGTATACAGCAAAGTGTTTAATCCTTTTTTTGTGAGGAGACTTGCCAGTTTCTACTTTATTAGCTGTCAAGATGTGAGAGGTGACTATGTATTACCTGGGTTCCCTATTCCGTCTCAGAAGGCTGACAAACGTCTCAATCTCTTTGGCTGTGATGTGCTTTTCCAGCAGCTTGCGGTTGTTGTGCAGCAGAGCAGTGATGGTATCCTCAGCCAGAATCTCATACCCAATTTGAGACTGCATGATTGAGAACTTTTTTGCTATATACTCCTACATGAATAGAATACAAAATAGATAAATATTATTGAATTAATAACACATAAGAGATGGGGGGAGCTTGGGGGGATATGAGATACAAATTAAGCCTCAAATGGCAATATATTCGTAATACTCTTTATTCACGTTATTAAAATGTCTTTAATTTCATTTGAAAATGATTGGGTTTAACAACAAAATGATTAATTTCTCTATTAAAAGTGCAGTCAATTCAGAGCAATTGACTGTCACATGTACAGCAACCTCGATCCCAGCAAACCTTTTTTTTTTTTCTATAGTTGGCCGTCTGGCAGAACTTTTACAAACTCTCCAAGTATCCTTAGGCAACCTTGAATACCTGTGTGACTGAACTCAACAAGATCCCCATTAAGACGTGCCTGGTTTTTGCGATAGTCCTGCTGGGAGTGTCGCAGCACTCTGTAGCAGAGTCTCAGCATATACTTAAAGTGAGAATAGCGCTGGTCTCCCAAATCCTCCAACTTCAACATGGGGCCATCACCCTGGTCCGTGAATGGAGCCTTGAGGATGCCAAAGATCTGGAGGGACAAAAAACAGCCGGATTAATCAACTTAACATCAACTCCATCTTGCTCGTAATGTTGAAGATACCACACCACCTGATATATATGTACTGATATAAAGTATGTGACTTGCCATATTCACACCATACTGTAAATAATTCTGGCTTGATGCTAAAAAAAAAAAAAAGTTATGGATCTTAAGAATATATATATATATATATTTTTTTTTTTTTTTTTTTTTTAACCATGGACTGTAAATCGGCCATTAAAAATGGCCTTGTTTTTTCTTTTTTCTTTCTTTCGGTTTTACAATAACATGCTCTATACTGCCCCACTAATCTAAATGTGGTATTCTGGTTAATATTGCGTTAGTGGAATATGAGTTAAGCAGCTAAAATCCAGCCGTTTTTATTCATCTCAGGGGCAGCCATTTTGCCACTTGCAGTCTACTAAAGATGACATCAATGTTGCCCAGGTCTCAGGTAACAACCAGTCACAGCACAGCTTCAGAAAACAGGTGAGCTGTGATTGGTCATTGCCTCAGCCTGAGTAACTGTGATGTCATCGTCAGTCGACAGCAAGTGGCAAAATGGCCGCCCTCGAGATGAATAAAAACGACTGGATTTTAGCTACTTCATAACTTATATTCCACAAATAGAATTTCAACCAGAATGTCATGTTTAGACTAGTAAGGTCACATATAACATATTTTTGTCAAATGTTTAAGGTTGACTCCCACTTTAAGTACGGTGCATTGTGGTGTTTACACACGATTAACATATTAAATGCTATGTGTGTCTGTGTGCGTGTATGAGCATGCGAAGGAAACCACAGATATCGATATGTGCTGACCTGAGCAAGGATGTTCTGTTCTCTCATCAGTTTCTGCCTCTCCCGGTTGGGTGTAGAGGTGACAACAGACAGGACCTCCTGGCCATTGTTTGGAACCACACAAACAAAGAAAACCAGGTCTTCCAGCAGCTTAGTCACAAACCTGCAAACAATGTTACGGTACAAAAGCATGAAATCTTGAACTCATAAAACAAAACTTGGTGACCTTAGTTGACTTTACCTTCGCTCATTCTGAGCAATGTTTCCATACTGAAGCTTCTTCACGGTGGCCTCAAGGACTTTGCTGGCATCGTTGGCATAATCCAAGTCTCTGACTTCCGATAGGGGAACGGAGACAATGGCAAAAGCTTCCTTATCCTCTTTAGTGGAACAGGTGCCAATCTATTGCGACAACCACAGGAAATGGCCGAGTCATTTATCTGAGGTCAGTTCAGAGTAACTGGTTATGTGAGCAGAGAGATGAAAACCTTGAGCATAACAGGACGCTCCTCTTCCGCATCAATGGGCACATTGGTGCTGGTTACCCATGTGTTGGTGCACAGGTGCCTCAGCCTCACGTAAGAGTTTCTGTGAAACATCTGATTAGGTGAAGTCTCACATCGAACGAGGCTTGAAAAATTCAAGTTTCAGTGGGAATTACAAAGAAAAAGTTGGTAGCATACTGACCTGGGCACCAGACAGTCAGCCCGCTGCAACGTGGTGGCATCCAGCTCAAAGAGGGAGGCTATGTCATTGCCATGTTTGACGGAAACCAGCGTAAACGCAATCTTGTCTGCTGCTTGATGCTTTCGCTTGCAATATACAGAGTCCGTCTCATTCTGCAGCAACAAACACAAACAGCCAGGATGCAGGGATATTGATATATATGCATTGTAAGGCAATATTTGCATTTTGCCTACTATTATCTTACTGAAAAAGAGCAAATGCGATCATGTAGATCGGTTGCACATGATTATAATTTAGTAAAAGTGACATTTTCTCCTCTTCTGCTCGAAAATAATAGAACAAATTTAGGGATGTCAAACTCATTTTTATCACGCGCCAAAACCATAGTTATGGTTTCCCTCGGAGGGCCACTATGATCGTGAACCCGTATAAATAAATGCGTACCTCATACTGTATTATCAAATACAGTATAATATATTGATAACTAGTTTTGCAATCAGAAGCCAGTAAAAAAAAAAAAAAAAATCAGTTATTTTAAAAGGGTAATTAGTAACAAACAAATGCTTTCAACATAGCCAATTTGAAATTTTAGTGGTTTTGGTTTGCCTTTGAGGCCAGATAAAATGAGGCAGAGGGTTGAATTTGTCCCCCAGGTGTTGACAACGACACCCGTGGAATACATAGTATCTTAGTTTCGTTTAACATTTTTAATCATGTGCAACAGGGGTTCAGCTTCAGCACATTCTAAGGACTTTGTTCAATCTACAGTTCTAGAAAACACATGAGAAAGAAACTGGTCAAAAAGTGGACATTTTACATTTATATTTCATACATGAGATAACATAACCACTGACCACAATGTTTTACTACTAAATCATAAGGTGTTATACATTATTTATGGCCGTAACTTTGTTTTTTGATAGATTCTGAAGAAAACGCCTGACTGATGCTAGCTGAACTTTTCATTAAGCTGCATTCTGTCTTAAGAAAGACTGTCTCTATGGTCACAAAAGGTTACAAAATGCCTGGTGCATTTCTAGATACTTCACAGGGAAACGATTGTTGGATTTCTAGAGAAGTTGGATACTTTACATGGGAATTCATAATTAAAAAAAAAAAAAAAAAAAGGAATTAACTGGAAATTTGGGACGCTTAACCTGTATCCCACTGAGGGGCGAATGTTTGTGACAAATGTTGATTTACCGTCAGGGTTCGTTCAAGCTCATAACATTTCCAAAACATTCTCAAAACAATTTTATGGTTCTCTAAACAGTCTTCGTATTTCTTGTCATCGCAAGGACATTTTTGAGCATGTTCAAAAAAATTTTTCCAACTCTCTTGTTACCAAATAACCTAGTATGTATGTACTTGGTTGAATGCCTCGAGGTGAGATTATTATTATTGATCGGCATGTGTCAGACATGTCTCACCTTCAGTTCACCCATACAACACAGATAAATGAACACGATCACAAATCTAATATTTTGAATTTAGACAGATGTCTAAATCAACTGACAGCTTTCTTACTCTGTCTAATAACTTTGCACAGCTAGAATTAAAATATCATCATCCTCTTAAAATAATGGATGGATGATATTTAATAAATATAATCGAATCAGTATTTGGTTGGAAGTGGTTCAGACTGCAGTATGAGCATGGTATAGATTCATGTGTTATTCCACATACTATCCTTTGCATGTCAATGGAAGCTCCCTAGATGTGCCTTCACACATCAGTTTCAATACACCGAACCCACCACACCCCTCCCTACTACCCCCCAGTCCACTGGTGACTCACCCCAGCAGCTTAACAGACGAGCGGAGCGGAGCAGACAGCACGTCTTCTACCCTTCCCACCCATTTCACAGAGCACCCCCCCCCCCCCCCCCCCCTCCTCCACATGCACACCCAGACGTTATGTAAGGAGCCCCCTGTGTGTCTGAAATTCAGCGTGGGCATAAGAAAGTGTGCGAGGGTGAGACAGTTTGTGTGTGCGCTCACTGCCTGAATACAAATGCGCAAGGTAGCTAGGGGCTTAAGAATCTAGATATAGAATAGGAGTAGGCATGCGTGTGTGTTTGTGTGCCTGTATTTAGTAAGTTGCGAGTCTAAGACAGCCTGCAAAATTGCATAACGAGATAGAGGGGGACCTGCAGTTAAGACAACTCCTTCTCATGACTCATTCGCTTTCGGTCCGACTCATCTTATGGTTTAACATGATCTACAAAGTGGCCCACCTCCTTATCTATAAATTAAAAACATTGGATGAGATGACTGGTAGGCCATTTCGGAGCTCAATGTCATCATAAGACAAACTCACCTCTCCCTTAGGCTCCAATGTTTTGACTTTGAATTCAGGGTTTTCCTGTAGAGAAAGAAAAGTGCAAAGTGACTTCAAGGGAAGACGTTTCTCATCATAACTTGGTCAGTGCTATCCATCTACCAATCAAAACTGCAGTGAAGACTTGATGCTGCCTGCATCAAAGGAAACACTGCCACCTACAGTAAGTACAGTGTCGCCCTTCTCAAGAGGGGGTTTATTTACTTGTGTACATTATCACAAAAGTTAACTAATTAATCAAAAATACAAAAAAAAAGAAGAAAAGATTCTTGTATTTATTTATCTAATGGTCTGTGAAGTAGTTATGGTAATTCCTTTGCTGTATTCTAAAAAGCATAAATGTGTTGTTGAAAATCAACAAATTTACAATACATTGTATAATATCATATTCATTTTATTTATTTATTTATTTAGAATTATACAAAGCATTGTAAATTTGAATACTGTGACTAGCATATTTTTGTGTAGTTTTCATATTTTGTGTGTAGTTTAATATGATTATTCTTACATTTTGAGACATTAATAATGAAATAAATAAATGGGGGTAGGAATAGATAATAGAAGTATATACTTCCTCGTACTTCTTTTGGAACATGGGTAAGCAGGTATGATATTGCCTATGCCAGGGGTGGCGAGATCCGGTCCTCGAGGGCCGCAGTCCTGCAGGTTTTGGATATTTCCCTTCTTCAACACAGCTGATTCATGATCAGCTCATCAGCAAGCTCTGCAGAAGCCTGATAACGAGCCTGTTAATTGGAATCAGCTGCACTATGAGTAGGGAAATCTATAAAACCTGCAGGACTCCGGCCCTCGAGGACCGCAGTTTGCCACCCCTGGCCTATGCTGTATTAATTGCATCAAACACTGCCTTTGCTGTGTTTGTTTGTTTGAACTTCATATTTTATGGTTTAAAGTTGCTTTTGTTTCTATTATTTGCACGTTATTTTATTATGCTGTATTCTTATTACTTTGGTATGTTTGAAATACATTTTGGGCTCACCTCAGCTGCGAGGTAATTGCCAGTGGCGAGGTGCTTGAAGCGAAACAAACTGTTCCACTGACCAGCCCCACCTCTGCAGGGGTCATAATGAACAACCTGGGCAGGGAATAAATGATAAACAGAAAGGTGAAAACATGCACAGAAAACCATCAAGTCCCATTATCTTTGATTTGAAAAGGCATTCTGAGAAATTAATGAACAACAACAAATGACAGGTTCTTTATAATGATAGAAAATGATTTCACTTCCAATTACAATTACTAGTTGGCCAAGGCCAGACAAGCCAGAAGAATACTGAATCGTGCCCCCCAAAAAAAAGAAAAAAAGAGAGAGAGAGAGAAAAAAAAAAAGAAAAAAAAAAAAGAAAAGAAAAGTTAATCATGTGATGTTTTACTTCAACTTCCCACAAGGCCTTGGAGCTGGTGGCAGAGGTAGCAGACTGTCGCAGTGTGGTACGGAGGAAGACGTGCTGTTGTTTCTTGTAGTCGTCACTAGTCAGAAACTTCTCTTGCTCTGCGTGGAAAAGCCTAACAACATCTCCCTAGGAAAAGGCACACAAACATGACATAGCACACTATTATAACCCCAAAAAGTCAAACACTTTCACGAAAAGATAAACACACAAACAGCAGTAGTAGAACAAACCCCTTTCAAGATGTCTTCCTTGTAGTCACTAAACTTCATGAACAATGCGACCTTCCAGCTCGTGTTGCAGCTGACGGCATTGACCTGCAACATGAAGCATGGGGGAGCGAGTGAATGAGTGGAAATTTACAAAGTTGGTGCATTAGTGGTCTCACCTCTTTGCAACCAGGATTGTCTAGCAGCTCGATATTACTGGCATGAAGAGGCTGCCCTGCGTTCACCGGCATCAGCACTACCTTATCTCCAACCACCACCTTAAAATCAAGACATTTGTTTCTCAATGGGAAATTTCTTTTGTCATCCCGATGTACGTGAACGATGAAGTGTCTTCATGCAAAGAACTGCAAACTCCCTCCCGCCCCTTCAATCACATTTTTGATGTGTTGTGCAAAAGAGGGTGAATTGAAGACATGCTCACTGCAATACAGGGTGACACAAAAAAAAAAAAAAAAAACAGGAAGTTTTTAACAATCCAATTAAACAAAGAGTAATGGAAGAAAAATAGTTTATTCATAGTAATTAAAACCTTCAAACATGCCATTTAAGAAACAATGAGGGAATTTTATTTTGATTTTTATTATTATTATTTTTTAATCACATTGTGTTAGACGCCGTCCTGTATGAATGCACTGTTGAAATCTGTTGTTGATATTCCTTATTGACCGCTGCAACAGCTGAGCTGGGATAGCATCATTGTTTCTTAAATGGCATGTTTTAAGATTTCAATTACTATGAATAAAATATTCCTTCCATCACTCTTGGTTTTCTTGTTAAAAGATTCCCGTTTTCTTTTTCTTTTCTTTTTTCTTTTTTTGTGTCCCCTAGTAGTATGTCAGTATGGACATATGTAGAAGTATGTGCAGCATACATCTCACATGCTCTCCAGAACAACAAAAATAAATACAGGGAGTCCTCGAGTTACATCAGTGTTCCGTTTCTACGTAGCGATTAGGGATTTGGTGGGGATAAGTGCAATACTGTGATATTAAAACTGCCATAATATATCGTTGTCGTCATGTCAGAATATTAAAAGCAGCACATCTGTTAAAAAAAAAAGTCAGGTTGATTTCCATTTGTGCAGTTCTAGCACCCTCTCGTGGATAGTTTTTTTTAGTGCAATTTAATTTTCATTAGGGATGTTTTGGCACTTCTATGTTTAAAATCTACACTAATTGTCATATGAAGGGGAACGTAATATGCCTGTGAACCGGGTGGAGGAACTCAATGTGTGCATGCATTAACAAGTAAGCACCTCAATGGGTGTTATTAAAGACTGTAGGTGGTTTATATGCATTGCTGTTATGTACAAAAGCACAATATTGTATTTTTCTGTATGAGTTTTTTTTTTTTTTTTTTACAATATTGTGACCTTTTTTAAATTTCGCCAAACTCCCCATAATATAGTTAGAATTATCATATCATGATACCGTATAGTTATGTTTGGATATCGTTACATCCCTACTAGCGATGTATCCCGAATTTCGACTTAAGTCGAATTTCCCCATTAAAGTCAATATTTACATCAAAATAACTTGCATAAAAAAAAAAATCTAAAATAGATTAAAATGATAAAAAATAAGATGCTGTCTGACTGTCCGACTGAAGCCCAAGTCCTTGCAGACGTTCGTCAGTGTCTCTCGATCCTTTCTACTATCTTTTTATGATGTTTAGCTTTGTTTCCATGGTAATTGCTTTTCTTTTGGCTGGACCTACATTGATAAAAGACTATAAAAGAAAAAAAAAAAAAGCCAAAGATACGCCCACAAGTGCACAAGCGCTAGCACTAGCTAAGGGCTAAATAGCGGCCGAGGGGAAAACACTGTGGGCTGTATGGCGGACAAGGAGCCAAAATGGCGGACCGGGCGTAACCGTTGTAAAGTCGAAACGACTTAGGTCAAGTGTGCCTTAACTCGAGGACGCCCTGTAAATAAATACATAAATAAATAAGAGTCAATGAATAGCAAATCCTCCATTTACTGCAGGAATAATCACCCATTGTATGATACACCATGTATGAGATCCAACACAGGGGACAACATAAGATAGTAATATATAGCAAAATCCTTTAGCATTATTATAGATCAGTCATTTATGATATCATTATTCTTTTAAGTGCATAATGTTACTGTCAAACTTTAACAAACACTATTTTCAGTCCTGTTTATTTGCAGTGTATATTACATCTAAAAACTTCAAGCTGGAGTGTACTAGGATTTGCAAATCATTCCATTTTCACTATTCCCAAGGCTGCACTTAAGTATTTACAACAAGGTGAAGCATAACTAGTGGACTAGAGGAGAGGGAAAGCCTGTCTAACCATGCTTGCTAATCTGAGCCACTAACGAACAATGGTCATGCACAATCAAGGGCAATACCTTTAACCATAGGATGCTAAAGCCAGAGAAGAGGGACAAAATCAGAAAAGTTACTGGAATTGGTCATACAATTCAGAAGATTGCAGGAGTTTCCATTTTGGCGCATTGCTCGTGTCTGCAGAAATGACGCGTGCAGGCAGATGATGGGCACCTACATTGTCTCCTTCGCTGCGCAGCTTCCAGAAAGGCTGAATGTAGAACCAGGAGCCCTCGTTCCCAGCTGGATCCAGAGAAACTCGCATGGCATTTTTTTCCAGCAAGGCAGGGAGACGCTTGTTCACTGTCAAGTACTTGTTACTCTTGATGTGCAGGAGCTAAGAGCCAAGAAATGGGCACGTTCACAGGCTGATTGTATAATAGCGGATCTTATTCCATGGAAAAACAACCTGCGTTATAAATCAAAGCAATTTAATTACACACAGGATGAATGACTACTGGAAGCTATTGCAACTATAGTGACAAGCCCTGATAAACAGAATAAACAAAACCAGGCTCTGGAGTGAGGAGAACCCGACACCACAAATGTTTGCAGACGGCGAGTACCTGGGCAACATTGCTGTATTTAACAACTTCTCCGAGGAGCTTCTTATTTTCAGACTCGTTCTGCTTCTGCTCCAGCTCTGCTGCATGCTGCGAAGCAGCAACAGTGACAGCATTTGTTATAAGGGACGCATAGAAGATATATGATGGCTGATATGGGCTGGTTGAAGTTTAACCTGTAACTTCTTGAATAAGTCTGCTTGTGTGTTGTTGTTCCCTTGTTTTCCTTGTTTCGCTTTCCAGAATTGCTTCTGGGCAGAGTATCTGTTCATGGGACACACCTTGAAGAGGCAATCTGCAGCAAAGGAGATGAACAAAGCAGTCAGGCATGCTGGCATTACCGCCATGAGTCAGACTCATATTACGGAAAAAGTGTACTTTAGTTGGAGGACATGTTTATTTTCCAAGCGGAGGCCAGCAGAGTCAGTTAAACACAACAAAGCACACATAAAAAGCACTCCGTGCAGCATATGGTTAATCTCAACAGTTGTTTTTGCACGTGTGACTAATTCCACATACCTCTGAACTTTTTGGGAGGGTTTGCCAAGTCTCCTGCATCAGGCTGGACTACACACCTGTCATCGACAAGACTGCAGAAAAGAGGAACAGAAGTGTAATCAATATCTTTACATGTTACTTCTGTTCTTGGAACTGATATTGTACACTAGGCATGATAGTGTGTGTGAATGGTGTTGACATATTTTTGCTCTGTTATGAAGTGCGTGTAGAGTTATTGGCCTTCTTAGTTGGGATGAAGCCATTGAAGGCTATTTAAGTGAGCACAAGTGGGATTTTGCCACAAGAGGAAACTGTGCAGTGTTGATAAGAAACAAACTTTTTTTTTTTAACATTAACATTTCCACGGTTCAACATTAATAACTACACAGACTGAATAATAGTAGATATTTGAGCTGTTTTAATATTTTAATGACCAATGTTATGTTTAATTACCGTATATATTATCGCCACACGTTTTCTTGTGATGTCATTATAGTATGAACTATGCATGTTAAAGGTGAAGTCAAGAAAAAAACATAATAGTTATATGTGACCCCACTAGTTTAAACATTCTTCCATCCATCCATCCATCCATGGATGGTTGCCAGCCAATCGCAGTAAACGTCATTCTGATTAACATTATGTTTGGAATATAAATTAATTTGAAAAATCCACCCATTTCTAATCCATCTCAGGGAGTGGCCATTTTGTCACTTGCTGTCGACTAAAAAAATGACATCACAGTGCCTAAGGGCTCAGGTAACAACCAATCATGACTCAGCTTGTGAATGTCACATGATCCAACTCAGAAAACAGGTGAGCCGTGTTTGGTTATTACCCGACTGTGATGTCATTTTCAGTCGACAGCAAGTGGCAAAATGGCCACCCACTTAGACGGATAAAACTACACTAGTCGGGTGTATAGAACATATTATCATATAGAATGTTTTGACTTGACCTCAGTTTTAAAAGTATCACTCAGTTTGATGTAGGCCTACAGCAATTCTACACCCGCAATAAATGTTCGGAAAAAAACAACAACAACAACAACAACAACAAACAGTATTTTTTTTTGTGTTATTAATACCGCTCTGGTCATCTCAAAACTTCAGCAGCACGGTCTTCCGTTTTCACTCAGGAAAACGCACTATATAAATACAGGATGTTTACACATGAATTTCGTCTCAATCTACACTTCTGGGCTTCTGCTAATGTGTGGTGGTGATTTTCTCCTAACCCCCCACCGTCCCGCTGTTGACAGACAGTAGTTTACCCCTCCAGGTGGGGCAGTTTCAATCACTGTAGGCAGATGGGGCCGGGCGAATTTGTCGGCTGCATGACGCACAGATTTTTTTTTTTCCCCCCACTCTGGTTGAGCCATGCGAGGTGTCCATTTTTAATTGTTTGTTTACAAACAGAAACGGTTTGTTTACAAACAGAAACCTCATCTAGTAGCCCTGACGATTAATCAACAATCAATTCCATATTCCACACAATTGACTTTAGTCTTGATAGTTGCTTAGTAGATTATTATGCCATTCCCTACTTGCGATGGAGGTCATTTCATTGTGAAGTCATGGTCAGTGGATGTCGACAATTTCCTTACCACATTACTCTGCTACACTGTTCCTAGCTGTATTTGTAGGTAAAAGGTATGTAATTCAATACCAATATAAAAAGGCTGACATGCACAAGAAAATCCATTCATCTTGCTGTAATGCAATGCACAATTCACCCGATTCATGCAATACTGTTAACTGCTTAAATAAGCCTCTCCCTCTTACTCATTCCATTACACTTGATCACTGTCAATTCATAGGCTGAGTTCTCTTTCCTAAAATATCTCTATTAGTATCAGATCGAGACCAACAACAACAATAGGAGCCAACAGGTGGAATCACGACGTGCAAAACAGGTAAAGAGGAAAGTGCCAAATGATCACAAATAAGTTACTGGAATCCACAGAGAGAGGAGCTGCAGTACGGAGGAGGAGCTCAGCTTTGACATCACACTCTGTGTGTCCGGTTTGCCCCGTAACTGGGTTAACCATGAACCACAGATAAAGAAACCAGGCTGGACACAGCTAATTATAGCCCTCGAGAGGGTGTTAAACACACTGAACCAACAAGATAGAAAAGGAAGAACCAAATAATATTCAGTTATGTCAAGGAAAATGAGGGCAGGAGAAGCAACACTTGTGGATTATTTTATATAACAAATGTTTGGTGCTGCATGCTTCAACCTGTTGATTAAGCAAAAAGACTGTAAACATACACTCTGCAGCAAAATAATAAATACTGATCTGAAGCCACTAAATTACAACACCTTTAAGGTCGTTCAATACAGACCAAAACAAAGCAACAAAAACAATTGGGAAAAGTATACATCCAAACTTTCACAAAGCATTAGCACTAAAATTGGGGTCATGACATCACACTACGGTTCACCTCCTACAGGAACATCAAAAGATTTACCTCTGAACATACCTGATTCTAAAAAGAAAAAACAAACCTCGACAAGGTGCTTCAGAGAAGGGAACAAAAGACTAATACAAGGCAAATTATGTGGAGTTAGCAGACTAAATCAAGCAGCAGTATCTATATAGTGTACATGGGGTCACTTGTGAATTACTCTCAGCAAAGAAGAGTTGCAGCCACATTTTAACAAGGGTTAAATTATTTATACACTCTTGACAGCTTAAGAGACAGTGTGTAGAATTTTTTAATTATTCAAAACCCCACTGTCAATTTCAATAAAATGCAAAAAATGCAAAAAATTAAATAAATAAATAAATAAATAAATAAATAAATAAATAAATAAATAATAAAAAGAAATATGATCTGTCACCACAACATACCGGTACTAGTAGAATGTTTTACACACTGTCCTTTAAGAAAATAAAAGGAGGTACGTGAATTGCGGCTATGAATCTCTGTTGCATTTGTCATTCAGTTTTTGTCAAGTTAAACATGACTATTGTAATGTCTGTGTTTGTTATGTGTACACACAATGGCTAATAATTAGTTTTTCATACTTTTACAGCAGTTCGGAATGTAAATTGTTGCTTGAAATGTTGTCTGGCGAATGAAAGGTTTTATTGTGATGACAGTCTGACTCTGGAAAAGATTACTTTAATGTATCCACATGGGAAAAAATGCTTGAAAATGCAAACAAATCAGAGGTTGACCAGGGTCCCTGAATTGTGCTCAAATGTAGAGGTTTCACCATACAGAATATTTTAGGGCAGTTATCACAAAAGCACAGCCTGAGCCGTCAAATTAAACAACATTCAAGATGAAAAAGTCTCAAATGAATCTGGAGGGCCCTGGGTGAACTTATCATCACACATTTCAAGACTTCCGACTTCTGCTTGTTTGGAATATAAAGGTGTGTAAGGGGTGAAGAGATTTCATGTTAGCTTATGCAAACAACGGCACTACGCCCAGATCAACGTAAAGTGTGCTCACAGGGGTTGGGCTCTTTTCCTCAAGGTGCTCTCTTATTGGGTTAAGAAGACTCTTGTTGATAATCAAATACAAGAGTTATTTTACTGCTATAGCTACACAATCACGTCATGCACACTGTTACATTTGATGTCCCCGTCAGCTGGCCTTTGCATTTACATCAACATAGGTGTTATTCAACTTCAGGAGCTTTTCTATGAAATTGCTTATTGAAGATTTTAATAGTTTAGTAGAGTGTTCACCCATTTTTTTAAGATCCAAGTAGAAATGGGATCTAAATGATAAAGAACACAAACATAACCTAACACAAAACTTGGAATCAACAGAAGAAGAAATGGCAAGAAAATCTGGTTTTAAAAACTGTCCCAGACCATAAAGATCAAGACTGAGAGAAGTAGAGGGTGGGGCAAAGTCATTCCTCACCCAGTTGATCATGCTTGTTTTGCAGGATTCAGATCCCACAGGGCACCCTGAAATGCTGTCAGTTCAGGGTCAGCTACGGTGCCTAAAACCAGTCACTGTAACCTGTCATATATTTATTTATTTACACTATGCATACAGACTCCATTGCACCAGAAAACCTTGAATGCGATGTCAGCCAGAAATTTGGAAAATTATCTGCTGGAGACACAAATTAATGAGATAATACATCACAGGAGAGGTGCCTTTCACCTTTTTGTCTTTGCCTTTTGTTAGGAGTACACAAAAAGTACCATGAAGAAAAAAAAAATCATTCCACTTTTACATGCATCCAGAGTCCAAGCCACTGTAATTTGTAAAATCAACATTTTTTTCTCTTGTGTTAAAAGCAACTGGAAATCTGGAGCTGATGACCTGCGGCAGAACCACGTGAACAAATGACATACAGTAGTTGCAACATAAGCTGCCACTCAGCCCGACGTTTCTCTTGAAAGAAATTCAATATTATGAGGTTTGTTGGGAATGCATTTCAAAATCGGTGCTTTCCTCAGCAAGGTAAGAAGCATTTCCTCCAAATATATTTCACATTTAGATTGGGTTGACCAACCTTTTTGAAACTGGGAGCTACTTTTTGGGTACTGGTTAATGCAGAGAGCTAGTAGTTTGATACACACATCTGGAAAAAGCAGATCTAATTAAATAATCTTTAATGGGGTAGGTTATTAATTGTGCTAGATATAATGATATTAATCTAAGATGCTGACAACATTAATGATTTCTCACAATAATTACCCAAGCTAGGAAACACATAGATATCAACATGGATGATGGAACACTAGTATTCATTTAATGCAAGTTTACATTTTCAAATGATCATTTCTGCATCTTTCCTAGGAAACCACAATGTTCCATTTGCTACACAAATCCATTAGATGGCAGAAGGTGCAAATACAATTGACCTGACTTCACAGTTCACATCAGTAAATTTGTGAGTAAATAGAGAGAACATTGTCATTATTTCAGTATATGCCTTTTTGTCGTGTTTTTGCTTGGCGGGACGTGTACCGTGAAATTTGTCTTCGTATAAACATGTGCTCTTTGGCTAAAAAAAAAAAAGTATTGGAAAACGAGTTATACTGGCACTGCTGGACAAAAATATCAAAATTCCTCAACTTTGCATTATTTGGTTAAAGGTTACCTTTTTAACGTTCTGTATTAGTGTTGAACAGCCCAGTTTTATCATAAAAAATAGGACTGTATAGTGTACAAATAAATAAATGAATAAATAAATAAATTAATTGTACAGTGTCATGAGTGTCCAATCCCCACCCTGTATTCTTGAGTTGACTGCTTACGCATGGTGTGACTGAAGTGGGGAATTTTGTAGCATGCATGCAGCATGGCATTTGCAAGAGCCACTTCCTCCTCAGTGGGACTCAGCCAAAAAGGAAAAGAAAGTTGACGGTAATGGTTTGCACTTGTCTTCCTGCTTTGCATACCGGTTACATTTGCGTCAAGCATTGGACGGTGAGCGGTTGTGGTGTCCCATTTACATGTTTGTGTGATTTTAGAAGCAAAGAGACACATGTGAAGGTACTGTAGTCCACATTGCGGAGTTTGAAAGAGACGGGCAACGGTGACGAGCGACGTACCCCAAAGTGCTGATGAAGCCGTTCACCGAGCCTTCCGCGTAGAGAGACACGATGTCTCCAATGTGAAGGAAGCTGGATCTGTGCTCTGACATTTTGGAGTCGTGGTGACCTGCTTCAAACTTGTCCTGCTTCCCCCATTGCACCCACGTCTTTGCTTGAAGTAGCGAATGAGTCCACGCGTTACAGCGCTCGTCCAGATAATCAACCTTCCCTCTTCATGTTCGAATTTACCAGGAGGTGTACCTGTATTTCAAACGAACTTCTTCAAGAAGTGGCGTCTTCTGTCAGCCTTATTGAACTTCTTCCTGTATGTCAGAGTGGCAGAGATCTGCTTTTCACATCCACCTCGAGGGGGCGGAGACTGCTTCTGTCAGGCCTCCGAGCAAATTCCGCTCAGTCCTCCCTAACGACAGGCCTCTACTACAACACGCTTTGTTATGTTCTTCTTCATTACACAGATAATGGATAATCAGCACATACGCACACATACGCTATCTCACCAAAGTGAGTAATCCCGCACATATATGCATATATAAAAGTTGTACAGCACAGTGTAATTTTTTTGTTCCATCACAATAACAGGGATTATTAGGTGAACCCCCTGGCAACAAAAGCGAGCACACCTATAAGTGAAATTGTCCAAATTGAGCACAGTTACTGTTACAAGGTCTCGGCCTTGGTCATGATGGTAGTTGAGAGCATTCGGCATTGGGGAGCTACAGTTCATTAAGGAAGCCACGAATGACAACTTCTACTGTGGTGTACTGAAGCTGAGCATGATCCCAATTCTCATCCCTCCTGAAACTGGGCCTCAAGGCAGTTTTCCAACATGATAGTGACACCAAGCACATCTCCAAAATGACTACTGCCTTGCTAAAGAGGTTAAGGTAGGGTAAAGGTGATGGACTGGCCAAATTGTTTCCAGACCTAAACCTGATAGATTCCGGTCCTTGAGGTCCAGAGTCCTGCGGGTTTTAGATGTTTCGGCCTACCAACAAACCTAATACGAAAGATCAGCATTGTTATCGGGCATGCTGATGAGCTGATTATATGAATCAGGTGTGCTAGTGGGCAGAAACATCTAAAATATGCAGGACTCCGGACCTCGAGGACCGGAATTGGTGAACCCTGTGATAGAACATCCTTGAAAAAGTCTCGCATATCCTCCAATTCCGTGATGTCGTCATGGCGGAGTGGAAAAGGATTCCAGTGGCAACCTGTGAAGCTCTGGTGAACTTCAAGCCCAAGAGAGAATTTGACCATCATCACAGTTAAATTGTCTATGGCAGGGGTGGCAAACTGCGGTCCTCGAGGGCCGGTGTCCTGCAGGTTTTGTAGATTTCCCTACTCGAAGTGCAGCTGATTCCAATTAACAGGCTCGTTATCAGGTTCCTGCAGAGCTTGCTGATGAGCTGATCATGAATCAGCTGTGTTGAAGAAGGGAAATATCCAAAACCAGCAGGACTGCGGCCCTCGAGGACCGGATCTCGCCACCCCTGGTCTATGGCTTCAAGATATTGGGGAGAAAAAGTACAAAAGGAACACATACGTATAGTACAAAAGCAAGTCATACAGGTGTCACAATTAACTTTGTTAAAGGATGATTCTTATTCTCATTTTAATACCTGATATTTGACGTGTCCCTTCCTGAAATGTGGATGTAATTGTAAAGATATGTATTGTAAAGGTCAATAAATGTCAATGTGACATTACCAAATCGCAAGAATTGGGGTGTGGCTACATCACTAACATTGTTTCATTTTATTTTAGAATATGTTACTTTTAAGTGCTTGTCCATGTTGGTTGTCTGTAACTGTTGAGGAATTTGAAGGCATTATGGGTAGGGGTATCAGGCGATTAAAATGTTTAATTGTAATTAATTGCATAATTTAAATAGCTAACTAACAATTAATCCCACATTTTATATCTGTTCTAAATATACAATAAAACACACAATAGAAATATTTTTCTGAATTTTCATACTTTTGTTAATATTAAAGTGGGAACAAATGTTAAACTAATAGAAATATGGCTGCATCTTTATAGATGGTAATTTCAAAATGAATGTGGACTGACGTTTTATCAAGTGTGATACTTTAGGCGGCGCTGTGTATCAAGCTTCTCGAGCCTAGCAGTGCAATAGAGCTTAATATGCGACCTACGTCGCCCTCTAGTGTTCATATGGTAAAAAAAAACAACTGGTGGGTCACCTGCTGAACATGTTTAATTAAAATAAATACAGTCATCCGCTGATTAATCACTGAGTAAACAAAAGCATTTTATGCTTGCATAAAAATAACTATTTATTCTATCATTCATGGGTTTCAACTGCTCAGCTGCTTCACTGCAGTAGCCAGTGATAGTATAAGTGCAACTAAAAATCCCCATAACAAATAAAAAAAACAACTTTCCATTTAATAAGGGAAATTATGCCAGTAAAAATCATTACAATCAGAACGAAGGAAAGCTTCGCACACAATTGAAGAAACAATCAAGCCCGTACTTGAATGCGCGTGCGCGCTCACAGAGTAGGTACGTCTGATGTTTCCAACTTTCCATACAGGCGGTACGCAGTCGCACCTTTACTCCAGCTTGGCTTGTCAAAGTCTCCACGCCTTCGCGTAGTCAACAGCACCTGCTTCTTTTGTCATATGGTCGTTTCGTTTGACAGGCGAGCACATATTTTATTTATTTGAGCTTTTTTGGACCATTTCTGCTTTTCCGCTGCACAAGCCGAACAGGACGCCCTCTCCTCTGGTCACGCTTCTCCTCCTCCCCTGCCGGCCGCCAGCAAGTTCGCGTCTCGGCGGTTGAGCTCCACGCTTGTAAGTACACCTGACTTCATTCCACTTTAATGAGCTCGTGTACCTGGCGCAGGTGCCCCAAGCGCTCATTGCAGCGAGTGACGCGTACGAGGACGTCGCGGAGTTCCTTTGTTGCCTGAAGCCCGTAGCAGGTGGTTCGCCTTTTAACTAACTACCAAACAATGTTAATGTCGTGACAATAGCCGTGAAAGTGACTTGACTAAAGGTTGGAAGTATCATACGCTGGACTTTTCACATCTATCAGCGAGCAGCCCTGTCTACCACTCTTTTTGTGTCGCGCCATTGTCACATGGAATAAACCTTAATCCACTTTGTTGCCTTCATTGGTCGCACGGTTTCTATGACGTGTTAAAAGTAGACATAACAAGTCCCACATGAATTTTCAATGTCATGTACCGTTATACGTCTTGCTCATCAGAATAGGGATGCCAAAAGACTGTTTTATATTATTAACTGTATGGAATTGACTTGGGTTTTTTTCTCACTAACTTCACAGGATCTTGAGAGGTTTTGGAGTGAATTGTGTTGGAATTCCATAGGATCTGACCTTTCATCAGATGAGGCAAATTATCCAGACTCCTAAACCTTACACTTTCTGAAAGCCTGCTGCACTACAATGCCTTTGAGGCTAAAATGTCTACAATGAAGCATGTTGTCATGAAAGACAAAGATGAAAACGACGAAAAGAAGTTGGACTGGAGTTACATTGAATGGGTGGGAAATGAAGTCGTCACTTCAGGTGTGGCAAATGCAGAGACGCAAACGGATCGTGGGACTTTTGAGCACAAGGAGTCCCAAACCAGCAACCCGGTGATAATGCACATTGATCTCACACGGACACACTCCAAGCTGAGGCATTCACCTTTGCTGGAGCACAATGGCATGGTAGCACCTTTCTTCCAATTCGACCGACAGGCTCCCGGTCGCATCTCCACCTCTCCCACCTTGAGGAGGATGAGAAGCACCAGGCGTCCCATGTTGGACTCGCAGGACCCCGCGAGGATGGGGAGCACCCAGGAGGAGCCCTCCTCTGCGTTCCTGTCATCGCCTTTACACAGAGTAAAGTCTCCCCTCGCCACAAACCCCCTCCTGTCTGCTGGCAAGATCTGTCATGAGCATCCGCCAATTTCACCCTGTGGCCGACAAAGAACCAGATCACATAGATCAAAGAGCTTCGACAATGGTATCGCTTCCATGAAGCCACAATGTCGCAGTGCTCATCCTAGTCTTGGGAAAGATTTTGGATTTCCTGATAGTGAATTACAGGTGAGCACTGGATTGTTCCATGCAAAATAATAATCATTGGCAGCAGCGACCTGTCATTTTTCAAGTGATTTTCCTGCCTAAAAAGAAGCTGAGAAGTGTGCGGTAATTCTTGATCCTTGGGGGATTTTTGAGTAGATTATGTCACAGACATGCCATTAAAAATCTGGGAATTGTTTTAAATTCTGAGCAAAAATGAAAAGAATGTTTGTTTTCTTTCAAAGTTTTTCGGGGGGATCAATTCCTCCTCCCACCCGCTACGCTACTCAAGGGACTCGGGGCCCTTAAATCTCGGGTCATGTAGCGTAGTCTGAGGTGGATTTTAATCCACAAGCCTGGAAATGAAATTGTTACACATTCCTTCCTTGTAGACGTCCTATCAGGCTCCTTCGTCCTTGCCCCCTGTGGTGGTCATCCACAATGCGAGCTTTTGACAGCCAATGAATCAGCAGTTACACGCACTGACAGCTCGCGCCGAGCCCGCTGCCCGCAGAGGCCTGGGAAGTGCCCTCCGTGGGCCCCCCGTTCACGGCAGTCAGCAGTCGCCTAATAATGGAGGGGTCAGTGAGCGATGGAAGAAGATAATAGGAGATCTTTTCATCAGCTCCTGCTATTCAACACGGCACATTCTCAATAGAGTACTGGCATTCTCCTCCGATAACGTGAGGCTTTTGAATCTGAGCGACCACTTAAAACACTTTCAAATTTGAATGTCTTTGAAAGTGATATAATGGCGACGTTTGTTAGGAGAGCACTCTGCATTGGCTGTGGAATGCTGAGTGTACTGTAAGACAAACGTGTTTACCTTTTGCTAAGGTTGTGTTTTCATTAGCGGCAAAATTAAAAAAACAAAACAAACACAAAAAAAACAGCTTGACTGATTCGACGAAACCTGCCACATGCGCCAATGAGAAAGTGTTGGCGCAGATAAGTCTTTAGATCTTAATTATCCCTCTGACCTGTAGAGTGGCATTTATTTTCAGACACAATTCAGAAATATAAAGGATGTATATACATAATTGAAGTCTTAAAGGGGAAGTCAACCGCCAATTTTTCTTGACAATATGTTGGATGATCCCCTACTAGTCTAAACAATTTGTGGAATATGAGTTGAGCAGCAAAATGCACCAATTTTTATCCCTCTCAGGGGGCGGCCATTTTGCAATTTGCTGTCGACTGTAAATGACATCACAGTTGCTCCGGGGAACGACCAATCACGGCTCACCTCATTTCTGAATCTGAGCTGCCATTGAGCAACTGTGATGTCATTTTCAGTCCACGGCAAGTGGCAAAATGGCAAAATTTAGACTAACATAGAACATATTGTAAGGAATTTAAAAAAAAACAACAAAACTTTAAGACGTGGTACACATTTCAATTTGATCTTAACTTGTGTCTGCATCATTTTTTGTAGGAGAAGGAGCATCGCCCGATTAGGTGAGTATTTTGCATGCTGAATCAGCATCGTTCACAATTGAATATGAGGCATGTATAAACAAACATACCCTTCCTCCCCTCCGACCCATCTTGTTCCAGCTTGCCTTGTGTCACTGGGCGCCCGGGACCTCTGGTTTAAGGAAGCCCCATTGCGCGTTCATGTCTTTGTTAGTTAGAGCCTGGTGAAGTTTTGAGAGTCCCATGGTTATGTGTGGACTAGACAAACCCTCATTAATGCAGTTTTCTCTCCGTGCCACCCACACCCCTCCTAATGGGCGGCTGGGCTGGATAATTAGGCAGCTATTGTCTCTTTAATTACACGCTGGCACGACGCCTCTCGCAGCGGCCGAGCCCTGCGAAGGCATCGGCGGCGCGAGTTTTGTTTCCGTGCATCGTTATTTCGCTCGCTGAGCAGGGAACAAAGCAGCCATTTTATTTGAACAAGTGCCCTGAGTGGACACAGAGGAGGCTTTCTGCGTGGCCACAAAGCAACAGCATGTCATTGTGAGGATGCGCGGAATGAAGTGCACGAGCTGACCTGGTTTGCAGGCAGCGTTCGTGCCCTTCTTGACGATCTCATTAGGCCTGGATCCGACTCAGGTGCAGCTGCACACTAACTATTATCTCCTTTAACGTGGACTCGGTGTTACTTTACCTGAAAAGGATCCGTTTGCACCGTCAAAGTTCAACAAGGGTGAATGTCACTAAATTATCCGAGTCCCTCCTGAGGGCATGTGTACTTGTTTGACAGTTGAGCTCGCTCAACTGCAG
This sequence comes from Festucalex cinctus, assembly GCF_051991245.1. Classification (NCBI taxonomy): domain Eukaryota; kingdom Metazoa; phylum Chordata; class Actinopteri; order Syngnathiformes; family Syngnathidae; genus Festucalex; species Festucalex cinctus. Next base: position 20,130,657 of record NC_135413.1, on the reverse strand, counting down.
AAACGTAACCTCGGAGCTCTTTGTGTGTGACGAGGAAGAGGAAAATTGACCGCTGCTGGTTTGCATGTTATCGTGGGCCGAGGCAAATCAGGGCTTATGTCCTTTCTCGTTCTTGTACTTCCTCTTAGAATTGTTATGAACACTAACTCGAATTTGATATGGGTTGTACATCCAGTAAAGTAACAGCACACGAGGAACAATGATCTGCTTTCATCACTTCTGTCGCTCTGAACCATTTTGTCAGTGTTAGGAAGTGAAACCACTGAAAGCTGGCAAGGGTCACTGGCCAACTGTCACGACATGTCAGACGGCTGCGAGTGAACCTTTAGTTGCAGAACTAGATAGGTTGAAGGATAGAGTACTTGTTGGTGTCATGGCACTTCCAACATCCCATGATTGACTGTCAATCAGCATCATCCTGAAGGTACCCTAACCAGGGATGTACCGATTATCGGCCGGGCTGGTTATGGGTGCCGATATTTGGCATTTTGTCGAATATCAGTATTCAGCCTTTTTAAATTAAATAAATAAATAAATAAAAAATCTCGTAGCCGATGAATTATCAATTTAAAACATTAACTACAGGGAACTATTTATTTAGAATTTCAGTTAACTTTATAACTTGAGATGCTACCTACCCTCGTAACTATCTGCTCTTGTTTTTGTTGGAAACTAAAACAGATACAGTATGTGAAAGTTTAAGATTTCAGTCATTTTAGAATTTATTTATTTTTTTGGGGGGGATTACTGTTAAAACATAGGGAACGATGCCCTGCTATTGGCTGGCAACCAGTCCTGGGTGTCCCCCGCCTACTGCCCAGAGCCAGCTGAGATAGGCGCCAGCACCCCCGGCGACCCGTGTGAGGAATAAGCGGTCAAGAAAATGGAAAGATGGAACATAGGGAGAGACTACTACGGCATATTAGGGCCACAGAGATTTTTTATTTTTTTTATTTTTTATTTATTATTATTTTTTTTAAAGAGGGCGGGGGCAATATGACGAGGGAAAAAAGTGGCAAATTTGCCACTTTATAAACCGGCAAATTTGCCAATTTTTTTTCTTGTCGCGCAGCTGTTTGTGTCAAGTTTGTTGCCGGCTGGCAGAAAGGAAACGCATGTGTCACGCTACACAAGTCACAGTTTGCAAAATGTCTACAGAGGAAGCATATTAATTGCTTTAGCAGAGATGTATGCAGATACGATAGTTCCCAGTTTATAAAGTGGCAAATTTGCCACTTTTTTTTATATCGGTCGGTCTAACCCTAACACATTTTCCAGAGGGTCAATAATACAGGAGAAAAAAAAAACACTGAACCAACCAGTTCAGCTGAGAAATTGGTCTTACTGTATGCATGTGTGAAATGAGATGTTTACTCACAGCACGACTGAATGACATTTGTTATGATATGCTCGTGTTTGCCCTCTCCCTTCATCCCAGTAGAGGATATATTAAAACACGAGAGCTTTGCCTTGGGCAAAATGCCTGAAAAAAACCTGGAGAAATGGAAAACCTGTTGTCCCCCACCCCCAAGCCATAAACAAACATGCCTTGGTAACTAGTTGAAAAGAGACCAAGAGGATTAGAAGTGCCCCACAATCGTGCCGTGCCTCTTTTGCCACAAATGGGGTGAAATATTGACAAGCTCTGTGAAAAGGCCCGAAAGGCCATAAACATGCCACTTTGTTTATGCTCCACGTGTGTTGTAAATAGCCAATTTGCTGCACAGTGCAGGTGGTATTTCACTGGCATTTCAAGAAGAATGATAAATGGAATTTAGTTATTTCCTCCTGACGTACGGGAAGTAGTGACTCGATCAAAGCTGCGTTTGTATAAATGTTACAAAACTAATTCGAAGGCATGTCACATTTTTTTTTTGTGTCCTTGTCATTTGGCTACAAGACCACCTCATGTAGATGTTCTGTTTACTTCAGGTTGGAGGAAAGGCGGCGGAGCTCTGTCGTGGTCAGTTTACCTGGCTTGGATGTGTCACCTGGAGATCTGTTTGTATCCAATGGAGCAGCTGACATGTTAAACAACTTCTCTGGTAAGGGAAAAAAAAAAAAAGTCCTCCGATTGTACTGTACTTTTGGCAGAATACCAAAGATAACTTTCACTTTAACGGCTTCCTCACGACATGTCAGTCCAAATATCTCATCTTCATCTGCCAGTTATGCTCATCAATCATGCATGCCTGCTCGTTTGTTCTGGCGTGTACCTGCTGACGCTCAAATTACCAATGGATTCAGCATTTTTACAACATGCTTCTAAACGTTTCCTTTCAGTTATGATTTGGAAACAATTTAAAGCCTGTCAGTCCCATCAAAACAAGAAGCTCTTAGGCCAACTCATTTGCAACTAATTTCCCAGCGCTTTGTTTCGGTTCAAAATTATTTGAGATGTTCTCCCTTGTGCTCCTTGTAATTGCAGACACAAAGAAGTCAAAGTGGCCTTTTTCAAGGCGTAGCACAGTAAGTCGTCTTTGTGCTTTAGCGGCGCTTGTGTTTGTGGTTTTGTTTGATGTATTTTGTTTGTGTGTGTGTGTGTGTGTGTTTGTTGAGGTTTCAGCATTGTTCTCTGACCCATTTCACAAAGCAGATTAATATGGCTCCTCATCCCTTTTTCCTCTAAGTTTGGCATTGGTGGAAATGCCCAAAGTAAAAGTTGAGCCAAATTGATTAGTTTCATCACGCAATACTGGGCCTGAATGTGCGCAGCCGCACAACTTTTTTTTTTATATATAAACGGCTTTTTAACTTTCAGACTAAAGGGAAGTCCCAAACAAGCATGTCGGTGTCGGATATTGAAGGCCATCTCTCAACGGCACAAATTCAGGACTGGCGAAACTGTGACCTTCAAAAGTATAAGGTGAGAAATGACCTCTGTCGGCAGCGCTCTATTTGTTGTGTCAATATGTCTTCCCTGTGCTGCGAGGGATTGTCAATGGATGCGATATTCACGTTGAAATGCTAACACATCCAGATTTCCAATCCAAACAGAATCCGTCTCGAACGTGCGGCTCTGAAATAACAAGTTGTGCAAGAACCTGATTGTCTAGGTGCTAACCGGCATCAAGCATATAAATATCACATAAATACACACTGCACATGCTGACGGTGGGAAGAACATCACACAATGTGATGAATGTTTTTACACAAATAAATGATAGCATAGCTTTCTCGCCATTCTCTTACTTTCACTTTGCTCTTGAAACAAAATTCAATGGTCATTTTTGTGCAGGACTACTCTGTAGCAGAGTTCCTGCAGGACCAGTCTTCCCAGTGGAGCCCCACCTCTGACCCGCAGGGCTTTAAAAGACAAGAGGCCATCTGGGAGCTCTTCACCAGCGAGTGTGTTTACTTCCTGGATCAGCTCATGGTCCTCAAAGAGGTGATTTTGTCCGCACAATGTCTCCGAATGTACACAGAAACACAAACGTAGCAAACCCAAACAAAAACCTGACACCTGTCTAAGCCGATTGTCTGCCTCCTTTGTTGCATTCAGGTGTTTTTGGCTACACTCACGAACCTTCAGATGAGAAACTGCCTGGCTGATATCGACGCCTGGGGGCTCTTTGCAAACCTCAGTGAGCTATGCTTGGTGAGCTTTAACACGAGATATGTATCGCATCAATAAATCATCTCAAATGTCACATCATTGTTTGGTTTTATAAAAAATACTTAATAAAATAAAGAGGGGTTTTGTGAATGTGGAAGCTGGTTTGGTTGGTCTAGAGAAGTATGACTAACTATATTAGACTACTGGGTGGACACCGTGGAGACTCTGTACCCTACAATGTAACATATCATGCACAGTCATTGGACACGCAATGTTTTTGATTGCAGGTGAGCTTTGGTTTCCTTAACAACCTGCTGCGCGTCATCAAGGACTCGTTGGACCTCACCGATGGTAACCAAGGAGATTTGCTGGAGCTGTTGAGCAAAGTAAGATGTCACTCATTCTTTTCTAGATTTCTCAATACACATTGGCAAAATATTTGAACATTTTGACTTGTACATCCCACCAATGATGATTTTTATTTTTATTATTCGGCCCAAATAATTCCAATTTCCATAGGTAGGCAGTAGACGTTGACAAATGAAATGCCCCCCAGTGAGTCACATATCAAAGAAAGGTTGTGCCGGGTGACTCATGACTTCCCACGGGCCTCTCCCTAAAAGCATTTGATGTCATTCAAACTATACAATACATCAGCCCACATGCGTTAGTTTCCTTTGGGTGACTCGACATTGTGTGCCAGACACTGCAGACAGACAACAATGCCACAGCGTTTGAGGGAGGGACAGGGAAGTGTGTTCCAGCACTTGCCAGCTTTGCTTGCAAAACTCAACCAAAAGTACATCACATGACACATCAAGGTGCTGCTGGGAAGAAAGCGTCAATAGACGGACACAAATTCATTTATGATGTTTGCGGTTCCATTTTTTCAGGGCGGATCATTCACGACGACAGATTTTTCTTGAAGTACAATAGAAGGTCTTAACTTAGGGATTTATTATCGTAGATAAAGCGCACATGTTCAATAGACTGCAGACCTCCAACATCCGCCTGCGTCGTTTAGCTGCTGATAATGTTCGTTGCCTTTTGTGGATCAGAGTTTACACTGATAAGTAACCGTTTGTCAATTATGTTGTGAAAATGCAAACATATCAAGACCTCAATTATTAATGTTCTGGACACATCATTTTTTGTTTCTTAAAAAAAATAATAAAAAAAAATAAAATAAATCTAAATAATTCAATTGTATGGCAAACTTCTTAAATCTCAGTATATTTTATTTGCCTCAGACTTTTGGCGTGTTTTTCTTTCATTTTCTTGTGTCGCATGTCTGTGGTCATATGCAGCCGATCACTGCTGCTTTTTATGATGCGTTTATCTGCTGAGTTACGAGCTGATGCGGTGTTGCTATCTATTGGCAGACTTTCCGGGAGAGCATTTGCCACTGCTTGCAGAAGTACTGCCTCAACTACTCCACAGCTTTGCTTTATCTGGACAGCCTCAAGCCCAGAGAGGACTTTGGGTCTTACGTCAAGGTACAGCAGGGCACTTGCACTGTGCGTCAACAAATTCCCCCTTGTAATCAATAAAATATTCTAAATCTAAGAGCACCAACAAATATCCTGCTTATGTCCTCATTTTATTCATATTTGTTCTCATTTTTGTCACCGTCACCTGGAACCTACCAAAAGAAAGATTAGTCTCTTCTTTCATCAAGAAAAAAAAAATATATATTTCTATGTTTCCGTTTTGCAGCAATTGGCATTAGACTATAGCTAAGTTTCATCATTATTCACAAACCTGTTCAAAACAGTGGGGAAAAGAGCTTGTTGCAACATGGCCCTGGTTGATCTCTTATACTCGGCTGGCGTTTTTGTAACTCCTACCATTGCTTCATCCGTAGAGAGGCGCAGTAGAGAGGCTGTATCAAAGCCTTCTGTATGATCTAGCATGAAAAACAAAACGTATAAATACGGCTTTGGGACACTTAAAGCTTTTAAAATAGAACTTATTTATATGTTTTTGGGAGCAACTGAGTTAATGGTTTCTCTCACTCTGTGTTTTGGTTACTCCAGTGGTGCGAGAGCAACAAGCAGTGCCGCAGGTTGCAACTGCGCGACCTGCTGGTAGCGCCGTTGCAGAGGTTAACCCGCTACCCGTTGCTCCTACGGAACATCGCCAGGAGGTTCCACACGGAGGAGGAAAGCGGAGACGTGCAGGCGGTCGCCGAGCAAGTGGACGTGTCAATATGTGAGAACGTCCTCCGCTCACAACAAAAGACAAATTGCTTCCTCATTCAGGAGAATGCACATTATTGCTACAAAGTCTTTGCGGATGATGAGGTGAATGCTGAGTTTTTTTTGGCGGCATATTTCCATTGGTACAATAAGGGATCGGCGTGAAGGTATTGGCACAACCGAGCAAAAAATAACACGTCGGATAATGCTGAGTGTGCTGATAGATAACAGCTTGATCACCAGATTGCCTAGCGATTTAATATTTTAGAAGTAGTTCCTGGTGAAAATGTATTATGTATTTGATTTTCTGCAAAATTGTAGTTTCCCTATTTGTATTCTGAAAATCCCTCCTCATCATCACTTTGACTTACTGATCATGACTCGTTTGTGGTGCAAACCTGATAGAGGTTTTGTGCTGAGCCGCACACCTCAGAAGCGGATTTACATATTTCCCGTAACCCTTAAAGAAGGGCAGAGTTGTTCGGGTGCGGTGACAAGGAGTGTCCCGTAGGTAGGCGGGGTATTTTATAATCTTAGTTGGCTTTAATCTATCAGCATGTTGTCACACCTGTCGTGTTTGACAAGCAGCCATCCCAAGCCGACCTGTTGGGACACGGTGACTTTTTGAAATCCTTCAAAATGGGATCAAAGTGCAGTCGAACATCTGAAGGAAGTGTGGGTGAACGTTTAATTTTCAAAACGGGGCCCAGGCAATTTGTAAGATGAAGAAAACAAGACAAATAGCATTTGATGGCAAAATAATTTATTTCCAGATGTGCAACTGTGAAATGCAAACTTGCTATTTATTAACACATTCATTCGCAGCCCCTTCGCTCCTGGATGTTTTACTGGATTTTGAGGCCCACAGAATATTGTTCTATTGCTATAAAGCATGAAATCTACCAAAAGAAAGTCTTCTTTCATCTGTTTCCGTTATGCAGTAATTAGCATTAGAATATAGCTAAGTTTCATCATTAGTTACAGATCTGTTTAGAACTGTGGGGAAATCCGCTTGTTTTCAACATGGTCTTGGTTGATCTCGTATACTCTGCTGCCACCTGCTGGCCGTTTTTTAGTAACTACCATTGCTTTAACCATTCTCTTCTGTTCAGAGGCTGCATCAAAGCCTTCTGTATGCTCATAAACAAACATAAAGTATAAATACATCTTTGAGACATTTAAACATTTAAAATAGAACGTATTTATACGTTTTTGGGAGCAAATGAGTTAACTCCTGTTCCACATACTCTCTTTTACATATACGTACCGTACTGTGTTGGTGTGTGAGATGTGTGATCTTGTTGCATTTGCTGTCCTAGCCAAGTCAGCTGCTAATATTTCTTCTGCTCAAAAATTGTGCTGCACTGTTGCCATCTCCATGTATCTAGTGGTTGACAAACTTGAATTTCACAGATTAGCTGTCATTGAAGAGACTGTTACTTGTAGAAAGTCATTCTTGTGAATAGCAACATTGTCCCCCCCAAGGTGACCTGGAGGGAAAGGTGAAATGGCTGGACAACTACCAGAAGGTCAAACAGCTGAGAGACGCGCTGGTGTGGCTGCCTGTGTGGGAGCGCGACAAGCGGGCCTTCGTCCCCGAGGTCGGTGATGCCGAACCGCGTTGACCTTGTTGCGCTTTCAAAGACACATAAGATGATCCAATCTAACTTCCTACAACGAGCTCAGATGTGATCTTGTCACAATATGTCAACTTGTAGCTGATATCGTCTTGTCTTTCTTCAGACGGTGAAACATCTGCTGAAGGCCGTGACGCTGGGGAATCTCATTTCTCACAGAAGTCTGCTGCACGAAGGCAAACTGGTGCTCACAGGTCTGCTGCTCGCACGCGTTTTGGCCGAGCGTTTGAAAGATGCTCACGCCGTCTTCCTTTGGCTCGTTTCCAGAGAACGCCAAGCTCATCGACGTCTACCTGTTCCTCTTTGATGAATTTCTGCTCATCACCAAGATGAAGAGAAACAAGAAGGTGTGTAGTTCGCTATTACAAAATTTAAAAAAAAAGAAAAAAAAAAAAAAAAAGGACGTCAAGCTATTTTTATTGGGAACACTTCATATTCTATTGCATCATTACCTTTACTAACAAAAAACAATCATGTATAGTGTAAATATTAGGGGTGTTAAGAAAAAACATCAATTCTGCAATGTATTGTGATTACAGTGCGCAATTCTCGTATCGATTCAACATCATTCAACTTTTGATGGGAATATTCAACACAATGTCTTACTTGGGGCACTTTAAGCGTGGAAGAATGTTATATTAATTGAACATTAATCCTTAATATTTTATTTAAAAGCTCTTCAAACATGAAACAATTTGCAATCTGTTTGTTAAACACTAGCTCAGTTATAAGCATGAAGTGTACATTTTCATACAAATCTTAGTGTACATATACATTACCGTTTACTGATGAGTATTTTCTAAATTTGAGTTAAAAAAATAATAATAATCATCTTGTAGATTTGTATCAGGATCGAATCGTGACCTATAAATTGTTACGGATTGAATCGCCATGTACTAGGCAATTCACACCCCTAGTAAATATGGATTAAAGGTCATTAAAAATCATAAATACAAATAAATAATAAATAGCATAGATAAAAGTAATACAGTTAAAACGATAAAATAAGTAATTAAAAGAAAATACATGGCAGAAACTATTTTTTTTCTTTTACCAAATCAAATAAAAATAGAAATACTTGGGGGGGGAAACACTAGCTGAAACTACATTTTGTGTTTCTAAAAGTAACAATACTTAAAGCTAAAATGTCTTTATCAATTATCATTAGGAAACTTTCAGGGTTCTTTTTCAGTGTGCAGTGTTGTGGTATTGCTGTAGGCTGTACAGAAGGTCAAACAGTTGTTTTGAGATTTGTAGTTTATTATACAATACTTGGTGACTGGTGACCTTTTTGTTTAAAAAAAAAAAAAAAACAAACACAAAAAATCTCAAACTAATAAACTAGTTTTGAGTTTGAGTATTAGTTTTTGTTTTGGGTTTTTTTTCCAACAAAGCATTTTTGGAGAAAAAACACAACAAAAACTTGTTTTAAAAAAAAAAAACAATTGACTTAAAAACAAACTTTAAAAAATGGTAATGAAGAACCCCAAAGTATTTGAACCCTGTTCCAAACACAACTGTACAAGTTGCTCATGTGTGTGCGTGCGTGCGCAGAGGTCCCTGGGACCGGAATCCAACTCCCTGCGCTTGTCACAGAACCTGGAGCTGGAGCAGCTGATGAAAGAAGGCTGCACCTTCACGGTTCTCGACCAGCCCGTCTCGCTGGACCGACTCCAGCTCAGGAACATTGATCAGCTCAATGCCTCAAGTAATAACACGCGTCGATATGCATCTGGGATCATTGTGATGTTTACAGCATTTAATTGATTTTTTATTTTTTATTTTTTTTTAAAGCATCAGGACTGCCTCATTCTTTTATAATTACACACCAGAACCGCTACCAGCAGTGCATCGGTGCGTTCGTCCTGCAGGCTGCGTCGGAGGCTTCTAAGGTAAACGCTGTCGCGTCATATATGTTTGTTTTATTGCAGCGTTTGCTCTAAAACTATGGAGGAGCAAAACTGCCAAAATTCCAAATAAATAATTGACTAAGTACATAAATGACTAAAAGTGAAAATAAAAGCAGATATTAAAAAAATACAATTTGAAAATTATATCCAAAAAATAAATAGAAGTGGAATTAAAAAGAACAAAAAATTGATTTGTATACATTTTTAGTTATTTTTTTTATGTTATTTTCAATTTTAGTCATTTATTTAGTCATGTATTTATTTGGAATCGAAATGTTATTCAAATGAGGGGCTGGTCGTAAGCGATTCTTTTTTTTTTTTTTTTTTTTTTTTTTTTTTTTTTTTTTTTTTTTTTTTTTGGATGTAATTTTCAAACTTTTTTTATATCCATTTTTATTTTCACTTTTAGTCATGTATTTATTCAGTCATTTATTTATTTTGAATTTAGACAGTTTTGGTCCTCCATATAAAACTGGACTGTCGCCAATAATAAAGCTTCATTCGATGCCTTTGTGCCATTTTCTAAAAGGAACTAGTTGGGCATAATATTCATTATCATATTGAATATTTTCCAGAGAGCGTGGCTGTCGAAAATCGAGGAGGCCGTGACGGCCCTGCTGAAGCGGGACTCTCAGCAGGCCCGAGTGAAGAACTCCTCATTATGGTTGGAGTCGTCCCAGATCTGAAACATCCCACTGCACCGGACGCGCGTCACTTCATTAACCCGCGCGCGTCTTCTACGACTTGGCTAGCGCTAGCATATCCAGTACTGTACAGTCCACTGCTACATTAGAGTACCATTAAAGCTTTGCTCATGTAGTACAACTTGTTACTTTGTTTCTCTTCTTACATGAGGAACATTACACCGGCTGTTGATGTGAATTTGGATCATTTTATTCAGATTTACAATGATGCGAACATATAGTGACTGGTATTATTGGTGAGCATGGCTTTTAGGTGTGGATGAGTGGGAATGGTTCTCACTCTACCTCTTTGTCTTATGTACAATGTAAGTGGGTGTGCAGACTTGTGCAACTACATTGTCTCAGGTTCATTTTTATTTCCCCATCTAAAATAATTTCTTTCCCAATTGTGTTCTGCAGGTTATGTCGTACATAGTAGTTTATGTATATACGTAGTTATATAAATATTTCCAGAATTCCTTTGTTAAAATAAACATTTTGGTTTTGTCATAAATGGTATGTTTCACCCAAAAATCTATTCATATGTAATTTAACGTGACGTCGGGATTATGCTGCAAGATGGAAACTTTCCAAGTTTTACAATCCAGACTTCCTGAATCCAGATGTGCCAAGAATTCATTTTCAGCCTGTGGCATTTGCTCTTACTCACACGCTGACATTCCAAACAAAGAATCAGAGCGTGGGAACACGATGTCATGATAAATGTTTTATTTGCGTTCATCTTTGCATGAATTAGAAAATGAACTGATTCAAGTGAGTGTGGAGTACAGCTTCTCTTTCTTGTCTCGATACATGTTGGCCCACCTTGACAGAGGTAATGGCGCATAAAGGCCTTCACTTCCAGCCACCAGATCAAACCGTTCACACCATGAGATATCGTTACGCCGATTAGCATTCTTGACAGCAGGCAGAACAAAGAAGAAAGCAACGGTTCAGTGTCTAATCAACAGACGTGTGGTCGGATAGAAAAAAAAAATATGCACCCACGCAAATTTTACATTTCCTTTCCCTTGTGAAAAGCATTATATAAAGATAATTACGTCAGCCTTTGTAATAACCATTCCAGGGACAGAAATGCTGAATCTTGAGAAAATCGGCTATGAATAGGTTTATGTACTGTGGTCTCTCTGCAGACTATTATGACACATGACGTGAAGGTTGGAATAGCGCTCCCACTCACCTACCAATCTGAGGTAGACATAAAATAACACACACACACACACACAAAAAGTATTTGTGAAACTGAGATGGACACAAGTTGGAGCATGATGCCAAAATGTTATAATTGTACAGCCTGCTTCAGTCCTAAACAAACTAACAAATGATTGACAACTGTGGTCATAAATTAAACAAGGATTTCAATTCTTACAGGCATCAGAGAAAAAACGGGCAATTAATAAGTGCAGGTCGTGCTGTGTGCATCCTGACGTATGACAGCAGTAATTCATCCATTCCAGACAAAAAAAATAAATAAAAAATATGCAGGCATATTTAATGGCTGCATTACCAGTTTGAAGAAAAAAAAAAAACACAAGCACCACCTTATGAAAGATATTAACACGCAAAAATACAAATGTGGCACGTAAAAAGAATGTCACGCAGCGTGCAGTGCTGTGTTAAAAACAATTTGCTAATGTTATTGTACTGAAATACGAAATTGGGTTTTTCCTCTCCTCACATTCTTTGGTCATGATATACAACAATATCAACAAACGCACACACACACAGGCTGCCACACAAAGGCAACATGCAGTAACTGATCTGACATCAGAGCTTCGAAATCTGTCCCAAATGTGGCATTTTACCTTTCATAAATCTAAATCAACACATTAATCTCATCAAAAGCTAAACAGATGGAGGAATTGTGAATAAATAAAAATATAGATACGATTTTGTTTCTTCATTTTATAAGACAAAATAGTCACTTGCATTTACATTTGCGCGGCAGCTGTGCTTTTTCAACATCACTTTTACAGACTGACTTGCCCCAGCGACACCGGCAACGTCTCGACGACTTTTCACGCCACTTTCACAGAAGCAAAAAAACACTGCAGATAAAGAGAACTTAAAAAGTCATGGGAGGCGTTTACTTGCTTCTGTCGCCGCCCGGTGGTCGTTCGCAGAATAAGCAAAAGGCACAAAAACATGTACACGCAACTCCCACGTCATCACGTAACCATGATACTCGCAGGTTTCTCGTCACACCGCTGGGTCTGTCCTTTTTGGTGCGCATCTCACATGAATACGACAACTTGAGTTTTGTTTGTTTGTATTTTTTCCCCTTGAGAGTCAATTCAGCCTTGCAGCTCCTCGAAGCACGTCTCGCACACCCGCACGGGTTTTTTGGAGGACGGCGTCAGGGCGTTCCTTGACGAGCACTCGCCGCAGAAGATGTTGCCGCAGTGTCGGCAGTGGTGCTGCAGGAACAAAATCACAATCAGTTGGGAAGTCAAATGTAATTAGTACGCTGCAAACTGAAACTACAAAAATAAACATTAACATCTCTGCAAGTGACCATAAAAATGAGTTACCTGAAACATTTTTTTTTTCAGTCCGATTTAAGGTTTTTACAGTTAACAAAAACTAACAAATTAACATTTTTGTTAATGAAATAAAATAAAAATATGTTTTTAATAGGGGTGTCAAAATGAGTGCGTTCATTTTTAGTTAATTCAAAGTTCCTTTAACGCCACTATTTTTTTTACGATGCGATTAATGACCTTCCCTTTAATTGTAAAGCCTGTACTGTAACTTTAGCAGTTATATTGTATTTTACAATTTTAATAATATGCAGAATTTCACGTTACTTCATGATAAAGATTAGATAGCTCTTAATATGAAAAGAAAAATGCACTGAGCTGTCACCGTCTTACAAATGCAACTATGCCATCTAGTGGCAAAAAAATGACCTCAACACAAACCAATATCACACTCATTTTTTCAGTACAGTACATCTCTTTAATTTTAACTCAATTTTATGAATTATGAAAATATTGCATCAATGACTAAAAGATGCAGCCATATTTCTATTAGTTTAACATTTTTCCACTTTATTTAAAAGTATGAAAACTTTTATTGTGCATTTTATTGTACATTTAGAACAGAAATAAAATTTTCGATTAATCGCCAGTTAACTACTGAAGTCATGCCATTAATTACGATTACAAATTTTAATCACCTGACGCCCCTAGCTTTTAATAAAACAAAAACAAACTTGCTGTCTACTGAAAATGACATCACAGTGGCTCAGGGCTCCGGTAATGACCAATCACAGCTCAGCTTACAAACATCATGTGATTGATTGTTACCTGAGCAACTATGATGTCATTATCAGTCAAAGGCAGGTGACAAAATGGCTGCCCCTTAGCTAGCTAAAAACGGGTGGATTTTGCTGCTTAAATCATATTCCACAAACACAATATTAATCAGAATGCTGCGTGTAGACTAGTGGGGGTGCACAGAACATATTAGTGTCAAGAAAAATTTGACAACTATTTCGTATTAGCTTTAGAATTGCCACAGTAACAGCATGGTTGGACCTCATTATATTGCGCAATCGGAACGTGGCTGGTCGGTGTGCGGTTATCAATGATTCAGACTTATCTGAACTTCCTTTTTACCTTCCTGACAGTGACGGAAAAGCCTTTCCCGCACGCCATGCAGTTCTGCACCTCGTGGTCTTCTGCCCACTTCCTGGTAAGACTCTGGGACTGCTTAATCTTAAGAAGCAAACACAGCAGATGTGACGATTTGGATCTCGTATGCGATGTGAGGCGTCAGCGGTGGTCCGGGTGGTCTGCGGCTCCCTAACCTGGAGGGACTGGTTCTCTCGGCCCAGCTCTTGCATGGCTGCCGTCGTGTCATCCATTTTGCGCCTCAATTCCAACACCTTGGCCTGGAGCTTCTCGATTTCTCCTTCGCCCTTCACGCACCTGTGGCAGAAAATGGATGGATGGTTGATTTGAAGCAGTAAACAAACGTGCCTTTCATTGGACGCACCTCTCCAAGAGCGCACGCCTCTCATCCTGGTTGTGTTGGACGGTGGCCTCCAGCACGGCGATCTCCCCCCGCAGCTCGTCCGTCTGCTTGTCCAGCTCGGAGACTCGCCTCTGGCTGCCTTGCCACTCCCTCTTCAGCGTGGCCACGTTTTCGTTCAGCGCCGTCACCTGGACACCCAGTTTGGCCTCCGCTTCCTCGCCTCGCTTCACCTGCTCGTCTTTGGCTCGCTTCTCAGATGCCTGCGAGAGGAGGTGACAATGCTCCATGATTTGTTTCTTCTTCCGTACATTAAAGTTTGAAGGAAAAAAAGAAACCCGTTTCTTCTTCGGTGGTTGCTTTAGGTCTATCCTTGTGCACTGCTGTTGATAATAGCGCCTCCAATGGTGCATCAGTGCAAATGCAGTTAAAATGCATTCCTGCTGAGCTCAAGCTGGAGGTGGGGAGCAAATGAGGTGGAGGTGGCCGCCTCTGAATTTTGTACACAGGAAAAACCCTAAGTACTCAGAACGGCCGATACTGGTATTAGCTGCCCTCTTGTGGCCGTCTTACGATCATAACTCAAAATTAGAAGAAGAGAAAATTGCCATTAATTCAGTGCTTCTCAATTACTTTCTCTCATGCCCCCCTAGGAAGAACACATTTTGTGACCCTGCAACTACACTTTCTATAAATGGTACAATTTGTCTATAAAATTGTTCTAAGTACACCTGTGTATAACGTTGTATAGCCTTAACATTAAATAAAACAAAAAAAAGCAATACACATCTGATGAATAACTTTAATCATCACTTAAACTCCCTTCATACATTCTGACAATGAGCGTGCCACTGCCACCTACTGTACTGGATGTGAAATTACACTTAATTCTAATATAGCTAAAAAAACAAAAAAACAACAAAAAAAACCTTGCTCCCACACTTTGAGAAGCACTGAATTAATCTCATACATTTTTAATGAAAAATGCTATATTGGGATATATAGGTCTTTCTGTAAAATGGTCTGTTTTTTTTAAAATGTAAAATACTAGTGGTATCGATGACTACTCAAAAGTTGAGTACTCACCTGGTAACGGTCTGACAAAGTGGTTTTGAACGACGAACATTTCTAATAATAACCTTTACAGATATGCTAATTTTTGTTAGCACATCATTGGGTTTTCCCATTATATGTTCCCATTATATTATGAAAAACAGCTGTCTGTTCCTTTTTTCTTCAGGAATGTTATGGAATTGTCTCCTTTTTTTTTTTTTTGATGGCGAGAGTGATAAAAGTTGCTTAGGAATAGTTTGAAAATTTCAAGAAAGCTTTAATAAGTTTAAATGTCTTTAAAGCATGTGGAAGGGGTCAAACAAGGGGGAAAAAATGATATCGTGTTTCTATTCACTCATTGCAGGTGGGTCTGGACATAAAACTGCAGGACTTTCTTGAGTGGGCTTACCAGCTGATCTTGGAGCTCTTTGGTTTTGGCGAGAAGCTGATCCTCTCTCTGACTCCTGCTGTCCCTGGTGGTCTGGTGCTCGTTCTGTTCCCGCTGGAGGGCGCCCTGCGCAACCTCCACCTGGCCCTGCAGCTCCAGTTTCTGCTGGATCAACAGCTGCTTGGCTTCCTGCAACTCTCGCAGCTCCTGAAGCGCAACACAAACGCCAACAACAATCTTGAGGGATTTGCATATGTTCATTGTTGTCGGTGGCGTCACTCGCCAATCTCTGTGATCACGCAGCTTTAAAACGGATTTACATTGCGCGTCTAAGCGGCCAATTCTGATTTTGACATTTGAACCATGTTGTAATTCCAGTCTTAGACACATTTCACGACAGCTTTGTAGAGCTGAACGGAATCCATGTATTTAAAGCGTGACGCTTCAAATACTTGTTTACCTAAATGATGATAGTAAGGCATTTACCAGGAATCTATACATTTCAAAGAAGAGAGAATTAAAACAGTCACTGTTGTGTGGCGAGTAAAAGAAACAGGACTCATCATTTACCGCCTCTTCAACTTTCCTAATACAGTCAAACCTCGGTTTTCGAACATAATCCGTTCCAGAAGGCTGTTCCAAAAGCGAATTGTTCGAAATCCAAAACAATTTACCCAAATTAAATTAGCGCAGTTAAGCTAGAGTCATTTCGAACATCACTTCCGGTATACACTCTTATTGTGAAATTAAATGGTCACACTTCCAGCTTCGGGCTTAGCATAGCAGCGCAACATCAATTTACGAGTGCTATGTGGTAACGTGCGGATGAGGAAACACCGGCCAAACATTCGTAACAAACATTTTAGAAGGAACAAGCTATAGCTGATTCTGACAAGAAGGTTACAGACAAGAAATAAGGACAACAGGATCCACCAGTCATTGACGCACACGCTAGCGCAAGACTTCCTGCTGCTATTGCTGCTGGCGAAGACTGATTCTGTTCAAGCGGCCACACGCACGAACGCAAGGGTAAGTTGTGTCACGTAAACTCGCTTTCCAATGAACAGACTACAAATTATGCAAATTAGGATTCGTCTAAGTTACGCAGTTAAAGTTGAACATATAAGACTTAAGGAATAGACAGCTTTGTAGCCTTTTCTACACTCGGCGAGTGAGTCGCGTTCAGGTACGCTCGGCTATTTTCAGTTGAAAGCCGATTTTTTGGTCGAGGTCTGAGAGATAAAATTCTCTAATTTTCTGGTCGAGAACAGAAGCGTTCGAAAACGGAGGTTTGACTGTAATGGTAAGGACACAACAGTCCATATCGGAACAAACTGGCCAGGAACTGACCTTGTCACTCTTCTCTGTTCGCGTTTTCATCTCTGTCGTCAGCCTGCTGTTGTTTTTTTCCAGGTTGCTCTTGGCTTTGAGCAGCTCCTCCGCTTTGCTCCTTTCCTTCTCCAAGTCCACCTTAACTTGACCCTGAACAAGCGTCATCAAGCAGAGGTTTTACTTTGTAGCTGCAAATCGTCGCCCTTCATGTTCCCGAATTAGTGAAAGCGGACAGATGCTGTGCATACACCAACCTCTTACAACAATATTACGGAATTAAATTGTAAGAAAAAGACAGAACACGTCCGGTCTAGCCCAGTATTTGCTTGTTTGTCAAATGTCTCACCTGTTGCTTCTGAAGATCTTTCAATGACTTCTCCTGCTGTTGGAGTCTCTGATCTCGACTGCTTAGCTCCTGTTCCAGAGAACTCCGGCTCTTCTTTAGCTCCTGGATCTGATTTTCTAAGGCAGTCTGATGGGTCTGGTTAGCCGCCAGCTCTTCCTGGTTCAAACGTAGCTTGTCCTCGGATACCTACAATAAGGGAAATATATAACTGGTTAAAAGTAGTGTGTGATCCAACTATAGTTAAGGTGATTTTTTTTTTTTTGGCCTACAAAAATTCTCCAGATTTTACTTAGCACTTATCTTTTCAGCCACTGTTTATACACTAATCAGGCGCTTTACAGTACATGTCAATGATTACGTTTTCATGCAGTCAATACTCGGGTTAAGGTCAAAATTCCGCTTTCTGAAACACTCAGGAGCTGTTTACATGCGTGAGTATACATGCTTATCGTGCTCAATTGGAAAACATGATTGAAACCGCAACATATGGACAATGTCATTATGCAAATAGACTTTAAACTGTCTCTGTTCAATAAAACACATTATATTCATGTCACTCACCATGCTAAATAAAGTTGTTGATTTCCTCCCCGCTCCAAAAGCGTGGTGCACAGATTTACATAGTGTCATGGCATTTTCACCAGAGAGAATATCGTCAACATGTCGCAAAGAAATCAATGTATCCAGCAAGGCAATTTTAGCTAGTGGTTTTGATGCCACGCATACGAGTCGCTTCTGTACTCCAAAGACCAAGATTCCATGTGAATAGAGCTTGTGGAACAGACAAACCAATGCCCCGTTCAATAGCGGTATTCCGAATGTGTTTTTATGAACAATTTAAGTTATGAACGTGGAAATACAGGGGTCTTATTCAGGTTCCAGAATAGGAGCATCGTCGGGTTTTTGCAGATTTAAATAGCCTTTTAAAACCCCCTGAATATTAAAAGGATTTCTCTGTATGGAAACATACTCAGTAATTATTGATTGGTTGTGATTTCACTCAATGTGTTGGCAGTCAATTAATGTTACCATAATGCAGGTCTTGTATAGTTGTTCTGGCATGCAACATCTGTGATTATTTTCCCCATTTGTTTCTAGTATTATTGTGATAATGCTGATAGTCATAATTACTGTGAAATGAAATGCCATTCTGATTCATTTCTACTTTCAACTGTTCAGAACAGATTTCAGTATAGCCCAGGATGAACCTACTTTGAGGTCTTGCTGTAGTGCTGAAAGCTCAGATTCTTTGCCGTACAAGTCAGACTGGATCTTAGTGAGGCTTTCGCGACTTTGCTCTAAGGCCTTCTGCAGTTCTGCTGTCCGGCTCCTCTCAGAAGTCAGCTGCTGGTTGACTTCTGTCGCCTGCTGCCTCAGTTGGCACTCATCCTCCACCTAGACGAGACGATCCCATTTAGTAACGTGTGTGTTTATAAACACTCGGAAGATGACCAAAACCACAGTGTCAACTTGATGGCTCACATATACCACAATGATTTTTGTCGAATGCCTACTTTTTTATCGCTGGCTTTCTGTAATTCTGCCATTTGTCCCTTGAGTTTCTTCAACTCCTCCTCATAACTTCCCGTGGCCGTCTTAAGTTGCGCCTCCAGCTTCCCCAAGTTTTGGTCCTTCTCCCTCTGCACTTCCTGAGACTTTGCGTTCTGCTGTTCCAATGATGCCAATTGCACTTTCAGCTTCTTCTCTACCTGACATTTAAGGAGAGACAAAAGTAACATTAAAAAAAATAATAATCTGAGACACGTACAGAGGTATTTTCATCCACATGTAGGTTGCTGTTCTGAACACCACTTTTGGCAAACTCCAACCAAGCTGAAGATTTTTTGTTTTTAACTATTGGTTTGTCTTCACTGCATTCAGACTGAGAAAATAGAGATTTTTCCATGATGCAACTGTGACTTGGAATACACATTACACAAGCGGTAAATAAAATAAAATAAAATAAAATAAAATAAAATAAAATAAAATAAAATAAAATAAAATAAAATAAAATATAAAGCTGCTATTTCTTAGACCCTATATAGAGTGCTGATGATAATATCAATCTAGGAATCAGAATCATCAGAATACGGAACCATTTTTTTTTTCCTCTCTCCTGCATTTTCACTGTCCAAAATACAATTGCTAATTTGTTTTTATGTGGGCAGAGATTTTTATAAACCCTGCTCTGTGTTGATGTACAGTGAAGTCCCATTCATCAGGTGTATGAAACATTTTCTACATTTCTACTCACTCCGCACACTTTCAGCACATTTAAAACACACTTTTCAACATACAAGGACATTACAGTAACTATATTGTAAGAATTAGGGCTGGGTATCGATTCAGATTTCCAGGATCGATTCGATTCACAAGGGCCCTATTCGATTCAATTCACGATTCACAACGATTTTCGATTCATTTGAGGAATTCATGCAGCACCTATTTTAGACAGTCAAAAGTACCAGTGCTGCAAATAGTAGAAACTTCTTGCTGTAATTTAATGCATTAGTAAAAATATGAATATTTACATTAAGAATTGAATCCATTGCAGTTACATTAATACTCTGTTTTATTTACCATGGTCTTATAAAAACAATAAATAATTATTTAAATAAATTATAACCACAGTACAGGCTGTGTAAAGAAAGTGACAAAAAACACTGACACTCACGACATTCACGTTGTTGTTTTTGTGCAAATGTTCCAGTGGTGGTTGAGGGGAGGGGGTGGGTGGGGAGATGATCGATACTGGCTTCGTGTAAGTGACACGGGCTTGGTAGCATTTGTTTGTTTGTGTTGGATGTGTCGTGTGTGTGTGTGTTGGGGGCGGGGTCGATATATTGCTACATGGTTTTATGTATCGATATTGGGATATGAAAATGCGTATCGATACGATCTCGATATATCGATATTTTGAACCCAGCCCTAGTAAAAACCCATAAAAGATTGCTTAGAAACATAATGGCTGCCAAGCAGGATGCAAACAATGAGCCCCGATATAGCGGTGAAACACATTTTTCAAAAACATACGTGTGGATACGACCTTTTCAGTACTTACCTCTCTCATCTTCTCCAATTGTTGCTTAGATTCCATCATTGCCTTGTTGATGCTCTCATTATTCCTCTGAAGGTCGCCTCTTGCCTTTTCATAGGACTTTTCCTATGAATAGAAGACACACTTGAGGCAAGGAAAAAGTGACAAGTTTTATTTATTTAATATTTTGGGTAGAATAACAGAGGGTTTCTTTTTAAATGAGTGGCTGATTGGAACTATCCCAAACTTCTTAAACAGTAACTTAACAGGAAGTCAGACTCTTGCTCCACCCCTCACTGAGATTTGAAATCGGCGATCAGAGGGGGTGTTGCCTGGACGACCGTTGGGTCATGAATGGGAAGAGGGCTGGGCATTGTCTGACAAGCTGTGATTGACAGCAGCAACTCGCTAAGAAGGCGTTTAAGGAGGCGTGTCCGAGAGCCGGTGGGTGGTGTGGATGACTATGCCACGATTCACAAGTAACGTAGTCTGCAACTTCTCATGTAATGAGGGCACAAACAGCCAAATTGTGTTCACCTTTGCCCCAAATTTAAGCTTTTAACAAACATGCACTAATATGTAAAAAAAAAATCACCAGGACATTTAGACAGCATTTATAGTTTATACAGTTTGTTAGCAAAAAAATGTGGTTTAGTGCTACCCTTTAAGTTGCTATAACTGTCCTCATCTCTTTGCCTCTCACCTATATTAACTGATACGTTTTTAAGTACTTTGTCCTGCACTCCCAAAAAGGTATTTATATATTTTTAATGTTTTTATTTTTTTAATGATAGAGCATATAGAAGGCTTTGATAAAGCTTCTGACATGAAGAGGTCGCTTAAAGCAATGGTAGTTGTTACGAAAAACAGTCAGCAGGTGGCAACAGAGTATAAGAGATCAACCAGGACCATGTTGCAACAAGCTCTTTTTCCCAGTTTTCAACAGGTTTGTGAACATTCTAATGCTTATTGCCTCAAAACTGATAAAAAACAATTTAAAAAAAACAAAACGTTTTTTTCCTGATGAAAGAAGAGACTATTCTTTTGGTAGGTTCCATGTTTTTCTAGCAATAGAACAGAATATTCTCTGGACCTTGCAAAATCAGTCAAAATCCAGTAAAACAGCCGGGAGCCAAGGGGGTTGCTTCAGTGAAAATGGCTACGAGTGAATGAGTTAAATGACAATTAAAAGTGACCATTTAATACTGACAAAATGCTCAGTTTCAGAAACAGTAAAGTCTCAAGTTCAAGTACACTTCTAATTTCTGCTACAATAGAATTGAATCAATGTTAAGTGGGGCAAAGGAAATATTTGGCAGCATCTGGACATCAGGGGAGTATCGTGCCAACTGCTGACATCATGCACCTGTCAGTAGCCCCTTTTATACAAAAGGGAATGTCCCTTCCACTGCTTCAAGTGTTTGTGCAAGTAGACAATTAATAAACTGGAACTGACCTTTTCCTCCATGGCTGCCTTTTGAGTCTTCCTCTCAGTGTCTAGTTGACTTTGACATTCTTTCAGGGCCTTTCGGGTCTTGCCGAGGCTTTCTTGTGTGGCGGACAGCTCTTTCATTTGACCGTCTTTCTCCTGTTGGGCCTTCAACAAGTCTGCAGCAAGGCTTTTTGCTTTCTTGTCCCATTCTGCATGCTGAGCCTTCCCTTCTTGAGTCATCTTGGCCACATTGAGCTCAAGAGTAGCTTTGACCTGCTCACAGCACTCCAACTGTTTCTGGATGTCACTCAAAGAGGAGCTCTTTGTCTTCATTTCCTCTTGAAGTGTCATGTTCCTAAATGGGGCAATATTTAGGAAAGGTCATTTGTTAACATTAAATGAAAATGACCAGCACAAAATAATACATACGTTTGTTGTCATGACCAGTTTTGTTGGCACGTTGGTCTACATACAGTATGTTGTTAAAATCATACAACATTAATTTCTGGAAAATTATTGTACGGACCCCCAGGTTATGGCTCGCAGATCCCGGGTGCTGCGGGCACCCCAGTTTGTGAATCATCCACCCATATCCATACTCACGCTGCTTTTTCATTGTCCAGCAAAAGCTGCAGCTCCTTCACTTTCTGTTTGACCTCCGAGGCCTCCTTGTGCAGATTCTTCTTTTCTTGTAGTGTTTGATCCCTTGCAACCTGCAGCTCCGCGACCTGCGCTTCCAGTTTCTGAGAAACAAGCACATCCGTTTCAGTGAGTTGTCAGATCCATCGGAGGCAGTTAACACTGACCTTATTGAGTCCCTCCAGCTTCTCTCCATGTTGCTCCGAGGCCAGAAGTTTGTCCTTGTATTCCTTGAGAGCGGCTTCCAGCTGGCTGCACTGCTCCTGCCTCTCCTTGAGCCTCTGTGCTTGCTCCGCCACTTTCTTCTGAACTTTAACAAGCTCCTTCACAATATAGCATTCATAACAAAGACATTAATGAAGTCCTTATTTATTTATTTTTTATGGGTGTCAAAATTATCGCGTTACTATCACATCACAATTTTTTTAACGCTCGATTGACGACCGCCTCTTATTTGGAAAGCCTCTACTAAGGGAATCCAAGTCACGACACAGCAGAAACTTCAAAATTACCCAATAGAAATGCACGGTACTACACTGGAGCTAAAACAAGCAATGTTTAAAAGGCAGAATGTTAGCATGGAGGAGCCATTTGGACTGTGTAGCACTACCACTGATTCCCTGCTTTGAAAGAACGCACTTGGTTAGCCGTTACCAATGAGCTAGGTTGGTCCAGCTCTCCAAAAGGTGTCCATGGGCACTCTCAAACCCCAGTGAGAGACGAATGGACGTCGTCTTGTCAGTTGGAGTGACCCCAAGCCATATGATCTTTAGATGTGATACGTATTTTATTCAGCAACTCCAGAAAATAGCTCGTAATTGTAACACATAATTGTGCTGATTGCTCGCTTGCAGTAAAGCGGTGTCACTTTACAATCAATGCGCATCCGAGAACTTAACAAAATAAAAGCGTTCAACGTCGTGAAAAGGAGTCACTACAGCACAATTTAGCAGTAATAAATTAAATAATAATGCATTTATTGGAGGGGTCTGGCGTCAAGTTGTATTTTACAATTTTAAAAATGTACAGAAGTGCAAATTATATGTGTTATAAGTTAGATGTGCAAGTTACTTGATGTTAAAAATTTGATTAATTAATATGAAAGAACACAACGATCATTTATGGTCCGTTTCCAGTAAAGTCGCAATAATTTTACAATGCACAATCGTATTGAAATTGAACTGTGCAGAATTTCACAAGTTACTTCATGTTAAAAATTAGTCAGCTCATAATATGAAAAGGAAAATGCACTGAGCTGTCACCATTGTCTTACAAACGCAGTTATGCCATGTAGTGACAGAAACATGATCAACACAAATCAATGTCACACGTTTTTTTACAGTAGAGTACCTGTTTTTAATTTAATTTAATTTTTTTGTAGAAATTGTTATGAAATTACTGATTCAATGATTAAAAATGCAACCATATTTCTATTAGGTTAACACTTCTTCCCACTTTTATAAGAGTATGAAAAATTAGAAAAAAATATTGTACTATTATAATTTAGATATAAAATGTGTGATTAATCAGGAGTTAATTATTGAAGTCTTGAGATAAAAAATTTTAATCGACTGACACCTCTGCTTTTTTTTTTCTTTTTTTCTTTTTTTTTAAAAAAAAAAAAGCCTAACACAAGATTAGATTTAAAACCATTGAAGCACAAGTAACCTGCTGCTTGTCCTGCAGTGCATGCTGGGCAGACTCCAGGTTGTTCTCCAGGTTGGCCTTCTGTGCAGTCTTGGCCGCCTCTGTGGACAGCAACGTCTCTGTTTTTGCCTTCAGCTGGTGGAAAGCAGGCCAAATACAAAAGGAGGAATTTATCCAGAGCTGCCCTTCAAACTAAAGAGGTACCTCGGCCAATAGCTACCTGGGAGTCCAGCTGGGTCACCTTCCCCTTGCTGTCTGCCAGCTGAGCAGTGAGCTCAGTGACAGAAGTCTCCAGGGTGTGGGCTCGGTCCTGGGATGAACGCAGGAGAGTTTTCTGCTCCTGAACCTGTTTATGCAGATTGTCCTGGGCCTGCTTGTTGCTCTCAGATTGATTCTTCATCTTGTCTGTCAACTGGATTACCTTCATATCGAGAAAACGAGAATGTTAACTCACTTGCTCCCAAAAACGTATAAATATGTTCTATTTTAAATGTATTAAGTGTCCCAAAGACGTATTTATACGTTTTTTATGTTTGCTTTTTTTTTTTTTTTTAATGCTAGAGCATACAGAAGGCTTTGAAGTAGCCTCTCAACTGCAGAGAATGGGTGGGACAATAATGGTAGTAATTACAAAAACGGCCAGGAGGTGGGAGCAGAGTATAATAGATTAACCAGGGCCATTATGAAAACAAGCTATTTCCGCACAATTCTAAGCAGATTTGTGAATTGTGATGACTTAGCTAAATTCAGTTCGTTCGTCCTGGTGAGTGGCATGCCCCAGATTGTCCTTGCATGTAAATGAGCCAATTTAGTTAGTTAATTTGGTAAATACAGTGCATAGCCACCAGCAGTTGTCAGTGAATAAAAAGGAAGGAGAAAGGAAAAACTTCAAACAAGATGGTTATTATTCCATTCTGCCACTAATTTCTCATTTTCTTCCTTGATAACTGGACATTGTCGGTGTGAGTATGTCACCCCACTTACCTGTTCCTGAAGTGTGTGGTTTTTCTCTTTGAGTTGATTGAGCAAAGCAGTCTCTCCCTCCCCGGCTTGAATTTTGGCACACAAGTCTTCTCTCTCAGTTTCCAGCTGGGTCACAATGTCTTTACTCTTCTGCAGCAGGGCCTCCAAGTTTTGGATCTTCTGGTCCTTATCTCCAATCTGGCGTAATACCTGCTCCAGGTCAGTCTACAGCAATGAGAACCCATGCGTATCAGGAATGTAATTTTGAGCAAATTTCACATTCACATCAAGTAATGGTTAATGGTAAGACAAAGCAACACCTTGATGGCTCTCATTCTAATGGGAATGTCTATTTCTATATACTGAATTGTACTCAGGCCAAAGCCTGATATAAAGATAATGATACATTGTTATTTTTGAACCAAGTAGCAATATTAAAATGAGTGGAGGAACTTCATTTCAAAGCATATTCTCCTGTTTACGCTTACGTCCATTTCTTATGCGTCTTTCTTGCACAGTTGAAGATGCCGTGACTATCCCATCCAGACTTCTGACACACCCACCATGCGTAAACTAGAAATGTTTGAACAACCACCAAAGAGGCGTGATTCAGTGAAGTATGGGTGGCCCTAATTCCTGGATCGTGGAATTTTCACAATTTTCAAAGTAGCATAATAAGCATTCCTAGCCTATAAATGGAAGTATTTCTCACATACACTTAATCATGACTTTATTACTGTATGGGCGTAGTGCGGCACGTTCCGACTTGACACATTTGGGTTATGTCACCGCCATTGGACAAAGGTGTAGGAAAGCGAGGACTCCCTGTATACTTGTTTGGGGAATTCATAGCCACATGGCAAAGCTGAAGGTTAACTCATTCACTCCCAGCCATTTTCACTGAAGACAACCCCCTCCGCTTCCGACTGTTTCACTGGATTTTGACTGAATTTGCAAGCCCCAAGGAATATTGTGTTCTATTGCTATAAAAACATGGAACCTACCAAATGAAAGATTAGAGTCTCTCCTTTCACCAGGGGCAAAAAAATGATGTTTCTATGTGTTTCAGTTTTGCACAATTAGTATTAGAATATAGCTAACTTTTAGAATTATTCACTAACCTGTTGAAAACACTGTGAACAAGAGCTTGTTGCAAAAGGCACCTGGTTGATCTCTTATACTCTGCTGGCCATTTTTTGTAATAACTACGATTGCTTTAAGCGACCTCTTCAGGTCAGAGGCTGCATCAAAGCCTTCTGTACACTCTAGTATTAAAAAAATATATACATTTTTGGGACCATGGCAATATTTAAAATAGAACATGTTAATGCATTTTTTGGGAGCAAATGAGTTAAATAAATAAATAAAATCTTTTGATTCTTGTGCACTATACCTGTGACTCGCGGAGTTTGCCGTTGGTGTTTTGCTGCAGTGCTTGCAGCTCCTGGTGCTGCTGCTTGGCTTTCTCCAGCTGGTGCTGCAGGTCTGTGTTCTTACTGGAACTTTCCTTGGTCTACCAGGAAACAACGTCTGTATTTTTTAAACTACATTTCACATCACTTATCAATGTATTCATTTACCCATTTCTTTTGAATACATGAGTGAATGAATACAAGACTACTTGAACTTACAGTAGTAGTATGCAGCATTTCGGTTGATATTAATCTCATGTCTACCTGTTCTTCAGCACGTGAGAGTTTAAGCTGCAGGTCGGCTGCTTGCTGCTCTCTGTCCTTCAGTTTCTCCCCGGAGAGCTGCCTCTGTTCTTTCAGACGACCTTGCAGCTCACCCACTTGCCTCTCTGCCTCCAGTAGTTTTGTATGAAGCTAGACAGCCCACAGGGAGAACGATTACATCAGAGAAGACTCTTAATTTCTCTCACATGATTAATTAAGTCTATTTATAAGATGACAATTGCAATGATGTGGAACCTTCGTGCAATTGGCTGCTTTTAATGAGCCATTTGTGACCCATCATCTTGGAAATTCATCCCAAATTGAATCGTAGCAGGATGCAAAAAAAATGACCGTAGCTTTGATAGGTTGGACTCACCTGACTGATTTCAGTCTGTTGCTGAGCACCTTGGCTGTCCTTCTCTTCCCTCTGCTGTTCCAACTGTTTTCTCTCGACCTTCAGTTCAGCATGCTTCACCTCCAGGTCTGTAATCTCACCCTTCAACTTGGCCATCTCCTCAGCTTTCTCTCCAAGCTCTGCATTCGCTTTCTGCAGGGACGTTTCAGCTCCAGCGGCTCGGGCCTGGAGCTCCAGAATTTCCCGCTCTTTCTCTCTCAGGCTATGCTGGGATGACTTTTTGGCATCCTTCTCTGTCTTTAGTTGCTCCTCCAGCTGCTGATACTCCTTTTCCTTGCGTCCCAGTTTTTCAGAAAAACTCTGGAAGGAGGAGACATACAGAAGACAAGATCATGGAGATAAGAAATTGTGGTTGTTAGTTAAAAAAAAAACAAAAAAAAAACAAACAAACAGATTTAAAGCCCTGACACAACTATTAAAGAAAGAAAAAGATACAGTACGTGCATATTAGTGCTGTCACTGTCCAATAGTTTTAACTTAAATTTATTTAAATCTGAAATAAGCATGAAAATACTGTTTATTTTTCTCAAATAATGTGTTCTTTTTTTTTTTTCTTTAATTCGGCTTGTAGCATAAAATAGACAGCCAGGAAACACATTTATGCCTCCTCTAACGTAAACTAGGGGAAAGAACTGACCCATAACCACTTCAGAGTAGTGTGGCTTTTCTAAGATAAGGTTTTACGACAGCATACTGTATGTGTAACCTGTCACTCACTCTTGTTTTAGGGCAGATTACAACATATGAGGACTCCAGTTGTCCTTTTACACAGAATGTCTAAATGGTTCAGAAAGTGTTGTGTTCTTTTATTCCCCATCTCCATGCAGCTTAAAGAGTTCCTTTAGGTTTGCTAGCTAGCTAACTTTGCATTGCAAATCATGCAATTAGGATGCCGACTTCCATCACTCAACTCAATGACTATTATAAAGCATCTGTGGCACATTACCTGGCTTAGTTGTTGAACATTATTCAAGTCACTCTGTAGCTGGTGGATCTGCTGTGTATAGACAGCTGCTTCCTGTGGACCCTTCTCCAGCTCCGCTTTCAGTTGTGATATAGTCATCTGCAAGAAAAGTTGGAGAAAGGCATTAGAACCCTTTTGTACCGAAACAGAAAAGTACCAGCAGTTTGTGATATTGAAGAACATTTAAAAAAAACAAAAAAAAAACATGGAAAACCAACCAGACGTTTGATGGATACTGTAAATAGGAAAGGCCGTGTGGAAAGAAAAGTTATTTCACGAATACACAACTCAAACGGTCTTTACCTCCAGTTTACGAATCTTGAGGAAAGAATGAGATTTGGTGAGTTGTTCGGTATGTGGATGCAAAGGAGAAAGGGGAGGAAAATGTAGACAAAAGGTAAGCCACAATACAACAACAGTCACCGCCAGCTGTTTCAAAGACACACAACAGACTGAAATCACCACAATTCATTTCATACTGACCTATTGGCAGCAATAATTTCCAACATGTACATTGGAATACATCAACAACATACAAATGATGACCAAAGTAGGAGGTATCATGGTTGTAACCACACATTCGTACTGATATTGCTATAGGTAAGTCAATCACTACTTTATGCACATATACATAACGATTGTTTAGTCTAAGTTGTGTTGCAAGCAATGCTTTGAGTTATGACAACTAGATGGTGCTTCTTTTCAAAAAATAATAATGCAAAACATCATAGACAGGTTAGCAAAGCAGGCATCAATGTCGCTGTGAGATAAATATTTGAACACATGCAGAAAGACCTGCGAAAAATGTCTATTTCTACTACTTAATCTTCTGCACAATTAAATATGCATGTATGATACTGCCACCTAGTGGCCAAGGTGTGCACAGTAGAAGGAGGAGTACAATGTGCACTGAATTAAAGAATGATAAAACAGTTTGTTTGCATTTTATTGTTGCTACTGTATGTTTTCATACAGAAAAATCCTGTAGCGCTGATGTAACTTTTTTTTTTTTTTTACAACACAAAACTGCTGTTCAGTGAGTGCGACCGAAATCCAAACGTACAGAAAAACAGAGTGGCAATGTGTTGCAGCTAATTGGCTGCGTAAGGATAAGAGAGCTGATAAAATGTCCCAATCTCACCTCTGAGGAAGTGAACTTAGCCTGCAGCTCCTCATAGTGGTTTCTGAGGCGCTCAGACTCCTCCTCTCTCTCGCGAGTCATGCTGTCCATTAATGTCTGCACCTGCACAAGCTCCTTCTGCAGTACCTCAACATCTTCCACTCCCGGACGCTGCAGCTAAAAAGCAGTGTAAAGGCAGTTAGCACCAAAAATATAGCCGCACGTTCATCATTTGCACTACAGCTGTATTGCCAATTTTAAGTCAAATATTTATTACATGTTGTTGTTTTTTTTGTTTTTTTAATTTTTTTTATAGTACAGTGGAGCTTCGATTTAATGGACCAGGGACCAGTGGACTAAGGATTTAAAGGATTGGTCCACATATTTCTGGTTTGAGACACTGTTGACACAGATATACAGAACAGACTAGAGCAAGCTAACAGACGCACCTGTGACGGCCATGTTGCCAATGGCTATGTTCGCTTCAAATGCAATGTATAAGTTATATGTGGCAACCATGTTAGCTATGCCAACAGTCAAAGGCAAGTACAGTAATGAAAAACATGAACATTAGCTTAGCATCCCTGCAGGCATGCTGCTCAAAAAGAGCATGTTGTTTCCACTACCGGTGCTAGTACTGCATTGTGAATTCTAGGGGACAAAAATGAATGTAACAGGCCGATGCGTGTCTCATTGTTTGTAATTTACTGAACAGTTATGGTTCATCTATAAGTCAAACTGAATTTCATGACATCACACGCGTTTGCCATTGACATCACTCACGTTCCGCGCGACACACCAGGTGCATTGAAAGACTACTTACACAGTAGGACATTTCAAACTAAACATTAATAAGAACTTCAAATATCAAAACAATGTGGGTTTTCAATCTATAAAAGCTGACAAAGTAAGAATAATTGATGGGGGTGAAGTTACTTGACATTTTACTCCATTACAATAACTACTTCATCTGGTCACTTACATTACAATAACGCAAATTAATGTCAAACATTAACTGCCCAAAGGCTTAAATAATAATTAATTACTACGTACTGCATGCAGAGTAAGAATAAGATGTGTGGCACAAGAAGGCGCACTCTGTGCTAACTGTTTTACTCTTTACTCGTGACTGTTTTACTGTATACAAATAGTTTAGAGGTGTTTTCATGCAAATGTTTAATGTAATTCGGAATTGACTACTGGGTTAACATAAATTTGTGACATATTGTATCGCATTCTAAGGAACCAAACTGTCGTAAAAGGAGGTCCTCCTGGCACTGTGTCGAGAATACTTGAGACTAAATTAAACATTTTTCTTCACCATTTAAACGAAAAACGTGTTTTACAACTATAGAGAATTGTCACAAATGTCAATTTATTGTGTGTTGTACCAGTTCAGTCTGGAGTTTCTCGTTCTCTTTCTTCTCTCGTTGAAGCAGTTCGCTTACGTTGGAAAGTTTCTGGTCAGCAGCTTCCCTTAAACTCTTCTCTTCGTCATAACGGGACTTTATATCTAGTGGATGCAGCAAGACCAGTTTAGTTTATCAACATACAATAAAAGGATGGACCGAGCGTCAATGGGATGGCAGCCCCATGCCCACACTAACCTACAATCTCTGTGGCCAGCTGTGCGGCTTTCTGCTTGATGTTAAATTTTTCTGTCTCTGATTCGTTTAACTTCTTTTCTAATACTGAAGGGGCAGAAAGACACATTAGTGGCATTGTTGTCATCTTGCATATGCATACGTGTGGGTGTTGCGCAACCCCCACCTGAATCTTCTGAGCTCATCTGTCCGTCATTCTGTGGGATTGAGGGAGAACAGTGTGACACTGTACAGCATGACAAAGCATCACCATAATGTTGCTGACTAAATATTCCACAACATTTAGAATGAGTGAAACCTCTTTAACACAAGTTAGAACATCTTGAAGGAATTACTTGCTTCAGGTGTCCTTGGACTTTGTCTAATTCTTTCTTCAGCTCCCCAGAGAACCATCTTTCTTCCTAAACAGAAACGAAATTAAAGAAATCTTTGTATTAAGAAAAATGACTGTGCAGCTAAAATTAGAGTGGAGGGGAAAAAAACATACCTTAAGTGATGTATGAAGATCCTGAACCTCCTGCCGCAACATTGTTAGGTCTTCCCTAAAATGAGGAGAGGGTTAATTTTTGTTTAAAATACTGTTGTCCATAATTATAGCGCATAAATATCCAACTGCCCTGCAATTAACTGGTGATTAGTCATGGTTGCACCTTAAAATCTAGCCCTAGGTCAAATGCTGCTTTCCTGTGACCCAGAAGAGGACAATCAATCAAAAGAGATGAGCATCAGTCCACTGTGTGAAAGTTATTGTTGATCTAATGTTTATTAAAGCAAGTGAGACAAAATGGATTTCAGAGGTTTGACTGATTTAGTCTCAACAAATATGCAGACTGAAAAGAGCCAGGAATGCACATCACTGCGGCTAGGGGGCGCAACAACCCAGTCGGAAATTTGTGTAGCCCCAACTCCAGCATTTTATTTAACATTCTAAAATGTAAATTATTTTCTCAGCCTCCCTATGTACCGGTCAAGCCTCCCTTTAGGCCTGGGAGAGAAAAAATCCCGGAGCTGTGCGTGAGAAGACCAACATGGCTATGACCTATGAGTAGTGGTGACCAATTCTCAAAAAAAAAAAAAAAAAAAAGGTGGCTGTAAGCTGTTTATTGACACTCCCTGCTGAAGTTTACTGTCAAGCTAAACATAAAAGCAAAGAAAAGTATGTTTCTTATTTCAACCAAGCACATGGCTTTGACTTCTGTTTTAGCACAAACAAACAATGCAAAACCATTCACATGCTAATGTCGAGCATAGATACTTGTGGGTTTTGAAGCAATGGATATTTGAAAACAAACAGTAGAGCAACACATACATAGATAACATAGCAATACTCACAGGACTATATCCTTTAACTCGTATGAAAAATGACTAATATCACAGCATGAGTCACTTATACTAATTGCACTGTAGGCGACGAAGAAGCACGGTTCTTCTTTGTAAACACAATCAAAGAATAAAATCAACTTCTTCTTTACAGGAAGACTGTATGGTTGAGTATTATACTCCCTCCCGGTGGCCAATGTGGTACATCATAAGGAGCCATGCAACACGTAGATTTTGGGTTGTAAATGTTGAACAATCAATATATTTAATATTTGAAATTGTCGGGCCTGACTCGATTTGGACCTTATTTATAATAGTGACAAATCCGTTCTTAAGTGTTAACACACCTCAGACATAAGGGCAATCTTATAAAAGTTTGAAAATTTGAAACCCTTGATTGGGAACTGGCAAAATCGAGACAAAAACAACCCAATTGTATTTATGTGTGTACCCAGCCTTCAATATTTCCGTGTACATTTGACTCAGTGAACTTGTGACAGGAACGGAATGTAGCCAATCAAAGAAGCGCCTTGATTGAGAGACAGGGAAGTGGTGACAAGTAAAGATAAATATGTGCTACCAGATGTCTTTTTTTTTTTTTTTTTTTAATAATATAAAAGTGGGTTCCCCAGACACAAGTAGTATTTTCCAAAGCAAGTATTTTCTTGTTTATGTCACCATCTAACAATACTTCAGGCTCCGGTCCCCTTCGGAAACACTCGAGAAATATTTCCGGATGTGTCTGTTCTCAACAGTTTGAAAAAAAAAAAAATTGTTTAAGAATTTAAAAAAAATATACGCGTACCAAGCCTCAGTCAAACACCCATTCCTAATAAGTGGCACAGAAATAAATGGATAAATATTAATCCCACCTGGTGGGGGCAACGTGAGCAGGAAGGTCTCCAGTGTCGTGGAACAGCTCATAATGCTTGAACAAGTCCTCTGCTGAGGTGTGGGACTTCATGCATTGAGGACAGATGAAGCCCTAAATGTGGAGGCCAACGTGAAACGTTAATTGTTGCAACTGCTGATAAAGAAGGGAAAAAAACAAGACAATTTTTAAAGAACCTCAGAGGTTTCGTCATGGTTAATTTCTGTGCTGGGCTGCTCCGACTCTGCATTCTGGGAGCCTCCTTTCCCAGGAGTCTGGAAAACAGAACATTTACTGCGTATACCTGCACATGCTAATAACTTTTAATAAAAAAAGTTATATCAAAACTTCTGTGCAGACAAATATAACAGTGTGATTGGTGTCTTAACATTAGACACAGCTTTAATACAATACAATATAGTTAGGCCTGTCACAATAATTACTATGACAACTTCTTGTTCGATGAATAAAATGTACAAGATAGTATTTTTTTTTTTTTTCAGAATCGATAAATGGTCATTCATTTACATAACATACCTGGAACTGTCCTGAAAAAATTATTGTGACAGGCTTAAGTGCATTTCTACACTATTGTAGCATTGTTATCCAGCTAAATAGAAGTGCTGGCCATTCACGTAATTAAAGATGGGGCAACACATCTCGCACTGCTCCACAGATGGAAAAGTTGGACCCTTGAATTCTTGACTTATCGCATATGCATTTGGGTGTGTGAGATATTGCCTATAACTGTGCTCCACTTTTTTTTTTCTCCGTTTTAATTGCCACATGAGGACAAATTGAGAGATTAATGAATTTGGGATATCTTCAACAGCTTATTTGAAGACTTTAACATATCCTGTGGAACAAGTCTAAGTCAACTAGAATATAGGATGAGTGCATGGTTGAAAAGTCCAAGGCCCAGACAAAAAGATGCTGTATCTATCTATCTATCTATCAGCCTCATCAGGTTACAGTTACAGCACAGAAACAGAAATATTCCCACAACCATCATCACACGTCACGACAGGTCGTGCTCACTGATAGCGCTAAGTGGTGCAGTTTTCCAAATGCTCTTGTAATGTATATGTGCTGGAACACTGGTCAGTATCCAATCAGTGTAACGCCTTCTCTCTGAAGTACCAAGAGAAGAGTGTCATCTCAGCTCAACTGAAGAAAATCTCACATACTACATATGGCCCATTGAGATATATATATATATATAAATATTTATTCATTTATTTATTTTTTCATGAGAGAACTCAATATGTGTCAGGACTCAGGACTATGACCCCAAATTGAAGGCGTGGAAGGGAGCTGTAAATTTCATTCACTCACCCCTTTTCAAATATTTCCAGTTCAAACATTAACCAGAACCACGCTATCTATAGTATATACCGGTAGTATAGAATAGAAAAAATGTCAATATATATCTACATAAGGCATTTAGCTACATTGAAGCCTCTTGTAGAGGTATTTCATTTATTATTTATTTTTATTTTATTTATTTTTACTGTTGCTAAATGTCTTTCCCAGAGAATGCTAGGCCATTCTCCAGATATCCCATAACTTTTAACATTTCATCTGACATACTGAGTGAGTCGTACATGACCAACTCAACTATGTAGCCAACTTTCGAGTGATGTCTGTGTGTGCCGACTGCCGAGATTTCGCCGTTCAACATCAAATTGCACTGCATCGTGGGAAATGAAGACATACTGAACGTATGTTTCGCAAGTAAACGTGACAACAAATTTCAAGTTATGCGGGAGACACTGTATCCAAGGTCACATCGCCGTTATCTGTTTCAATGAATGTGATTTATTGAATCTTGGCATGGTAATTTACGATTGGTCAAATCGCAAAAAAAGGATGTAGCAGCAGCCAGTATGGGGGCTAACGCCGATTAGCATTTAAGGAATGGTTGATGAATCAAGCCAACATTTTAGCTAACGGAAACCAAACAAATATGAGGATCTGGTGGCCAATGATGTGCTGATGTCGTCCATTTACGACACGGGGCGGACGTTGCCACGCCGCCAAATTATATATTGGTGTGGTATGTTGTACCATATACGTACTAATATTGATACGCCACTGAATAAAGTAATCTGTGTCAATATAAACGGGTTAGCATCAAATGCTAACTTTGGCACCCCAGCATTGGGAGCGCTTGATAAATTACCCGCGACTTGGCGTGATGTGCTATTTTCGCCAATGTGCGTAAATCGCCGGCGCGAACACATTAACCCCGCCCATCCGCGACATGCTGGTAACTAAATAGCGCGTCCCCGGTAGAAACCAGAAAAGGACGGGCCTACGTTTCACACAAAAAAAAAAAGATAAAAAATACAAAATCATATTTGGCTCCAGTAAACGTCATAAAGCTCAGCTTGCTGTCGTGGAAGCTTACCATTTGTAATATCCGTCTGAGCATGGCCTTGTCAACGTTTGCCCCAACGCGAACCCGAATCGGTTTCCCAGAAGGAAAGTTTACGTCTCCGAACCAGACACCTGACCAAGACCAGGCAGAAACAGAGAAGGGGCGGGTCATGGGAGGGATGGTTATTCTGAATCTGAATTACATACACTACACACAAGTCATATCGTCTGGAAATACAAAAGCATGTAACTGTTGGTGGGGCTTTATTTTTAATTACACATTTTCACGAACATGAGCAGCACATTTCTCTAACATGCTTTGCTTGTTACAAGATCAAGTGCTTATCAATGAAG
The DNA here is from genome assembly GCF_051991245.1 of Festucalex cinctus. Lineage (NCBI taxonomy): Eukaryota > Metazoa > Chordata > Actinopteri > Syngnathiformes > Syngnathidae > Festucalex > Festucalex cinctus. Next base: position 20,095,137 of record NC_135413.1, on the reverse strand, counting down.
AGGAAAAATGTTCATTATTTAGTGTCTTAATTTTGATGACAAAACAGTCTGGCCTTCCAAATGATGCCTGCTAAGTAATTGTGAATTATGAAAGAATAGTACGGGTGATTTCCTGGTAAAATTTAATAAATACAAGTTTTTTTAGGCACAAAAATACTGTAAATTCAGTTATAATTCAAGGTTGACACCATTCAATAAAATTCAACAGTTCAAAATCCATACATTCAATTCACATTTGTCAGTTTGAACACAGATTGTTAAATCTTAAACCACTCAGGTAAAAGCAAGGCTTGCCATTTTTGCCCCTTGGATGTAAAAACATGGTTAGTCAAAATATACAAGCAATTATTTTTAATATAGTGTCCCAAAAAAAATGACATTTCATAGTCTAATCAGTCAATTCATGTTGCTTTGTGAAATCAGCTACAACATTTATATCACATTCAATATGTGATTGGAATTTTTATATGTTTTATTTAGTTACTCAGATATTCCCATTTCAAATTCACATTTTTGGAACACCTTGTACACTGCATAATAAGTTTTATTTAGACTTAATTCAGATATTATTCTAATGTTAATAGTAAATATTCACTCACTCCTACATGAGGTTGTTTTAGTTTACATCTTTAGAGTTCACAAAAATAATTTTTCATTTTTTTTAAGCACATAATATACTCAATTATTTGTCAACAAGGCACTTTGAGCATTATGATTTCCTTGAGAGGCAGCACTTCTCAGTACTGGGCACCAGGAAACCAAGCAAACGCTATCTGCAACAACAATCAAATACTGTATTATTTAATTAATCGTCAAGAATAAAAACGACCTTTAAAGTGCGTACGCAACACTAAAAATAACGAGAAAGCATTAAAGGGACACGCGTTTGCTCAACCAGTTGGTGATGATCGCTATAAAAATCCACAAACAACTGTAACTATTATTGGAAAACATTTTGGCACTCTGCAAGCCCACCTCAAAATGGGTTTCAAATCAGTGTCATGAGTACTTCATTGTGTAAAACTGCAAGTCATGTAGGTAACAGTGCGTTTTAGATAAGTCCATCTTGGAGTCCTTCAATAATCTCTCATCGGTTGACGAGATCCAAAGTTCGTGCGGCACTGACAACATAGCGAGGAGTGTTGTTGTCCATCACTTGGGAGCTCAATGTGTTGCCGTTACTTGGGTAACACACTGGGTTGCAGTTGGAGTTACGCGTGTTCTTGAATCTGTGCAGGTATTCGGCATGGACAGGCCTGTGGCTCTGCAGCACCCGGATGGCTTCATCAACACTGAACCACTTACGTTTCCTTCCTGCATACAATATCAGACAAGAGAAAGGAAACCGTTAGCATGCTGCACTACACTGATCGTCCAGCAGGGGTGGCTAAATTACACTTGTCATGCTTTGATTTAATTGTTTTGCGTTCATAGACTGTGACAAGAAGCACTGCTTGGATTTCAATTACAATTAATGTGTGTGTGTGTGTGTGTGGGGGGGGGGGGTCTTCGGAGGTAAAATAAACACACATATAAGTTGTTTAGAAATGATTAATGACAGATTGAGTAGTGTTGAGAATGGGGCATAGTTCCTGTTTGATACAATCAGAATGTCAATAATGGAGGCTGACTCACAAATACATACAAGAGAAGCTGAGACGTGTTCTTGTTCCTTCTTGTAAAAATAATAAAATATGACTTCATCTTTTTAATTTATCCAACTCTCCTATATTACTATTTAAGACATTTTTAACTCAAACAACCGCTACCATAGTGTTAAAATGATCAGCCAAACTAGCAACAAAGTAACAGGTTTTATACCTAGACTAAGAAAATATAAGCAAAAACACAATGCAATCCACATACCATTTTCATGTGTGAGTAAAAGCATCAATGTGACCGTAACGGCATACCTATGTTGACAGAGTCCTCCCAGTCCTCCAGTATCTCTGTGACAATGAGGATATAAACATGTGTCCTGTGCTTTCTGTCTTGATTGTGCTGGAAAGTTTCACATAAAAATACTGCCTTTAATTTCTGCTGTACCAATGCACTGTGTATTATTATTTTGTTTCTTAACAGACACAACAACCTGGTAACAAAAAACACTGACGAACAAAAAACAAGAGTACTTGTATCAAAAGAAGGCAACCAATAATAAATTTAGTCTCACGTGTGGATTCAACAAAAAAATTCCTATGACAGTTTTTGCAGTCTTACCTCAAAAATTCCCAGAAGTCTGCCAAGCTTTGTCTTAACCCCAGCCTGTGCACGCAAGAAGCAAAACACATTCCGCAAACAATTCAGCAGGCATTAGAATTTGAGAGACTTCGAACTGGTTATTAAATGAGCTATCCATTTCCTTTACCGCTTGACCTTATTAGGATCATCGTCAACCGGAGTATATCCAGCTGACTTTGGCAAAAAGGTGTGGTACACCCGGGACTGGTCACCACTCACCAGTCAATCATAGTTCACATTGGAATACTCATGGTTGATAATAATATTTGAGTAAACAACAAGGTGGACAAGAACTGCAACAACAAAACACTAGGTCAGGGATGTCCAAACTACGGCCCGGGGGCCATTTGCGGCCCACCGTGCATTTTTCAGTGGCCCGCGACATATACTAAAAATGGCATTTGACTCAGTTCAAATAAATTAACAAATACAAAAATGTTTGGAGATAGTCAAAGTAAGAAGGGAGGGTGTCGAAAAACACAGGTGCTATTAAACGTTATTTTAGTTAACGAAAACTAAAATTCAAAAAACAATTTTGTTAATGAAATAAAATAAAAACGAAAATGCTTTTTAAAAAACGAAAACTAACAAACTACATTTTATGTTTACAAAACTAACTAAAACTATAATTATAGCAAACGTCATTTGTTTTAGTCTTTGGTAATTAATTTAATGCATGAGCCTTTGGGGATGATTTCAAATGTGATTTTTAGTAGATTTATTTTGATAAAAACCGGAATAATGACGATTGAAAGTATGTCACACAGAAGTGACGCCATCTAGCAGCAGCCAATAGAAAAGCACATTCAGATAACATCACTCCCATGGTGTTTTTTAATATTGTGCACAAGTAATACACATTTTTTTAAAAACTAAAACTTATACTGAAACTAACTAAACTAAAACTAAGCATTTATTAAAGAACTAAAACTAATATAATAAAAACTAACAGAGCCACCCTTAAAATGAATTAAAAATAACTAAATTTAAAAAACAAAACTCAAAATGAAATAAAAACTAAAATGAAAAATTACAAAGCTATAATAACCCTACTGCCATATTACAAATATATTGGTTTATGTACTGTAGCATTTGTCTAAATATGCAAAAGCACAAATAAATTATTTGTACAATTTTTAGGACTAAACACAATTTCTCCTCAGAACATTATGTGGCCCTTGCGTCTCTCTGATTTTCTGTAAGTGGCCCTCAAATGAAAAAGTTTGGACACCCCTGCACGAGATGATGCCATGTCGACAGACTCGACACTGCCATCTGCAGGCACAACAGAGATGAGCGTCACAAAAATGAGAGAAAGGGCAGATGATGTCCGGTAGTATGAGACAGTCTTGGACTGATAGTATTGAAGCACATCACTGTAGATAACATCCAGAAAGCTTTCAGAGTCAGCTTTTGGTCATAATGCTTCCGGTTTCTGTCTGGTGGTGCATATGATGCATTCCAGGGGATTAAAAAAAAATGTTTAGCAACATGAACCTCTGATGTGTGGCATTTTAAACCCAGTCTTAGAGCTGCCAGCTTCAGTTAAGGGATCAGTGACATAATTCAACTTATTATTTTTACAATGCAGTCTTATTTTTTTTTCTCAAAACTTGAAAGAACTTTTTAAATTGGAAGAATTATATGTATCCAAATTGAACAGTGAGTGTACTGAAATATGATGATTTGAGTTGAACATTTTCCAAGTTGTTGGTTTGTTTGCAGCTCATCTATATTCAGACACATCTGGTCATAGGCACAGCCGCACAGGAAGGATAGAGTAACCCAAGAGCCTTCCCAAATGTCAATGCTGTACTTCAAAGTTGTCAACACGCTACAATCCAAGACACAACCACAAAACACAAAACATTCAATATGTAGCCAAATAAGCCACCTACCTATGAAACCACAAAGCAATTTAGTGGCTGGGCATCAATGCTAAACATAACATTCATCTGGACATAACTACTATATTAGGGAGCTGCGGTAAGCACTATCTGTCTTTGTGTTTGAATCTGTGCCTGCGTGTTTACAATATGATCATGATGTGATGGAGTCAGTATACATTCAACTCGTCAGTGGCGGTAGCTCAAAATATTGGTCTTATTTGGGAAGACATGCTTTGGGAAAATACTTCTTGCCATCTGCAGAACCCAATTTTATACAAACAGGACATCCGGCAAGCTATGTTTTTTTTTCTTTTTTCTTTTTAAGGCCGCTCCTTATTCCACTCGTGCTGTCATGAGTCTTGGTAAGCAGCAAAAATAAGCTGATAGCTGAAACTCTTAACAAGGTAAGAGAACCTCTCTTTAAACCAGTGCTTCTCAATTATTTTGTTATGCCACCCCCAGGAAGAAGAAAATATTATCAGTCACGGGTGCATCACCTGAAGTCAGTAGTGATAGACTCCATATCACTAGTGACCCTGAACAGGATAAGTGGTACAGGAAATGGATGGATGGAAGCATTAACAATATTATCTTTACAGTTATCTGCATCACAGAATGTGATATTGCTACTGACATATGAATCTTTCTGAAGATGGTGACCTTACCTCCTCATAAACTTCTCTGATAGCAGCCCCACAGGGTTCCTCCTCAGGCTCCACTCCTCCTCCTGGCACGATCCATTTTTCTGGATGTCGGCTGCTGCTCACCAGTAGCACCTACATGTCAAAAAAAGAATTATAACGTCTTTTCTGCGGGATGGACTGGCTGATTGCAGACTGCCAACTCAAAGAGATACTTCACTTATTTAGCCCATTATAGCAATAAAAAGTTAATATTTTTGCTAAAGTAAATTTGACATTTTCATTATTTTTCACGTACAAGTAGTACCTTTAAAAACACATTTTGCAACTTGCTGTCGACTGAAAATGACATCAAGAGGGCTCAGGTAACCAATCACAGCTCAGCTTGTGAATGTCACATCACCAAACCTAGAAAACTGGTCATTTTCAGTCGACAGCAAGTTGTAAAATGTGTTTTTAAAGGCACTAATTTTACATGAAAAATAATGAAAATATCAAATTTATTTTAGGCAAAATATTAATGTTTGACTGCAAAAAATGGCTAAAAAAGTATCCCTTTAAATACAAGTAATGTCATATCTTACTAACTCTGAATATGGGATCAAATAATTTAATAGTAATTAAAATAGTAATTTAATAGCAATTTAATAATGTTATCCATGTAAACGGTATGAAAAAATAAGCAAGGCTCTATTTCACTGCTTAACCTCTTTGTTCCATCTTTTCGTGGCATGTATTGCAGCATGCAAACTTAACACTGAAATAGGATAAAAGTTACACACGGCAGGCATGTTTGTTTGGATTGCTGCTGCTGCTGCTGCTGCTGCTGCTGCTGCTGCTAGACACCTACACAGTGTGAAGGAAGAGAGGAAACTACAATCTGCATAGGTTGGTCTCGAATTGGCCGCAGGCTGGAAAGTACAAGCTGCAGATGTTTTTTTTTTTTTTTTTTTTTTTGGGGGGGGGGGGGGGGGTGTTGTGATCTGCAATAAAATACTGTACACATGGGATTCAACCACATGCTCAAAACGCAGACAGTTGTACGTTTTGTGCACTCATGTGCACACATACAGTTCAGTCAACAGGCTTTTCTAAAACCTCTGGATCAGCAGTTACCTTTTAGTGTGAAAACAATGGCGCTTAGCAGAGGAGGTTAATGACCCCAGCAGATAGCTTGTCAACAGTGACAACACAGTCCTATTAACTTTTTGTGCAATTAGGTCACACTTCAGTATGTGTGCTTAAAACAGTCTTGAAGTCAAGTAGATGTTGAGAACATTCACTTTTTCCACTGTCTAACATGGTCAAAATGATTTGTGACGTAATTTGGCAAAATTCAGAAGGACTATCTTACAGACACATTTTCGGAACAGGCAGAATATCAGAAGACTTATCTGGTTGTTTAATTTCACACTTGATGATTTGGCAGAGACACAATTTAGACACCTGACCAACGATTAAAATCTACATGTTACTTTAACCTTCAACATCTCACGAACGACATGTCACGTGTCAACTTCCTTCAAGGCACCCAACCCACACTGTGGAGTTCTTCGGTTTTGTGGGGACCGTCACCACTACTCAAAAACTCCCACTCGTTCCAATCGCTCCCATTTGGCGGGAAGCTGATGTCGACCAAAACCAGATGAGCCACAAACATTTTGGAACATTTTATGGATGGATGAGACCGAGATTAACTTCAGCCAAAATGATGGAAAGGCCCAAATATGGAGAAAGAAAGGATCTGCTTACGATCCAAAACACAAGCTCATCTGTGAGGCATGATGGAGGTAATTTTCTGTCTTGGCCTTGCATGGCTGCTTCTCGAACGAGACCATTCGACTTTAATATTATGTAACTCATGATGGTAGTAGCTGAATGAATTCTAATCATTTCAACATAATCGCGTCTTGACGGTTGACACAGTTAGACAAAGTGATGGGTAGCTGTGGCAAAGGACGTTTCTTGAAGTCCGCGATCATCCCTACAGTCTTGAGTGTATTCAGCTCCAAGTTGTGTGGGCCGCAACAGCCACTTAATTTCCTGACGATAAACAGACTTGACACTCCCGTCGATATGAAGCAGATGAGGGTAGCCATCTGCAAACTTCAGGAGTTTGACAGCTGGGTCCGTTGAGGTGCATGTATAGAGTGAGAAGAGCAGTGGTAGTAGGTTCAGGTCCTTGCAAGTAAGGCACCAAATATTAACTCTTTCACTCCCAGCCATTTTGACTGAAACAATACTGGCTGTTTGACTGGATTTGGACTGATTTTGCAAGGCCCACAGAATATTATGTTCTGGTGCTATAAAAACATGGACACCTACTAAAAGAAAGATTAGATTGTCATCAGGGGAAAAAAAAATATTGGGGGAAAAAAAAGCTTGTTGGAACATGGCTGATCTCTTATACTCTTCTGTCACTTGATAGCCGTTTTTTGTAATACTACCATTGCTTTAAGCGACTTCTTCAGGTCAGAAGCTATATTAAAGCCTTGTTTGCTATAGCATAAAAATCATTAAAAACAAAACAAAACAAAAAAAACCCGTATAAATATATTTTTGGTTGTGAATGAGAAAGTATTAAAAACGTATTTATACGTTTTTGGGATTGAATGAGTTAAATGTTATTCACTTTAAGATTATAATATTTACCTATGTTTGCTCCAATACTTTTGCTCAACTGAAAAGTGGGTGGGTTCAATCAAAAGTGCTCTGTCCTGAGTTGTTAAACATGTAAATACCATGAAATAAAAGATACAATTCATTAGTTTTGTCTCTTACTTCAAAACAAAACCAAAGGAAATGAACTTGCTGTTCCAATACTTTTGGAGCGGATTGTAGGTTTTTGCCATGGTATCATTTCAGTACCGGACGACGAACGTTATTAAGGGAATTTTTGCAGGAAGGTAAACTCTCAAAGTTAAAATGTTGCTATCACGGCAACACTAATCCAAGCCTACTAGAACTGTCAACATTAATAGATTATCGAATTAATTGACAACTATTTTAATAATGGAGTAATCGTTTGGACTCTTTTGTTTTTGTTTTTTTAATTTTACATCAAAGAGAAGTAGGGCAGTGGCTGTCAACCTGACATGCAGACAGAACTCCTCCACAAAAAAACAAAAATAAATAGTGATGTGTGTAAAATGAAAGCAAAGACTAGAACAGAATGTTGTGTGACGCGTGAGATGATTGCTTCTCCCTGCACTACAATTCCTGTACACGTAGCCTACGTGATTTTCTCACATGACAGCACAGGACATGATGAAGAGTACCAGGCAATGAGGAGAAATGTGGAGAGATTAGCGGGCACAGGGGGCTATGAAATGAAATCTGCAGGACCAAGCAAGAGCCTGCACCTTGTTTCTAAAAATTGCAGCTCATAGGTCACTTAGTGTGTTTAGCACACTGTGTAACGTTCAACACCTCCCCACCGACCTACCACCAACGCCTCTCAAGCACAGCTGAAATGGGGTGGGATGCATCCACTCTGCAGACACAAGGACACAGAAGCTACAGACATTTGATGAAATTGTACAGACAACCCGTAATAATGTTTAAGTCTATTTATTATTCATTCATTTACTGATGTTCACATCTGCTTTACAATTACTTTCCCTGGACATAAGGGCTTATCACAATTTGAAAGCCTTTCTTAACAATCCTGATGTTTTGGGGGTGGTCAACAACTGAGTCCAAGCAGTCGGCTAGCAGATTTAATTAGACATTAGCCCTTTTAGAATAGAATTGTCAGGAAAATAATAATAAAAAAAATAATAAAATAATAATAATAATAAATATATATATATATATATATATATATATATACACATTTTTTTTCTTTAAACACATCCCAACATAAGACAAAGATAATGCAAAAAAATAAATAAATCGGCAAAAAATTTGAACCATTTTAAACAAATACTAAAGGGCAAAAGTATTATTACACAAAAAAAAAAAAAAAACTACCTGTATAATGTTGACCTCTATAATTGATATCTATCTTGATTGTTGCTAGCGTTAAGGGACTATAAAGAAGTCTTTTTTATTATTATTATTATTTTAATTATTATTAACTGGCCCATTAATCAGTTATCTGAATTTTATTCTGCCACAAATTGAAATTAGCATCGGCCTTAGAAAAATAAATAAATAAAACAAGCTGGATCACCATTCTCACGGCTGCCATGAAAATAACATGTTGGCCACTCCATTAATGGGTACATCTAATTAATTAAACTAACGTAATGGGTAATGGAATACAAGACCTCCATGAATACAGCCTTTGTCAACACAATACTCAGTTATAATAATAGAAAGATTTACGTCTTAATTTGGAAAATTGCTGCGAACACATCCAGTGCACGATCATGGTCTCTTGATGGAGTCTGCACTCATGCCTTTGAACGCACCACCAGCACATTAAAAGCCCCTGCAAATGGACTCATGTATGAGAACTAACGTCATGTTGTCAAACAAAGTACACGATTTTGCTGAACAACAAACAGAAGCAGTAGGTCTTACCTCATCTTCGGACTCGCTTCTGAAACACAAACACGCCGCTCGTCTTTTGAATCCTTCGTCGTCATACGTCCTAGTCTTGTTGGGCTTAAACTTAATCATGTAAACTTGTCCTAGGTGTAGAAAACGCAGCAAAATAAAACTAATGTCATATAGGTCGGTAATACGTGGAGTTTGATCAGTCGTCCGCGAGTGCAGAATATAACGTTATTGTCGCAATTAGAAAATGTGAACTTAATGCGTCATTCATCTCTTGACTTTTCTCATCCGCGTCAGGCTGGAAGTTCGGTTCCGATGTCACACAAACAAATAAAATCATGTCTGAAGTCGGCGGGCTTCTTTTACTAGCCGAGTTACAAGCGTAGACATGAGATGTTTCATTGAGCGGGTTGACGGTTGCTGCTATTCGTCAGAAAGTCGGCCATATTGGTTGTGGCAGACCCTAAACGTCTTTTGACGAGGTGTACAAAGTTAATGCCTAACATATTTGGAAAACAGGTAGGAAGAGAAAAAAAAACGTATGTATAAGATGAGCCTATTCCGGTGGTGTAGTAAGAACTTGCAGAATTTGGTAGCACAAGCAGCCAGAAATAATGTAAAATGTATTTATCATGGGAAACAAAGTATATGTTATAAAACAAATTACAATATTTAGTGAACAATGAATAAAAATTGTGGAAAAACAGATTGTTAAACTGTGAGTACAGATTAGCAAAAAAAAAAATAAAAATAAAAAATCAGACCCTGACACCAGAGGTGCTCCGTACACTTTTTTTTTTTTTTTTTTTTTAAGTCAATGTAAAGCCACCCCTAAAACAGAATGGCGCTACTTCATTGCCTCATATCCTAAAATGGGTGACAGTTTTTAAAATGGATCCAAATTTAGAATTTGCTGTTTCTACTGCCTTATGTGACAATAAATAGAACATCTGTGGGATGTTTAATTTGTGACTATTGGTAACTGCTCATTATGCTTTGTTTCAATTTACAGACAAAAAAAAAAAAAAGATCAAATCAAACCCAAGCAAATGTTTATTAACTAACTGAGTTTATTTACAGAACTGAAATGTATGCAGATGATCATTTGCCATAACATTCTCAGAACATGAAAAATGTTCCTCTCCAGATAATCAAAAAATAATACATTTACAGTTAACTTGGCTTTGTGGCCACAAAGGTTGTCAGGTGTCAAATCGTACACCGACCTAAATTGGAGGAGACTGATCATACCACACCCCAGCATCACACATTATGCCATTCCAATCCTGACTTCTTATTAAATAAGGTGAAAGCTAAAATGGAACCCCTGCTTGGTGGTGCTATTGGGAGGAAGGTCATACACAACTGAATCTTGTAAGGTCAGACTGACAATGCAGAAGGGAAAAAAAGGCTGAGTGGAGTTTAGTAGGACTACACTAAGAAGAAAAAATACAATACACGAGGGCTAGATATTTTAAAATTAAACAAAAGCTCAAACTAAGTCAAGGTCCATAATGTAAATCCAAACAGCACTGACACACAAGTAACACAGTTCTGTCTAGCAGTGGTTAAAAAGTGATGGTGATGTATGTTATTTGTAAAAGTAAAGGCTCAATTTTGGCTTTCAGTCCTATTATCTTGGAGTTAAATAAGGAGAGCCATTTTGTGAATGGCCAGACCAACATCGCAGCTCCATCTGGGCATCACACTACACTACAGGCGATAACTATTAGCAGTTGTTAGTTGCTTTTAATCAACCATGACAAAGGAACACAAAGTTAAAATAAACATAAAAATACCTTGTACTGGCCACAACTAGACTTTCTTTCCTACCCCCCCATTCGCCTGCTGTTTCCTGCTTGTAACCCTCAATAACCCCACCCTCCAACCCCCAGCAAAGATTTGGGACAGAAGTTTCTCCCTCTTGAAAAGCTTAAAAAGCAGCAGTTGACAGACTATTGATGTACAAAGAAAGCCAAGGTGAGCAGACCTAAACCTCTGAGCAAATAGTAGTGAGTTAATTAGGACAAAGACGAGTCATTTTACTAGAACGCATTCACTAATTGCCAGCAGTTTTTCCCTTTTCATTATATTCATGTTTATTTATAGCATATGTGTGTGAGTGTGTGTGTGTATGTGTCGAAATTTGACCGTGCCCTTCAAATGCAAATAAAGGAGGTATTGGCAGAACAGGAGGACTTGTTGTGTTCACACTTGACTTCTGTGTGTGTCTTCACTTGACAGGCTGCTCGTCACTTCATTTGTTTCCGGCATAAAGTCTGGTCCATGTCTTGGCTGAAGAAGGAGGGGGAAAAAAAAAAAACAGTCAACAAGAATATTTCAAAAAAAGGTTTCCTACTCATTTATGGGCAATTAATTGGTAATGTAAGGGATAATGTGAAGTGAGTTGGTTTTTATTGTAATACGACCACTTACAGGCCAGGGAAGAGATTATGACTTTGTCAATGATTTTTGAGCATCCGTCATTCGTCAGTTATCAACAGTCGGTTCACCCTTCTGTCAATCCATCAATATTTCAAGCTAAACCACATCGTAAATGGATATCCTTCAACATTTCCATCATTCATAATTAAAATTGTCATGACAGGATCTGTTAGTATTGACTACTTAGTCAAACAGCGTGGCCAGTGTTTTACACTTGGCAAAGTTTGGTTTGTTTTTATGATTTTCCGACTGCGTACATTAATTACAAACCGCGCAAGGTCTTCCTCCTTTACCCTGCATCGGGGTACCAGACAGGGCTGCCCTTCTATTGCTGTGGAACCGTTGGCTATTTGGCATTGAGCCAAGGAAAGGATTGAGGAAGATCTGACAACTTTGCCATTACTGTATATGCACTTTAGCTCATCTTGACCGGTAAATGTCCGAGGGGGGCTGCTCGTTGCATTTAGTGGGCGGGGAGGGTTTTTATTTGTTCCTTTTGCCTTTCAATCATTGTGACAGTTTTCAACATACAGTCTACAACATGTATAACACCCAAAAAGAAAAAGTCCTGATGGGATCAAGCCGAAGCTTAGATTAACGTGGAGAAAAGAACACTAAGCAAGATCAGGAAAGGACCTACAATAATTAACTCAATTTGAACCCAGCATGCCTTACCTGTCTCTATAGCTTCAACTTCATTGGTCTTCCACTTCTCTGCAACGTCATTTGCTAAGGGGTCATCAGGGTTCGGTGCACTTAGTAATGCCTGGATTGACAGCAGGACCGTGCGAATCTGCAGAGCTGGTGACCATTTATCTGCAACAAGATTTGAATAAACAGAAGACACAACAGAGGAGGCTAAATACAATGAAAATGGACATCCGGAAGAGGTGGACGGACAATATGGCACCATCTATTATAAAAGGCAGCAATAGGTGAATGGTGTACAAGTATCACTAAGGGGAGAGCTGTCCAAGTCTTGATCCCAGTGAAAGTGTAATTCAAAAGACCTTTAGGCAGATTGAAAGGCATCTTAAAGTGCCAAATCTCTCAATTCACCTGCAGATAAACCATAACAACACATTATCAACAGGATTCACTCCAGTAACCAGTCTTGTTCCTAATTAACGCCAACATTGTTAAAGGCTTGATTTTCTATCACTTCTGGTAAAAAGTACAGTAACATGCAAACTGTTAACTGTTGATATGAAAATGATTTGTGACTTACCTTTCAGAATGTCTAGACATATTCTTCCCAGCTTGTCTACATTGGGATGATATATTTTAGTCATGAAGCGGACTTTAGGTGCTGCCATCGGATATTCCTCAGGTAAAAAGAGTTCTAGTTTAAATGTACCCCCCTCAAAAGGAGAGTCCTGCGGTCCAGAAATGACCACGTGAAAGTAGCGAGCGTTGCTCTCATCTGGCTCGGCCTGGATGCCTGGCACAGGCTCCGCAAACAAGCGCTGAGTTTCCTGGCAAATCAAAACAAAACAAAGCAAAACACAATATTAAATGCACTGTGACAGACAACTCTGTGTGTCTTAAATGGTGCAATATGAATCTTTAGTTATTATATACACTTAGGGTTGCGAACTGTCGGAAATTTTAAATTTCCGGAAACTTTCCATGTGCAGATAAAGATGGGGAAATTTTCAAATATTAACAGATTTATTCTAGTACTTTGTGACTTTTAATGTTAATTCTTCAACAATGAACAAGTAGTTATTTTAATGAACAACAAAAACAAGAACATGAACTCACCCACCCAATTAAAAACCAACAGCGTCTTAGAAGTTAATTGCCTTCAATTAATGCAAAAATAGTTCACCAGTAATTGGACACTGTGCCTTGCTAAGAAAAATGAAAGCAGAGGAAGAATATCAACATTTATTTACTTATAAAATTAACATGGTCCGTGTCTTAATGTACCATGTTCCATCCATCCATCCATCCATCTTTCTGACCGCTTATACCTCACAAGGGTCACGGTGGTGCTGGAGCCTATCTTAGCTGGCTCTGGGCAGTAGGCGGGGTACACCCTGGACTGGTTGCCAGGGCACACAGAAACGAACAACCATCCACACTCACACCTAGGGACAATTCGAAGCGCCCAATTAACCTGCCATGCATGTTTTTGGAATTTGGGAGGAGACCGGAGTACCTGGAGAAGACCCACGCAGGCACGGGGAGAACATGCAAACTCCACCCAGGAAGGCCGGAGCCTGGACTTGAACCGGAGTCCTCAGAACTGGGAGACGGACGTGCTAACCAGTCATCCACCGTGCCGCCCCTTAATGTACCAATTTTCGTATATTTTGTTTAAAAACGAAATAGAATGTGTTACATGAAAAAAAAAAAAGCTATTTTTATTTCCCCAAATATTTCAAATAAGCACATTTTAGAGCTGTAATTTTAATACTTTGATATTTTTGCTCATATCGGCTCATACATATTAATACATTTTCCCGGTGTGTCTGTGAAAGCTGCTCCTTGCTCTGAAGCGCGTGCACATTTAGACCAGGCATGCCACTTGGTGGTAAACCACAAGAGCTGCTAACAAAAATATTTTTGTCAGTCAGCATAACAAACATATCCTTTAGGTATACAGATGACTGTTATTATAAAATGCAAGTCAATTAATGTAACATATTGAGATATGTATCGCCTTGAAGATCAGGTATTGGGATATATGTGTCGCGATACGTATCGTGAGGTTGGAGGCAATACCCAGCCTTAATGGATACTTTAACTCAATTGGCATATCACCTTAAAAGAGCCATATTCTGAACAATACACTTTTAAACGTTTGTAAAACGGGGGGTTTTTCTGGCTCAAATTGAGGCAGAGCTGTTACCATTCTGACTATGCGCGATGACCGATACCAGGTACCGGTTCGGTGCACTGCTGTTGCTATACCACCGCTGCAATTTCAGCTAAAATCTGTTTCTGTCTAGCTCAATCAACACAGCTGGAGCTACTGTATAAGAGACGCTAAGAGTGTGTAGTACAGACAGAGGGTTGATCGTCTGAGGTTGTTTTACTTTCTTTAATCTGGTTTTCTTACAGTATTAGAGATGCACTGGTGAGTAGCCAAGAGGTGGATTCTGGCGGATGCCATTTAAAAAAAAAAGAAAAAAGAAACAAGCACACACAAAAAAAATCAAGGGAGCGTGTGTGTGTGTGTGTGTGTGTGTCTCAGTGTGCTATGACCGCAGACTGTGCAGTATGTCACGGTCTTTTAGAGGTGACACGAGCCTCCATGCCACAGGAGACCATTACTTCCGCACCCATCAGCCACTGCAGCAAGTTTACTTACTATCTGCTAGCAACCAGAGCAAAGTGACCGACAACCCAGAACATTTGATGTTTGCACAAACTATAATAATGTAACTACATTTAATTGTACAAACCAATCATTATTACTATCCAGAAAAAAAATCCAGCAAACTATCAAACTAATACATTACACTACTAATACACAAAGGAGGTCTTTGGATCCTGCTCTGCCTTTTCAGTCTTAAATCTGATACAGTCTGAATTAAAGCTTCATGACAATGATAGAACCCGCTAACTAGGAATGAATGCAAAGGAATGCTAAACAGCAACCGCACTTGTATTTTGACAGGCTTCTCCTGAATGCAGCTCCGAGTGAAATTCCTGAAACGTTTTAGATAACCCACAGACAAAACCATGCAGTGAAAACACAGACAAGAGGGGCTCCCAGTACCAGTCACACGTTCCAAAGGCTCAAGGGCTCCAATCTTCCCACCTTTTTCCCCACCAATGTCAGTCTCTCACCAGCTTAGTCACTCACCTGTACAGCTTACATCTTTCTGTTCCTATTAGACTTTCTTTTCTACAGGACTACCACCCACGTTACACGTAGAAAATTTGAGTGTGAAGAAAAAACTGTATTCTTTTTTTGTAGGTTAAAATTACACACGAGGAGGACATAGAAGCAGATCGTGTTGTTGGGGGTGAACAAAATGTAATTAATTACTGGAGCACTCTTGATGAGACGCACTCCTTATGGGGGAAAAAAAACAAAAAAAAAAACAGACGGTGGTTGGTTAATACTGAAGCGGTCGCGTATTGTTTGGCCAAGATAAACGATTCGCGGGGTTAATTTTACCGTGACCGGTAATTCGCCATCTAGTTCACGTGAATTTGTGATGCCAACCCACCGCTAAGCTAACGTGCTCTCAGTGAGACGGCGTGTGCGTTGCTGTCGCACGGTGGCGTAAACATGCACATTTGTTTTTGTCATACCCGCTAGTAATGTCAACAAGCAATCACGGTACTTTCTCGCTCCTCTGATTAACCAATCAGAGATATTCACGCCAAAATTACGCTCGCAGGAGGGTTGCTGGTTGCGGCAAAAAATAACCACTGCCTAAGCAATTGCAGAGGGATTTTATTTTTTTTGACAATGCACTTGCCCACGAACTACAAAGAATGACGACACAAACTGGCTGCTACCGTATCATTGGCGATCCCCCTACAACATGAGGATCAACCAGACAGCAAAATAGTGGACTTATTTGACTCATGCAATTTGCCACTTACTTCTGAAGGTATGTGCTTTCATTGTATTTGCTAAGTAAATGTGCTTTAAACAGTAATGTTGCAATTCGCAGGGTAAACGCTACCTGGCCTGTTTTTATTTCAATTTTATTCCATTACAGTTGGTATATTTGCACTTTGTTTACATTCAATTGTGGGGAAAAAAGGTGTCTTAAATATTGTTGCTGCAATAAAAGTGCTATTATTCCAAAGTGCCAATCACAAATCTATTGCTCAGTAATTATTACCAATATCATCAAAAATATCGTCACTGCAAATTTCTTTGAAATATCGTGATATAATTTTTAGGCCATATCATCCACCCTAGGCAGTGTTTATTTTGCCATGACTGGCAACTCTCCTGCTAGCATTATTTTGCTGTGAAAGTCTCCGATATTGGCGAATGACCGGAGCGCGGACATCTCTGGCTTGCTGCAAATCGTCTAATTTACCGTGATTGCTTAGACATTTACAGGCTTAGCTTATATGAATAATACAAACGTGCACGTTATGGTCGCTGCGCGGTGAGGGTCGCAACCTGCACGCCACCTCGTTGAGACGGACACACCTCCCGAGCACTTACATCACAAAGTCACATCTACTTAGCACAAAAGACAGCTTACTCTCATTTATTGTGACTTCTAGCAGTCAGTTCCTACATCAAAGCCAAAATGTGACATTTGTTTTGGTTATATTGAGGGACACAAGTAGCACTGTTTCTTTTCCAACAAAGTTGGCAAAAAAAAGTATTACTTTTCCATTTCATCAATACATACACTTATGTTTCCAGAAGTTCGTTTTTTGTTTTTTTTTAACTTTTTTTTTGTTTAAAAAAAAAAAAAAAAAAAAAAAAAGGTAGTGGGGCAAAAAAAATGTGTGGGGGGGAAGATAAATCAAATCATTTTTTGTTTAAAAGAAAAATAGATTTTATTTTTAGGCACAATCGCCCAGCCCTACCTAAAAGTGTTAAATATTTACTGTAATGACTTTACTCCTGTAGTTATCACAGGTTATTGATAGCATTCTAAGTTATGTACAAATTTAGGTTATGTCACCACCACAGGCATGTAACAGGGAACACCACTGCAAACCAACCACTGTGCAAGCCTAACTTAACGGGTTAATTTGTCAGTCAACAATATGTTTAACACAGTCGTTGAATCCTCAAAGTGGTAGATACTAGATATCAGATAATATTTCTGACTGAGGGATTGGTTTCTAATTATGGCATTTGTTACTGATCACCTTGGTGTGTGGAGGATGTGCACTTAAAATCACAACTTGATATGTCAATAAAGTGCAGCACAGCACTCAAATTGCAGTGTAAAATACAAACTTTAACTCTATGCAGTATAATGTTTGTAATTGGGTAGATGTGCTTCAAACTTCAAAGGTGCTGTCATATAACTAGGTAAGAATATCACATTCATAAACGGAGAGGGCATTTGCGTGGCAACACCTTTTGCTAACTTACTTTGCCCTCTTGGGGTTGCAAACCAAATGATCCTGACCTCCACTGATAACCAGCTTGTTACGAGCCTTGGTGATTCAATTTCATTCGGATTCTTTAAAGGACACAGTGGAATAGTGTCGTTCAGCCTTATCCTCTGGGTTTTACTCTTATGAGTCCTGCCGGGAATACATATAGACTAAAATATGCACACCAAGTCAAAAGTATGGATAAATACAATAAATAACATATGGCATTCATTAAGTTTTCACCAATTACAAACATTAAAACAGAACACACAGTATTATAATTCATAACATTAACCTTTAAAGTACAGTTTGGTTTCTGAATTATCCGTTTTTACGTAAAATTATTCGTCAAACCCGTTTCAATCTAGTACAGTATACCCTCCCATTCTAATAGCTTTAATATAAAACCCAACACAGTGCCAACACTTCATTTTCAAAGTTTTATTCTAAAATACATTATTACACACTGGCAACAAGCAATCACCCATTGCCGTTTTTTTTTTTTTTTTTTTTTTAATTTTAACACGCAAAATTATACCGAAAAGGCCGCACGATCAAAAAAAATTACATCAAAGACAGCCAACTTCTAAACCTGTCATTTAGATTTGAGTGAAAACCAGTGTATTGAAGAGGGTGGGAAATAATGCATTTGTATTGCGAGTTTTCAATTTTTAAATACACGACGAGGGTAGACATGGTTAGCATGGTTAGCTTCGTTAGCCTGCTTAGCCAGGAAGACCGTCAGTCCCTACAACGTTCTATTATCGGATATAATCCAGAACCCATTCTTTATTGTGTTTCCAACCATTAGCGTCAGCAAACACGATTAGCACGGGCTACTTATGTTTTGACCAAAACTTTTGACTGAAACCCACACGGAAAGATAACGGAAGTCACTACGGACAACTAACGGTGTCGTGGTGGATGCTACCATTAGCACAAAAAGCCTATATTCGATATTTTGGGCGTGTGAGACGACTATATTAAGTAAGGGCCACAACAACAACAACAAAAAAGTCCCACGGTCTTATTTTGTAACGTGAAGTGGTTACCTTTATAATCCTGCGAGGCAGTCCTGTCATCTTGTCTGAAATGCGAGTTTTAGCTCAGTCAGTGCCTGCCTGCTCTCGTTGTGACAGCACACGCAGTCGCACACACCTACGACTTCCGGGTTCTCTGCGTCATGCCCACAGATGGAAGCACTCGCTGCAAACCATCTGTTGTACACACCAACGACCAGTTTTATAACGTTAAAGTCACCTTGTAGAATAAAACCTGAGCAAAAATGCTATGCTGTCGTAATTTTCTGAGTAGGCTATTGTAAATAAAAGTTTAGTTTGTTGTATTTTTTGTGTGATATTTTTCTGTTTAAGCCGCATGCAGGTGGTGAAGATGTTTGGCATCTGTGTGCCCACGTAGGCATGAGGAAGGGAGAGATTACAGACAAGCAGGACACAACAGGTAGCACACAAATTTGAGCAAGGGCAGGGCAAAAAAAAAAAAAAGAGGCGACAGTTACCAGAGCCAGAAACTACACGCAACTATACTCAACAAAAATATAAACGCACCACTTTTGTTTTTGCTGCCATATTGATGAACTCAAAGATCTAAAACTTCCACATAAACTATATCACCATTTCTCTCAAATACTGTTCACAAACCAGTCTAAATCTGTAATATTGAGCACTTCTCCTTTGCCGAGATAACCCATCCCACCTCACAGGTGTGCCTTAACAAGATACTGATTAGACACCATGATTAGTGCACAGGTTGGTTATTACTAACCAATTTGCAACTGCCATTATTTTTTTTTATCCAAGTTCTCAGTGGCGCAGGTCAGTAATCGAATAGTTTTGGAAAAGGTTGTATTCATTGCTGCAAAAAATAGAGATAAACCAAGGCCACATTATTATTTTTCTAAAGTCGTGCATTTCTATAGTAAATATCTGCCTTGCACAAAACCAAGTCTCTCTACGGGCCTCTTCTATCACAGATGGTTGTTAATTTAGACAAAACAAAGTGTGAATTATACTTGCAGCCTTGCAGGCAAATAGGGGAAAGTAAGATAGTCCTTCAATTTGACCTTTTATTATGCTCTGCAGGCCAAAGATTGGAGGATGGTGTGGAGCTCCTCCTCTTGACAAATGCATGCAGACAAAAGGATCAGCCGTTTGCACTTCAGGCCTGTTATGAGAACTTATTGGGACATCAGCAGTTGGCCAACAATCAACTCTTTGGAACGTTTTTTTTCCAAATAGGAAGATGTTAGGAATTCATACGCTACATTGCTCAACAGGTGAGTTTTATATATATTTTTTTTTATCAAGAATTTTGCCATGGACTACAACAACATGACATGACAGATGGATTGTAATCACAAAGATCTGTGAAATTCTTTTAATTAAAAAATAATAGTGAGAATGTTGAGCTGTTTTTTTTTCTGCAAGATGACATTGAGATATGTTTAATTATTGTGGCATTAGGTGATAGGTGAACACCCATCTCAAGTTGTCGAGTCGAGAAAATATGATCTGGTTGAGCTATTTCCATGGTGCTTGCTTCTTTCTTATTTTTTCCTTTTTTCATTTTTATTTATTTATTTATTTATTTATTTATTTATTTTTTAAATGGAAAGCATATTTGAACCCAGCCCAGCAAGTAATTATAAACACGAATATAAGTCCTATCCAGCCCTTACTGTTTCAGACAAAGTTTGTTCTTTGATTTTTGTGACTTTTTGTATATAAAAGGAACAAGGATAGGAAAACCAAGTAAAATGTGAAATTACCACTGCTATTATGTGGTATTATGGGATCAAAAGGTTTCTACACTTGTCATGTAATAATTAACATTTTACTGATCTTAAGATGCCCTTTGATCCTTTGTCAAAATTTCATTCATTAATTTTTACTATATGCATTTTTTAAATTTAAACCAATTGTAATGTCTGTCCACAAAATATACTTTTTTTTTTTTTAAATTCCAATAAGCCAATGTAAAATTAATGTAAAAACAAATCAAACCTTTCATTTGTTGTACCTAACGGTCATTCCATTCCACCCCACCTCACCAAACTCTCCTAAAAATGTCCATTGTTCACCTCACACAGGAGCAGATGAAGCAGAACTTAATTGAGTCCCATGTGTTCACAGAGCGCACAGACAGTATCAGCCGCATTATGGAAGCGCTACTGCTCACATCAAATCAACTAGTTTGCGGTGTTTCTTCTTATGATTGACATTAGGTCGCGTCGTCGCGATGTTGAAGGTCTTTACCCAATCTGACAACCAACTTCTTTGACCTGTGCTTTGTGTCTTTTCCTTTTCCTTTTCAGCTGAATGGTGCCCACCATTTTATCTTGCAGTTTTACTGATCACAATCACCTGCTGTGGCCCAGTCTCATCCCTGCATGCCCCTCCAGGGACTTCAAGTCTGCGCTCAGCTTTCTCTGCTACGCGCACCAGCAGCATAGTGGGAGGCAAGCAGAGTGTCGTGACTTTTAACAAACTCTTGGTCAACATAGGAAGGGATTTCAATCCAGACACTGGTTACTTTCGTTGCCGCCTCCCAGGAGTGTACTACGTCTCCTTCTCAATGGGGAAATTTCCTAATAAAATGCTGTCTGTTATTCTGGTGAAGAACGGTCGAGAAGTGCAGGCCATTGCGTATGATGACTACCGCAAAAAGGGCAGGAAAGTACAAAGCCAAAGCATAATGATCGCATTGGAGCAGATGGACACAGTGTGGTTACTGTTGCAGCAGAGCTCTCAGTATGCTTTGTACAGCAATGCCGGCCCTTACATCAGCTTCTCCGGTTACCTTGTCTATCCTGACACCTCTTCAAGCAGCTACATCAGCAACCACCTGACTCCTCACCCACACTGCCCCCCTCAGGCTGAATCTCGGGTCAGACATCAGCCATTCGAGCAGCCCAGATCGGCCTTCTCTGTGGCACGGACGTCCACGTTTATAGGTCAAAGTCGCAAGCAGCATCACAAGTCACCTCTGACCTTCGACGTGGAATTCGTCAACATCGGGGGGCATTTTAACAAATCGTCAGGCAGGTTCACCTGCCGCTTCCCGGGGGCTTACTATTTTGCGTTCACGGTGGGGAAACACCCTCGTAAGGCTGTTTCTGTGAAGCTGATGACCGGGGATGGCGTGGTGCAGGCTATGGTGTTTGACGACGACACGTCCAAGAGACGAGAGATGCAGAGTCAGAGCTTGATGCTGTCCCTTCGCCAGGGCGACACCGTGTGGCTGTACAGTCAGCATGATAATCGCTACGCTGTGTACAGCAACCAGGGGAGGTACACCACCTTCTCAGGCTTCTTGGTGTATCCTGAAGCCACACACATATAAATACGGACAGAAACCTAACTGTAAATGCCACCGCAGCTTGTTTTTTTTTTCTTAAAAAAAAATAAAAAAATAAAAAATACTTCATACAAGTAGTTAAAGTGTTTTACTATTGTCTTTTTTTCTTTTTATTGTAATATATATGTATCTATAACTGGCAAAGATTAATTCCAGTGGGTCGTTCATTAACGTTTATCTCCACGAGGTGGTGCTGTGACATCATTATCAGATATTTCGAGCTGTTCCTTAAAATGCCATGGACAATGCTGTGTTGGAGCATATGAGACAGAATTTGATTTATAATGTATGTTTTGAGTTTTAGGTAAAACCGAGTAAGGGCATAACGCCAATCATGTAAAATTCGTATAATGATTACTTGTTTTTTGAGTTGAAGAATATGATATGATATGATGGACTTTCATGAGATAAGATGTTCCTGTTATATTATTTTGATAGTGATATGTGTATTTGATGTATGATTAAACATATTAAAAATGAACAACTTATTTTACAGTTTGTAATTTCTTGACAGTACAAAATTGTACAATAATTTAGAGTTACTACTGGCGATGCCAGGTATAAGAAATTATTTTAAGTAACCTGCTATGTAATTTCTATATACAGTAGGTTAATACTGTACATGAAATACAACTGGAAATATTGTGCATCTGCCATTTCGCTGCTTGAGAAAAAAAAAAAAACACAAGCACATATAACCCCAACAGAAATTAAAATACCTTAGATTTGTAACAAATAGAAAGTAAAAATAGCCAAAACATTGCACATTTAATATACAGTATGCATATATATATATAAAAAAAATGCTAACAGTTTTTCAATGGGTAGCATCGTGGTCGAGTGATTAACACATCTACATCACAGATCTGAACATCCAACATTTCAAAAACGTGTGATTGGTTAATTGAAGAGTCTAAACTGTCCACTGGTGTGAATGTGAGTCTAATTGGATGTTTGTCTGTACGTGCCCTGTGATTGGTCGGCATCCGGGCAAGGGTGTACCCCAACTTTTGGTCAAAGTAAGTCCGGATAGGCTTCAGCTTGCCCTGACTGAGGACAAGAGCTATTTAAAAAAAAAAAAAAAAAAAAAAAGATGGTTCAAGGAATAGAAGTTCAGAATACACACCATATTTTTCGGACTATGAGTCTCACCAGTCGAAAAGTGCATTGTAGAGAAGAAAAAACTATTTAGAAGTCAAGAGTTTTAAGTTGCATTTTTTGGGATTTTTTGCAATTATGCTTAGTGATATAACTGTATAGCAACTGACTATCATATAATGGAATGCATTACAATTTCACTGAAATGATTAAATGCAAGTTGGCTTTCATCAGATGGCTATTTTTATTTATTTTATTTTATTTATTTATTTATTTTTATTTTATTTTTTTATTATTTTTTTTTAAGAGCTCAGAATTGTTCATTCGGTAGTCTTACCGATTCAATGTCTTATCATCACTGCTCTTTTTTTTTTTTTTTTTTTTTTTTTTTTTGTGTGCGTGCGTTTGCAAAAATATTTAAATTTTTAAAATAAATATGCCATTAGGCATGAATTTGAACCAGGCAAGTTAGCTCAGTCGTAAGAGCAATTGTACAGTTGTACAGGAGTTTATTTGAAGTATATCTATACCAGTTTATATACACCATTGTGGACCTAGACTCTCTTTTAAAGTTTGAAAATGTCCATGTTACATCCCATGAGGCCTTTCACTGCACGTCCCAGATCTCACAGAGGAGCGGTGTGAATTTGTGATCGTTCATCCTCCACGACGTAAGCATCTCTGCATGATAGTGGTTGAGTGTTCTCAGCTCAGTCAAGCGGCCCAGCAGACGTGCAAAGTACTGAGGCTCCTGCGGATGCTGCAAACTGCACAGCTTCCTCAGCACGTCCAGCATGGGTTCCTGCAGGTTCTCTACAGCCTGTTGATCTTTCACGTAAGGCCGATCTAGAGTAGATTTGATTATTTATCGAGACGCTTGAATGTTCAACTTTGTGGCACAAGAAAGCTGCGTGTGGATCAGTTGACGGCCACTCACCTGGTGTCAGGATTGTTATGGCAGTGAGGAGGGCTTGCTCCTCCTGCAACATGTGGAGTTCGCCGATACTTTTGTAAAAGTTAAACATTGGTGTGATGAACTCCTTTGAAATGCCTGAAAGAAAAGGACATAAATGAATGCAAATAAACAAATAAACATCCATTTACAACAAATTGACAAGATTTAAAGTGGAACCTTATAATATAATATACGTTATATGTGACCTCACTAGTTTAAACTTGACATTCCGATTAATATTAAATTTGTGGAATATGAGTTATGAAGCAAAATCCAGCCTTTATGTCCATCTCAGTGGGCGGCCATTTTGCCACTTGCTGTCGACTGAAGATGACAGCAATGTTGTTCGGGGCTCAGCCAACGACAGATCACAGCTCAATATCAATTTTCTGATGCTGAGCTATGAGTGGTTGTTACCTGAGACCTGAACAACTGTGATGTCATTTTCACTTGACAGCAAGTGGTAAAATGGCCGCCCCCTGAGATGGTTAAAAACAGCTGGGTTTTGCTGCTTAACTCATATTCTACAAATGT
The DNA here is from genome assembly GCF_051991245.1 of Festucalex cinctus. Lineage (NCBI taxonomy): Eukaryota > Metazoa > Chordata > Actinopteri > Syngnathiformes > Syngnathidae > Festucalex > Festucalex cinctus. The sequence continues at coordinate 20,070,409 of NC_135413.1, read as the reverse complement.
AATATTAATCAGAATGTCATGTTTAGACTAATGAGGTCACATATCATATATTATTGTCAAGAAATGTTTCGGGTTGACTTCCACTTTAATGAACCAAAATCAGCTTGGAAAGATTCCAGCTCAACCATGAGCCCAATGAGGAAAAACAGTGCAGAACATGGATTAATAGGTAGTCCATGTGTCAGTCTCTCTCTTTCTGAAACAATTTCTTGCTCAAAAGTTAAAATTTATGATCAATGCTATATCTTCATTTGAAATTCACTGGTTTGGATGTCTGCTTTGACACATCATCATTCATTCACAAATGCCAGCAGGGCCCAAGAGAGAGACAAATTCGGACAATAGCACTTCTGATGTTTGGATAAGGAACAATGGTCTCTTTAGACAGCTTTGCTTCACTGGCCTTTATGTGTGAACGTCTGCTGACCGCCAATCACATTTAAGCAGTGCAGAAAGAGCCGGCGATGTTCTCCTACTGTCACTCTCTGTCAACACCTCACGTAAATAAAAAGCTTTGTGGTGCAAGAGGTGGGGTGTCATACATCCTTGACTGGTTGCCAGCCTTCACGGGGCTCATACAGACAAACAACTATTATTTTATTTTATTTTATTTTATTTTATTTTATTTTATTTTATTTTATTTTATTTTATTTTATTTTATTTTATTTTATTTTTATTTTTATTTTTGTGGGTCAGTGTAAATGGGGTTTTAACAAGCTGTCATCTATGTACTCTCACTCTCTCTTTTTTTTTTCTGTTATTTCCCTTTAAACCTATCTTAAAGTTCTCATAAATATTTCACTCTTTATTTTCCCATTTTCTTTGCAAACAATGACAGACACACACGCATGCAGAACGAAACAGAACCCAGTAAGCGTATGTGACCCAGTGTAACCAAAACCTGCTGAGAGATCAACAGGTCACCAAGAAGTACGTCTCAGGTGATGAATTATGTACGTGGAGAATCTCACTCCAACAGCCACAAATAACAAGATGATGAAGGATAAAATTAGTAAAAGTCGTATTTTTTGGTCAATTTAGTCTAAATTAGGGGTGTCAAAATTAGTGTGTTAATTTTCAGTTAATTTAAAGTTCCTTTAACGGCACTAATTTTTTTACTACGCGATTAATGACCTGCCTTTAATTGTAAAGCCTGTACTGGGGGCGTTCCAGTGCAACGCAGCAGACACGTCCACGTTAAAATGTAGCAGTTATGTTGTATTTTACAATTTTAATAATATGCAGAATTTCACGTTACTTCATGTTAAAGATTAGATCGCTCTTAAGAAAAGAAAAATGCACTGAGCTGTCACCGTCTTACAAATGCAACTATGCCATCTAGTGGCAAAAAAATGACCTTAACACCAACCAATATCACACTCATTTTTTCAGTACAGTACATTTTTTTTAATTTTAACTCAATTTTATGAATTATGAAAATACTGCATCAATGACTAAAAGATGCAGCCATATTTCTATTAGTTTAACATTTTTCCACTTTATTTAAAAGTATGAAAACTAAGAAAATTTTATTGTGCATTTTATTGTACATTTAGAACAGATATAAAATTTGCGATTAATCGTCAGTTAACTACCGAAGTCATGCGATTAATTACGATTAAAAATTTTAATCGCCTGACACCCCTAGTCTAAATACTTCCCCGTAAACTCCTGAGAGCTAATATTCAGACTACCACACTACTTCTGTGGACTCACCACTCTTACGTATCCTCTCCTCTAGGAGTTCAGTGTGTCCACTGGGCATCTTTCGGCTAAAAACCTGAGCAGAGCGCAGAAACATGGCTTCTACTGCTGAACCTTTAAGCAGAGCAATCTGATCCTCATGATCCAGGGACACAAAGCCTTGGAGAAGAGAGATGGAAAAAAAACACAATTAATTCCTCTTTCTCTTTGGTTTTGAGCACTATTAAAGCAGATGCAGTATTGTTTCATGTTTTAAAAATTGGAAGACTAAAACCTGGGATATTTTTTGTAAACTCCACCAGAACTTGGACTTGACTTGTTGCCATTTCTGTCAAAAGGAGAAAATTTTCCTCAGCGCTGTATTCTTCTTGTAGCTAGCATGGGAAAACAACAATAATTTGAGATGACATTAAAATCAACTAAAAAGCAATTTTTTGGTTCGTTTGTTTTTAAGAGCAGATAAGAGTATATGTAAAAAAAAAAGAAAAAAAAAGAGAGAAAATGAAAGCATCATACCAGTTTTTTGGTCACTTCTTGAGGAATTTGATGTCTGTTGTAGGCATCTACAATGGCCTTCATGAGTGCCTGCTGCTCTTTAGTAATTTTTTCCTAGAAACCGGCAATTGGAAATTAGGAATTGCCAATGGAATTTCAAATGGCTACATCATTTTGCAGAGCTAAAAAAAAAGTACAGTATTGTGCTTGGATATAGTGGCTTTCTTAACCGCTTGCTCCTCACAAGGCTCTCAGGGGTGCTGGAGCCTATCCCAGCTGTCCGGGTAGTAGGCGGGGTACAACTGGTTGCCAGCCAATCGCAGGGCAGTACTGTATATGATGTATGTAATTTTTTGTTGTTTAGTTTTTAGTATGGAAAATACTGATACCTTTGGCAATTTGGTGGTGGATGTGACTTGTTTGCTGTCTGCTGCCTCGGTCTCATCTCCAGTTGACTGTCCCGGAGAAGCCATCGTGTTTTTCCTTAGCCTTTTAGATTTGCACTGGATCTCTGTAAGCAGGCCTGTAGTTGACAGGAAAGAAAGCTTTAAAGCTTCAAGGCCAAAAATCTGTTTGGTTTTTGAATATGGACTGATTCATTGTAAGTCATTTTTTTGTAGTCTGACAAGATGTATCCACAGTAAGTGCAAAAGCATGACCGTGAAATGCTGCCTCAATCTTATAGGATCATACTCTGCTGATTGCACATACGGTCGATTGGTATGTTGTCCTACAAAACGCATTCCCTGTATTCACTGAGATACAGTTTTCTATTTAGTTTCCAGAAAACCACTCACTGGCCTCCAGTCCCATACCATGAGAGGGGTAAAATATTATTACACATATTTCCTCAAATATTGACAAAAGGGGCACTTGTCCACTGAACTACAAAGTACCAGGCATTCGATTTTTGTTTATTTGGAAGAGTTTATTTGGTAAAATAATTGTGTAAAAACCGAGGGAGACACACTGCTATCAAATCTCTGGTCGATGGAGAATTATTACTTCCTTGTTGCAAAGCAAATCATTGAGGTATGGCATCTATGACAGCGGAGGGCACTATTTGCCAACATTTGGAAGACTGAGGATTAATATAGGACAATAATAACAAAAAAGTCTCCTTTTGTTTATTTCGTTTTGTTTGATTGCGTTGTTTGTTTAGACCTGCCACTCTGGAATAGTCATCATATCGTCGTTCTTTCTCAGCAACAGGAAGCGCTTATGTCTTCTTGCTTTGTTCAGCTGACAGCTCATCATAACGCCAGTAAAAAGCGAACTGTTCACATGTTCATATTCACACGCTTGCAGTAGCGCGATCAAGTGAAAAACAGTAGAAGGCTGCCTGTACGTGTGAGCCTTCTTTTGCTGCGTGACAAACGTGCGGTGTGTGACATTCAATGCTTCCATTGCTCATGTTAAATTAATCAGGCCATGTGAGATTAGAAGATATCTATTGTAATGGCAGTTCTAGAGTACGCATGGTGAGACCAAAAACAAGGGCCCCCAAAATGTTAGCTCTAAGAAATTAGAGGGGAGACAATTTTATAAGGAACTCATAATTCAAATGCTAATTTAAACCCCTAAATGTCATAGGAATTAAAAAGTTGACTATTTTTGATAAATAAAGTCGCTATGTGATGATGACAATTCACTTTTTTTTTTTTTTTTGGAGAGAATAAAAGTGTAATCTTAAATATTGTTTTCAAAAACTAAACTATTCTTGTAGTATTCGATCATTTATTCTGGAAAAGAGGTTTTTATTCTCTCTCTAAAAACAATCTTGGGATGACAAACGGTAAACACTCACACTCTGCCAACATGCCCATTTCCTTGCATTTCCTGAGTCGACATTCCTGGCATTTCCTGCGCATATACATGTCCATCTCACAGTTCCCTCCACTTTTGCACTTGTACACGGCATTCTTTGTGATGCTCCGTCTGAAGAAACCTTAATATGGTGGAAAAAATTAAAGGTTAACTGTGACGGCATGCACTTCGTTCTTTGTGCTTTGTTCTTCAGGGATACTTCCTGCTCAACTGTTAACGAGTTTTTGAATAACGGATGCTCTTACGTCTAGACTTGGCGTCATTAACTAACCTTTTTGTAGCTGAGAGCTATTTCTTCTTCTTATATTTTTATTATTAATTAATGGTATTCATTATTGTGATCACTCACAATAATTAGGAAACAGATAAAGATCCAAATGCAACATGTTTTCTATAAATCTCTGCCAATATTTGCATTTTGAAAAGATCACATTACAACATTTCTAGGAAATCCCAATGTCCCCTCACTGGTGAGCTACAGTGTTTTTACAACAAGCCCAGGATCTACTCATGTGGCGTTGGGGGCTACCTGGTGCCTGTGGGCACCATATTGGTGGTGTAGGCTGAACAGTTTAGTTGGAATGGTTGGAATTGGTCAATAAATGTAGTAATTAGAGGAGAAAAACTAAAATATTTTGATTTATTAGCTTTTATTTTGAAAATTTGAAGAATAAAAAAAAAAGGGATGCGCTGATCAGTTTGAAGTTGGAAAAATGTAGAAATTTTAGGAGGAAAAACAAAACAATAATATTTTTTTGCATTGTATGTGGGTACAGTATTGGAATGGTGAAAATTTGGAATTTCTGATGAATGCTAATTTTTGTCATGTTGAAAATTGTTACCAAGGTGAGTAGAATGAGCTGAATTTTTGGGATATCAAATGGGAACGATGTAAATACGAAGTATGTTATGTTGATGATGGCATTGGAAATGAATGGTAATTTTTTGTTGTTGAAAATAGTTGATTTGGGGGGAAAACGTAAATTTCTGGAATGAGAAAAACAGTATCCCTGAAACGCATGAATTTTGGGAGAGTGCTGAAATTGGCATGGTATGAATCAGTGAATGAATATCGATGCCTTCTTAAAATAATCGCCTCAGTCATTTTTTCAGATTTTTCAGGAAGCACAAAAAAATTGAACCATTTGCATCACAAGGAGATGATTTAGGCAAAAAAAATATAATTTCTGCAAACTTGGGCAATTATTTTAAGAGGGTTACGATATAGGTAAAAAGAAGTGATCAATGTAGAAGATGTAAATTGGTGAAAATTTCGAGTGAAAATTTACTAATATTACTTTGAAAAAATTTGAACTTTTTGGTATGTGTGTATTTTAGGAATGTTGAAAACCCTTTCCAAATGCAAAATTGTGAGAAAACCATTAATTTTTGGAACGAGAAAAATTGGAATAATGGAAGCCGTGAATTTTTGGAGCATGTAGAAGTTGGAATGGTGAGAATCAGTAAAAAAAAAAAAATGTGAATGGAGGAGCAGGACAAAAATGTGCAAGGAACAAATTATAAGAATAAAGTTAATGGCATAGTACTCAAAATCCATATTTAGAAAATTATTATTGAACACAGGCACGTGTGTGCGTGCAAAGGATAACTTTGAAACAGCTATAGCACATTCTGACATAGAAGATTCAACACAATTGCAGGCATTAATGCAGCGGATCTCGTTTCTCTTGTATTGTGCTCTAGAAAGTTGAGAGGGAACCGAGCACCACAGAAAGAGGAGGAGGTAGCCCTGAACCTATTCTTAGTCAAATGATGAGCCTGCGCTCCTAACATTGTTTAATTTCGCAGTGTGGAATTACCTGCACACTCATCTCCATCCAGAAATACACAAATTTTGTACTCTCACCTTTGCAGCCCTCACAGGTGAGAGCATTATAGTGGTAGCCGGACGCCTTGTCTCCACACACAACACATAGCTCCTCCCCTTTGATGCGTCCAGTCTGCGACATGTGCCGGGCCCTCTTGCACAGAGCAGGCATGACAGCAGAGACATCCTCCCTATCACCGTCATAGTTGACCTCCAGAGTTGTTTTCCTTAGTTCATACAGGCCAGTGTGAGGGTACCATTCCTCTCCATTGTACTGGGGATAGTAGTTCTGACTGCAGTAATATGGTGTGGGCATGCTTGGCTCCATACTTGAGTACTGCATGCCTGCGTAGCTGCTGAACATGTCAGGATCTTGTAGCAGAGGACTGCTCTGATCTGCCAGAATATCTAGAAGAACAAGAATAGCATGTGAAAAAAAAACATGGTAGTGAATGTAATATACAGTAGATGCATGATTTGGAACTAAGTGTCGAGTTGAATGGAACAACTCAGGTAGGTTCAGAGTGATCTATTGGGGGGAAATGGGAAATGCCTTTTTTTTTTTTTTTTGCACCACATGCACTTTTAGGTGAAGGTTCAAATGCAGCTCCGGGCTGCAATTCTTGTCAGGAATGTGGCAACATGAAGTTTAGTTTACCCATTTTTTTTAAATTCGACAATTTAATAATGCCTTCCTCATGTCGCAATTATACACTCATGACATGCGGTATTTATTTGATGTCTGAACAGCCAGGATAACTTTTAAAAGTAGATTGTTGATTTTATTGAGGGACAGATTACCGGTAGTCAATTTTTAATGCACTGCTATAATATATCCCCAATTTTTATATAGCCTGTTATGATTCTTATTCTCACTTATTATAAAACATGTATTTGCACATTTCTTTAAGTTAGTTGGATATCACTTTTGTAATAACTGTAGAATCCTGGTGGTTTTAATTGCATACCATTGAGCTATGCAAACTCGGATTGTGTTTCCTTTCGTGTAAACCAGTGAACCCGATTTACAAAAGTCTTAACGTTTTATCCTGTCCTGACAATTCTGCATTTTTACGTCACCTTTGCCATTACCGATTTTTACAAAACTTTATTCAGTTTCACATCATTTACAAAGAGTTTCAAAACACCAAGTACAAAAGCATTATTTACACACAAAATACACGATCAATTAAAACACACAAAATTCAAATCGTACAAAACATTTTACAACTGTAAATTATGCCAGGGGAAAAGCTTCTTTTTATCCTTCTTTCGTTCTTTCCTTAAAAAACAGAGAATTTGTCTAAACACGGTGTTACTATCAATTATTATATTCTTCATACTCATAACACACCTGGTTTTCCACAATTTTGCACAGACAACAGTTATAATAATTTGAAATAGTTCTTTATCTTTAGAAGGTATGTTATTTTCTATCAAGCCATACATAATAGTAATATAATTAACATCTATTTTAAGTCCAATATCTTTCATCAATGCCCAGACTTGCTGAGCTCTATGACAATCAATCAATAAATGTTGCTGTGTTTCGTCCTTGCCATTACCATGTTCCCGCAAGCACATGAACCGTTTACACTACACCATGTACACCACAGTAAATTTAAAGTCAATTTAACATTGGGGTTTCACTGTAGTGGAATCAATTGTAATTCTTTACAGCTCTTTCCTGGAGAGCCAGCGAAGCAGTAGTCTGTAAGATCCACGCCACATACTGTACGGCCATAAATCATTAACAAGTGACTCTTACAGAGCACACCGTGTCTTCGGAGTGACATGTAGCGCCTCTCCAAATAAGCTCTCTGTGGAAACTGATACAATAATGTTAACAATATCGCAACATAGTCGCACGGAAGTCTCAAAGGTTGTGAGACTTGACATTATTTAAAAAAAGACCGAAAACAAATCATTAATACATATCAGGTGAAATATTAAGTATTGAAATGGGACAAAGCACTTCTAATCTTTGGTGAAACAAACAATACAGCACTGACCTCTTGAAGATTTGCTCCTGACGATGACCACGTCTGAGATAGCGAACACACGGACGATTCAGAGTATACATACTGTGAAAGCAACACACTACTTTCTTTTGACGTTTACTTCTTTTTGTCCCACGAACTACCAAGCCATCTTCCATGTATTTTCTGTTTCAAGCCAGACTTACTTCTGAGAACAGAAGCAACAGGCTTTGAACAACTTGCCTGAGACATCCCAAGAGGCGCAAAGGTTGCTAGAGCTACTTATTAACTAGGCAATCCCTTTCTTCTTTACAGGTAGCATAACAGTATGTGAAGTCATCTGCACATGGGGAACGGAAATGGCTACTGTGTGGCACGTTAGCCATTATGAACAATCCATGACGAACCAGCAATGATAGTGAGCTGCTTCTTGTACTCTATATATGAAGCAGAGAATGTGATCACACCATTTAAAAAGGTATATTATATGGAAGCATAGAGCTGCCAATGTGGAGTAAACATTTTTGTCTGGCACTTGCAAATACGTTTGAACGTATTTAAATACGTTCGAACATACTCGTAAATACGTTTGAATGTACTCGCAAACACGTTTGAGCGTATTTGTAGGCTAAATGCTGCAAAGTTAGCAAACCTTCCCATAATGCCACGGGGTATTATTTGCGCATGCGCGAGTGAAAACAAAACCCTTTTTTTTTTTTAGGCATTTGGGCCTAAAAAACTGTTTACTCCACATTGGCAGCTCTACACTTCCGTATCTACGCTTCCGTAACACGATAATTGTGCATCAATTTAAAAGTGGGGTTACACAACACACTGATTCAATTGTGGAGCAGATCAAGGGATTAATGGTAAGCAGTGTTGCCACAGTTGCCTTAGTTACTTTACTGATTACTAGACTTTAAAAGTAACTTTAGTGGTTATTAGATTTTAAATCTAACTAAGTGTGATTTAAAGTTACTTTATTACTTGCATTTGACAGATGTAGCTTCATTGGAAGTGAATTTCAAACAGTAATGTTTAAGAATTAAGTTTCTTCTTTAATTAAAACTAAAACAAACCCAGCTTCTTTTTTTTTTTTTTTTTTTTTTTTTTTTTTACTTACAATGAGTAGTTATTTTTCTTTTTTTTTAAATTTTTAAAAAGGGGGGATTTATGGATTTCACTCACCATAAACAGGCTACTTAAAATGTCCGGAGAAACAGCGCATATATTGTAAAGTTTGATAAATATCTGGTGTTCTCGTTTTTGTGTCTATTCATATATCGGCCAAAATAATTTGGCTTGTTAATTTTAATACTTGGCGCCATGTTTAGGGTGAACATGACATCCTCACGTTGACAAGCCGTTACTCACACCCATTTGTTACTATTGAGTCGGAGGCCCGATCGCTTGCCTACGTATGTAAGTCTGTCATCCAGACTCAATTATTTGTTATTTATTTAAACAAAAACAATTTCAACGCCGTCTTAAACTAATCGCACAAGTCATTTTTTTTTTCAGATTTTTCAGGAAACAAAAAATTGAACCATTTGCATCATGAGGAGATGATTTAGGCATAAAGAAATGTTTTTTTTTGTTTGTTTTTTTTACAAAAAAACAAAAAACAAACAAAAAAAAGACTTGGGCAATTATTTTAAGAGGGTGATGATATAAACTAACCTGGCTTTCATTCAGTGGGAGAATACTAACAGTGACAGTGACAGTGTAATGCGTGGAGGCTGATTTTGCCTTGGATGGCGGAGCGGGACAGCAAAAAAAAAAAAGAAAAAAGAAAGCAAGTTAAGTTCACAAAATTTATTTTAAACAAACAACACAAAAAAAAGAGCGGGCTCGACGCCACCACACATTACAAAGACGGTTCAGGGAATCAGGTCAATACAAAATAAATAAATAAATAAATAAATAAATAAATAAATAAATAAAAAACATTCATCGCCAAAAAGGAAAAAGGAAACTACTAACACACAAAGAAAAGAAAGCGCCACCTTGTGGTGCGGTGCCACACTGCCGATTGTTACAACAGCACCTCCTCCTGTCCCATTTCGTTCAACAGTTGATGAACCTTCCGTGAGTATTGACTCTGGAGACTTGTGAGAATGACTCGGATTCATTAAAAAAAATAAAAAAATAAAAAGCCACTCCATATGATAAACCTTGATAAACCATATACATTTCTCCTTCTGACCACCACAGGTACACTTTAAAGGCAGTCTCTTTTGGTCTGACATATTTAATTGTTAATACTGGCAATTCTAAGGATTTTTATTTTTTTTCTAAATATAATGATTACATTTGAGGACCTCATACAGTCACACAGCCTTGTGGGTTTAAAGGTGAATTGAGTTTTACAGTACACTGCCGTTATTAAAAATATCTTATAAAAACATTGTGGTGTTTTAGAGCGCTGGATGGGATTAATATTTCAATTTATTTCAATGATGAAAATTGATTTGATACGGGAGTGAATTGAGTTTTGACCCTAATTATGGACCAAATTAAGCCCGTGAGTCAAGGTACCACTATATTTTGGACTCTCATGAAATTTTGTGCTATTCCCCAACCCCCTAAATATCACGCCTCATTGCTTCCCCAATCAGTACAAGTTGCACCTTGCAAAAACAAAATGAGCACCAAACAACATCTGGTGCCCAGATTTGAATGAGAACCATGCCACAATCGTATTGTGTATTTCATGCCAAGTACCGTTAGACTTACCAAACAAATGGGAGTTCTCAGAGATGGCAAAGTCATCTGTGGGTGGGATTTGTAGTGGTCCCACCACATTGATGTCAGGGCCCACCCACTCATTCATGTCAGGTCAAACTGAGCCACGTGGAAGCTTGTGTCTGTTTCCCGCTGTAACAAGAGTGAGCTGATGAAGATCTGTTCAACACTCTTCTGCCTCTGCCAGTGACACGTTCACTGAAAAGTAATTAAGTACGAGCTTGTGAGTGTGGACATCAACACACCTGTCAAGCGTTCTCTCCAACACAGGGATGAGTTGCCTGCAGGAAGGTCATCAAAGAAACAAGTATGTTACTCTACTGCCTGTACAATGTTGCAGATTTCTTAAAGAGATACTTTACTTATTTAGCCATTTTTGGCAGTCAAACATTAATATTTGGCCTATAATAAATTTTAGATTTTCATTATTTTTCATGTACAATTAGTACCTTTAAAAACACATTTTACAACTTGCTGTCGACTGAAAATGACATCAGAAAGGCTCAGGTAACCAATCACAGCTCAGGTTGTGAATGTCACATAAAAAAAACCGAGAAAACAGGTGAATTGTGATTGGTTCCCTGAGCCCTTGTGATGTCATTTTCCGTCGGCAGCAAGTTGCAAAATGTGTTTTTAACGGTACTAATTGTGCGTGAAAAATAATGAAAGTATCAAATTAATTATAGACAAAATATTAACTTTTTATTGCTATAAAGGGCTAAATAAGTGAAGTATTTCTTTAACAAACTCACTGTACTCTCACTGAAACTAACTGAACACTTCATTAGGTATATAGTTAGCATGTTGTCTTGTTTTTCCCACAACAATAATATTGTAAATAAAAATACAGTAAATGGACAGAAAAGCAGCACACTGGCATGAAATCCAGGAGTTTATTTTCTTTTGTAATTGGCATGCTGTGATGTATTCATCACTATGTATCATATCATATCATATGTATCATCACTGTCTTCTTATTAGGAAATTAAAACTTTATAGTTTTCTTAGCAACCTTATAATCTAACTTTAACTCATAACACTGCAGGGTAGAGGTCTTCAAACTCAATCAATCAATAAAACACAAGCCCATTAGATAGGGGTAAGCAATTAATTCTCAAGGCACACTTAATGGTTGTGAAATATTGCACTGTTCTACAGGGAGCTCCAGGCCAAAATCGTGCACTGAAAATCAATTATGGGGCGACAAGATCAGATCATTTCCTAAGCGTCCAATCAGATTACTTTGACATCATCCCCACGTTGTTTACTAGCCATAGCATGTACAGTAAACTATAATGTGATGAATTAATTAGTTAAATGCTACATTCCTTCTACTTAATACAGTGTACAAATGTGTTTATTACATATATGTCAATGCAGAAGAAATGCACTGAGAGGTGATTCCAATTTTGGTTGCTTTGTCGAACCACAAGAGTTGGGCAAAAATATTATAAATAAACCACCACATGAACATATGTAAAAAAATAAAAATAAAAAAAAACTTTTTGACAATGCAAAATATTTGCTGCAGCTCTTATATCTGCTTTCAGAACATAATGAGAATGCATTGTAGCCATTTTGTAAGGTAAGTGTGGATATTTTTGTAAATCATCACAACAAAGTAAACTAATCTGTCTATAGACTTTACTGTATGTTCCATCAAGTGTACTTTAATTAACTAAAATAATTTCCCAAGGGATCCAATGATGTAGAAACTATACTCTAAGTGCCCACACAGCAGCAGACATCTCAAGCACATACTTTTGGCACACGTGGGCTCATCATCATGGAACATGCTGTCATGGTCCTTACCTTTTCCTTGCTGGATGATTCCCACTGTATTTGAATATCCGTCTTCTTGGAAGTCCACACTGAGCTGTACCGTACACAATAATTTCTGCGAACGTTTTCTAATGCACCAATCGTGTGTCTGGGCTTCAGTGAAAGCATGTGTGACCAGCTAAGGTCAGGGAGAAAAGGATGGTGGTTATTAATTAAACTGTCCATCCCCGTACTCATCCCCCCACCCACAAACCCACTGATACACGCTTGCCAAAAAAACTTTATCTCTAAAAGACTGAGAGGCTACCGTATGAAGTCTCTGGTAAGTAGAGTATCCCACCCACATGCACAAATAGCACACACTGGACAAGTGGACATCCACTGATTAGCATGATTTTTTTTATGTGACCACAAGTTATCACAAGTGAACTCTCAGAGGCTTCTCATTTGTCCAAATAGTTGAAAATGCAGGAAATCATAAAATAAATACAAAGGGTATAATTAACAATAGAATTAAAGCCGAACTTCTATTCTTGACTGTTGTAAATCAACTGTGGAAATGTATAAAGGAGCAATAATGTCCAAATAATTCTGAACCAGATCGAACTGTATCGTTTTCCTTGTTGTCTTGTTGCTTGCGCACACAAAGATGATACATTTCCTTAAACCTATATTGCCCATAAACAATAGTTTAATCATTGATGGGCTGTGGCTCCATTCAATGGGGTTGCTCTGAGTCAACAGAACAGTCTCTCTGGAATAAACAGAACCTTTGCCATTGGCTGCTGGACTCTGTGGTTTGTGTTTGGGAACAAGTTGCCAGTGATGGACTCTGTGACGGGGCATTTGCAACTGTACATCTAACAATGTTGGCTCAATTTTTTGTTACCCACCCAGACATAATGTTGGGCAAGGGTCAAGGTTATTACTACACAGAAACACTCAAAAGCTCAAGAATTTTAGCACAAGAGGAATAATCAATAACTTGATTTGTATTTGTTCAAATACAAACAAGATATCATCTCAAAAGCAAGTCATTTATTATGAAAATGTAAGTATGACACTAGTGAGGGATATCCTGTCAAGCAATTATGTTGAAGCGATGTAGTATGAAGACAGATAAGACAAAGGATGTTTACCACTCTGTGACGGGAAACAGAGCCATCTTTGGCCTTAAAAAAAAAAAAGGCCAAAATTTAAACGCCTACTATTATAAACAGTCAGTGATAGGAACCGAGTTTTGTTGTATTTTCTGAAAACATCATTAAATTCATCCAATGCCACTTTTCCTACTTTCATGAATTGTTGGTGCACATTTCTATGGCTTAAAATTTATCATGTTGAAGAAAAAGAGCCATTATAAGAGTAGGTATTTACAAATTTCTTCAAAACAAATTAATAAAATTGAAAAAGCAGGCTAGTTTCATTTTCCTGGTCAAAAAATATAGAAAGAGTTTTTGAGTGAAAAATTAACCATCCATTAAATCATGATATACCTACAGCAATGTGTTTTGTTTTGCATGAAACATTTGGCTGAAACAAGATTTTGCTGCAACAAGCCAATCAGAGGACAGGATAATGCTCAGTAATGTCCTGTGAGGATGGATTTGGGGGGAAAAAATGTCCCATTGCTAAAAGTTGTAGTTACATTGGCCAGCAAATCTTATAATAACAATAATAATAATAATAATAATAATAATAATAATAATAAAAGGAACTGCCTTAATTGCACCCATGACATGTGTGACATCCAACCCCCCCTCCCCCCCTCTCCGTCCCCCAAAAAATGGCCCCTCTGGATTTATTTTGTGCCCAGCACAAGTCTAGCACAAGGCGGTGTCGAAATCTGTGCTGGGGTGAATTAGACCTTGTGTTTGTATTTTCAAAAGTATGCACAAGCTAGTGCAGTATGGCAGATTTAAAAAGGACATTTTGTGGCGGTGTTGGAGTGAACACAGTTAGCTTGATTGAAGGGGATCTTTTCATTCCTAATATTTGTGTATTTCTTGACATGGCAGAAGAAGAAACTGATTTGCACTAGTCTGGTGGTAGGTTGGAGTCTGCAAAATATGTTATAAGAACTACAAGCAGAACTCCATGGGTGGATCATATAAAGTTGGTTATAGGGAGATCACAAATCTTTGAAGTGAGCACTATGGAGACCTCCATCCACCCCAATTGTTCATGTCCGCTCGAGCACAGATGTGCCGTCTTTGAAAACGTGAGGCAGATGTGCTCATCACATTACCATGGGATTGAATATGATGCATTTTGCATTCCCTCAACTGAATGCAGGATAAAAATTGAGTTTATTACATTTATATCAATTCAATTAAAACACAAATCAAAGTGATATTCTCTCCAATGTCAATGTTATACTCTTGTGCACAGAACAGTTTTTATTTGTCAGCAGTATGGGTTATTAAAAAAAACAAACATCAAAACAATAAAAATGCTCAATTTAAATGCTTTGGAGATGAACTCAACATCTAGTTGTTATGAAAAAACAGCTAAGATTTACAGGATAAATACTTGAACGTAGTCAACTGCCGAAACATCGAGCACCCCTGCAGGCAATTGAGATCCAACCCAACACCACATTGTCTTGTATTGGATTATTACATTGTGCAGGCATAGCTAATGTTTTCACTCCTCAATAACATTCAATCAAAAACCGCACACTTATCACTATGGTCTGCTACGTTGCATAGATAACGCTTGACATTTGACAAGACAAATGAATTCTGAAATAATGATAAAGATACATTTCAAGCATTTCATCGTTTATAATGAATTGCTTTCAAAGACAAAGCATCACTCCAAAACTGGTATTTTCATATAAGTTAATGAAAGTTGGTTGAGGCCCATTACACTTCAGTTCCACAGGTGTAAAACTGCATCAAAGTGTGAAAGTCTTTATCCCCACAGAGCTCACTGGTATCCATTCTGATAGTCTCCATTCGCATAATGTTCATCTTCCTCTTGCATGCTCACCCCTCTCTTCTTTTTCCAGCCGTGATTCCGACCTGACGCGTTATCCGTCGTTCCGTAACTCATTTTGGGAGCTGCCGCGCTCTCGCTGTTGAGCTCAGATTCTTCAGCTAGCTCGTCCTCTTCGATGAAGCCGCATTTTTCCTCACTCGTATTCTCGGGGTTGGCCCAGTCCTGCTGTTCTCCCGAGGCAAAGATAGCGTAGAAGATGACCCCTGTGTAGTGAACCATGGCGGCGATAACAAAGACATTCTGCCACTCAAGACGGGTCTGTTGGAAGGGAGGAAAGAGTCGAGGAAAATCCTGAATGAAACACTGCTTTTTTGATGATGCACCTCTGAGATAAGAGGGATGGTGATAAATCCACACCCTGACAACTGCCGAATATGATTTACACCAGGGGTGTCCAAACTACGGCCCGGGGGCCATTTGCGGCCCACCGTCCATTTTTTAGTGGCCCGGGACATATGCTAAAAATGGCATTTGACTCAGTTAAAAAATAAATAAATAAAAACAAAAATGTTTGGAGATGGTCAATGTAAGAAGGGAGGGTGTCGAAAAACACAGGTGCTATTAAAGGTTATTTTAGTTGGCTAAAAGTAACGAAAAAGCTAAAATTCAAAAAACAATTTTGTTAACGAAATAAAATAAAAACAAAGATGCTTTTAAAAAAAAGAAAACTGAAACTACATTTTATGTTTACAAAACTAAATAAAATAAAACTAACTATAATTATAGCAAAAATGTATTTCGTTTTAGTCTTTGGTAATTAATTTAATCCATGAGCCTTTGAGAATGATTTTAAATGTGATTTTTAGTAGGTTTATTTTGATATAAACCGGAATAATGATGTCGCGCCCATGGTGTTTTTTTTTTTAAAATATTGCACACAACACTACACATAAAAAAAAAAACTAATACTGAAACTAACTGAGCTAAAACTAAGCATCTATTAAAGAATTAAAACTAATAAAAAAAAAAAACTAACAGAACCACCGTGAAAACCAATTAAAACTAACTAAATTTAAAAAACGAAAGGACTAAACTCATTTTCTCTGCAAAAAGAAAAAAAAAAACAGTTGCGCTTTCATCACATTATACAAAGTACAAAAAATATTTTTAATCGATCAACCACTACTATTAAAATAATAATAATAATAATAATAATCATCATCATCATAATAATAACAATAATTTTACCTTGTGGATGGTCAGGGCTCCAACAATCAGGGGACACACCATTCCAGACAGCGTTCCCACCCCATTGGAAATGCCCATCAGGATGCTGGCATAGCGAGGAGCGATGTCCAGATGATTGACATTAAACCCTGCCAAAACGGTAAGCATGTGATTGTGTATTGACAACGTTCATTAATAATGCTTGTCTAGAGATTTTTGCAGGTGCAAAAGGGGGCTGGCTATACACTACTCACAAAAAAGTTCTGGATATTGAGCTTGTGGGTGAAATTTCTGAATGAACCTGCACAGATGAACTTATTTTTAGACCTCTAAACTTATGAATTGTAACATTAGAGCGCATTTTAGGTTCATATTGAAATTTCCCATTTTTTGTGAGTAGTGTATATTGGTATATTGTTGAACTAGGATCCCACTGATAGGTCCCAAGTTCCGCGGCAAATGGGTCCATTTTGTAGTACCTGAGATGGCAAATCCACTGAAGCCTACAGCAAGCACCAAGAAGGAGATGGCCACAGCTCGGGTGTGTGAAAATCCGACCACCAGCAGCAGAGTGGCCTCCATACCAAAGCCTGCAAAAAGACAACATATGGTAACAAACATAATCAAATACCGTTCAGCGTTCAATCGCAGTCAACAGGGTGTGAGCAGTTTAATTTTCCGGTCACATGCGGCAGTAGCGATTTCCAAATTCAATTTTATGCTTTGAGCAGCTTTAAAAGGGAAGTCAAATCCAAAAAATATCTTTACAATAATATATTCTATGCAGCCACAGTAGTCTAAAGACACTACTCTGATTAATATTGTGTTTGTGAGTTAAGCAGCAAAATCCACCCGTTTTTATACATTTCAAGGGACGTACATTTTGCCATTTGCTGTTGACAGAAAATGACATCACAGTTGCTCAGGGCTCAGGCATTGACCAATCACAGCCTACCTTGCGAATGACCAAATTCAGAAAGAGGGGAGCCCTGAATGATCGTTACATGAGCCCTGAGCAACTGTGATGTCATTTTCAGTTAACAGCGGGTGAGAAAACGGCCGCCCTCTGAGATGGATAAAAACAGCTGGATTTTATCATCTGCAAATAGTATAAGCTTTAGTGACTGCGATTTATTAAAAATATAATCTATATAATACATTGAAAAGCTTTGGACCCAACACGGAACCCTGGGGAACACCACAAACAATGTCAAGTTCTTCTGATGTATATTGACCCATTTTAACATGTTGTACATATCTTATTGTAATTTAATAAGACTTCCGTGTTTAGATATGTGGGGGCACATACAACATTATTGTAAAGGATATTTTTCCCTTTTAAGTACAGTAATGAAGTACTTTTACTTTGTTGCATTTCACCACTGAATTTCTGCATGCCCTCACACACAAGTTCAGATTGATCAATGCCATTTGAGTGGGAACATTCATACGCACGCTTGGTAAATGAGGCCCCTGGTTTCAGTCTGTCCTCTCCGCATTTGTTTGCTGTCTCGGTCCAAATCATGTCTTCTTCTTCTTCTACTTCCTAGTGTTTGCTTAGTTATTTTGTATCCTGTAACTGTTCATTTGGACTTCCTTTGATTTAATATTTATGGTAAATTCAGAGTATTCAGAGTTTGCTTTCTTGGTCCATATTCTTAGTACCTTGTTTGCCTTTGTTATTTTTAGATGAAATTGTTTTATGAGCATGTTTTGCCTCTCTGCTTCCCTGCAATTGGGTCCTCTTCGCTGCTTAACTGTAACAGTCAGTTAATCGCCTGCGGTTGGCCAGCAACCGGTCCAGAGTGTACCACTTGGTACAAATTAAGCTGGGATAGGCTCCACCTTATCTATGGCCGAATGAGGACAAGCTCTACGGAAAATGGAGTGATAGACTGATGCTGTAATTGCTGGAAGCACATTGGTTTGAATATCCAGGTGGTATGCATGTACTGCTCAAATTGAAGTCGTGGGCGACATGGTGGTTGACTGGTTAGCATGTCCTCTTCCCAGTGCAGAAGGTCGTGCGATCTTACCCACATTCCGTCCTTCCTGGGTGGGTTGCAGTGTGCTTGTTCTCCCCATGCCTGTGTGGGTTTTCTCCAGGTACTCAGGTTTCTTCCCACATTCCGAAAAAACATGCATCGAATGCCATGATGAACACAGCTGGGATAGGCTCCAGCATGCCAGTGACCCTCTTGAGGAAAACGGTTCAGATCATGGATGGATGGAAATGTAAGATGTACGGTATAGGGTAGGGGTCAGCAATCAGCAACCTTTACTGTTTAAAGAGCCATTTTAGACCAAACAAATAAAAAAAATCTGTCTGGAGCTGCAAAACATTTTAACACTGTGATGAAGGAAAAACAGTGTGTTAGTGTTAGTGTTTTTTTTTTTATTTTGTACTGAGGGCACAAGAGCTAATTAGAGCTGCACAATAACATAAAAACATGCAGCATCCAATACGTAGAGATTCATTTTCTTATACCTTGTGTCTTTAGTTTTTTTTGGATTTTGGGATTTTTAGAATTCATTGTTCATACATTTACAGATTGTTGTGCGTTTTGGTCAAATTTCTGACATTTTTGGCAATTTTATGGATACATTATGGTCATATTCTGTCTCCTTCCTTTTTTGGACATTTTTATGTAGGGGTGTGAATTGCCTAGTACCTGACGATTCGATTCGTATCACGATTCACAGGTCACGATTCGATTCGATACCGATTAATCCCGATACGAATTTATAAGTCGATTGTTGCGATTTTTTTTCCATTCAAATTTAGAAAATACTAATCAGTAAGCTTGTAGAGTGTAAGATTTATATGAAAATGTATTATTTATTTATCTGAAATTTCAGTCTTATAGAGGTTGTAATCTGTTTCATGTTTGAACAGCATTAAAATAAAATATTAAGGCTTAATGTTCCGTTCATATAACATTCTTCCATGCTCAAGGTGTGAATCCTAACCCGAATTCAGACGTTTTGTTGAATATTTTTCCATTAAAAATGGAAGTTTAAAAATCGATTCACACACACACACACACACACACACACACACACACACCCACACACACAAAAAAGGCAATGATGATAAGACGTTGAATCGGTAAGACTACCGAATGAACAATTCTGAGCTCTTAAAAAAATAAAAATAAAAAAAAAATAAATAAAATAAAATAAAAAAAAAAATATACTGGATTTCGATTTTTTATTGAATCGATTCGAGAATCGCGCGATGTAGTATCGCAATATATCGCCGAATCGATTTTTTTTAACACCCCTATTTTTATGTCTATTATCCATCCATCCATTTTCTTGACCGCTTATTCCTCACAAGGGTCGCGGGGGCTGCTGGCGCATATCTCAGCTGGCTCTGGGCAGTAGGCGGGGGACACCCTGGACTGGTTGCCAACCAATCGCAGGGCACACAGAGACAAACCACCATCCACACTCACAAGCACACCTAGGGACAATTCGGAGCACCCAATTAACCTGCCATGCATGTCTTTGGAATGTGGGAGGAGACCGGAGTACCCGGAGAAGACCCACGCGGGCACAGGGAGAACATGCAAACTCCACCCAGGAAGGTCCGAGCCTGGACTCGAACCGGAGACCTCAGAACTGGGAGACGAACGTGCTAACCACTCAACTATCGCCCTATCATTATTATTATTATTATTATTATTATTATTATTATTATTATTATTATTATTATTATTATTATTATTTATTTATTTTTATTTATTTTATTTATTTAATTTTTTTTTACACAATTGTTCTGCCGTCTTTGCATTCAATTTTCTTACAATTTTGGCAATTTTTTGGTCATTTTATGGTAATTTTCGTGATTTCTTGTTTTGTTTCTGGACATTTTATTTTTACTTTTAAAATGTGTTCTAACATTTAATGTAATTTCTGCCTTTTATTCTTTTGTTTTTGGACATTTTATCGTGACTTTCTGAACATTTTCTGCTTTTGAAATTTGGACTCTGGCATTTTAAATTATCTATTTTTTCTCTTTTTTTTTTAATCTAAATGGGTTAGGGTTAAAAAAAAATTCATTTAAAGAATGTTTTATCTAAAAAAATAAAAATGTAAAAATAGTCATAATAATCATTTCTACTAACTTTTGTAGATCCACAGGGCTGCAGGCTACAGACCCGTGGTAGAGAGTTTACTGGTGAACAAAATGAACATGGAGAATAACCTTTTCATTGACTCACGCTCTGGGATGTCGTATTTTCGTGCTTGGAAAAAACGACCAAATTGAAACCACCTATGCGGTCCACTCAGTTGTAACACATGTTGTGTTTCCTCAACCTACCTCCGCAGTTCATGAGTTTCCTCACATTTGTAGTTGACATGATTTTGTTGCTACGCAAAAAGTCCGCCAGCTGTCCTCCAATTGGAACAACAATAGTCATCACCATGTGAGGCACAGCAGACAAAATCCCCACCTGTAAGAGCATCACAGGTTTAGGAGATGTAACATAAAATACCATTGCCCTGATTCATGGTCTCTGTCGCATAAAAGTGTGACGATATCATGAGGTCAACCTTGCTGATTGGGAACCCAAAGACCTCTTCAAAATATGCCGGCTGGCTGATGAGAAGCAGGTAGAAGGTCCAGCTGCGGCAGAAGTTAGCCACGATGATGGCGTAGACTGGCATGGAGGTGAAGAAACGACGCCACGGTGTCTTGAATTTCTTACCGTATAAAATGTGAGAAAAATCTTCAGATTGTCGCGTCAACATGTATGAAATGATCATTTCACTGACGGCTGTTCGCTTACCTGAATGACACTCTGGTGGTGGATTGTTTCACCAATGGTGGACTCAATGTATGTCCTTTCCTCATCCGTGATGGTTGGATGTACCGCAGGACTTCCATAGGCCAACAGAAGCCACAGGACATACCACAGGATTCCAAAAACACCTTTTTTTGGTCAACGAAATACAAAAGTGAATAATAAAACTTACTAAGTGGGCAAAGTCCTTTGAAAGTTTTGACGAGGAGCTAGGAAGAACCATGAAACCAATTTGAAAGCTTGACTCACTACCTGAGACGCTTCATTATTATTCAGATGAAATAATGAGTCACAGCACCCAGACGGGATGGTGCTACTTTACATCAATAAATCATGAGATCGTATCAGACAAAAAGCAGAATGGCTTTTTATTAAAACACATCTAGCAAAATGTGAATTTTATGTCAGCGTTAATCGTTTTAATCCATCTTCAAAGCAATTCAGATAAGGTTTATTGTGCAACGCATTCAAAGTACAGCTAACAGTAAAGTATCTTGATTGTTTGGTGATGATAAGCATCCAATAATGATTCCACGTGGTGTTCTCGCATGTTTGTTGGCTGACCTTATATATTTTTCATTTTATACAGTATGCAACTTTATCGTGTGAGCCCCTAGTCATATATTCTTAATAAGTGTTGTGAATAAATTAAGCTATCCATTGTTTTTCCTCGAAAAATATTCACTACTGGTGGGTGATCCGTGATACTGAAATTCATAAAATATTGGAAAGTGATTTATGGTTTATGCTAACTTATACCGAATTTGGTAATTTGCTAGATGCCACAGTCAAATTAAATGAAAAATTTTCTTTACAATAATATGTTCTATTAATCCCAGCTCGTCTAAACACTGTATTCTGATATATTGTGTTTGTGGAATATGAGTTAAGTGGCAAATCCACCCAATTTTACCCAACTCAGGGGGCGGCCATTTTGCCACTTGGTGTCGAGTAAAAAAGACAGATTCTCACGGCTCATACAACAACCAATCACAATTCGCCTGTTTTCTGAAGCTGAGCTGTGATTGGTTGTTACTTGAGCCCTGCAAAAGGTCTCCGTATTTCAGCAAAGTTAGAGTAAATAACAAAAATAAATTGTTTGGGCAAAAATATCAACTTTAGGGTGTTTCCAAACATAGCCTCCTTGACGTCTCTATTTTCATTTCCCAGCTGCACAAAAGTTACAATTATTTATAAGTGTATGAAAATAAGCAATTATTAGTGCATCTTTCACCAACATGTTTTTAGCCGACTTTAGTTAGCAGCCCATCTCGGAAACCTGCCTCAAAATATCCCGCAGATCTTTGCCTCTAACATCACCTCACAAATGATTGATATAAATGGACATAACAATAAAAGTAATCTAAAAAAAACACACCATAATGTGGCCATTCAGAACGAAAGCTAACACACAAGAGGTCACAACGGCATCCTACCTTGGAGCAGAAGCGAATGTCGTCATCTGTAAAAACCGCCGCGAAGGTTTGTAATCCACAGAGATAATCTTCACTTCTGGGATCTTTTTCTTTTTCGAGTCTACCGGTATCTCTACTTTTATGTAAATGAATGTATTCACGCACTGAAGCATTTCACAGTGACTACTCATGCAAGCAGCCAAGCAGCTGCCACCAGAGCAGAGTGACAGCATGGATGAGTGTCATTAAAAGTTGTGAAAATGCGGCAATGCCTTGTATGTAATGTAGGCTAATGTAATAATGTATTGTAAACAATGTAATGTTTTGATCACTTCTCAATGTCGTCAATTTCATGAGACGACCTCTATGAATGATGACATGCCACTTGATCGACACGAACATCTTACCAGTTAGAAATGCACGAAGCGACTCTCGCTCTTCAACATTCAACAAGGAAACAGTGAGTAATTCTGCGGGAACAGAATTAGTGTCCATTCGTCCATTCGTCCATGTTAGTTTTGTTTGTTAGCCCCTTCGTCAGTGCTGGCTTCCTGGTTTCGTCACAATTGCATATCCCGGCCTCAAACACAATGTCGCTCTGTGATTGGCCGGCAGTTATCTGCTGGAGCGATACAAGAGGAATTCTCCGGAGTTTATGAACTCACAAATACCGCGAGAATTCATCTTGCGAGAGCAAGGTTAGGTTGCTACAGAAATTTGAAAGATGCAAAACTTAAAACTCGTTTTACTCATAACTAGTCAATTCAACCTGGCAACATTAAAAATACTGTAACTTTGTGATTTTTTTGTTTTTTAGGTATGTCCATGTATTATATATCATTTTAAAGGGAATTAAATATAGAATTAACATATATTAATATGTCAATTTTTTTACACACGAGGACCCTTTTGTTTTCACATATTCCACAAACAGAATATTAATAATAACATATTATTCGAAGGAATTGAGGGGTGGTTGCTCCCCCCTTTAATTCATGAAATTGGTTTCCAGAGTGAAAATTAAAAATGACTTTCAAGTCTTGCACGCTGAAATGTTTGAATTGTGAACAATTACTCTCACAGATTATTGTTGAATTAATGACTCAATGCTCAGAGCAAGTCTACACTTGTTTTCTTTTACTCTTGCTAGACATGTTTGAATTTTACATGCATGACTTTCTTACCATAGGTGTAAAAGACTGACGGCCACCCATTGTACTGAACCAACACACCAGCCAAAGGCATGGCGATCACAGCTCCTGCATATGATCCTAGAACAAAAGGGGTTATATTTTAATATATATATATATATTTATAACAACAACATATATATTATAATATATATATATATATATTTTATATTTTATTTTAAGGCCATAATGTTAGCGAAACTTTCAGTTATCTGTAACTGTAGCGTTATAAACTTGATTGTTGCTGAACTTGCTGGCATGCACAATGCAGCGGTGGGTGCCTATAAGGAAAATTACAGTGTGTAGACAAAGGTATTTCTATTGCATAATAAAGTTCTACAAAATATCAGCACGTGTCTGTAGACATTTTACACCTGTCAAAAAGAACATTTGTAGATCAAACATAACATCTTGAGCCTAGCTCAGTCTAGTTCACCCACAGTCGCCAGCCAGTTGCAAGGCACATATTGGGAAACAACCATTCACACCTACTGACAATTTAGTATTAAACTAACATGTGGAAGGAAACTTGAGTAGGTTACCCAGAGAAAGGTTCCAGCAGGGGTACAATTGCGGTACATATATTAAATGGAAGAACGGATACTTTCTTTCGTAAGTTTAACTCACCACAGAAGGATGTTGTGGCCAGTCGACTTCGTTCAAGAGGTGGGGCCCATTTTGACCACATGCCATGACACGCTGGGTAGGTGACACCCTAGAGGGGAAATGTGCCAAAAAAAATAATTAAGCTTGTCCATTAGTCATTTCAGAACTTCACAATTGACATTTCTTACCTCAACTAAGCCCTGCAAGATGCGAACAAACATGACACAGCCGTAATGCACCCTTGCTGCAGATGGGATAAACATATTCAGCACTGACGTCAAGAAAATGGCAGCTCCAAACACCCTGCAGTGAGAAAACAAACAAACGAAATACAGTATTTTGAGAGTGGATTCTGGTATGTACATCTGAAAGAGGAATTCAATTTTTTGACATTTGCCACTCCATTTGGCCGTTACAGAAGGATGAGGATACCAATGAGGATAAGTCTGGCCTCTGAAATATTCTAGCGGAACCTCAGACAAGTGGAAGGTGGATTAGAGACTGTCAGCATGGTCCAATTGTACATGGTACAACCAATTGGAGCAGACAGGCCACAGGACATAAGGGACTGTCAAAATTTACTGACGCACCCACCTCTGAGGTCTGACCAGCGTGGTTTTTGGAAAAACTTCCATTTCCAAAACTTCCAGCATCCAAAGAATCCATCCATCCATCCATCCATCCATCCATCCATCCATCCATCCATCCATCCATCCATCCATCCATCCATCCATCTTCTACTGCTTCCATCCATCATCCATCCATTTTCTACTGCTTCCATAGATCCATCCATTGATCCAGCCATCCGTTTTCTACTGCTTCCATCCATCCATTCATCCATCCATCCAACCATTCATCCATCCTTACATCCATCCGTCCATCCATTTTCTACTGCTTCCATTGATCAATCCATCGAACCATCCATCTATTAATCCATCTATTAATCCATCTATTCATCCATCTATTCATCCATCCATCCATCCATCCATCCGTCCATCTTCTACTGCTTCCATCCATCATCCATCCATTTTCTACTGCTTCCATAGATCCATCCATTGATCCATCCATCCGGCCATCCGTTTTCTACTGCTTCCATCCATCCATTCATCCATCCATCCAACCATTCATTTATCCTTACATCCATCCGTCCATCCATTTTCTACTGCTTCCATTGATCAATCCATCGAACCATCCATCCATTCATCCATCCATCCATCCATCCGTTTTCTACTTCTTCCTTCCATCCATCCATCCATCCATCCATCCATCCATCCATCCATCCATCCATCCATCCATCCATCCATCACGGATGATCTCGAAGGGGGAGCCCATACACCCTGCATAGGAAAGCTCATTTTAGCCACCATCTGGGATCTTGTTCTTTCGGTCACAGCCCATAGCTCCATATGTGAGGGTAGGCTCACTTTCTACTTTATCATGACAGACTTATACAGAGTCCATGTCACAGCAGTCGTTGCACCAATCCGCCTGTCGAACTTCCGCTCCTTCTTGCCCTATCTCAAGAACAAGATCCCAAGATACTTGAACTCCTCCACTATGCAGGATCTCATCCCCAACCAGGAGAGGGCACTTCACCCCTTTCCAACTGAGAACCATGGTCTCAGATTTGGAGGTGCTGATTTTCATCCCAACTGTTTCACACTCAGCTGCGAACCACTCCAGTAAGAGCAGGAGATCGTGGCTTGATGAAGCCAATAGTAATACGTCATCTGCAAAAACAAAAAATGACATACTGAGACCACCAAACCGGACCACCTCAATGCCTCGGGTTTGCATAAAAATTCTGTCCGTAAAGGATATCAACAGAATCAGTGACAAAGTTTGTACAGTATTTCCAAACGTCACATTGTTTCAGCAAGTGAATATGTTATGCCTTTTCTAAAATTAAATAAAATCATACTATTGTATGATATAAAAATGACTTAGATCTAAAATATATCCAACCAAAGTATACTTTGAATGTAAAATTGCCCTGGCTGCTCAATCATCACTGTAAATGTTAAAATGTCATAAGGCTTATGAGTGCTGTGGTTGGTTCATTGGTATCGCAAACAAAACCTAATGAGCAAGACAGGACACAAAGCCAAAACAAGAAACAAACGAAAGAATGATTTCCACAAATCATAACACACTACAAGTAGGGTAAAAACCCACACTCGCTAATGATGCACAATGTGTAGTAATCACTTATTTTCTTACACTTTGTCTGCAATTTTAACCTTTGGGCTGCTGGGAAATGAAAATAAAAGACCTTAAGTTTTTGATTGCCTGAATCTACTTTTGTCAATTACGTAAAACGTGACCTTGCAGCTTGTGGACTCTCTCTCCATGGTAGGTCACATGCAAAGAATGATTTGGAAATCAAACTGCTTTTTAATTTGCCTTACTCGTTCCAGAAACAATAAACTGAAACTGTATCTCAATGTTGGTGTTTATATTTTAAAAGGAAAATCAAATAACCAGTTATTTTTCTATTTTTAATATCTGTGTCCAAACGTAATATCCAATGACCAAAACAGACACTGAGTTTTGTAATGTAGCGAAGCGAGTTTAACGGGTTTGTCTGCCGTTTAGGTGCACTCTTTGTGTTTGTCATTGCTTCCTGCACATTGAGCACAAAGCATGAACTTAGGGTAAGCTGCCATTTCTTTTCAATGCGTTTTTTCTCCTTTTTCATATGTGAGCAAGTTAAATTTCAGGACTGCATTTGCTTTTTGTTCCACAGTGGCTTTATGTAGCACATAGTTGAAAATTTGTTGTGTTTTTGTTATTTAAACTTCACTAGGTTTTACTCGGTGTGAGTTGTTGGATTGAAATGTTTGTTCCCCCCTATGTGCAAGTGGTAATAGATGGATTTTGTGTGATCCAGAAACAGTGACGGTTTTGCTGCGGTCAAGTGAGAAAACTAAAGCAGGAAGTGCCCTTGAGAAGTTTTTCAGCAACTGTCAATTCCTACACCCGAGACAGGGGCAGACGCACTGTGGCTCTCCTGAAACTGACTTTTGAAGGCTTGTCGACGGAGTCGGTATCTTCTCTTCGCAAGGACCATGGCTAGCCAAGTTGAGGACAATCTCAACTGTCCAACCTGTTTGGAGATTTTTAAAGATCCAGTCATTTTGACATGTAGTCACAGCTTCTGCCGCGCGTGTGTGCAGCAGTGGTGGGAGAAGAAAGGAGATCGATCATGTCCAGTCTGTAGGACAGAGTGTCGCTTGATTGATGTACCTTTTAACTTGGCCCTGAGGAATGTGTGTGAGGGCTTTTCACAAGCCTCAATGGAGTCAGACTACATCTGTAGCTTGCACAAGGAGAAACTGAAACTCTTCTGTTTGGACCACCATCAGCTTGTGTGCCTCGTCTGCAGAGATTCAAAAATCCACACTGGTCACAAGTTCCTTCCCTTCGAAGAAGCTGCACAGGATCACAAAGAGAAACTTCTGGAAGGCCAGCAGGATGCAAAGAATAGACTGGAAGATTACAATCAGATAAGAGACGACTGCAATGAACAAGCGACGTACATCAAGGTCCAGAGGGAGCATATGGAGCGCAAGATTAAGAAAGATTTCGAAGAGCTTCATCACTTCCTGCAGGTTGAGGAGGAGGCCAGGTTGTCTGCTTTGAGGGAGGAAGAGCAGCAGAAGACTCGGATGATGAAGGAAAAGATTGAGGCTCTCAGCAGAGACATGGCCACTCTCTCGGACGTTATCAGAGGCACAGAGGAGCAGCTGACATCTGACACGGTTTCCTTCATGAAGAACTTCCAGACTGCGATGACCAGAATCCAGAAGCTGCCCGACAAGCCCAAGCCGCTCCCACAAGGAGCTCTGCTAGATGAAGTCAAACATGTGGGCAACCTCAAATTCAGCGTGTGGGAACGAATGAAGGATATGGTCTCCTACAGTCCTATTATTCTGGACCCAAACACGGCCAGCGCAGGACTCAGTCTGTCTGAAGATCTGACCAGCGTGTGTTTAGGAGAAGGACATCAGCATCCAAACAATCCAGAGAGGTTCAAGTGGAACGTTGTTCTCGGTTCTGCTTTGGCCTCAGGAACACACGTGTGGGATGTTGAGGTGGGAGATAACACAGCCTGGATCCTGGGGATTGCATGGGGGGACCCTTGTTTGCCAGATGCCATGCGCACATGGACCATTGCATTCTGTGATGAGAGATACAGAAAGTTTGCTGAGCCACTTGGATCCTGGAATCCGCCTGTGAAACTGCAGAGGATCCAAATTTGTGTAGACACTAACAAAAAATCACTTTTGTTCTCTGACTCTCGTACAAACACTGATCTAGGCAAAATAAATCCTTCCGATTGGCCACATTTGCCTGGGAATACAAAAATGTTCCCTTTCTTTCACACAGATGATAAAGTTCCTCTGCAAATAATTCCACTTGCACCTCATGTGACGACTCAAAGTCAGTGATGGAGATGCTTTGCTCCTACAATCGTCATTCAGTAATTTTTTTTGTACGAGATCTTTCTGCCCAAATTTATATTTTACATTGAATGACCTGTTCAGTAAACTAAATAATAATAATAATAATAATAATAATAATAATAATTATTATTATTATTATTATTATTATTATTATTATTATTATTATTATTATTATTATTATTATTATTATTATTATTATTATCAATATTATTAAGAATGTGTAAGAAAGAACTCAATCTGAGAAAAAAAAATTTTGTGGTTTGCCAAAATGTAATAAATAAATAATTAAATGTGCCATTAAGTGTTTTTTTTTTATTTTACTCTTTATTCAATTATTTCAATGTTTATTTATCTCAAAATCTATGTATTTCTTCAGATTTTTATAATATTATATGTGTATTTGTTACAATTTGTTTATTTTTCAAAACATTTATATGTCAAATTTTTTTCAATATATTTGATACAATATGTCTTAAATATTTCAGTTTTATATATTTAAAAATGTATTCAATAGTCATTTTACAATTTAAATATTTATTCAATTATATGAATATTTATTTATGTATTTACATTTTATTCAGTTATATATTTCAATATTTATTCCAATACTTACATATTTATTTTAATATTGTATTTCATTATTTATATCAATATTTATACAATCATTTGAGTGTTGATATAAATAACAGTATTACTTCCCAATTTTTTAACATCAATAATTTTATTCCAATATCTACAGTATTTTCTTATTTCAATATTTATTGTTAGTTTCATTTAATATTTCTTATTCAAATATTTTTATTTGAATAATTCTTAATTTCTTTAATGATGTCACTAATTATTTTTAGATTTATTTTTTATTCAATGTTTAATCATTTCAATATCTATTTAAATGTTTTAATATTTATTTCACCCTTTATTTCAATATTTGAAAGTAAAATTAAAACAAAATGCTTAGCATTTTGATAGTTATTCAAATATTTCAACTTTCCAATAATTTTCAACGTATTTCAATATTTATTTCAATATTTAAATATTTTGCAATTCATTTAAGCATGTATTCAATTATTTCACTATTTATATAAATATTTATTTATTTTTGTATTATTAAAACAATGAGCCAGAGAAGGCCTAAGGTAAGGATAAGTCATATGTACCGAGTGAAATCAGGCCATACTTTTCATTACAAGAGGAGTTGAGCCACCAAAATGGAATAGTCTTCAGAGGTGAGCGTGCTGTCATTCGTGATTCTCTGATGACAGATATCACTACCTGGTTAAGTTTCATTCCATCACATCTGAGCGAGGAAGGATGCATATGAAGAGATAAAAAAAAAAAAAAAAAAATGTGTCTACTGGCTTGGTATGAATAACCACGTTAAGGATAAGGATCTTAATAACAAGCAGCAACGTCAGAGTGCCTATCACAACAAATCAGGTAGAGACAGTAGCACTTGCTCGGGGTGATAATGTGAGACTATAGCCACTCCCACACCACATATTCTGGAGAATGTGCAAGGTAGTGAAGCCAGGTGATAGAAGGTATTATTTGGTTTAGTTGCGCTCTGTGGGTGTTGTTCGGAGAAATCACGGTCACCTCTGGGATGGACTTTTACCCTACCAATATAAAGATCAACATCCCCAGTCAGCCAGCCAGCCAGCCAGAGTCTTAGGCTTATGTTAAGATATTACATAACCAGAAAAAAATGGAATCTAAGAGGCATCCTATTTTTTTTTTTTTTTTTTGTCAAATGTCATGACTGGGTCACGCCAGCGTTAAGTTTGGGTCATGTGTCTGTTTTGAACTGACGTTTTGAACTGATGTAATCGGCGTCTAGTTACAACTGGTTTTAAGCTATGTGATGTCATGAGCTATGTGATGTCAAGAATCTTTAATCTCTTTTTCTGGACAACAGCCAATCAGATAATTCCACTGTCTATTTAAGACAGACTGAGAAGTGTGTGTCTTTGTCGGTTTATTAACTCTGTTCCAAGGGGGCTTGGCGTCTCGTGATTCTCGATGCATTCTCATTGCTTCTCGTCTAGTCAAGTTTGTTTTACACCTCTCGATGTTATGCGAATAAAGAGTTAAAATCTTATTTGGATCCGCGCTTTTGGGATCCAACCTCAGAACGTAACATCAAATAACATCGGGTTGACTAAGTAATGCCTCTGAGTCCACAGTTTCTTCATGAGTGGTGTCATGATTCTTAGCTTTTTCTCCTTCACTGACTCCCTCTGTTCTCTTTTTCCAAAACAGGGTGTAAGTGACACTTGTAATATTCCAGTGGCTGGTGTTTCAGAAAGAAATCAGAGGCAGGATCTTTCATTATTAACTCTGTCAGTGGCGTGTCGTCTTTTCCTGTGAGGCTTTTATTACAGGGCGACTATCTGCTCCATCAGCACTGCTCAGAGCAATGAACAGGTTTAACCATTTAAGAACACCACCCTCGAGCTGCCGCTTGATGGTTTTTGTCTTGTTTCATAGAATAAATATGTTCTCATGTAATGATGACAACATTCACTTGAGAAAAAGTTGGGTTTATTATTTGAGGAGCTCAATTATTAATGAGTATGCTAAGACTTTGTAAAGACTTCGTACACTTCTGTAAGTCAATAGAGTGACCTACTGCTTGCCAAATAGTGAGCCCACATCTAGCTCAAATGCTTGGACTTGAATGGCAGTACTGACTTATTAATTCTATTGAGATGAAACTCACCTGGGAGAAACAAGCAAAAAAATCATGTGTCATATCTTGAAAAAACAAACTTTATAGAATTTGTTTTCAAATAGATTTGACCTGTTGGCAGACAGCTTG
Source organism: Festucalex cinctus (assembly GCF_051991245.1). Lineage (NCBI taxonomy): Eukaryota > Metazoa > Chordata > Actinopteri > Syngnathiformes > Syngnathidae > Festucalex > Festucalex cinctus. The sequence goes on along the minus strand of NC_135413.1, from coordinate 20,038,573 downwards.
TTTGAGATGAAACCACCAGGAATTTGAGTGACGATGTAGCCCCAGAAGAATGAGCCATGGATCAGCCCAACTGTCTCCGGGTCCCAGTTGAACTCAGCTTTCTAAAGAAGAAAGACGAGTTAAGAAGATGGGCTGTGTTTAATGAAAGCGCACAGCTTCCCGATGAACTTTCACCCTGAAAGTCCCTTAAATACCGAATACCACAAGTGAATGTCTACCTGGAGTACTTCAGTTCCATTCACATATACAGTGTTGTTGTTAACCATCTCGACAATTGCAACACCGAGATTACAACGGATGCCAAAGGAGATGCAGAATCCCAGGCCACTGAGAATAGCGATGATGTAACGCTTGGGCAGACCCCCACAGCTACAGTCCAGTAGTGGAGCAGGATGAGATGTGGGTGTCACCGGACGCCCATCCTCAGTCAGTTCAATGTGACTCGCCTCTTCTACATTGCTGCCATCTATTTTCCTGTGCATAAAACGGTAGAACAAATCAGATGTGCTATTAGCAAAGTGTACTTATTGGCTATGTCCATCCACTACTAGTCCTTATTTGTGTTGTGGCTGAGCTGGAGACTGTCTCTAGCTGACTTTGGGAAAGATGAGGGGTAAACCAGGTAACCAGTCAATCGCATAATATTGCGATTGATTTAAATGTTTGTGCTTACAAAGTATCCAGTACATGTGTATACAGTACAGGCCAAATGTTTGGACATACCTCATTCACTGTGATTGCTTTATTCTCATTCCTACTTCCAACACGTGGAGTTATGTACTTACCATTAAAATAGGTGAAATAACTGAAAATTTCTTCAAAAATAGCCACCCTTTGCTCTTATTACTGCTTTGCACACTCTTGGTATTCTCACCTCTGGGAGTTCCTTCAATACTGTTGGAAAACCATTTCAGGTGACGACAAAACTCTTGAAGCTCATGGAGGGAATGCCAAGAGTGTGAAAAAAAAAATCATCAGTGCAAAGAGTGACTATTTTGAATATAAAAGATGTTTTCAATTATTTCATAGTACATAACACCATGTGTTCATTCATAGTTTTGATGCCTTAGGTGAAAATCTACAATGTAAATAGCAATAAAAATAAAGAAAATGCATAGCAGAGTAGGTGTGTCTAAGCTTTTGACCTGTACTGTATCTGTACAATCTAATAAGACCCAAACCAAAATCACTTTAAGGAAAAATAGGCGTTTTAAAAAGCTATTAATGTTCAGTTTTGTCAGAGAGGTATTCATTGAACATGTTCAATATCGTAACTAGTGTAAGTTTTGGTGGTGTATATCGTATATATAGTTTGCTACCTCATGTATAGTATGATGCAGAGAAGCTTGAATGGCAAAACTAAGCAGAATTATGAGAGGGGAGTATTTTTAAGGTAACTGTTCCACTAGTACTTTTGATACATACATTTCCTTCCAAAAACAATAACAGATCCTACCAGATAACAGATCCTATCCTAATATAAGTTTTTATTTTTCCCCTTAAAATTGCATGAAATCGATGTCAATTTTCTATTCTTGTAATTTCTAATTTCTAGTTCCTGATCATAAACGGCCACAAGAGGGCGGTGGATACTGGTATTGGCTGCTGTTGCGAATAGTAATAATATTGGTGTTTTTTTAATTGGTGTTTTTTTGGAGCAATACTACAAGTATTATGACAATATGGGGTATATGCCACGGAAGAGGCGGGACTTCCGACTTCCATGATTTTGCACGAGTTTGGTTCCGGTCCAGGTTACGAACGCGCAACCGAGGGGCACAAAGTCGGAAGCACAAGTATTTTTGACGCAGCCCACACATCGCAAACCGAACCGGAACCAAAGCTGATGTGCAAAAACACTCCTGCCTCTTCCGTGGCATATACCCCATTACTGCCGTACAGAACCAATATGTTTTAAAATAGATTATGCTACATTATATTTCCAGATTTGGAGGTGATTGATTGTACATGAGATGTGTCAATGTGCAAACATTACAAATGTAGGAACGCACCATATCATTTATAATACTGACTCAAAAAACTATATCTATATCTTACATATGTGCAAAAACTGCACACACAGACTCACACATCCTGTGAATTATTTATCCGACATGAGGTATGTATTACAGTTTTTAAATTGACCCGAGATTAAATTACAGACAGGTGGAAATGAAAAGCACAACAATCAAGTATTTACTGTTTGTGTATTATAATGTTTGTCTAAGTTATGCCTCTGATAGCAGATGTCACAAACCACTGAGTGAACAAACAATACTTCTTCAAATTCATCCCTCACTGCAGACAGCCGGCAAAAAAATAAATACAAATAAAACTTTCTCTCACCTTTGCAGTTTCCCCAAAGAGCTGCCCACTGTATTCTTCACTTCTTCTGTCGCAGGGTTTAGCATCTTCCCCCTCAAAGCTCCCAAAGACATGTTAGTGTCTTTACCTTCTTTATTTCAAATGTCTTGATACTTCTGACCTCCAAAAATCCACTAGATTTTCCCCATTCTTGGTGAGCTTACGGCCGAAGAAGTTGTGTCCGCCTTTGAGTAGTGCCAACGATAAAATGCACGTTATCCAACCACCCTGTCCGAGGATTCAGTGTGTTTCGGAGAAGTGGGGGTAGGGGTTGATGATGTTGGTGTATTCCCAAATGGCAGTTTCATTTCTGAAAAGTTCCATTTGAGAAGAGGACTTCAAAGTAAAGTAAAGTGCATATGAAAGCAGAGGATCCAGTTGGTAGTTTGTGGGCATGGTGATCATTTTTAAACTAAATCCACACCTTCCTACTAGCTCTCTATGACATGTACTCCCAGCAAGGAGGAGCAGGTATTGCCCAACCCCTCGCATGCAACACGCTCATCCTCTTTATCGTCACCATCAGCTGCACTCCAGCATCATCTATGCAGGTTCATTTGATCTGAGCCAGTCAGGTGAACAATGAAAGATGCATGAGCTTGACAACTTGCATATGTGCCCAAATGGGAATCGTATTATTAGCTATATTGCTACTGTCATTGTACTAATCATTGCATTGGTATCCGTTTATAATGTTTTGATATTAGGGTTGTTCAAACTTCCAAGGGGTCACCTACTCAAGTAACTAATTGATATGCCAACATATAGCGGATTGCCAGCTTTAATACGACTCACTTGGTGAGCAGTTGTCATGAGGCATTTTATCATTTTTGGCTTACTTCTAAAATAAAGGCAGTGAAAACAAAACCATTTTCTCTCAAGCAATAACATTAACATTGTTAACAGAAATGACTGCCATATACAGTAATAGAGCAGCTTTGCATCCTCCTGATTCCCAGCCATATTTCTCTCCATGAATTTGTATCTTTAACTGATTGTATCGACTCAGGCTTCAGTCTTTGGATATAATATTTTTTTGAAAAAAGGGGTCCTTTTCTTTCTGAATTCTCCAGCTCGAGAAACTGAACATTAGAAAATGGTATCTGGGATGCTTCCAACTTGCTATATAAATAAAGATGACTTGACTTTGTGTGATCAGTTTGAGGAAGGCACTTTACTGTTCCAGCACAACTGCACACCAATACATATTGTTAGGTGGGTTTTGTATTGAAGAATGTGAGAGTTCTGACCTCAAAGCCTTAAAAGAGTGGAAACTGGTAGGCCTATAGCTGCAAAGGGGGAACAATTTTATATATTATGAAGGGAATGTTGCTCTTGGCTTTATGTTTATTTATTTCTCTTTGATATTTATAGTTGTAGTTTAAAATGTGCATCATAAATCAATCTATGTACGTGATTCGGTAAACAGTGTTTCCCAACCTTTTCTGAGCCAATGCACCCATTTTACGTTTTACATTTTTCATTTTACGTAAGCACGCCACTAAAAAAATAAAATAAATAAAATAAATAAAAATACTCACAAATGGACTTATTCAGTGTGAAATCTGAGCCTTCTTATTTGAGCACTTAACTTATGTACCTGCAGAAAGCCATGACTTATGCTATTATGAATATGAATACAGGTTTACTGTACCTTCGACCATCTAATGGAAACCCATTTAATTGGTCATTGCTGGCATAGGTAGACAAAAAGTTATAATTTTATTATACATTATATATTCATCATGTTTTTTTTTTTAAAATAAATTAAGTGACATTAGATACTCTCCTGGCAAACAGTAGCAAACTAACAAAATGCCACAAAGCATTTTCATTGATAGTAATTCATTTTAAAAGCAATTTAAATAGTGATAGTTGTAATTTGAAGATTAATTTAAACTACAAATTAAACAGTTTACCTCATTACATTCACATTGAATTAACCTTGACTGAGGCAACTAAATAGACTAATAAAACGCTAGTTGTTAACCATTCCATTTTTGAACAGTACTAGTGCACAATCTAGTGGTCGGAGTGAGAAGTGTTGAGGGATTAATGCAGACCTCTATAAGAATTGAAATAGTACGTCTGACCAACTAGTTTCATAAGAAAAAAAAGACGTATTAAATTGTGAACTGATAGTTTACTTAAGAGTGCTGCCATTGGACGTGGCATCATTTGTCTCGTTATTATTCAATAATAAAAATGTAATTTCCAAATCAAACAAATTAAGTGACATTGAATTCGCGTATAGTTAAAACAAAAGAAAAAAAAGTGGAGTTGTATTTTCATAGGTGTAAAGCGCTCGACTTGTCTTGGTTTTGATGCAGTGAAATAATGTTAATTTATGATATTGATTGATAATATGTTAACTAATCATAACGCTATATCCTGAGCTCATCCCAACTGACATATTGTAAACCAGCTATAATGTCTGCAACGAATACATTAAACCTGAAGTTGCCCGTCATAATTAGTACCGGGTGTGAGTTGAATAACAATAAAGCAATGAATTTCTGTGTAAGGTAGTGTCGTGACAGCAGGGAGACACGGTGGTGGTGATCCGACAGGACACCAGTAGGAGGAGACAAGTGCCATCTCTTCCGCGCTTTTTCACCACCAAACTGTCCACAATACAGACGATCCTTCTGTGTTCTTTGTATAAAAGCACGACAACTATAAAACAAGGTATCCTTCATTGTAAAAGTCCTCGTCTTGGTAAAGACAAAAGGCAATCTCGGACGTAATTCGAGCCTCATCTATGCATCGGAGTCCAGGGCCCCATCGCACCGGCTCTCGCCATGGCGGCCACGCATACTGCCGCTGGCGGCGGTGACAGAGCGGACGGCGAAATGGAAGGTAATTTGTTTTCTACATTTCCCCCCAGTTTGATCATTTCTAGGTTCACGCTCAATTCGTCGCGTTGATATTTATCTGCTGAGTGTGATAAGCGTCGTCGTTTACGCTTGTTTATTCTGGAACGGGTGACCATAACTTTGCGCTATCCACAAAAGTAGGTCAGTAGATCAGTAGAGCAAAGTCGCCGTTGCGACTCTTTATGGAACGCTTCACTATATTTCACATTTCCAGAGTAGTCTGTGTAGTAAGCCCGTGTCGGCCTTCCAATTGCCATAATTACATTTGAAATATAAGGCGAGCGTTTTCCAAGACCAGCAAAATCAAGCGAATGTTAGCTTAGCATTGTAGTAAGGCCCTATTTAGCGTTTTTCAAAAGTAACCATTTTAGCTTTTTTCGACACTCTCATAGCGCAGTGAAGGTTGACATTACGATTTTGTTGTTTTTTAAACATCCATAATGCTAACTTAACATATGTCAAATAGTACGCCATCGAACTGTTTCCTCCTTTTTATTCAATTACTGGTACCGACGACTAAAGTTAGCGTTACACTACTGCAAAAGCATTATGTTAAGAACCCCTGCATAAATTACATGACGATTTCAGGTTGCCTGAAATGCAAATGGTATGGTCAATGTAGCCTTATCGAAACGCATTTTCGCTGTCAAGCCGAACGTTGACTAAAAGCTTGGCCACCTTCGGGAAATATTTACCATTTCTTGTAAACATGCATGTTTAAAAGGTTTTCACATAAGGCTGTGAAAAAGGGCCCGACAGCTTGTTTTTATCTCGTACACAATACATCATTTTAAGAAATTTAAGTCATATCTTGAAATGCATATAACCGAATAAAAACAAAATACAGTTTCTAAATGGTTTTCCTGCTGAAACAAAGTTCAAATGTCCATTTTTTCTTCTTCCAATTTTTCTCTCTTTTGAAGGTCATTGCTGTTACATGATATGCGATCTTCACCCTACTTCTTGGGCACCAATCCTTCTATTTATTTTCATCTTGAGTTATGTTTTGCAGTCCTGGTGGAAGGAAAATGCAATTTAGCACTCATTTAAGTTTAGTTCACGCCGCTGAACAGTAAAAATTGTGACAGATTGGTGTTTCGGAGGGATGGTAACATTACAGTAGCAGTATTGTGTGTTCACAACTAATAAATGCTAAACAACTCTTTCTTTGTTATGGTGCTTACATTCAAGATTGACTATGCTTACATACAGTCAATAACCCTTTCAAAACTCGAGTATTAGCAATATTCGGGTACTGAAAGGCTATGTAAACTCATGCAAAAACCCAAATAAGACCCCTGGGTTACTCCCTTTCTACCCCAAATATTTGATATCGGGATAAGTAAGTTTGTATTGTACACATCAGATATTCTCAAGGAATCTTGGTCTTTTGAGTACAGGAACTACTTGTATGCAAGGCGGCCATCTTAAGTTGCCACTCGCTAACTAACCAAACTTGAAAACACTGATTTCTCTGTGGCTTTTTTGTGTTTTATTGGTTGGGGGTTCTGATTCCAGAAAATGTAACAAAACTGCACCTTTCAGACTGGCCTTTTATTGTGGGCAGTCTAAGGCACACCTGCGCAGTAATCATGGTGTCTAATCAGCATCTTGATATGGCACACCTACGAGGTGGGATGGATTATCTCGACAAAGGAGAAGTGCTCACTGTCACATATTTGGTCTGGTTGGTGAACAATAATTGAGAGAAATGGTGATATTGTGTATGTGGTAGAAGTTTTAGATTTTGAGTTCATCTCATAAAAAATGGGAGTAAAATCGAAAGTGTTGCATTTGTTGTTATGTTATAATGGAATTCCAGTGTTAGAAGAACTTGGAAGTAAAGTTACTTTATTTCACCAAGTGTACAGGTATGGTTGAAGTCTTGAGGATGTAGTTTTTACCACCATTTTGCATTTGTCATACTCTTACCGTTATCCTGTCTTCTTAGTCGGACTTCCTTCGGAGAACTGTGGATTATGCACACATTGTCTTAGTCTGGTCTGTTTTCATTTGGTATTTGCGTGGTGCGTTCAGTTGATTCTAAGCCCGTTATTCAGGTTTGTTGGTTTCACTGTGACTTGACTGAGTTGTTACAATTTAATTCACGCTAGCATAATGACGTGTCTTCAATTGCACTAATCTCAACATGTTTCTGTTTCTCTAATGGCATGTTTTGAAAGTTTTTGTGTGTGTGCTGAAATCTTTTGTTTAATTGACTGTGGGCATGTAGTGTGATGTCAATTAGGGCTGCAACTCATGATAAATTTTAAAACTGACAAATTGGGGGGTTGCTGGTCTTAATTTCCATCCCTCTATTCAAAAACTGGACATTATTTTAAATTGGCAACGCAGATTGCAAAACATGCACAAACATAAAGTAATTATGATTCTCAGGTAAGGTACTGCTTCAGTCAGAAAACCATTGATCATTGATTTCCAAACTAAGCAATTGTTTTCAAATGGGAAAAAAAACGGAAACAAAATAAGTCTCCTTTCATGGAGGACAACAGCAAAATGAGAGTATTTACTGTTGAAAGGCTGAAATACTGAGGATATGAAAAAATAATTAAATAAGGTAACTAAACAATGAATTGATCATAACAAATAATGTTACGCTAATCGATTTATTGTTGATTAGTCAATTAATCATTACACCTCTAGTCAAAATGCAGTGAATTTTTGTATAAATAATCTACTAACCTGTGTGTGTTAACCATCCTACCCGACAAAGTGTGCAGGTGTAGATTTGTAGACAGCAGATACAACTTAAGTACAGCAGATGTTCATTCAAGGATTTATTGAATGAGCACAAGGTAGTGACCAGGATTAAGCACATAGGGATGCCCAGCCATTTCTGTAACCTGGTTATCCAGCAGCTGATCTGTTAATTGCTATTTGGGTCACAGTGTAGAAAAGAGCTAAAAATAGATGTGATGGATATCTGCTGCACTTGGTTTATCTCGTGAGCTTCTCTCACGTTTCTGACTGACTCACTTCTGAGCCATGGTAGCACACGCTTGCCAAATACATGTATTTAGTTTGAACTAGTGAAGTGTAATCCAGTAACCCCAAAACAAGTCCTTATGTGAGGTTTCATGTAATATTCAATTATAATGCTGACTGTGAAGTTTTAATGTGTGTCCATACTGACATTTTAGAACAGCCCTTAATGCCATTTTATCCAGTAAGAAGCATTTTGTAATAGCGACTTTGGAAACCTTAGCTATAGAAGATTCATGAATGGATTGATTTTGGAAAAAAAAATAAAATTCAACAGTGTTGAAGTAGACTACATTTTAAAAATTGGTCTATGCATATTGTCATGTGTAGCATAGCATGTTAGCGCCTCAAATCACTGACGCTAGGCTTTAGTACCCCGCTGGCATTGCCTGCATTCACTTATCAACATCTGTGGCTAATAATAATCTCACATGCAAGCTTTTCTTTGAACGCTTGGCAAACTAAGAGGGAATTTAAGAATATAGACCATGCACAGATTGTTGAGTAATACTGTAATGTTCCCCAGTGCTGAGCTATTAAAAGTAAAGTAGGTGTCCATTCCTCACGGGACAACAGCAGGTGATTAATGTCATTTACAATAACCTAAAGCCTCAAAGACCCCATTAGAGGACATGAACAGGATTAGCGGGTGTTTCAGGGGCTGAGATAATGTTAGTTTAAACCTAGAAATCAATGAAAGTGTATTGACTTGTTTGTCAGTAACACGTTTATGATCATGTAAAATGTAACTTGTCTTTAATGAACACAGAAGTGATATCTGCACTTTTATAATTAGGATCTCTGTGTTCCCCTATATGTGGAGTGGATAATGTCCAGTGGACAAAAAGGCTTTGTGGACATAGACCACAAGAACTTTTTATTTTTTTTATTTTTTTGTGTACGCTTTGCGTGAATGGCTTTGTGTTCCCGTTTGAGAAACAAAGCTGTGCTAAGGTTGAACATAATAATCCATTCCAAGGCACTTCAGGACCTCATTTGTTTTCAAACTCCAAAATATAAGATCTAGGAATTAAATGGCAATAAAGTCTCATCATAATTGATTGTTTTTAGTCATATAAGTTACTATAATATTGAGACTAAACAATCAAAAAAGATGGCACAGGTTTGAAATCCAAAATTTTGCATGACTTAACAGGCATTTGTTTTCTGGTATTGTACGACTATTTATTTATTTTAATCCTCCAACTGTTCCATCCACCTGCAGCTTGCTGTATTTTTTTTTCTCTCCAGAAGATGTACTGGTTGAGGAAAAACAAATGAACTGCATCCCTCTGCCCAGCCTGATGACTCCTCCTTCGATGGTTGGCATGTCCTTGAGCGTGGAGATGCCCCGGAAACGAAAGGGCAGTGTGGACAACCAGTAAGTATGACTATGCTTCTACTTTGTTTCTTCTTAACATGCAGTGATGCTTATTATTTCTTTTAATATCTTCATCTTCTTAGGGAAACAAGGTTGACCCCCATCATCAATGCAGATAAGGAAGAGGACCAAAACGAGTAGGTGTTGCATGTGTGTATGTATATATGTATGAATGTATTTACAGTATATACTAGAGCCTAACCAATAAGGGATTTTTTGGGGTCGATACCAATAGTGAAATCAATAATCAATAATATCCATAAGTCCCCCTTTGATATCTGCCTTGGGACACAATAATCCTTGTGAGTCTCTTTGTAGTCATTTGCGTCCATATCATTCTATGCATGTTTACAGCACGCAATATGTACGTAATGTGAAACTATCCCTAAAAATTACTATAAAATCATAACTGCTCAACATAAATTGACGATCTTTATTCAGGAAAGAATTGAGAATTAACCGTTTTGCAGAATAGCTGTTTACTTTTTAATAAATGGTGTGTTACTTTTTAATAAATGGTGTGTTGCCTTAAATCAAGGTTCCTCGAGTGCCCCTAAAAAGCCCCTTTTTTTTTTTTTTTATTTTTTTTTTTATTATGTTTCGCTCCTCCAAACACACCTGATGCATGATTAGAATCGTTATCGGGCTTTTGCAAAACTTGCTGATGAGCTGAACATTTGATTCAGCTATGTTGTATTAGGGAGATATATATGGAAAACAGGCTGGACTTGAGCACCCCTTCTTTAACTCATTTGCTCCCATTAATGTATAAATATGTTCTATTTTGAATATTACCAGTGTCTCAGACGTATTTATACGTTCTTTTATGCTAGAGCATGCATAAGGCTTTGATGCAGCCTTTGAACTGCAGAGAATCGTTGAAGCTGCAGGTGGCAGTAGAGTATGAGATCAACCAGGGCTATGTTGCAAAACAAGCTGTTTTACCCACAGTTCAAAACAGATTTGTGAATAATAACATTTAGCTATATTCTATTGCTAATTGCTGCAAATTAGAAACTGATAGAAATATAAGTTTTTTTTCCTGATGAAAGAATAGACTCTAATCGTTCTTTTTGTAGGTTCCATGTTTATATTGTAATAGAACACAATATTCTGTGGGCCTTGCAAAATAGTCAAAATCCAGTAAAACAGCCGGGAGCGAAGTTGCTTCAGTGAAAATGACTGGGAGTGAATGAGTTAAATGTTTTAAAAAGTGTTAAAAAAAAAAAAAAAAGTTAACTACAAACAAAAGTAGAAATAATAAAAAAAAAATAATATTCACATTTACTAGTGATTAAACTAGATTTTAAGTAATAATGTTATATGGATCCTACATGAAGCCTTTTTGGGACATCGCCACCATGAGCTATCTTGTGGTGGCCCTGGTGCTCTTTATTCAGAATATAATAAGTGTCAATTTATTTCATGGCACCTTTTCAAAATTATTTAAGGAAGAAAAAATTAGTTGTGAATTAATGAGTTCCAGTATATTCTGCAAGGCCACAATGGTCAAACAACTTAAATCTGACGGAAGTAACATTGAATGAAACTTAACTGGAAATTAGCCAATGAAAAACAAACATTGCTTTTGAATTGTGGTTCAACAGAATCATTACAAAAAACACACAAAAATGATAGTACACCTAGAAAAGATGGAAAATAATTTGCCTACAGGTGCATGTTAAACTAAGGTGTGCCCTCTAATTAATATCCATGGTATATTATAATTTAATATACACACTGTACATGAAACACAAATGTTTTGTATTACAATACATGTGTATTTTTTATCTACAATATTATTATTATATTACAACTTTTTTCCTTGCCCACATTTTTTTATAGCTCAGATGGAGAGGATCAACATGCCAAAATGAAATGTTTCAGGTAATAAACATCACTTTTTACTTCATATTAAAAACAAAAAGTAGAATGTGCTATTGAACTAAGGAGGTAAAATAAAAGACAATTGTTTGTCTTTACAGAGAGCCGCACAGCCAAATTGAAAAGAGAAGGCGGGACAAAATGAACACGCTCATTGACAAGCTGTCAGACATGATTCCAACATGTAACCCAATGTCGCGGAAGCTGGACAAACTCACTGTGCTCAGAATGGCCGTGCAGCACCTCAAATCCCTCCGAGGTACCAGATTTGACTTGAAACCACATTCACCATTGTTTGCTTGACCCCTTTCATTAACTCTTTGACCGCCATAAACGTTTAAAGACGTTCCGTATAATCCTAGGATTGGCCGCCATAGACGTTAATTGACGTCTACTATGTTTTTTGTTCATTGTGAAAATGACATCCCATGTTCGTGACAAAAGTGGACTTTACGCTGTAGACGACAGGCGTATTTATGCAAAAAGTTGCAGCTGCAGCGGACTGAATGAATGAGGAAATGAATTGTCTTGTGTGGCTGAAAGGGGGCGGCGACGGAGTAAACCTCGAGGTTCCTTGTGGAAAACCTGCTACCGACCAGGTTAGGTTGACGGACCATGTTGCTATGGGAACTGACCGAGAGCTTAAATGACTTCTTTTTATGAAACAGGCTAGAGTTCCCTCTTATCCTCTGGTTTCAGCTCCCTCCCTTTCTTAAACAGAAGATGCAGTTTCCCACTTTTTAGGGGTTCTTTACCCAGTTTTCTCACTAAACCTGCTTTGTGAAATACACCCAATGTTGAGTAGGAACGAAATACAGCATTCTCAATACAACAGCTGCATGGAACTCAGTCCTTCACAAAGCATATCCAGGAGTTTTATCTTCTGATGGGTCGGGAGCTTCCTCTGACACTTACGTTCTGGATCAGAAGCCTTTGAAAATGCCAGGATGCTTGCAGGCCATAGAAGGGCTTAAGGCAAACTAAAAGGGCGTGTTCACTAATATCCCAAACGGCAAGTGCTAAAGTGTGTGTTCAGTCAACCCTACCAGATTCCATGCAGTGTTGACAAAAGGGAAAAGTGGTGGAAATGGGGCTGGGCGTTATGACTGACATGTGTATCACAATTATTTTATATCAGTTAATTGCCAGCACTTATTTTGGAGTGATTTAGAATTCTCCCACATTCCAGGCTCTGCAAGCTCTTTCTCTGACACCAACTACAAACCATCATTCCTACCTGATGAGGAGCTCCAGCACCTTATCTTAAAGGTGAAAAAATAGCTGCCGTCTAACTTGATTTTCACTAACATGTTCAGTTCTAATTAGCGGTGTTCCGATCAGGGTTTCATGCTGATCACATCGATGAGTAGCATTCTAGTGTCAAATGACATAAAAGCTCCACACAGCAGCATGTTTTTTTTTGTTTTTTTTTTGGCCACGCACCTTTGCAAAGTTAAGGAAAAGCGGGGACGCTACACTGCAAGCTGCAACGTTGGCGATGTGGGTGAATGAAAGGTGTTGATCGACATATGCCGATCACGTGCTTTTACACACAAATTGGCCAATCGATCGGAGCACCACTAATTCTAATTCAGCAGCTTTAATGCTATATACTGTAAGTGTCTCTGAAATCGTCTTAGTGTCTTGACAATGTTATCACAGTGGCGAACCATATCCTTCAGATTTTCTCTTTTTTGTTGTCGGCAGGCTGCAGATGGGTTCCTGTTTGTAGTCGGCTGTGATCGTGGGAAAATTGTTTTTGTCTCTGAGTCCATCACGAAGATATTAAATTATAGTCGGGTAACACTTTTTTTTGTTTTGTTTTTTTGTTCCAATTACGTTTTTTTGTTTTTTACTCTGCAGCATGTGAATCTCCTGACATGTAAATGTGACATACTTAAAACAAAGAGTCCACAACCAGCAACAACATAATGACCACAACAATGCGATTTAAGATATCCAGTACAAGAAATTTATCATTGTATTTTGTGTTTTCTGTTTGGTGATGCAGTGCAAACTATAACCACAATAATAAACAGATTACCAAATTAATAATTGGTGTCAATCAAAAATGTATATTTTTTGTAAAAGGAGGAAAAAATGTGTTAAACTCATATTGTGCAAGTTGTCATAATCTAGTGCCTGGTCTGTGTATAAAAAGGCATTATCTAAAGTTAAGTTAATCATTCATTGTCATGACTTCTCTTTCCATTTCTCGTTAATTTCTAGATTTACATAGTGTGCTCTGGGATGTGAAATCTGTAACCACCGTATTCCCGTGATATGAATTACAACTTTGTTATGGATTATGACCTCTTCGACACCATTATAGGTCATGTTCAAATTTCTGTCTTCTCCCCGATAGGTGGAACTGATTGGACAGAGCTTGTTTGATTATGTCCACCCTAAAGACATTGGCAAAGTGAAGGAGCAGCTCTCGGCCTCTGAACTGTACCCACGGGAACGGCTGATAGATGCAAAAAGTAAAACAATTAGTTATTCCTGTTTCTATAAGTGTGTGTGAGAACATACAGTATGTGATACTTTCGTATGTACAGCTGGTTTGCAGGTTCAGGCTGACCTCCCAGTCGGTGCCGCACGATTGTGTTCCGGTGCACGGCGCTCCTTCTACTGTCGCATGAAGAGCAACAAAAACTTTGTCAAAGTTGAGAAGGAATTGCAGGCCAGCACCTCCAAAAAGAAAGGTAGTGAAATCCTTGTGTAATCCGTTTCAAGCCCTCAGAGAGAGAAGAGATTAGCAATAATAATAAAACCATCCTAATTTTTCACTAGCTTAAAGACCTCACTCTGTGAACAATAAATGTGATCAGAAAAAGGTATGGAACAGGCAAGGTTCACGTTCCTTTACCATATATAAGCATTTTGGTTAACTCTCAAGTAAAATGCCTAAAGTACCAGATCAAAATCATCTGTTTGTGCATAAATATCAAGAGAGGGGGTTTTCTGATCAGGGTTTTATGCTGCTTCGAATTGCATGAAATCAATGGCAATTTTGTATTCTTCTGAATTCTATTTCCTGATCGTAAAACGGCTACAAAAGGGTGACCGATACTGGAATTGGCCACTGTCACAAGTACCAATACCTTGAAATAAGGCAGTGCTCTCAAATATTGGGGCAGGCTCCCCGAGAGGGGCGCGAGGCTTCGTCAAGGGGTGCGCGTTTGACCTCTTTTATTTTTATTTTTATTTTTTTACTGTCTTAGAATAAAGTGCAATTGCACCTCCACTACATTAGTGGGCAGTGGCACTCTCATTGGCAATCATTTTCACTGAAATGATGGCCCATGTCACAATCATGCCCATGATGGAATCACTTCTAATCAAGATGTTCTGTTTCTCAATCTGCTCCATGTCCGTGTTATTAGAGTCGCAGAAGTACTGTACAGTCCACTGTACAGGCTACATGCGCAGATGGCACTCCAGTCAGCTGGAAGCAGAAGGCGAGGGTGACGCAGATAAGCAGGATAGCGCTCACTTCAGTTGTCTGGTCGCTGTGGGGCGCATCCACTCCCATTCGTCGAGCCAAGTTAATGGAGATTTCCGGGTCAAACCCACAGAGTTCATCACACGCTATACCATGGATGGCAAGTTCACCTTTGTTGATCAGAGGTAAACTGGAATTCAAGTGCTTCAATTCTTTTCAATTTCAATTACTTTTCAATTCACTTTGAATATTTGAGCCGTTGCTTTTACACTTTACACTGCTATTCCAATTGTAACAATGGATGACACTTCACAGAGCAACAACCATTCTTGGTTACCTTCCCCAAGAATTGCTTGGTACTTCATGCTATGAGTACTTCCATCAAGACGACTTACCGCATTTAGCTGACTGTCATCGAAAAGGTAGGTTACATTTCTTCTCTCTACCTAGACGGGAGGGAATGATTGGCGACACAATTCCGTTCCTCTCATCCTGACTGTTTCTCCCTCAGTGCTGCGAATTAAAGAGAAAATAGAAATAAACTGCTACAAGTTTAAAACAAAATATGGCTCATTTGTCACGCTGCAAAGTCAGTGGTTTAGTTTTGTAAACCCATGGACCAAAGAAGTTGAATACATCGTGTCAACAAATACAGTCCTATCGTAAGTAGATGCATCACGCAATGTTTATTGCAAAAATGTAGTTACTTCACCAAAGATCCTCCTTTCTCTCACCCGAAGCGATCACAGTCGAACAAGTCGGTCAGGGAACAAGACTGAACAGTCTTCGAAAGCTTTAGGAGGTCAGTTAAAATTGGCTACTATGTTGTCGAAAGATATTTGAGTATGGTAAACCCAACTCACGGGACATACATGTTTTGTTACCACTCATTTATTTTAGAGGATGGGAAGAAATCTCTTCCAATTATACCGGGCATTTCTACCACACCTGGTACGATGATATATGCTGGAACCATTGGGACTCAGATTGCCAATGAACTGCTTGATTTTAACAGGTGATGAATCATTATAGTACATACAATATGTACTTTACCTCTCTTGTTTTTATAAAACTTCTGCTGTCACAAATTCCTGCCGATATGTTTTGAAGTGATTTTCTATCCTGCTTTAGGATGAACTCGTCACCCTCCAGTGGTAATGTGAGCCCGTTTAGTCTGCCTCTGGACAAATCTCCACTTACAACTACTCACAACCAAGTCGACAACAGGGTGAGTGAATTTTATACTCTTCATTCAAATTCAGTTGGAAAATACCTTAAGGTTCCTTAAATAAGCTAAAGCGCTGCTTTCATCAGCGTTACATGAATTATGATTTAATTTATTATGGGAACAAACGCAGTGTTTCGACAATGGAATTAAACGTATTGATTGTTATTGCGCGTCCCAAGTACAGAATAACGGAATTCACTTAACTGTCCAAGAGACATTTAAAAAAAAAAAAAAAAAAAAGACCAACAGATGGAGGGAGAACGTGAAGCCTGATGGGTCACCAAAAAGCGTTACCCGGTTTCTCAGATGAAAAAAGAAAACTATAATGAAGAAAAAGGGAAAAACAGCCCCAGACTCAGCAAACAGCCACATGATAACCCAACAAACAACGACTCAAGTACTTGCACAAGTGGAAGTGTGTTCTATGAGTATCGGGCGGGGGAACGTTACATTCCAGATGCACTGATGGTGGCCTTAGATAGGCGCCTGCTTCCATCGTGTCACACCTGCGCTGCAACAGAGGAAGGAATGGGGGGCATGGGTAGCTGATTATAAGGTTGTGTGCCGTGAGTATGTGACCTTGGTTTCAGTCAGCTCATCAAAACACATTGTCTTGTTGCTGTGGAGATGATCTCGGTGAGTCCTGACAATGGCACAAAGCACAAAAGGACAGAGGGGTAAGGAAGATAAGGGGAGCTCGAACCTGCGGTTTGTATAAACGTTTAGGAGACGACAACCTCCATTAAATCCTTAAAGGCTTTAGGTCAAGCCGACTTGAATTTCAATCAGCCTCTCGATGGGCATCAATTATCCAGCATTATGGTCATTTCTTTGAGGTCAGTTGTGCAATGTTGTTATCCATCTCGCGAAGGAACTCAGGAATCGCATATGTGATTGAGTTTTAGTAACATAACATGACATAATGCCCACTGTCATAACTGCCAGCTTTGCCAATTCCAATAGTACTGCCAACTTCATCCAAACTTTGCGATAAATCAGGAAACTCCAAACAGAAAAATATCTGCTATTGCAAACAGTCCAACTGGACAAGATGGCTCACCCTTTCCTGATCATCTTGTTTAGAATATTTGGACTATTGCATCGAGAGACCAGCTAATTCATTTTATAATTCAGATTTTTGGTTTTTCAGATTCAATGAAAACGGTGGCATTTTCAAACAAAAATAATTTCAAGCTCAATAAGATCATGATCATTTCAGGCTTATGTGTGACGTGTGTTGATTTGCGGATCCTTGAGTCAGTCCTACTCCAGTCCTCTGAGGTAACAAATTTGAGTCTCCTTCCCAACGCCTCCATTATACGATGTGACAAACAATTTACAACTCCTGGCCCAAAATGGATGAGTAGAAGGAAAGATATTGTGGGATGTATGCAAACCACAGTCTGGCCATCATGTCTTTTGCTTGTCTAGGTGCCAAACGGGGACGCGACAGAGATGGAGATGCCAGAAAAGTCCAACTCAGAAGATCACTCCCAGGGAGCTTTATTTCCTGGAGGGGAGCCACTCATGGGTACATTCTTTAATCCTGATTTGGGGTTCATTTAACTTAGGGCTGGGCTATTTCGGTCCTCAAGGGCAGGTTTTGCGTGTTTCCCTTCTCCAACACAGCTGATAAATAATTAGCTCATCAGCAAGCTCTGCATAAGCCTGATAACGATCCTGTTGATTGGGATCAGCTTGTGTTGGAAGGGCGAATCCTCCAAAACCTGCAGGACTTCGGCCCTCGACGCCCGTCCCTGATTTAACTCATTCACTTGCAGCCATTTTCACTGTAGCAACCCCCTTCGCTCCCAGATGTTTTACTTGATTTTGACTGATTTTGCAAGGCCCACAGAATATTGTGTTCTATTGCTATAACAACATGGAACCTACCAAAAGAAAGATTAGTCTCTCCTTTCATCAGTAAAAAAAAAATGTTTCTATCTGTTTCCGTTTTGCAGCAATAAGCATAAGAATGTACCAAAGTTTCATCATTATTCACAAATCTGTTTAAAACAGTAGGGAAAATAGCCTGTTGCAACATGACCCTGACTGATCTCTTATACTCTGTTGCCACCTGCTGGCCATTTTTCTTTTCTTTTTTTTGTAATAACTACAACTGCTTCAAGCATTCTCTTCAGTTAAGAGGCTACATCAAAGCCTTCTGTGTGTGTGCTAGCTTAAAAAAACAACAAAAAAAACAATATGAATATCTCTTTGGGACCATGATATTTAAAATAAAATAAAAATAGAAAAAATATGTATACGTTCTTGGGAGCAAATGATTTAACAAATTTTTTTTTTTTAATCAATTCATTTACACGTTTTTTGAGCCTAAAAATACAACCTTCGAACAAGAAAAAATCTTTTATACATTTTTTTTAATTAGATTTATTTCATTATAAATATTAGTTTTGTTCCGTCGCTTCTCTACTAAAGTGTACAAAGTGTACATTTTTCCCTTGACAGTATCTCCCCCCCCCCCCCCCCCCCCCCCAAGTAAACGTGGGGTTCACATTAGTTTCTTTGTTGTTGTTGCCAGTATGCAAAATGTTTCCAAAACCAGAGTCTGACGTACATTTACATTTACAGCATAATTATCATATAAACATAACATACCCTTCGGAATAGTCTCTGCAATCCAATTCAAGACACCTGAATAACCTTGCTCTTTCCCTGAACCCACTACAGGGGCCAATTCGCAGCTCGACCTGGACAGCGTGGTTGAACCGAGCCTTGGCGGCCTCAGCAACGACGAAGCAGCTATGGCGGTGATCATGAGACTGCTGGAGACAGACTCCAACTTGGGCGAAGGAGAGGACTTTGAAGAGATGCACTGGTCCTTATAGAATCCACAGTTGAAAGGCGAGACAGTGACAGTAATGATCTGTCAGGTTTTATTTTATTTCTGAACCAATCTTATAAGCTGTGTGAACGATTCTTCTTAACAGGTAACTGTGGTCGCCATTGATGAGGAACAACGGCTTTTCTCTGGAGGATGTTCCTGTGCCTCCAAAGCCTTACCGCAATCTGCCTGCCATGGAAAATGATGATTGACTGTGAGGCCTCACACAGTTGGCAAATCCATTATTTTGAAAGGACGTTGTGAAACAGTGCTATGGGGAGTCCTGCTTATGTTTTCCACCTACACTTGAAGACAGGATTGGAGTCATGCAAAAAAAAATGCACTGAACTGATGTTTTGTTTTTGTTACATTGAACTTTGATAAAAACGGAGCGATGCGGCTCCTGTATTTGTTAGCCTCGCCCTTCCTACTTTTGCATCAATGGAGAAGTTTTTGTCACAGTCAACTCCTTGTGGGTTTGTGAACTTTGCAGTACCCACACGTGCAACTCACAGTTGCACTTGAATAGACATTATGAGACAATGGCGCAGTGATCACCACACATCTGTCTTATTAAAGCTATAATATAGTTTATTTTTTGTGTGATACTAGAAGAGGTGAATACTCAGGACTGACGGTGGGGAAAAAGCCAGCCACAATTAAGGTATAGTCAGACAGTTCTCAGCAGCTGTAGCAGTATTTGATATTTAACAATATTCCCCTACATACTTACACTTGAAATATGTGCAACATGTTGTGGTCTGCTTTATAATAAGCAGTATAGGTTTTTATTCATGTTATATCAGTGGCAGTTATCCGTTCAGAGATTTAAGGGACAATATTATGCAGTCGTCATGCATTCCATTCATGGTTCAAGTATGGCCCGTTTTCGTGTCATTGTCACCCTTGTTTTATGATGCAGGTAAATTTCTGTTTAGATAAGATGACTTATTTCAATGAAGGTGAAACTCACAGGTCCAATCCAGATTGGTATTTCTCAAGGCTTGTCGTGTTGTTTGGTTGAATTTTAATTTATGAAAACTACCATTCACCATCATAAAATAAATGCAATGTATTACAAGACCATCTGTTACGGAAATAGTGCAGATGAAGGCCTTTTGTGTTTCAGTGCATTGTGAAGAATGAGATATGTTAAAATAACACGCATACTATTTGTACACCATTCAGTCACTGAAACCAATGAGGCCAAAGACTGAGTACCAGCCAAGCTATATATTGTAATTCCATGTATCAATGCTGCCATTGTTCCTACTGGTATCCTTTCGGGACCATTGAAGGTTTTATACTAACAGCTATTTAAGATCCGTGATGAAATATGTGTCTCTTGTCACATGCTTGAATTACGAGGGGTCCACAGATAGAAGATCGGAACTTCTGGACACTCCTGCTTTTGTCCAATGTGCCTTTTGGACATTTCCACTTTGACATGCAATAAGCCGGTCTGTGTTTTATTTTCATGTGTGACAGTTCAGCTGACTGAAAGTAGGGCTACTTGTATGATGTTCAAATATATTTCTGGATTCGACTTGACAACGTGTGTCATGCTACGCCATACATAATTTAAATAAAGCAGATGCTGTAATCACAGCTTCTATATTACAGTAACTATCTGACCAAATTTAGAGAGCAGGGCAGGTTGTTTTTTTTTTCCCAGAGACACAAGCTAGTCAATTAGATTACACACCTTATGTCCATTCTTGTCATTCAGTCATTGCACTGTTGTAGCGCTACATTTCCCCATTGTTGTCTGCCTCAACATCAGCTTCTTTTGTGAGTGATAAACCTTGCAGGATGGGTTTATGTTTTACCTCTTACTCTGTTTAAATGACACCGTATATTTTGTCGTATCATGTTTTGTTTTTATATGTTTTCTTTCTAGTTGCATGCCGCTTATATGTTGTCAAGATTGGTGTGTGAGCATTTGACACACTGCACCGGACCTGTGAGCTTGAATTTGTTAAACATGGTACTTTTCAGCCACGGTCTGCCATGTTTGACTCGAGAGGAAGCCCTTTTACTGTATTTGTCTATGGCATATTGCTGCTCCAATTAACAAGTGTGGCATCTCTTACCTGGCCGTCTTGTTAATAAATGTTAGTTTACTAAGCTCCCAACATGACCCCATGTGCATTTTATTTAATTTATTTAAGGTTGATCATAAGTGTTGATCATCAATTTAAGCTTTGAACTAAAGGTGCAATAATTAGAGAGGGGGAAGTCGACCTCTTTTTTTTTTTTTATATAATTTTTTTATTTTAATTTGTATTATTATTATTATTATTATTATTACTATTACTATTATTATTATTATTAATACAATAGTACAGTGGTGGCCATGTTTGGTCCTCGATAGCCGCTGCAATAGTATATGCAGCCCCACTAGTATAAACACAGTTTTCTGACTAATATTGTGTTGTAGAATATGTAAGTCAAGCAGCAGAATCCAGTCATTTTTATCCATCTCGGAGCGGCCATTTTGCCACTTGTTGACTGAAAATGACATCACAGTTGTTCAGGTATCAAACAATCACGGCTAGGCTTCAGAAAAGAGCAGAGCCATGATTGGCTGTTTACTACACCCTGTGATGGATTTTTTTTTTTTTTTTTAACAAACAAATATACCAATGGATTTTGCTGCTCAACTCATTTCACAAACGCAATATTAATCAGAATACTGAATTTAGACCAGTGGGGTTCCAAACAACATATTGTAAAGAATGTTCTTGGGTTGCCTTCCCCTTTCACCAACAGCTCATCAATTATCAAATTAATTGAAGGTTATTTGTGTTAATGTGCGTTTTGAGGCCAAACTTTACACTAATTTGTGTTGTCTGGTAGAGGACTAAACTTGGGTACACAGAATCGTCCTGCTGGCAGCTCTTTACTGCAATGTGTCATTTCGGAATTCATACTTATTGATTACCCGCACACACCCATTTTTCCCCCTGACTTTTATCCATGTTCACAACTTCCTTGCGACAAGAAAAGTACAGGCGGATGTCTGTCGAACGTTTGCGACTTTGAAAGAATGCTGATGTGGAATCAACATCCGCTCGCCTCGCAAACGGGGTACGGGCATGCAGTCGCAAATGGTCAATTTTACTAACATTGGCATGCTAAGATCGCTAGAGGTCGCTTGTGTTATGTATGTCCCGTTAGAGCGGTGCTTCTCAATTATTTTCTGCTGTGCATTTTGATAACTGACGGCCAATATCAGATGTGAGAATTGTACATTTTGGGCCCATGAAGTCTGCATCCCAGGCAAGGGCAGCTACATTTGGTCAACTTCCTATCTATTAAACATAAAACTGTGCTCCACAGATCTCCAAGGGTTGGAATGCTTTTACAATTTAACCTGTTTCAGGCTACAAAACACATTAGCAAAGTCAAAATGTACATGTTCAAAGGGAGTAGGAAGAAGTACAAGAACTTAGTCCTACCCCCCACTAACTTATATCATGATATAAATTGAGTATGATGAACACAATACACATCATTTTATACGGTGTTATTCTTTATTTTATGTTCCATATGTTTATTTTATTGTACGTATTTATTTTCATTGTATTTAATTAATATTGCATTATAATAATAAAGATTCTCAGATCAATACCTCTGTGAGCCTCAGGTAGTTGCTGGAAACGACTGTTTATCACAACAACATTTGTAGTCACGGATTCAACTTCTTGTTACTGTACAACAGTACAACCAATGGTTACATCGAAAATCTAAGATGTGAAAAACAAACTAGCTCATAATAAAATGTACCGTTGATGGTTGTGCTGGACGAATCAAGTTGTATAGGGGTTTATTACCTGATTTTCTTGAAAATGTCATATGTAATCGAATAAGTATTCGATCTTTCCTACTTTGGCTGTTGTACGTGAACGTCGCAGGACTCCAGGCGGCAGCAGGGTGGGATTCTCCGTCTGTGACGTCACCGCGTTTCCAGCCGTCTTGTGACGGGAACATCATGGCGTAGCGATGTGGACCCACGGCTACACTGGTGGACACGGAGAAGTTTCCCAACAAGCCAGTCGACACCTTGGGGATTTAGTGGAGTTTTGGGCCAACGTTAACGGTGAAATACTTTGCCCCGTGGCTGGGTGAGTGACTTTGCCGTCTCGGCAGTGATTTAAAATATCCAACTAAACTTTAGTGCTGAAAAAAAGCTGCGCATTTCGTTCGTGGAAACAATTAGTTGTCGTTGCTCGCACAGCGGAGTTGCTTGTCCACGTTTCCACATTGTTGCACCACTGGAATGTCTGTTTTTTACGAAGTTGAGATTGTAATAACGGTGCCATGGCTGGCGTCTCAACCCAACAGAAAGAGTTGATTGGTTCCAATTTACATTTCATGAAGGCGTGGATGAATTGATTGATGCTAACATTTCTACAGTTTGTGTCGTACTTAAACGTTAACTGTCCGTGTATAACCTTACAAGTAATATCTTATATAATGGAGATCTCAAACGACAACGTCTGTGAGTATTTCTTTGTAGTGTGGTTTTACTGTCACCTCGGTCTTGTTTTTTTGTTTTTTTTTCTTCCCAGCCACCTTCTTCAGCACATATAAAATCATCTGCTTGAGAAGACAGGCAGTTTGCTGAGATGTCCTTAGTGTTTACTTATCCCACAAACAAAGAGGGTTTGTGCACTAGATGGATTTGGTAAAGCAGTAACATTTGATCAGCTGCTCTTCCGGTTATTACCCTGCAGCTGACCTTTTAAACCCATCACTTTTCAAATGCGTCCCTGCACAATACAATCCTCTGAGAATGAGCTACTCCAATAACAATGTCAACAAACCGCAGTGATTCAAATTCTATCTAACTATACAGCACATCTGGAGTGGAGGTGATGACCATGTGGAAACATTTATTCAGGGCTTTTCGCTAATAAGTTATATAGATTTGAGAGGAAATGTGTAATAATTTCCCTGAATTTGCAAGGCTGCAAACAGGAGGTTCTCAGATTGAAGAGGCCACTGAGCTCAGTGTCAGTGTCATCAACAGGTCACAGAAGAGATACATAGAGGCTTGAAAAGTAACAGGAAGGTACAGAAGTGGACTTGCGTGAAATGTATTGGTCAATTCATAGAACAAATACCTCTTGTGAATTTTTGCCGTTCCGTTCCTTGTTAGAGAGCAGTAAATAGTGCAAAATGTACTGAAACACTGAAGAGTTGGACACATGCGTGACTTTACAAACTTATTTGTAAAGGTTTATGTGTTTTAGGTTTGTCATGAATTTGCACCCAAAAGCATACCACTTTTTTGTGAGTAAAGTAATATTGAGTGTATATACAATATAACATCACTGATGGTGTAGTATCCTTACTGATGTCTTTTCTGTGTGGTTTCAGTTCCTGCAGATTGCTGTGTGAATGTGAACATGAATTTTTCGAATTGAAGTTGTCCATCTGTGTACCGTGACTGACTGGGTACTTTTGCTTGAAGTCAGCTGGGCTAGGCTCTGGCCTCTTGAGCAGAGGTTGGAAAACGAAATGTATTCATCAACGTCGGTGGGGTGTTGCTGACAAGCAGCAAAACGTTTTCAAATCGACTGTGTGGATGACTAGCACCAAGACATTGCATCCCACATCCAGCGATTGCTATTAGCCGTTCGTCGACGAGAAATGAGTGCACATGGTGGCCACGACTATTTATCACTGGCTTTGGGCCTGCTTAGCCTGGCAGGGGAGCAAGAAAAGCCTGGAAGCCCGCTTTTTAATAAAACCCTGTTGGAAACCCTGCAATAAACTATCTTAAAAACAAACATTGCTCGCCTAGCCTCACCAATGGCGGCTTACAATTGATGGGTTAAAAAAAATCTGCCCATGAACACCCTCCACCTCTGTAGTAGCCCCCTAAGTTCATGAATGCAACACACTACAGTTTTTAATACGTGCACATTAAAAACAAAACAAAAATGATTTATTGGGAGCGCTGTTCATGTTGTACACGATTTAGCCAATTAGGAGCAGTGTGGTTCCGCACGTTCTGATACACTGTTACGTTGTAGCCACATTAGAGAGTAGAAGGAAAAAGTCACAATCAGGTTATTCCAATAAAAGTTTTTTGTTTTTTTTGCAGCATAGGAAGAGCATATACCGGTGAGTAATGTTAACATGCTTCTCGAAATAAATTCCTGAAGCGTTTTGTACGAATAGCTGTTATTTTGAGTGATAAAAGTGCCACAAGTAGCATGTTAATTAGCATTAGCAAGTCAGACTGGAGTAGATCACGACGATTCTTTACACGTCTATAAGTTGAAGCAGAAATCATTGCCAAGCAAATCATTTTGAATCAGAAATCATTCTGAATCGAAAATCGATTCTGAATCTCATCGCAGACCCAAAAATCGGAATCAAATTGAATGGTGAGACAGTCAAAGATTCCCACCCCTAGTGACGTCAAACTGTGGAGGTTACTCGACACATTATGTTCCAGTGCTTATCAAGTGTTTGAATAGTACATCTGCTTGAAAATTAAAATGCTACTTGAATATTTGCTTTTTCAGTAAAGGTTTTATGGTGGTGACAGTTGCAACTGTGGAACAATGAAACATGATGTCAAGTAACTACAGCAATACGTCAAGTGGAGTACAGTTGGTTCAAATGTAAGGAATGCACCCAACTCTCCAAAATAAACAGCCGGTCGCTAAGAAGTTTGGCAAACGTACAGACGAGACATTTCAGAAGATTTTAATCACATGGTATTCAGAATCACCGCAGGAGCCATTTCCTATCCTTTGCAAGTAGATTTCCACAAGATGGATACTCTGCTCAGTTTTGTTTTTTTTAAATTCACCTCTACACTTACATCTAGCTCCCATGTCATCCATTGGTTTGCAGTGTAAAATTAGTGATGATGCAATCTGCCTGTTTGCTTAGGTTGGAAATAGCTGCAGGTTATTCCCAGAGCAGGCGACTGCTGGTTCGCAGCTGCCACAAGTAGACTGCAAGTGCCCAGCTTGCATTTTACTCCCATTCACAAGACAGTATTGGCGTCTTGTGAAGAAATGGCGTGAAATTGTTTTGTGTACCGTTTACGAACACAAGCTAACGCTTACAGTACTAGTGTCATGTGTTATGCAAAATGTAGGTACTACATTTACCTTTCATTGTTGCAATATAGTGTGTCCATGAAGTCAAGTCATCTTTATTTATATAGTGCTTTCAAACAGCCTTAGTTGTCACAAAGTGCTTTGCAGAAACACATCAAAGCAAACATGACATAACATTAACAGCAATACAATACGATCAGAGCAATGAGGGCACCTCTTGCTTGAAGTCAAGGTGACGGGGATCAAACTAACAGCTTAGAGATTAGTGGACTAACTACCTACTGCAGGTCACTTAAAATAGCCTACCATGGTCTTTAAGTATGTCACAACAAGTTAGGAACAAAAACCTGCTACGTTCTTATTGAAACAGATTTTTCCCAAGCGTCATCATTATGTGAGGGAACTTTTTTAGCTCTTTTGGTCACAATTTTAAAAAGAGCATAGAAAGTACATGATTCATGACTAGAAAATTCCGATCTATCCAAAACCTTTTTTTTTCAGTCTCTCATCACCAGCTATGAAAGCCCGTTGCATGGCTTGGCTTCTATTAGGCTCTCAGACAAGAGGCTGTTGTTGTTGTTGTCTGACTGGGTCGCACAAGGATTGAGGAATAGAAGATTGTTGTCTTTCGGTTAGCAGGAATATTTCGGTTAGCAGGAATATTTGAGCTGACTTGAGTGTCTCTTCTCACTGCCCTGAGGGACCTGAGCTGATGGATTTGAACAGCTATTGTTGTGGTCTGCTCTCTCGCCAGTGTTCTTTATTTTCTGCTTGTCTCTATAAATGATATGGATTTTTTCACCTTAGGGCAAGACTCAGGATTTGTTTGGAAGCACTCTAGATCGGTGATTGAGGGCAGGTGTTTTTTCACATATCATGTAGTGCGACACTGCATTTTTTCCTCCCTTCTGGTCGTCAGTCAAAACACCCGGCCTAGCAGCAACAATAACTATCTTTGTGCCAGCTATGGCTGCTCTAAGAGCTACTCAGAGGGTCAGACAGTATGACTTTGTGTTGGAGAATGATGCTTGCATGTTTGGACTTTGAGCGATGTCTCTTTTGACACGTTGTACAGATGGGATATTTACGTTCAACAGGTTAGTTAGACAACCAGATTCTATTTTGTGAAGACACCATCACAGCTTGGCGATCAAGTTCTGTTGCAGCGTTTTGTCTGGATGGAAACTAACATCCTGAGCAGGTATTTCAGGATCGAAAGACAGATTGGGCTTCCATATAATTAAGCTTTCTTTGAGCCGAGAGATCCCTGCACTGCACATGATGGCTACTGCAGTCCTGATCTTAACACTAGTTTAGTGGTGACAGATGCATGGATCACACTTGAGCAACATGTTTGGTCTTGTATTGGAAGCATTTTTGCTTGAAGCCATGTGTAAATATGCTACCCTGTCTCTTGGCTTGTGACGTCGTCATGATGCTTAAAAGACTATTAGATTGAGTTTGTACCCGTGTTATGTTAAAAAAAAATTCTCCTCGACCACTAGGGATTCAACAATTATTTTAATAACTCGTTGCTTATTTTGTCAATTATTCAATGAATTAGATTTTTTTTTTTTTTTTTAATGTTTTAATTTCCATTCCTTTATTAAAACACAGGACATTATTTCAATTTGGCAGGGCAAAAATGCACAAATATAAACAAATGTATGATTCAGTTACGGGTTTGGCCCGTAAGATCCATCAGATTGGTAAATTGGCAAAATGTTGATTATTGTTTTCCAAAGTAAAGGCAGATGGTTGCCAATAAAGTTGTCCCCATCCAATCAATATGATCGAAAATTGGGGCCGGGCCAATCACATAATTTTCAGCTGATCGGTATCTGCCGAAAAATACATTTTTTAATATTCTTCATTTCTAAATTGAAGAAGAACATATTTTTCTTCTTTACATGATTTGAAACACTGCTGATTTACAACTAAAATGTATCACCTTGGCATACCTTTTATTCAGGTACTGTAATAATAATAATAATAATAATAATAATAATAATAATAATTATTATTATTATTATTATTATTATTATTATTATTATTTACAAAAAGATCATTTACACAATTTGGATGTCTTCTTTTTCTTCTTCATGGCATTGCATTGCATAGGTAATGGATCGGGACTCTGTGTCGGCACGATTCATCAGATACTCAAAATTAGGTAACTTGTAAAAAATGTGATCAGGACATCGCTTGTTGCAAATATCTTATTGTAAAAAAACCTAATCAGTCTACTTTCTTGAGGGCTATAAAAATCAGAGATTATTTACTACTTATTTACTGAGAATCTGAAATTCCGAGGAGTTGTAACAAGTTTAAGTTTGACCAGGTCTCTAAATGATTGCTCAATAATCAGAAATAATCGATTACCGGTAGTTGTTGATTAATAGTTGCACGGTACTGCTGCTATTCTCCTCATTTTCATATGTCTACCTGACAATAGACTTTATAGATCTATACACATGGTCAAAGTTGCTACTGAATTAATTGAAACACTGACAAAGGTAATTACATAAAATACTGAAAATGTAAAAAGTAAAATTAGACATTGTTTTTTAATTTTGGTTCAACAGAATCAGTTGAAAAACCAAACTGTTGGATGAAAATGATGGTACTGCAGTGCTTTTTCACAGCACTGTATGCACATTTAGTTTGACACAACAGAATAAAACGGGTGGAGGTGTGGAAGGTTAAATGTTGTAGACTATAGTTGCTAACAAAAGTCCTAGGACACATGGAGAATTGTATCATAACACCATCACTTTATCATACAGACTGTACTGTTTTGCAGGGTCGTCGCTTCTCTCAGCTCCCTCAATTTCTCGTATGTTTCAGCGGATGCTTAGTTTACGTGAAGTGGAAAATGTGCCCACAGGAATGCTGAAATAACAGTGCTGTGGGTGGTTGACATCAAGTTTGAAAATGTGTCCAGTGTTGGCCACTCCCAGGATGTGAGGCAAGCGTTTAAAGAAAGAGGGTTTGTGCGTGTCAGACATTTAGAGGTTCGAAAATTAACGGTAAGTCTCTATAAATCAAACAAAGATTGCCTTTACTGCAGTTTAAGGTTAAATGTGTGCGCATGCACGCAATGAGTCCCTGTGCATGTGTACTTGTCATCGCATGATCATAATGCCTTTTGATCATCCAGGGAGAAAGGATCCACTATGCCGTTCTGGCCTTTATTCAAAACTGGGACCCCAAAATGCATCTTGACGTCACTTACAAACAAAGTATTCACTGTCGTATGGGTGGAAAATTCTAGGCGAAATGTCTCATTGAAATTTTCAAGGGCTACATTCACCAGATTTTTTTTCATGTCAGTTAATTTTATGCCCAATTATTTTTATCAGGTTACAATCAAGATCTTTTTCATAGGCATAATTCATTCAGGACACATCACTGACAGTGCTGTAAATAAGAACACTATAATGTATTGCTTACCATTGTTTTATTTGTTTGTTATTGTCTTTTTCCAGTTTTTTGTAACGTCTGAAGATGATGGCGGATGCCAGCGACATGTTGGCAGCTGCTCTTGAGCAGATGGATGGCATTATAGCAGGTTTGTGTCTGCACATAATCACTATAGTCAGAAGGGCAATGTGTGAATACAAGCCTCTGTGAGGTCCACTTTATTTCCAGAGAAATTACTAAGAAAGCGCAAATGATACGCTAACCCCAATCTTAAATTGCACTCTTGTTGTGTCCGCATTTATGTTATGTGGCTTTCAGTAAGTACATCCTTTGTTGTTCAGCAATGTACCACTGGAGACAATGATGTCATTACTGTTTTGTTTCTGTGATGTCACAGAGAAGCCAATCATTGGCGCCTACAGTATTATTGATGCTTTGAAGAGTAAATAAAATAAATAAATAAATATATATATGTGTGTAACTGTGTACATATATATATATATATATATATATATATATATATATATATATTTTAAATGTATACAGTAGATGTTTGATTCAGTGCAATATGCTTACAATTTACAACCTCATTAAAACATAACAGGTGTTCTTGCTAGTATGTCAAAATAGACTTTATCTTACTAATCTTTATCTGCCTAACTGAGCCTCACTTATTTTTGTTATTTTATTCACTCTATTCCAGCACTTCCTTATATGTTTCTCTGTTACTCGTCTTTCCGTTAGGATCCAAGGCTCTGGACTACTCTAATGGGTTATTTGACTGTCAGTCACCCAGCTCTCCTTTCATGGGCAATTTACGGGCTCTTCATCTTTTGGAAGACCTTCGAGGCATTCTGGAGCTGCTGGATAATGATGGACGCAACAGTCTTCGCTGCCAGATTCCTGACTCCACAGCTGAAAGTCTTGTCGAGTGGCTTCAGGGTCGCCTGGTGAGTGAAGAGAATTTTCTTGATAGTAGCGTAGCCTCACTTCAAATCTGTCTCATAAGAAATTAATTTATGTAAAATGGCATGTGCATTTTAACTGCTTTTTAATTATACACGTGTTTTATTGTACCACTTGTTAACAAACACACAACATACGATACTGTGTTGGAATCTATTTAACTTTGGATGTTTGTTTTGGTTGCTTTAAAGTCTTGCACATTATGCTGCCAAGGTTGATTAATCCAGAAAAGCAGACATTAATTCATTGAGGCGACAACAAAATTGTTTAAGTGGAAACATGGCTGCCCAATTTTCCGGGGGCTTTTGGAATGCATGAACTGGTGTCTTTTGTCACAAGAAAATTGCTGATTCTGGGGGACCTAAATTGTGTTTGGGGAAAGGGATGGCCCACTTCCAGCTCGATGCCACAGTTTTTGTGTCATGCTGTAACTCACCCTCTCCAGCAATCTCAGCCATGTAAGGTTTTGTTTGTGTTGGGCAAAGCATTATACTGTGAGTGCTTTAAGCTGATGCCAAAATATTTATTATTGTTAAACATTCTCATATGTTCATATATCCAACTACATTATTTTCTTTGAGTAATCCCAGCTGTCTTCTGTTTTTGTAGTCTAACGGTCACCTCACTGTGGGAGGAGGTGACCACTACCAAGAGAGGCTCACCCGACTTGAGAGTGATAAGGAGTCGCTGGTGCTTCAGGTTAGGCCAGAGGACACAAAGACTAAGGGATTATTGCCGCCTATATTGGGCATTTTGATGAATATCGGATTCAGCCTTTTTTCAAAATCTGATAAAAGACAAAGCTAAAACCATTTTAATCTCAGGAAACTATTTATTTAAATGTTGAGTTAACTTTATAAGAGATGCTGGTGACCTTGGGAATCTTAACATTTTGTTCTTGTTCGACATTAAAACAAAGAAATGTGAAAGCTCAAGATTTCATGTATATTTTTTTTTTTTATTTTGGAAAAAACTGAGCGATGGTATTTACAGTGTTCCCTCGATTATCACGAGTGTTACGTTCCAAAAACTACCCGTGATAATGGAAATCCGCATTAAATTAAAAAAAAATTCCCGTTAATTATACATATATATTTTCATTTATTATATTTTTTCGTTTTGGTCTGAGTTTTACTTTATTATAAATGCTTTTTCATCCATATGTTCTTTTGTTCCATTTACATAGATTTTTTTCCCATTAAAATATGTTTAAAAAAATAACTAAAATTATTACAGTATATAGTACATTTTTCATTTGTTTTTTTCATTTTGGTATGATTTTTTTTTCTGAATGCTTTTCATTCATCATTTGTCTTTTTTCCCCCTTTGAAAATATGTTTTTTTAATTAAAAAAAAAAAAAAACAATATTTTTCCCCCTTTTTATTAAGATCGGCGTTTGTATTAAAAAAAAAAAATTAATACCAATATTTTTCCACCTTTTTATTAAAATTGATTCAAATATCGGTTATCGGCCTCCTTGACTACTAATAATCGGCATCGGTATCGGCCCTGAGAAAATCTGTCTATCTCTAAGAAAGACACACATCCTCTTTGAAAATGATTTTTAAAGTAGACTGATGTCGTGTTGCATGCAGGTCAGTGTGCTGACGGACCAGGTGGACGCTCAGGGAGAAAAGATTCGGGACCTGGACTTGTGTTTGGATGATCACAGGGAGAAACTCAACGCAACTGAGGAGATGCTACAACAGGTCACCTTTATTCACTCACTAGTATTAGAGTATTTTATTTTTATTTTTTTCATGAATTGTCATGTGGTCTGCAATGCTTGCTAATACTGTCATTGTGAGTTTTCTCATACCTGTCTTCATTTTTCCTTTTAGGAACTTATGTGCCGAACAGCCCTTGAAACCCAAAAGCTGGAGCTGGTATCAGAATTGTCCAACCTAAAGTCAAAACTCAATTCCTTTCAGAAAGAGCGACTGGACTTTGATGAACGATTTCGGGACAGCGAGGTATGCAAACAGGAATAGTCTGTGCGTTTTCCTGTCGCTCTCTTGAACCCCCCTAAACACACACGCACGCGCACACCAAATAGGCATTCATACATGCTGCCACCTGTGTGGTGAATCTTGATTTTGTTGTTAATACATTAACAATAAACAGTTGAAGGAATTGAGTCACACTTCTCACCCCTGCCGTTCTCATCTACACAACTAGAGTTGCTTAAGTTAACGCCGACTGCTCTAAACCACTGTTGCAGTTACAAATTATATTTTAAATATAGCATTGAATATAAGGCATGGGTGTGTTGTTCCATTGAACTTGCTAACTGTAATTTGAGCCTGTTGTATCTTAATTACAGATTTAATTTCTCATGGAAATGATCATCTATCTGGAAAATGTTCATTTGCATTTCTGTCTCTGATCAACATACTTGAGAGAATTATTTTATACGCATTTCCTCTTTCAGGATTTAATCCTGGAGATTAATGAACTACGGTACAGATTGACCGAGTTGGAGAACGAAAAGCAACAGTATGAAAAGAAACTTAAAACAACAAAGGTGAGTTATTCAATTGAAACTTTCACCTCATCAAACAAACTCACATAAGACTGCTGTAATCCCTCACTTCAAATTACAATAACATTAAACAGAATTTACTCTACTTCTATGCTCCAGAAACAAATACATACACTGAAGCATGTGCACAACCATTCAGATCGTAACACCACTTATATGCTGACTTTATGTTATTTATACGTTCTGAACTGAAATAGAAGGCTTTTCAAGTAATCCTTGGGTTACTATATTTCTCGAATTGGGGTGAACCAAATAGAAACTATTGTTTGCTTGTATGATGAAGCTAGCTAGTAGATGTTTATATTCATTTTTATTGTGCTTTATGTAATTAATTACTAATGTAAATAAGTACACGATATTCTTTGGGGTTGTGTATTCAGACACATTTTTATTACAAATCTTTATTACAGCACATCTATGAACAATTTCTTTCAATTTCTTTTGTAGCCCATTTGGCCAGATCATACAAGTGCATAGGGTGTTGGCATTTGTGATCAGCCGCCCTCTTGTGGCCAAAAATGCCAAAAATAGAAATTAGAAGAATAGAAAATTGCTCTTAATTTCATGCGATTTTAAGGTAAAATGCTATCTTAGGATACATACCGTACATTAGGTCTGTCATTTTTTGGTTGGGGGGGATTTACCTGGTTGAGTTGAGTTATCAGTCAGGCTTTTGCAGCGACAACAGCTTTTTCTCTGATGACTTTTTGCACATTTGAAAACATTTATTAGGCCTCTGATGTTTTAACAAGAAGGGTCCATGACCCAAAAAGTATTTGCTAGACTTGAGCTCATGGCTCTGAAGTTCTTCAAACGTTAAACCCATGCTTGACTTCCCAACACTGTTGGACAAATAGAATCGTCTAAAATGTATTGGTATACTTGGTGAACCCTGCTCTAAGGGTTATGTAGGGGTTTAGCTCAACAGCTGATTGAGGTATTCGTCCCAATCCCACTGTCACTATCTTTAGTGTATCTCTTTTACATTCTTGCGCATTTTCTCTCACTGTCTTGATTTTTTTCCCCCTCCCTACTGCTAGTCTTTAATGGCCAAGCTTTCTAGCCAGAAAATCAAAATGGGCCAGATGCAGTATGAGAAAGAGAGGAAGGAGCACAAACTGCAGGCACTGAAGGTTGGCCTTTCACAGGATCGCTGTTGTGTCTGCTGTATGATTATCGGTTTGGCCTCTCCCTTCCTTCAGCTCCACCTCTTTTTTTTTTTTTTTTTTTTTTTTTTTCTTTTTTTTTAAAGGATGCCCAAAAGTTTCAGTTGCAAGTTTTGCTTTAACTCTTTTAACCAAATCTACAGTTTATCATTAGAAATGAAAATTCCAGGCACCAATTGAAGAAAGCTTCCCCTCCCTTGCTTTATTTATTTTTTCCATGCTTGCTAATACTCCTAATATTATATTTATGAAGTTTGCTGCCTTACTGCACCCACCCCACACACATTACCTTCAGAGCCTGGGCGACTCTCTTTCTTATTTGCAAGCTCCTCTGTTTACATGTAAACTTTGCAAATAAGAAGGATGAGACGCACCCCAGTTGTAGGCCACGTCAATATCTGTGCAACTTTTTTTTTGTGTTGTTGTGTGAAGTTAGGCGGGCTATCCTAGCGTCTTTGAGAAGAATATGTCATCGTACGTGTCCTGCGTTTGACAGGAGGAGCTCGTCATACTGAGAAGGCAGCTGGAGGGCAAAGACGGAGAGGTGGGCAGGCTGCAGGATGAGACGGGCTTGAAAGCCACGACCTCAAACAGTGCCGATCCTACAGAGAGAGGTGGGAAACGTGCTTTAGTCTGAATGTGAGCATGCGTGACGTTAACTTTGCAGTGGTTACAAGGTCGTTGACTCGCCAAAGCAATGGGGTCCTTTATTTTTATTTTTTTTTATAGACGTCACGACTGACTGCAGATTGTGTTTTGTTTTCCCCATTTTGTTCCACTTTATTCTCTCATCCAGATGAAACTCTTAGAAAGAGGCTGAAAGAAAAACGTAAGAGGGTTTATGCTTCTGTTCATTATTGCACCCATCTCGTCCTCCGTCTGCATGAACGAGCATGAGCCATGTGAACTCTGCTTGTCCATTACTGTATTTGCCCATCCGAGCGCTGAGAACATCACAGCTCCGATCAAATAGGTTGTTTTTATACAGCTTGTAAGGATCGAAGCCAAACCACCATCAGTATGTTTTGAACATATAAGCTGACACAGCGACAAGGCCTGTTTGCTTTGTGTTTTTGACGGCAATGAGGAATGAAATGTGTTTGTAACCTTTCAGGCTGTTCGCTCATCCCCTGTAGCCCTGAAGACCCCCCCCCCCCCCTTACTCCCCTGTGACTTCTTTAAACACTTCTTGCTCACACCAGTGACCAGTGTGTGTCCTGCTAACCCATGTTGCTGTTGTGACATTGTTTGAGTGCGTCCATATTTGTGCCTTTCCTGTCACTTTTGCTTTGTGTATTCATAGAACACCGTAACTCATCTGCCACCGAAAACATCCCATTTAATCGCATGAAGTGAACGATCATTGGAACCGATCAGTTGATTGACTTTTGTTTTTAACTGATACATTAATGTCTTGGGCACAGGGTTACTGTAGTTTTGGAATTTTTTCATTTTAGTAAGTTTTGATTTCATTTTGAGTTTTGTTTTTTAAATTTAGTTCATTTTAATTAGTTTTCAGGGTGGTTCTGTTAGTTTTTATTAGTTTGCTTTGAGTTTTTTTATGTACCTAGATTACTTGAGTGCAATATTAAAAAAAAATAAAAAATATTTTCTATTGGCTGTTGCTAGATGACGTCACTTCAATGTGACACACTTTCAAACTTACTTTATCCAGTTAATCTCAAAATAAATCTACTTAAAATCACATTTAAAATCATCCCCAGAGGCTCATGCATTAAATTAATTCCCAAAGACTAAAACGAAGGACATTCTCACTGTAATTATAGTTTTAGTTAGTTTTGTAAACCTTAAATGTAGTTTCAGTTAGTTTTCATTTTTTAAAAAACGTTTTCGGATTTATTTTATTTCATTAATGAAATAGTTTTTTGAATTTTAGTTTTTTGTTAGTTTTATTTCACTAAAATAGCCTTGCTTGGGCATGATAACTTTCTGAAATGTCAATTATTTGTCTGCAGTATACAGATATGCAAGTGCTTCCAAAAAAAAAAAAAAAAAAAAGTTACAAATATTTAAGTTCAATTCTTGCAGATTATATATTTACCATTTAGTTTGATAAGAAGTGAAATTTCATTCAGTTTCATATTCATATTATATTATAATTATATTCAAAAAACAAAAATCTAATTTCTTAAACTCAGTCAGAAGCGTGACATGTGGCATTGTGGGAAATGTTGAATTCTGCAGGGAAATTTTTGTTTTTGGGATGGAATTGAATTCATCCATCCCCCCAAAAAATTGTTAAAACGTAAACAATGAAAAAAAAAAATGGAAATAGCAGCGACGAACTGCTTTCAGTAATGAGGACTGCATTTGCACAGTTGTTTTTCTCTCTAGTCCAGATAAGATACTTCTGACGCCATAGTGTTGCTTGCGCAAATTCCCCTGACATTCAATTCAATTTTCCACTGAGGCCAGTTTTCTGGAAAGAGCCAGCATTTTCGGCAATGAAAGAAACAAAAACCAAAAAAAAAACAACTGAAAAAATAATAACACAAAATCAGAAATTAGTTTTTGTTGTTGTTGTTTTGTTTGTTTGTTTTTTTGTAGATTTTAAAGGCTTATTACTGCACCTTCTGTGTTCCAGCTGATTGCTTATTCAGAATCTATTGACACATATCTAAAAACTATTGCTATTCATTAGATGTGGAAGTACAGCGAATGAAGAAAGCAGTTGAATCGTTGACGGTGGCCAATGAACAGAAGGTATAGTTGCTGCCATTTGCTATCATTTCCCTTTTAAGTATATACCAAATTGCCCTTTAGCAAACTCTGTTGTTTGCAGGACCATAAAATTGAGGAACTAAAGCAGTCATTGATGAGGTACAAGAAAGTTCAGGACATGGTGATGTCAGTGCAAGGGAAAAAAGGTTGGATGTCATTTAATTAATAATGTCTTACAATGACTGAAACAATAAAGTAACCGTGTTAAAAGTACGTTATTCTGTAACGTAACTGGTCTTTTCAGTGTACGGTACTCGTTTTCATTGTTTTACAGATCCTAATGCGTCTCATGCTGATGTTTCTGCTTCATGCTTGTCGTCCAACCATTTGTCTCTAGACACAAACGAGCTCACAGATAGTGAAGAGCAAAGGAAGACCACAGATGAGGTTTGTTTGCACAATGTGATAAATAATTCTGTGTGTGTGTTTATTATATAATAATAATCAGATGTATGTGGCGGTTTCTCGATTTATATTTAAGGTCATTAAGACACTGTGACACATTTCACACGTGTACATTGACATGTCGACATCATATAAAAGAAGAAACTATTCAGTTAAATTCATTCTGTGTGCAATTTATGCTGGAGGCCATTAAAGGAAGTTGGCATAATACTGCGCACTACTTATGGTTATGTTATGTTTATTTATATGTTTTCGTAAGTGTGTCACCTGTTTCTTTTGTCTCCATGTTCTGCACAGCTGGAGATCCTCAATGGTCTGTGTGAGGATGGTTCATTCTCTGACCAAGTCACAGAGTCGGCAGCTACAGATGCACATAGGTAAAGCATTTAAAAAATTAGATATATCGTCCGACTTCCCACACAAAATTGAAATTTTGTGTAGGGTTTGAGTTATGCAGGAGCCGAATAGTGCTAAGCCCCAATGAAGGGCACCTGGTTTTCCTGGTTTTGTGTCTTTAATTTATAGTTTTGAAAACTTCATTTTCTCACGTGCGTGCATGCGTCTGTCTACCTTAAAATGTTTGCAAAGCTCAACTCAAACCCGGCTTTATTTAATGCCACCTGTGATCTGATCACCATTACAGCAGCCAAGATACAAGCCAGCCTGCCAGCCATGAACTTGCAGAAAGTAGCAAAAATGAGAAGGTAAGAATACAGAAAAGAAGAACAGATTTCATTCCCGACATTTCGACATTCCGAAAAGCTTGCAATTAGGCATGGTCACTTCCTGCCACACTTGGTATTATTCATTTGAATATTTTATATTTACGGCCTAAAACTATTTTTCATACCAGTATTTACTAGGTCTCGATATCGATTCTAATTTCCTCAATCAATCTGATTTTGATTCACAAGAGTTCAGTTTGATTCGATTTTGATTTTTTTTCTGATTCGATTCACTTCAATTCAATCCGATATTGATTAATTATGGAACATCAGTTCTTCTTAAATGTTAACATGATCCACAAACATTAAATTACAAATAAAATTTTGCGGAGGCAGTAACTGGTTAAATGATTGTTTATTAATGAAAGTAACTGATAATAGAAAGTAACTCGTGTTATGATCACTTAAGTGTTAAACAAACATCAGCAAGGATGAGATGAACATATTTTCATAATTCTAATTCAATTAAAGTAAATATAAATTAAAATAATTCTGAATTATTTTAAAGTGCAATGTAATACTTTTTAAATACATGTAAAAAGTACATTTCAAGAAAATCAGCAAGATAAAAAAAAATCAGCCTTTAAAATTCAATTTTCTTATGAATTTACAGGGTGAGAGATATTAAAATATATAGATATAAATTAAAAAAGTCTGAATTGTCTTAAAGTGCAATAAGTCAGGTCTTTCATAAATGCAAGAAAATAATTAATTCAATCATTCAACATAATTCATATGAGCAGTAAATTTCAACAAAACTTTGGCCTTTAAAATTATATTTTCTTATGAATTTACGTGAAAAAGAGATTAAAATAATCGAATCATGGTTTTATGAGTAGATATCAGGCTCAAAAATTAAAATTGATTCGATATCGATTATTCAATTGTTTTTTTTTTTAAACCCAGCCTAAGTATTTACCGTAAAGTTGCCTTTACTACTTTGTTAGTACACGGCTTCTGTACTCATTGAGGCTACAGTGCCACGGAATTCTTTCCTAAACCAAGACCCCCCTTTCATAAGCCATCTGTTTTTAGCATAATATCAGTATATTCTTCTGTTGCAGATCACTTTGTGTGTACATGATATAACCAGTGTTCTGTGTGTTGTCCTAGAACCCACAAGACATTATTCAAACAAGTGAGAAGCCACCATTGAGTTCCGCAGCAACTTCGCTCACCACCACAGAGGACGACAGCTTTGGCTCCAAAAAGGCCCGCTCATCTTTTGGCAAGGGCCTCTTCAAGCTGCGCGGGGGCAGAAAGGGTGGAAGCCCGCAGAATCTCGGTGAGTGCAAGCAAGGTAGCAACTGTAGATTTCACTTCCACGGTGGTCCTTTTTTATAGCACCAGGACACACCCATGGGATCAACCACACAGGCCTTCATTTACTGTTAAACTGCAAGTCTATGAGTGTGGTGTTCGATGCCCTTTGTTTGTTGTACATGTACAAGTGTTCCCTCGTTTATCGCGGGTTCATCTTTTGCTGCCTCGCTGTTTCACAGATTTTCTACAGCGTGATTTTTTTTTTGGGGGGGGGCGGCCGTATCTCTCGAGTCCTACGTCCGACCGGGGACATACGGGCATCCATGGGTTCATCTCGATGAGACCTTTCCAACGGTGTCTGTCCCGTCGCTCCACGACATTGCATTCCAGAGATAGAAAATATATACTTTGCTGTTTAACAAGTAAATTTAAAAAAAATATATACTTTTAATCGAAAAAAAAATGAATGTAAATGAACAAAAAACAAATGTTTTTAACAAACATAAATGAAGCATTCATATTAAACTAAAAGTCCTACCAAAACAAACAAAAAAAAACATAATAAATGAAAAAATATATAAATACTCTGCTGTATACTGTAATAAAAAAACGGACTTTTAATGGGAAAAAAATGAATGAAAATGAGAAAAAAACATATACGATGAATGAAAAATAATTTAATGATAAGTAAAAATCATACCAAAATGACAAAACCTATAATAAATGAAAAAATATATATAATTATTTATTCATTTATTTATTTTTTAAATTAACGTGGATTTCCATTATCTCAGGTAGTTTTTGTAACATAACACTCGCGAGAAACAAGGGAATACTGTACTCCTATTTTAGTGTTAATTCCTCTAAATTTTTGGTTTTTCAATCATGAATTATTTTTGTCTTGTTTTTCTTTCTGTTGTGTAACACATGAAGACCGCAGCCGCAGTGCAAGCGCGCCTATGCTAGGTACAGTATAGCCCATCGGTCAATACAGGAAGGAGTGAAGAAGCTACTCAATGTCTCTGTTCTACAACTTCACCTTTCCTCAACTCGCTCATGTTTTAGCAGCTGCAGTGTCCTAACTAAGTTTGTCTGTGAAACATAACAGTTATGTTGTTTATGATTTGCCTGCGTGCCTGCATGCATTTCTCCACCCCCCAACACAAATGTGTATCCAACCGAAATGATCATGCATCCGAAAGATCCTCCCACATTTCTCCATTTGCAACCAAACCTTTTAAGCTCTGCTTCAGTTAGTTGAAGAAAAACATGATTTCTTTCTTGGATGTTTTAGTCCGCATGCACCATTCTGCATGGAAAGCCCACCGCGTCATCACACGCCCGTCTGGCTGCTTTCTGTCCCAGAAGTTTTGCATCATGCCGATTATTGTTGTGTGTCCGTTTGTCTGCATAGCCGAGACGGAACGCCAAGGCACAGATCACCTCGATTTGGCCGGGCTGCCTCAGAGTTCGGCTAACAGCGACAGCACTCACACGCTGTCCACCATGACAGAGGGCAAGAAGAAGTCGAAAGGAATTAAGAAACTATTTGGCAAGTGAGTGCGTTGTTGTTATTATGACATGACATGGATAGTCATGGAACTTGTCATGTCCAAGATTCAGACTGGCTTATGTTTAAAATGCAAATCATCGCCGTGTTTAAGGCTTAAGAGAAGCCAGTCCACAACATTTAACCTGGATGACGACCCGCCAGTTGGAGATTTTAAGAGGGGTGGAGTGCGAGCCACAGCTGGACCCAGACTGGGCTGGTCTCGTGATTTCCAGCGAGTCAACAAGTAAGCCTTGGATTCATTTTCACACTCATTTCCAAGCCTCTGGAAAAATCCTTTTGGTTGACTATGAAATTTCACCCTAACGAGTAGGGGTGTTAAAAAAAAATCGATTCGGCGATATATCACGATACTACATCGCGCGATTCTCGAATCGATTCAATTAAAAAAAATCGTTTTTTTTTTTTGTTTTTTGTTTTTTTAATTGTTCATTCGGTAGTCTTACCGATTCAACGTCTTATCATCATTGCCTTTTTTTTTGTGTGTGTGTGTGTGAATCGATTTTTAAACTTCCATTTTTAATGGAAAAATATTCAACAAAACGTCTGACTTCGGGTTAGGATTCACACCTTGAGCATGGAAGAATGTTATACGAACGGAACATTAAGCCTTAATATTTTATTTTAATGCTGTTCAAACATGAAACAGATTACAACCTCTATAAGACTGAAATTTCAGATAAATAAATAATACATTTTCATATAAATCTTACACTCTACAAGCTTACTGATTAGTATTTTCTAAATTTGAATGGAAAAAAATCGCAACAATCGACTTATAAATTCGTATCGGGATTAATCGGTATCGAATCGAATCGTGACCTGTGAATCGTGATACGAATCGAATCGTCAGGTACTAGGCAATTCACACCCCTACTAACAAGCTACGTTTTGGGTTTCTCAGTGACGTGGATGCTCCGTTTGCACGCTGGTCCAAGGAGCAGGTGTGTGAGTGGCTGCAAGAGCAAGGTCTTGGTCTTTACGTGAACATGGCACGTGCGTGGGTCTCGTCTGGACAGACGTTGCTTCAGGCCTCCCAACAGGACCTGGAGAGGGTGAGATGGATAGAACACAGGTTGCCTTTTAACACATTTAAAATGAAGAGAGACAGTTAACTGTTAAGGAGTTGAAAATTATTTATCTGGGTAAAATATTTACCAGTAGCTAGGGCTGCTCGATTATAGAAAAAAATAATCACAATTATTTTGGTAATAATTGAAATCATTACTTATTATTTGGTACAAAACAAGAACATTTTTAAGCATTTAAAAATATCAAGACTAATTTAAAAACAAATAGAAACACTATAATTATTTAAGTTCCTTTTGGCCCAAACAGAATTTATGATCATGTTTATTTATTTATTAATTTATTTATTTATGTATTTATTTATTTATTTATGTTGGAAAAAAACTTGAAGTTGGAGTGCAGCTAGCTTGTGCACTGTGCAATAGGACGATCAAGAAAATGTTTAAAAAATATATATATATTAGGACCAATTAAAAAAAAATATATATATATATATATATATATATATATATATATATATATATAATTTTTAATTTTTATTTATTTTTGTATGTTGGTAAAAACTTGAAGTTGGAGTGCAGCTTGTGCAC
This sequence comes from Festucalex cinctus, assembly GCF_051991245.1. Taxonomy (NCBI): domain Eukaryota; kingdom Metazoa; phylum Chordata; class Actinopteri; order Syngnathiformes; family Syngnathidae; genus Festucalex; species Festucalex cinctus. Next base: position 19,996,037 of record NC_135413.1, on the reverse strand, counting down.
TGTGCAGTAAGATTATAATTAATTTTTTTTGGTATAAAACAAGAAAATGTTTAAAACATAAAAAAATAAAAATAAATTCAGACAAAATTCTTTGGAACAGTAGGATGATCATTTATTTTTTTGATACAAAACAAGAAAATAAAAACATAGAAACACTAATTATGTAGGTTCCTTTTGGACCAAACAGAATTTATAATACATATTTTAGATATATATATGTATTAATTTTTTTTATGTTGGCAAAAACATGAAGTTGGAGTGCAGCATGTGCACTGCGCAGCAGGACGATCATTTGTTTTTTGGTACAAAACAAAAAAAATGTATGTAAACAAAATTGATTAAATTAGTTATTTTAATATTTAAAAAAGGTGAAAATGTATAAATGTAAACAACTCAAAAATAAATAATCTTTTTTTTTATGATTATGCTGATTTTGTAATTGTGTAATAATTGAAATTGTAATTAAATTTCAATTAATTGAGCAGCTCTACTGGTAACCAACAAAATACATACTTTAAATAAATAATTGAACTTCATTCACAACAGCAGTAGAAGTCTTCATTCTTAAGGTTGAATGATGACAACCTAAAAATGCTTGTCACACTGCTGTTGTTCAGGAGTTGGGCATCAAACAGCCACTGCACCGGAAGAAGCTGCAGCTGGCTCTGCAGGCTCTTGGCTCCGAGGAAGAGGACAACAAAGGAAAGCTGGACTACAACTGGGTGACCAGTGAGTACCAGCTGTTGACTGGCCGGTGCTCGGAAAATCCCAATTTCACGCACTTGTTGTGCTCGTCCTCTCAGGGTGGCTGGACGACATCGGGCTGCCGCAGTACAAGACCCAGTTTGATGAGGGACGGGTAGATGGTCGCATGCTGCACTACATGACGGTGGTGAGCCTTTTTGACAGTGGGCGTCCCGATTTGTCTTCTTGCTGATAAAGTCACCACCTTGTCTATTAGAAATGAATAATAATAGAAATAATTCACAAGGTCAATCTTAGTCAAGGTCTGTGAAGCAAAATTTGAGGAAACAATTTTACTCCCTCCTTCGATTTCTTTGAATAAGAAGCAAAACATGCTTGCCTCACAGTGTTTTCAGTGCCAGTTGAAGTTTTCTGTAAAAAATAAAATGTATTTTTGCATCATCACGTATAATAGTTAGGCAGAGGGGAGCACTTTTTCTGTTTAGATGTGAATGTAGCCTCCCCTCCTTTCTGGCGTCCGCGAACCGTTTTTCAACAATAGGATTTTTTTTTTTTCGTTCAAGAATGCCAGGTTTCGTTAGACTTCAGGAAGAGAACCCGGCTGAACACAGGTTAAATGAGCCTGCATATCATCACGCTTTTAAAAGAATTGCCCGAGTCATTTTTTTTGCAAGAAAAAATACATTTTTTTTTTTTTGCATAAATCATCTTATGATGCAAATGGCTATTTTTATGTGTTTCCTGAAAAATCTGGAAAAAAAATGGCGTACGCGATTACTTTAAGAAGGCGTTGATTAGGGATGTAACGAGATCCAAACATCACGATACGATATCACGATATGAAGGTCACGATACGATATTTATCGTGATATTGTTTGGAGGTTGGTGATACAAAAAAAGGTCACAATATTGTAAAAAATATAGCTCATACTAAAAAAATAAATAAAATATTGTGCTTTTGTACATAACAGCAATGCATATAAACAACCTACAATCTCTAATAACACTTAATATTGAGGCACTTACTTGTTAATGCACGCACACATTGAGTTCCTCCACATATTGACTTGCTTCACAAGCATTTTGCCTTTCATCTAACCATTAGCATGGATTTTAAACAATAGAAGGGCCAAAACATGCCTTGTGAAAATTAAATTGCACTTTAAAAAAACAACAACAAAACTAGCCACCAGAGGATGCTAGAACTGCTCGAATGGAAATCAACCTGACTTTTTTTTTAATAGATGTGCTGCTTTTAATATTGTGACATGACGACGAAGATGACATATTGTGGCAGTTTTAATATTGCCATATGTCGATATGGCCGTTATCGTTACATCCCTAGCGTCAACATGTAGCGGGATGAAGGGTTGCCAAATATGGCAAGCCTCGCATGGCTAAATGTGTCATCAAAATGTAAAGCATGATGTCATGTTGGCGGTTGGGGGAAAAAGAAGAAGACATGGCAATTATCTCACTTGGCAAATCTGTGTTGGTTGCTGAAAAAAAATGTAATGTAAGTTATTGTTTGTTAGTTTCCTTTCCAGTACTGCAGTACTGTTTTTGTTTTTTTCCCTCATTTAAAACAAAAAAACAAAAAAAAACACACATTCATGCAACATGGTCATTGGTGTGTCCTTATCCCCTCAGGATGACCTGCTTTCTATGAAAGTGGGCAGCGTCCTGCACCACCTGAGTATCAAGCGAGCCATCCAAGTACTGCGACTCAACAACTATGAGCCCAACTGCTTGCGCCGCAGGCCGTCTGATGAGGTGCAGAACAAACAGACGTGAATGCTGCTTCATGCCACATTTCCAACATGATTTAGTTTTCCTCTTCCTTGTATCCACCAAGGTTAATTTAGTTAACGAAAACTAATGGGGAAAAAAAAACTAAAATTCAAAAAACAATTTCCTAAACGAAAATGCTTTTGAAAAAATGAAAATTAACTGAAACTAACCATAATTATAGCAAAAATTTCCTTTGGTTTAGTCTTTGGTAATTCATTTAATGCATGACTCTTTGGGGATGATTTTAGGTTAAGTACGGTAGATTTATTTTGATATTAACCAGAATAAGGACATTTGAAGTGTGTCACTGACTGAAGTGATGTCCTCTAGCAACAGCCAATAGAAAAGTATCTTCAGATGACGTTGCTCTCATGGTGTTTTTTAAATATTACGCACAAGTAATACACATTTTTTTTAAACTAATACTGAAACTAATTAAAACTAAGCATTTATTAAATAATTAAAACTAATAAAAACTAACTAATTAAAACAAACTCAATAAAATAAAAAAAATCAAAACGAAATAAAATCAAAATTCCAAAACTATAACAACCCTTGTCTTTGGTAATTAATTTAATACACGAGCCTTTGGGGATGATTTTAAATGTGATTTTAAATATATTTATTTTGATATTAACCAGAATAAAGATGTTTGAAAGTGTGTCACACAGAGGTGATGTCACTTTTTTTATTTTGCCATGGTGTTTATTAAATATTGCGCAAAGTAATACTTTTTTCTTTTTTAAAGGAAAACTAATATTAAAACTAACTAAAATAAAAAAACTAAGCATTTTTTTAAATAAAACTAATAAAAACTACCAGAACCGCCCTAAAAACTAATTACAACTAACTAGATTTAAAAAACAAAACTCAAAACGAAATAAAAACTAACTAAAATGAAAATTCCAAAACTACTGTATAATAACCTTGGTGTCCACAGAACAATATATCCCCCGCCGAGATTTCCCAGTGGACCAACCACAGGGTGATGGAGTGGCTGCGTTCCGCAGATCTGGCCGAGTACGCGCCCAACCTGAGAGGCAGCGGCGTGCACGGGGGCTTGATGGTGAGTTGTTGCGAGTGCTGTTTGTGCTAACTGGGGAAATGAGGAGCGTGTGCACGTCACTTTCATTTAAGAGCGTTGCTGTTTCTTAAAGGTACTGGAGCCAAGGTTTAACGTGGAAACGATGGCGCTGCTGTTGAACATCCCCCCCAACAAGACGCTGCTGCGTCGCCACTTAGCCACACATTTCAACCTGCTCATTGGTTCGGAGGCCCAGCAACTCAAACAGGAGTGTCTGGAAAACCCAGACTACACTCTGCTGACTGCCACCACCAAGGTCAAGGTAGGATCACACACTCGTATGGCAAGCAATTTGAGAATTTCATCTGGATTCTTTTTTTTCTACAACTGGTGCTACTTGAGGCTCATTATAGTCTGGGTATCATGGTGGACTATGGTTAGCAGGTCATTTGGAGCCTCCCATTTCCAAAACACAATTAAATAAAAATAAAAAAAATCATGAAAATAATATGATCTATCTAGCTCCACCAGTTTACGGTATTCTGGTAAATATTGTGTTAGTGGAATATGAGTTAAGCAGCTAAATCCAGCATTTTTTAGCAATATCAGAAGGCAGCCATTTTGACACTTGCTGTCGACTGAAGATGACATCACAGTTGCTCAGCTAAAAAACAATCACAGCTCAGCTTCAGAAGACAGCTGAGCTGTGATTGGTTGGTTATTGCCTGAGCAACTATGATCTCATCTTCAATCGACAGCAAGTGGCAAAATGGCCGCCCTCTGTGATGGATGAAAACAGATGTATTTTGCTGCGTAAGTCCTATTCCTCAAATGTAATATCAACTCATTCAATTTCACTGAAGCAACCCCCTTTAGCTCCCGGCTGCTTTACTGGATTTTTACTGATTTTCCAGGGCCCACAGAATATTGTGTTCTGTTGCTATAAAAACAGGGAACTTACCAAAAGAAAGATTATAGTCTCTTCTTTCATCAGGAAAAAAAAGTACATTTCTATCTGTTTCGGTTTTGCAGCAATTAGCATTAGAATATAGCTAAGTTTCATCAATATTCACATTCCTGGTGAAAACACTGGCAAAAAGAGCTTGTTGCAACATGGCCCTGGCAGATCTCTTATACTCTGTTGCCACCTGCTGGCCGTTTTTTCGTAATAAATACCATTGCTTTAGGCCACCGCTTCATGTCAGAAGCTGCATCAAAGCCTTCTGTCTGCTCTTGCATAAAAAACAGAAAAAAAGCGTCTAAATACGTTTTTGGGAGTGAAGGGCAAAGTATTAAAGAACGTGTTTACACGTTTTTGCATTTGAATGAGTTCATCAGAATGTCATGTTTAAACTACTGAGGTCACATATAGCATATTATTGTCGAGAAACGTTTAAGTTTGACTTCCACTTTAAATTGCCCATATGCAATCAAAGTCAACAAAGTTCAGTGCAAACGTGAAGGGCAGCGTTAAAATCATCCCCCGTTTTGGTTCCCGCCCCAGCCCAGGAAACTGTCGTTTGGTAACTTCGGCAGTCTGCGGAAGAAAAGGCAGGAGGAGAACGAGGAGTACGTGTGTCCCATGGATGTGGAGATGCCGAAGGGACGAAGTTTTCAGAAAGGCTTTGAGCTCCAGATCTACGAGGACGACCTCGATAGGCTGGACCAGGTGAGCTACTTTGGTCTTTATAACCAACCAAACGTTCGCATTTGACATTTGTCCTTTCTGTAAAACAGATGGACGACTCCGAGGGAACTGTCAGACAGATTGGCGCTTTCTCCGAGGGAATCCAGAACCTGACGGTACAAACGATCAAGAATGTTGACATTTGACTGATATTTGACATTCAAATATGATCTTCTCTTGTCGGCTGCATGTGCACAGAGCATGTTGAAAGAAGATGAGTTCTTCAAGGAGATGTCCAACTCCCCCAACCCCAGCGTGACGGATGACGACTCCACCGCATGAGACCTGGTCCTGATGTGAATGAAAAATGACACAAAACTCCACTCGCACGCATTCTTTGCTCAATAGTTGTTTGTTAGTGTTCCATTCAATGACGAGCCATCTTCATCGAGCTAGAGTTAGTCGCTAGTTGTGTCTTATTTGCTGCCAAAAGAAGGGAGGGAACATTTAGGACTGCGCCACTGCCTGCCAGCTGGTTTCTGGAAATTTTTTCTACTAAGTTATGTGCTGGCATTTTTTTTTTTTTAAATCAAATTCAAAGTGGATTAAGACGTTATGACATTATAGATGTAATATCTTTTGAATGACCTCCTTAGTGTTGAGCGGGTGACAAATGAACGTCATTGACAAGGGGAGATAAAGTTATATTTCTAAATGACAGCTGCTATCTTTTCTACAAAAAAAAGTAGATTTCTATTTCAAAGTAAGTTGTCGTATATTTTATAGTACACTGAACATTTCAACAATAATATACTGCATGCATTTGCACCAATACATGATGAAACAGTACAAGCCTAATGCATATTGAGCTGACACATTAATATAAAGCATTGCTGCATTTTTTCTCTTTTGTTCTTACTTCTGTTGTTGTTTTTTAACAGAAATCTGTCGCATTACCTTTTCTGCTAAAAGTCATATTCAGTAGTAACCATATAATGCACCCACTGACCTGACAGATGTTTAACTTCATTCTTTTTCTAATTCAAAAAGCAATAAAGTAATTTAAATCACACTGGTCTGTGTCAACAGTTTGCAAATACTGAGATTGGGATTTTATTGCAAGTGTGGGGGAGCGTCATCTATTTTCAACAGTGTTTGTATTCAGGGTTGTGTGTGAGCTGGAGTTCATCCCAGCTGACTGTGGGCAAAAGGTGAGGTATGCGTTAGACTATAGACAAACAATCTATAGCCAGTAAAAAAAAAAAAAAAAACGACATACAGAAAACCCACACAAGCACAGGGGCCTGAGCTAATTAAGATTTGAGCCCTGAACCTCAGAGCTGTAAGATAGACAAGCTATACTACTATTTTTCGGTCTAATAAATTCAATCTAGTGTAGCCTTTGATTAACAAAGTCAATATTTAACAATGAGAATGACAATAGTCAAAATATTTCTTCATATAGTAGATTCAAATGTCAAATTAACAATTCCTAGCTTATGTCACAAGACAAAATGGCGGTCAATTCTGTGAAATGAAAAGCATTGGACTTTGGATCGTTCTAATTCGATTATTGTGATTTCAAAATGTGATGAAATGTCGATAGTCACCGGAAAAAGCAAATACAATCCGCCATTTGTTTTCACTTTATAAAGGAAGTATTTGCATTGCGTTGCATGGATGGAACAAGCCAAATAATTTTACATGACCCACAAAACACGCACATCAGATACAATACAATTAACCCATTAAATGTAAAAAGTTAAAACGAGATTCTCATTTAAAAATCGCGCTGGTTTGTAGGAGTTCCTCCGTTTTCTGTAACTAATCCGTTGATTTTTCAAATGAGGCACATTGCCCCCTGGTGGTCAATGTATGGATCTGCAGCGCTAACCTGAGGTCAGTTTTGCGCATGCGCATTTAAAGGACGTTTTCGTTGTTTGCTGTTGGTGCGCAGAAGTAGGGAAAACAAGACGCATCATGGCTTTCAGGTTTGGTCTTTAGTTTTTCTTGCAACTTTTAAGGGTTTTAATGGTAATTATAATACTATTTTGACGTTTGATGATGGAAAGCATTCCAAAATTGTTGGGGGTTTTTCCCCCTTGTTTGCTTTTTAACAGGATATGTGTAGTGCTCCTCCTGGGAGTGTTTCTCAGTGGACTGAATGCATCCAGGTACTGTACCGTAATTTTTTTTATTGTATTGACATTTTGTCACAGGTGGCAAAAATACACTTTAAAAGTAGCCTACAAAGAAGTGTAGAAAAAAGGGGCAGCGACTCCTCTAATTTAAAAAAAAAAAAAAAAAAAAAAAAGGTGTGTGTGTGGTGGGGGTCGGTCTACATACTGAAATGTACATAGGCTACTGCTTTAGTACAACAGTACTTTTTTGTTCTTTATTTACAATACGCTACCTGTTAAAAAAAAAAAAAAAAAAACAGGAGAAAATGAAAAAAAAAAAAAAAATTCTTCCAAAAAAAATACTCAAGTACAGACACCTGAAAAACTTCATCATCACTAACAACCTAGTTTATAGGTGTCTAGGTTGTACATAGACAAACAATTACAAAATACTGCTCAATGTTCCCCTCATGACAGATTGGTATTAAACCAAGAACTTTCAAACCTTTTCGATGAGCTGTGGAGGCTGGATACAAATCGAATGACGCCAGGTGTAGATTACACCATCTCAGTACAAGTATGAAGAATCTCTTTCCTATTAGTGCGTTTTTTTTTTTTGTTTTTTTTTAAATGCTGATGTGCTAATAATGACGTTTTTGTTGTGCAAGGGTCGAGCAGGGTTCGTGAGCCCGGGCAGTCAGGTTGCCCTTGATCATGCTTCTCTGCCTCTCTTCTCCAACGTCAATGAGCTCAAGATGAGGAACACCACCACCATCATCAGTTAGTGACAACTTTGATACTATTGCGTATCACATAGTGTGTATTCTGTGTAATATTGTCATAAGCTGCAAAACGAATGAAATCACGAGTCATCATGACCGTAAAAAGGGGCAGATACCCTCAGTATCCATTTTAAGTTTGTTCAAGTGAGCTGAATTGTCTCACTAGTGAGGAGAGTAAGCTTAAATATGGTTATTAAGACTTTTATGAGTCCACAGTTAGTATACTAAATGCTTCTTCAGGGCTTTTGAGGCTGCTGGACAACTATGAGAGGACAACTGGCGTGGCTGAGCGAGTCACCGCCGAGGAGCAGACTGAGACCAACCTCTTCTTGGATGCCATCTTAGAGACAGAAGTCATGAAGGTACGACTTGGGATGTGTTTGGACGACGTGCGCACTGCTCGTTACTTGGTTGTTGACACGAAAACGGACAGATGGGCAAGGCAGGTCGTTTTTCAGATAAGGTTGAAAGGAAAGTTTTACATTTGATAGCACTGTTTATATATTTTACTTTTATAATAATTCAACTAATTAACAAATAAAATAAACAATACAGGCCTATACATAATCAATAGTACAGTATTAAATGTGAAAATAACAAGCTTCATGTGACAAATATGACAGGAAGTGATTGGTCTGCGTGTGTCCATAGTCTCCTCCCCTCTGTAGCGTGTTGACGAATGTTGTTTTTCGAGCTCTCGAACGGCTTCTGGGGTGAGGTTGCAGCTGCAGCCCAAAGGGAGTTTCGTCTTTTCACTGGAAACATTCTTTCACAGAGGAAGAACAGTAAATGTGGAACATCTGTGTGCAGCTGCGGAATGTTGCGTTGTCTCGGCCTCACTACAAACTGGACCTGTACCAGTACGAGAGGAATTTGTGAGGGGGGCTGACTCTGAAAACAGTTGGGTCAAAAAAACAAAACAAAAAACAAATGTTTGAGCTGTTTAACCCCAAAAGTTGGGTCTCATTAAATTAATAATCCACATAGCAATCTAATTTTTTTGCGTTCTTTTGTGAGTTATTAATTTCACCCAACTTTTTGTATTAACTGAATAACCCAATTGAATATATGGTCAAAAATGGCCCAACCCTTTTTGGGTTAAATAACTCTCAAAGTCGGGTCAGATTAAATTAAATTACTGTAAATTCATAATGCAAATTTTTAGGTTAATTTGAATAACTTGATTGAATTAGGTCAAAAAAAGATCTGATCCAGCTTTATGAGTTTTTTTTAAATTTGTCGATGTCAATTTGTTGGGTTATTGCTGTTGGGGTTATTCATTTGATCTAACTTTTTTGGGGTTCATTGAATAACCCAATTAAATGAGGTCAAAAAGGGATCGACCCAATTTTGAGTTATTTAAATTTGTTGATGTCAATTTGTTGGGTTGTTCTGTTGGTTATTTGTGGGTTATTCATTTGATCTAACTTTTTTGGGGTTCACTGAATAACCAAATTAAATTGGGTCAAAAATTAATCGACACAATTTTGAGTTATTTAAAGTTGTTGATGTCAATTTGTTGGGTTGTTTTGTGGGTTATTCATTCTGCCCAACTTGGGGTATTAATGGAGTTGGGTCAAAAATGACCCGCCCCAACTTTTTCAGTTATTTAATGTGCCAAGTTGAATTAATAACCCACAAAGCATACTTTTTTCCCCCTTTTTTTGTTGTTGTTGTTCATTTGGCCCAACTTTTTGGGTTAAGTGAATAATCCAAGAAGAGTTGGTCCCTTTTTGTCACAATTTGGGTTATTTTTTTTATCCAAATGTTTTTTAGAGTGCTCTTGTTGTTGTTCTTGTTACAACAACAGTAGCATCTCAGTTGTATTTGATGCACATTTTACAGTATCCTTTTGTTGTGGCTATTATCTTATTATCCACAATGATGAGGTTGGTGGATGATTTCGGCAAAGAAGAAGTGCTCAGTAATGTAGATTCAGACGTGTTTTTTTGTTGTTGTTTTTTTTTTAAGCGTACTCACAGATATCTGGTGAGTAAAGGAAAGTCTTCATCAAACTTGAGACACTTTAAGAGTCAGCTGCGCCTGATCTGGTTTCATCTCTACCACAGACAGAGGAACACTGGGTGAGAGCACATTCGCTGACTAAAACAACAATATTCCAAAGGGACAGCAATATTTCCAAAATCAATGAGAATGTGCAACACATTTGTGTCGGAATCATTTTTTCACAGGCCTGACTCCTGCGGCTTCGAGCACGTGTTTGTTGGCGAGCTCAAATCTAGCAGTGAAATCACAGGCTTCCATAACTGGATCCAGTTCTACATGCAGGAAAAGGGCGAACTGCTGGACTACAAGGGCTACAAGGCGAGGGAGCACGACTTGGTACGTGTGAAACACTCGTCGCTACGGTCGTCTGACCGACCACCTTGACGCTCGCGACCTTTTCCAGCCCGACGAGGACGACCACGTGGTGAGCCTCCAGTTCAGTTGGCACAGCGTGATCAAACCCGTGGGCAGCTCCTTCATCGGCACCAGTCCCGAGTTCGAGATGGCGCTCTTCACCGTCATCTTCCTCATGAACACGGAGAGAAGCACCACGGTGCTGGTCAACATCGACCAGTGTCAGATGGAGCTGGTGGTCATCCGACACGGACGCTCCCTCGGCACGGCCTACCCCAAACTGCTCAGTAGCAACAGCAGGCACGTTACAACGCACTCGCAATGATCTGGCTTTGATTACTACTACTATTACTACTAAGTGGCCCATTGAGATAGTAGGAAGTCCTGGCCAGACAATAATAAATTCAAATACAGACTGATATGTACTCTGATCATACATAAGGGAGAAAATGACCTAGAAAGGAACTCATGACTGAGTATTGTTTGTATTATAGTAAGGTGTCATTATATACTGATTTGCCCATTAAAGGTTTCGCAATAAAACAAGATTTGTCTTGTCTTGCTCATATTTTCTAGCCTGAAATTGTCACGCATCAGGCGGTTGACCTTGAGATGTAATTTGTTCCTTGACCAGTCTTGGAACTCAAAGCACTTGTGTCTCAAATCATATTTCCCCATTAAAATGAAAGGAAAGGCCTTAATAAAAATAATAATAATAATGATAATAAAAGGTTGTACAGTGTTTTTAACGAGAAAAAAAAAATCTAAATTCCTAATTATTTAAAACAATTACCGGTAACAGTTTTTGTCACATTTTTTCCTACAATGATTGTGTGTATGCGGCTTGGCCACATGGGGGCAGTATACGACAGACGGCCATATCGTACTGGAGAATCACAGTTGTATGCTAGTGGAGGCTCTTTATCGGCAAGGGGCATAAAACAAAATTTATTACAAATCATATTTGCTGCTTGTTGTGAAGCCAGTTGACTTAACTACCACCATAAGCGCTTGCAAGTAAAAACAAACAAACAAACAAACAGCTCGTATCCAGAAAAATAAGGTCACTCTCGCATCCTAAGGCACCACTGTACACATCCTAACTTGTTGAAGGCCACAAATGGTTTAAAATAAAAGTTACAGCAATAATATGTACTGAAAATTAGCTCATAAAAAAACAAAAAATCATTAAGCTTGGTCTCGGCCTCAGCTCATGGGTCCACCAAAATAATATTAATTAACAAACACATCTAATAGACAGAATTCAATTTCATTTATTGCCTCAAATCATTCTGCAACAAACTACAGGTATTTTTGTCAGAGGTTTTCCAACAATTTCAATGGCCTACTTCAATAAATGACAGACATCCCATAGCATTTTAAAATACTGTACTTTAAGTACAGTACTTCCTTAATGCTTTCCAATTTAGTCACTTCAAAACAGGTCAGAGCTTCAAGACAAGTTTTTTTTCTTCTTCTTCTTCTTTTCTGTGGATTCTCATGTTTGCACGTCATGGCATGTGAAACCCCCCAAGACAGGAAGTTGTGAGATTTCCAATTTTGAGCATACAATCAGTTTGAATAGTTCAAACATGCTGCATGTTGACGTTGCATCAAATTAGCATCTTTTCCCTGTGATTGTGTTTCGGATTTTTTTTTTTTATTAAAATATTTTATACATAATTTAAAGCTCTTAAAATGTAACATGAAGAGAAATCATTTTGAGGGGGGGGAAGTCATTTTGAATAACACTTTATCAAAGGCAGTACATAACTGACAGTCCATTGTAGAATGTCATTGTGGTCAGTTACAATTACTCTGGCCAGAGAGAGTAACTAACGTCATTTCCACAAGCGCGCGCACACAGACACAAGCACACTTTTGGAAAAAGAATTGGAGAGGCACAATCTGAACACTTCTTGATTGTCTAAAGACATAAAACCTGTAATTGTGATACGTGGAGCCAAAAACAAAGCATCATGCAATGGCTAAATCGTATTGGATTGCAATTTACAACAAAAACAACCAGGTACACAATTTGTTAGTTTGGCAAACAAAATCAAATATTAATCCTTTTTAGTGTTTACCAGGACGCGTCTAGAATTTGGCACAAGCTAAAATGACATCAATGAACATTGATGTAACAGAAACAAAATATTCAAGCAATAAAACTGAAAATAATTTGAGAATATAAATCTCAGAAACAGTGCATAGTCCATCTTAACACATGAGAAGCAGTTGGAACCTGAAGAGACATGATGACAACCAGGGATGAGATATGAAGAACATGAGGTCAGATTTTCAACAGCCCTAAAGATGAATTTCAGAAAATTACAAACTGTAGAGTGTTTATTAATAATCTCTGATTTAATGACAATCCGCTGTTGTACTTTTGTCTTGTTGGATATTAAAAAATAAATCACTTTCAGTAAAACTGCCAAACTGACTAGTCACAACAATCTTAGTCATTTATAAAAAGCATGAAACAGTCATAAGGTCATTCCAAAGTGCAACATCTTGGGATTCAGAAACACTAAAAGAAATGAAGAATAAAACATTGTGCTGGTCAGTAAATGCTACTTTTTATAGAGCAAGTGCAGGGAAATAAATGTGGAATCACTCCATTCTGAGGGGAAAAAAATATAGTCACTCCATTTTGAGCAGAAAATAAGGACACACCCAGTCAATTTCCTTTCCTTAATTAATTGAGCACCTGCCTCAAATGACATCTGCTCGTTAGTCAGCAGTTACAAACAGTACAGTTATCACACCTTGGAGGGCTGCTGGACCAAGTGGATTGGAAAGAATTATGGCTCCAACAAGGAAGATGTCTCTTGAGACCAAAGACAGGATTATCAAACTTCTTGAAGAAGGTAACTCTACACGTATGGTTGCCAAAGATGTGGGCTGTTCACAGTCAGCTGTATCGGAGATCTGGACCAAGTGCAAACAGCATGTGAAGGTTGTTAAAGTCAAGCGTACTGGTAGACCAAGGAAGACATCTAAGCGTCAAGACAAACAACTAAAGGCCATATGTCGTGAAAACGGAAAATGCACAACAAGACAAATGAAGAAGAAATGGGAGGAAGCTGGAGTCAATGTATGACAGAACTGTGCAAAATCGCTCAAAGGAAATGGGATTTACATACAGGAAAGCGAAGAGGAAACCATCATTGACGCTTAAACAAAAAAGAACAAGACTGCAATGGACTAATGAGAGGCAATCATGGACTGTGGATGAAGGTTATCTTCAGTGATGAGTCATGAATCTGCATTGGACAAGGTGATGACGCTAGAACTTTTGTTTGGTGCCGTTCCAGTGAGATTTACAAAGAGGACTGCCTAAAGAAAACAAAATTCCCACAATCCTTGATATGGGGCTGCATGTCAGGCAAAGGCACTGGGGAGATGGCTGTGGTTAAAGCTTCGATAAATGCACAAGTTTACATTTTACATTTTGGACAGCTTTCTTATCCCTTCAATTGGGAAAAATATTTGGGGATGATGAAATCATGTTCCAAGATGACAATGTATCATGCTACAGAGCAAAAACTGTGAAAGTGATTCCATATTTATTTCCCTGCACTTGCTCTATAAAAATAACATTTACTGACCATCACAATGTTTTTTCTTCATTTCTTTTAGTGTTTCTGAAAGCCAAGATGTTGCACTTTGGAATGACCTCACGACTGTTTCATGCTTTTTATCTGAGTTTGATCTACAGAATAAAACGTCTGAGTGAGTGCTCATCCAAGACTGGTGATTCCATACTTTTTTTTTTTTCTAGGGGTTGTACGTAGCCTCCTGGTTGTTATTATTAGCATAGCGAGCATTCAAAATAAAAGAACCGGTTAAAGTTCCCATCTGACCTTTACAACCCTGCTTTGCCTCTTTTGATACAAGAACAACACTCTGTTGTCTTGAACAGCTGAGAATACAAAGTGTATCCGTAAACATACTGACAACTGTAAAAATTAATTTAAAACCGATTGAATTAAAAAAAAAAAAGTCACAATACGCACTTATACAGCAGCCATTTAAAAACAATTAGATATGAATAATAATGACGTTACTTTTGTGGTTAAGAGGTGTCAAAATGGCTGCCGCGTCTTTCCAGTTGGCAGTGTGGCATGTACACGAGAGCATTTTGGAGGGCATAAAACCAAAGCAGCACGAATGAGAATTTGAACAGCACAACTGACGACAAGAGTTTTGACGCATGTTGGAAACGTCCCGCAAGTCTAGAAAAGCACCTTCTTGATGTAGGCCACAGTGGAGACGTTGAGCAGCATGTCGACGTGCTCGTTCCCGGGAAGCTCTTGCAAGATCACCGGCTGTTTCTGCCGCCCCGCCCAGCGCTTGCACTGGGTGGCGCTCAGCAGGTTGACCGTCCCGTCGCCGTCGCCCATCACCACGGTGGGATCCTCGTCGGGGAACTTGGACGTGTACTGGAAGGCTTCCGACGTGGGGACGCCGGAGCCGTACAAGCAGTGGACGGCCACGCCCGGCGGCGTGAGGTCGAAGAGGAGGGGCTCCGTGTCCTGATGCATCAGCCAGCCGTCCTCGAACCCCAGGTCCATGTATAGTCGCTTGTAGTCCATCACGGTATAGTTCGTCGTGGGGGTCTGGATCAAAACCTGCACGAAAATGTGGGAAATTCTATTTTGTATTTGTTTGTTGCGACTAATTTTGGTGGCGACTTCTTTGGAGCTTTAATGGTTAATAAACATGCAAACACACACCTTATCTTTAGGCCATGTGTGGGAATAGGGAAGTAGCCAAGAGGTGGACACGGCCGTTCGTTGCTGAGAGCGGATCTTCAGCGGTCTGATGACCGGGATGCCGTTATTGTCACCTGAAACACAAACCGATTTCAAGAAGTGCAAGTAGACAAATAGGAAGAAAAGGAAGGGGAAGTCCACCACAGTGATGTACTTATCTGATGACGGCCTTTTAATGGTAATCATCATTTATATTGGTAAACACACGTTTGTTAACTCATTAACTCCCAAAAACGTATAAATACGTCATATTTTAAATGTTTTAACTGTCCCAAAGACGTACTTATACTTTTTTTTTTTTAATGCCAGAGCATAGAGAAGGCTTTGATGCAGTCTCTCTACTGCAGAAAATGGTTGAGTGGCAGCAGAGTATAAGAGATCAACCAGGCCATGTTAAAACAGGCTGATTTCCCCACAGTTCGAAGCAGAATTGTGAAAAACGATGAGACTTAGCCATGTTCTATTGCTAATTGCTGCACAGCGGAAACATATAGGAATATACTTTTTTTCCCTGATAAAAGAAGAGACTTTAATCTCTCTTTTGGTATGTTCCATATTTTTATAGCAATAGAACATAATATTTCACGGGCCTTGAAAAATCAGTCAAAATTCAGGAAAACACTTAAGTGAAAATGGCTGGGAGTGAATGAGTTAATGACCTATCACAGCAGTAAACACTGCAAACACATTTTTGTTGTCCAAAAATGGTTTGAATCATATAAGCTAGGCTATTTCTTCTCTGTAGAGGACAGGCATAAATATTGTGAGTCCAGTGGGTTTGTTCTTTTTAAATATGTTTATCAAACTGCTTGTTAGGGATGTATGATTTTGAAAAATAATCTAATTGCCAGTTTTGACGTCAATTTTGCAATCGCAATCTGCTATGCGATTCGTTTTTCAACTTCTTCTTCCCATGCATTTTGAACAATAAATTATTCTCAATTACAATAAACAGTATCAGATTTGTTTGGTCTTGTATGTTTAGCTTATTATGCTCAAATAGATGACCACCGCCCACTCAGTGCGGCGGCCATCTTGGCCAATTGATTAGGTACACTCAGGATTCTCGGCTCCCGCCTACACAGAGTGGCGGCCATCTTGGCCAATTGATTAGGTAAGCCTGGGATTTTCGCACCACCGCCCACTCAGAGCGGCGGCCATCTTGGCCAATTGATTCGGTATGCCAGGGATTGACCTGATTTCAACAGGAAGTGGGATATGAATTAATATGACAGTTTATCCATTTCAATTACTTAACGCTCAATAACTTAGTAAACACTTGTTTTTTTCTGGCTTTCACTTAAAGGGAATGTCAACCTTATATATTTCTTGACAATGTGTTATATGTGACCTCACTAGTCTAAAATTACATTTTGATTATTACATTTGTGGAATGAGTTATGCAACAAAATACATCAATTTTTATCCATCTCAGGCAACAATCACAACTCATTGAGCTGTGATTGGTTGTTGCCTGAGACCTGAGCAATTGTGATGTAATTTTCAATCGACAGCAAGTGGCAAAATGGCCGCCTTCTGATATTGATGAAAAACTGCTGGATCTTGATGCTTAACTCACGCAATATTAACCCGAATACTGTATTTAAACTAGAGAGGATGCATAGAACACATTATTATTGTCAAGATTTTTTATTTATTTATTTTTGGGGGGGGGTTGACTTGCACTTTAACACTAATGGGTGATTTGTTCTTTTTCAATATGTGCATTAGGCATCTAGGTATTATTTAATATACGTTATAAAATATATTATAAAATCAATCTTTTGGTTTTTTTTTACCTGACATATTTGACTATTAAGATTGGCAAAACTTAAAATTTGTGGCTTTGAGGCTAGGAAACACTTTG
Organism: Festucalex cinctus; assembly: GCF_051991245.1. Taxonomy (NCBI): domain Eukaryota; kingdom Metazoa; phylum Chordata; class Actinopteri; order Syngnathiformes; family Syngnathidae; genus Festucalex; species Festucalex cinctus. The sequence continues at coordinate 19,978,979 of NC_135413.1, read as the reverse complement.
TCGACAGCACCAAAAAAAAAGAAAAAGAAAAGTGTTTGTATTTCCAGCTTGAAAACAGGAATGTCTCTCCTTCTCTATTGTCTTGGCAAAAAATCATGAAGTTAGAATTTTATAGCTGGGACAGGGTGGCAAAAAAGTTGAGGGATGCTCATCAAACACCTGTTTGGAACATGCCACAGTTGAACAGGCTAATTGCAAACAGGTGGGTGCCATTATTGGATATAAAAGGAGCTTCTCTGAATTGTACAGTCACTGCAGTGATTTCTCCAGATTTTCTGAACCTTTTAATGATATTATGGACCGTATATGATGAAATCCCACCATGCCATAAAAGTATTAGATGTTTATTTACGTCTTGTCAAATGTTGCTCACCAGTAACTGGAAGGCACTTAATGGTAATTGGTGTTGGTGATGGAAAGGTGCTTCCCAACGAATATTCTAACGACAGGTTCTAATAATAATTAAATATGACATAGTAATATAGTCGTTTCCTTCTCTCACCAGATGTGATCACACGTAGTGTCTTGGCCACGCCGGCCCACGGTGCTCCAAGAGCGATGAACGCTTTAATGTATTTGTCTTTCCAGGCTTGCGTCTGCTGGTTGAGGAAGTACAACGTGTACATGTTGCCCATACTGTGGGCAATCATAACCACGGGCTGCCCCGCATTCGTTGCCATCTCCTCGACCATCAGCTTCAATGCCAGGAAATAGTCCTTGTTCTCATCTGCGAAGAAAAGCAACAAGGCATCTCAGGATCCAAACTGAGAAGCGGTTGGATGCTCACGACAGGAGCCTTAGCATGGTGCTGTGTGTGTTCGTCTTACTGGGTGCTCTCCTCCAATCATATGGAGCTCCTCTGACATCGTCACCTCGAGTATAGCCCCAGTCCACCAATGCCTGTACTATATTAAAGAAATACATACCTAAAAGGCAGACAAGAGCACAAGCTGGTTTTAGTGGAATGGAAGAATTGGTAGCTTTTCCAAGCATTTTACTTCACGTTCTCCTTGACTAATAAGAAATTAATCATTTAAAATAAATTAGTAATTATTAAACATTTGAAACAAAACGGCTCCTTGCCGCATGAAATCGTGGAGGAGAGGAGAGAGAAAAAAAAAAACCCTAGGCTGATTTTGAATCAGTGACTTGCTGCTTACAGAGCAAGCACACTAACCACTATATTATTCATTCAGTTAGGATCAACAGTGCAAAATGTTTACTTGTAGTTTACACAAGTCTCAACCAGAACTGGAATTTGAAGATAGCCAATTGTCATTGCACTTTGGCAGTGCAAATGTGAAGAATAATTGATTGCTTTGAATTCATCTGGACAGAATGTTTACTGAATGTTTAGTTGTCACTATCCCATGGAGGTCTCAGAGAAAGTGGGCGTGAGTTTAGTCCGCAGAGGCGGTGCGGGGGTTGGTCCGCACTTTATGATGTCATAAAGTGAGGACTCGCTCATTTTCTCAGGTTGGGAGGGGCTGGTGCTTGGAAAGCAGAATGACCTGAAATGCTGACATTTTTAGGTAAACACAAATGAAATCGCATGAGATTACAAAACTCCTTATTTTCTGGAGTCCAGATATCCCTTTTACATACCGCCTATCCTCAACTACGCTCGTGTATGACGATTGTGATTGTGTCTGTAAGCCAACTTTCATCCATCTACACTCACCCACGCTGCGTTTACTGGGGTCCAGATACTCCACCGAGTACGTCTCACCAAATCCCGGCACGCTGATGTTCACCCCGGGTGGCGACGAGGTTGTGTGTGTGGTCCTGTTGTAGATCAGCCTACACACACACACACACGTAATACAATCATAGGGAAACCTTGACTAGGTATTAGTTCTGCTTCTGTGGTGCGTGACCTGACACTATAAAACAGCTTTACTGCACTTCCGTCACCTTGTGTGACATCTTCCCTTTTTTTTTGGTAGTTACTAACTAACTGATGTTTCCTGATTTACTACAGTGATATAGTACTGCTTAAAAAGCTCATAGTGAACATTGTAATATTCTTTACTGCAGTGGTTTTATATATATATATATATATATATATATATATATATATATATATATATATATATTAAAACCGAGTTCTGTGCCTTTATTAAACTTTTGACCCCCATTTTGTATTTATGTGGTCTCAAATTATTTGGAAATAAAAAGATATAACTAAGTGTCATCTTTTTGGATCGTAGTAAAATAACAGAATTTTAAATAAAGTTTTCAAGGGTGGCATATGACAAGTTGGGTCAAACCATTCTGGTATGGAAGAGATGCTGGGTTTTTAAGACAGTGAAATTGAGATTTAGAAATGTAGAAATATTTACATCAACTTAAAATATATTTTAAAATCTCACATACCTCCTGGAGTGCCTTCACATACCCCCATTTGAGAACCACTGTTTTATTGTACAGCCCAGTTCAGCTAATGTATGCCTGAATGTGTGCATCCCCCAAACAGAAATATACATGAAAAGATAACTACAACATGTTTATATTGGTTGTTTAGCCACGTTGACATAAAACGACTGAGATTGCACAAAATCCTCATTAGGTCTATAATTTATTAACTGTATTGATACTAACAAAAAAAGAACATAGAATATATCACTGCTACAATGCAATATTGCTACGCCAAAGGTATAAGTCGCCTGTCAGGTTTGTCTCGAGGCCTCTTGCCTTTGTCCGCCTTCTTGCGTCTCCTCTAACTTGCTTTCTGCCTCCATGTGCGGTCGTGTGTGTTGTGTGACTTGACTGAGCTTCAGAAAACAGTTGAGCCGTGACTGGTCGTTACCTGAGCCCTGAGAAAAATGGCTGCCCTCTAAGATGGATAAAAATAGGTGGATTTGTTTGATGCTTAATTCATATTCCACAAATGCATACACTTGTGAACAAAAAGCAAAGTTTTCTTGCTGTTTTTAAAGTTTTAAGTGTGAAAATCGAGCATCTTCGCATCGTCTTGTCAACTGTGCCCTAGCTGTTGCTTTAAATATTGCTACTGTAAAGAATTGTGGGTAATATCCTTTCATAAAGGTTGGACAAGACTAACCTTTGCTAAAGGTGGGTTAAGGGTTGCATCCTGCCACCTTTCCTAAGCATTTGTAGAATTTGAACACTTGTATTATCCTCAAAGTACTTCTGGTAAAAAGAATCCAAAGAGGCCCTTAATACTATTTCAATATGGAAAAAAATATATATATATGTATTTTTAAAGCAGTACCAGAAAAAAATTTAGATACACGTTTTGTTTTCCGGATACTCAGTGATTGTAAATACTATCCACAATTCGACCACCAGTGCAAACTAATGATATGCAATACATGCGCTGACTATTCTGACTACCACCACAATAATAAACCTCTTGTTAAAAGAATATCTCCTTATTGATCAAATCTCAATGTTATCTTTGTAAAAACTGAATATTTGATGCAGATAGATGTTGGCGAAGAGAACCATACAATACCCGAGTATGGGATATATTGCACAAGTCATCTTATTTTAGACTACTGCAGTCTACTAAAATGTGTTTTGCTGTTACCTAAGTGAGCATTTTTATCCATTTTCTTGTTTTTGTAGACACAATCCTAAGTGTTAAGGATTACCTCAACATTTGTTTGTTTACGCCACCTCTCATTGGGAAAACTGACCTTTGGATGGCTAACAGAGATGGCTAATGGTTCAAAGCACATGGCACATATAGACAGGTTCAAAACATATGGCACATAGACAACTATTCACACTCACGTTTCAACCACGATAGAATATTCAACATAACTCCACTTCTTCGTATCATACTACAGTGTAGTAAACTGGTCAAGGTTGTCAGCTCAAAGTGTTACCGTAGTGAGCTGAAACGACCTCTACTTTTTCTAATCAGGAGGAGGTGGCATGAACCTCAATCCCAAAAGTTTTTTCCATTGTTGGAACTGTCTTTTTTTTTCACTCACTCGGGCCCAAATATCCAATTAAGCCTTTAACTTCACCAACAGCCCTTGATCATGAACCAAAAATGAAGTTCATTGTATTAATACCTAATTCACAGTGAATAAAAATCAAGAAATTAGGATGGTAAAGTATGGATGGCAGCATCTTTGATTGACAGGCGTCTCATACCTTATGTTATCCATCCAGCAGTCAATGGCAACAGGCACTAGCTGCTCCAAGTTGAGCCATAAAGTGAAGAAGGTGTCCGTCTTCTTATAACAAATGTAATGAACCACACTGGGTTTATCCAGCTTTGCCTCCAGCTGGTTTCCCAAGTCCCCTGGAACTGCAATCAATCAAACGACAATATATATCACGATTATAGTGACCAAGATGATCAAGGACATCAGTCTTATGTCAAAAGGAAACCAAAACGGCACATTTTTATTTTGAATTCTAAAAAAAATACATAACATTGGCCTTTCAATTTTGAAATTGTGCACAGCTCTAAAGTTAATTGGACATGTATTTTATCCAGCTGCTTTTTTTATTATGCAACGTGTTGTTTGGATGTCTTCAGCTATAGATTGTTGTCTGAGTTCATTCACATTGACATTTGAGTTTGACCATTGATGGCCTTGAGTCCACGTGGCAATATTGCCCGAAAGACAAAAAAGTGATCTTCATTTTTCAACTGTTAAGCAAAGTAACACCGTTATACATATTTCTTCTTCATCATAAAGAAGTAGGCTGAAAAATTCCAACAATCCAGACACATTGAGGTAGGTAGATACATGGATGATTGCTCCAACTATGTGCTAGTCACAGTGTGCCACCGCCACACAAACACTGACCCCATGTCAACAGAATAAGTACGAACAAGATAAGGTTTCCACAAAATCAACCACATTTAATCAAGTGAGTAAGTGGAGCAAGGAGAATAGAATGGTAATGGTGTTTAAACTAAAGGCACTGATTGGAAAGAGTCACATGATGGAGTGCGCAAATAAATGATGGGATTGACTCAAATTTTCCCAGAAATCTGATTGGCTGCATAAAAGCAGTCTTGTGATAGTGCTTGTAAACAGACGTCTGTAGCTGTAGAAATAAGTGCTCAGGGTGTTTTACGTTTACCTGTTAATCTTTGTCATGGTATGTTGTTTAAAATCCGTCGATGTAATATGGAATTTAAAGAATTAAATAAACGACTGGACTCGCGTCATACAGTAAAGTGAAACTGCACAATAATGTCGCAAATATAATTTAAAGCGTTCATAGCAGCTATCAACCAGTGTTCAAGCCAAACATTTACTTTATCTTCTATTTCACTGACCTAAATACCACAAAATATTGAGTTGTCTAAAAAAGAAACGAGTGAAACTCCTCCTCATATTGAATCCCATTTTTGACGCTTGACGCTCATCGTTCATCAAGTGTTGACATTTAACATCGTTGTAAAGCAAAGACAGCGAAACGTGAAGTACAGTAAACACTTACCGAGGACCACTGGAGGTCCCGGGGACAGGCAGGGCTTGTTGCCCCCACATTTCCCCACAGGTTTGCCGGAGCTCCTTTCAGAAAACAGCCACAATAACAACGCGACTGTGAGAAGCGAGAAGGGGGCTACCCGCTGTCTACACCCCATGACTCCCGATGTCTCATAGCCGAAAAGCCATTTCGAGTTTGCTAAGATGCTATTCGACGAAGTAACTTGTTCCGCCTCGCTTGTCTAACCTTTAATAGTTGACGTTGTTTGTGTGAAACAACGTGATGATGACGCGATCACGAGGTTCAAAACAGAACGCAATCTGGGAACGCAACTGCAGTCAAGGCCGAAGTAATCGAGATCAGATACATCAAACGGGGTAGTCTGTGCGTCAAACGCCGCATTTCAATCCCAGTAAAAACACGCAAAATGAACACAAAACAAGCTGGGTTTACAGTGGGTTGATGTATTGGTGCGGCACAATAAAACTGGATGGGTTCTTGTTAGTTTCAAACTACAACTACAACTTAAATTCCACAATAACCATGAAAATGCCAGACAAAAGAATATCTTTATGCACAACAGAATTGTTATGTTGGGGAAGAAAAAAATCAAACCTTCAGAGTACATTGTCATCATTTATAAACTTGAGGTCAAGCATACACAACTTATTATTGCTGCTATTCCCGGGCCTGCTGCATGTGCTTTTTAACATAACTTCATTATATCTACCCAGACCTGACATCAACTTCTTTGGGTATCTCAGAGTTCCCCTCTAAGATTTGCTGTATTTTATTGAGCACCTTTTCATTGAACACTATATCCAGGTGTGGCAATCCCCTGTATTCTGTAACATGCACAGGCTTCTCCTGCTGTCCCACCCAATTTTTGCAAAGACTCATGCTCCGGCTGGCCACGGTGTCATCCCCATCGTCGTAAACAAAGTCTATGGGGTCTGCGTTGGGAAAACCCTCGTCGTAAATATGTGTGACTGGAGTAGGTAGTCCAACGCCGTACATACACCACACCTCAACGCCAGGTGGGCGGAGATCACCAGTCAGGTTCTTCGTGTCTTCCCTCATGTACCTGAAAACCAATCAAATGTTAGTCGGCTGAGCTCTCATGTGGTGGATTCTATTTTTTCTTTTTTCTTTTTTTTTAACTTTGAAAGGTGCTTAACATATTTGATTTGTTATTATGAAATATTATTTTATGCGGCTCAATTGAGATGTGAAGATCTTTTTTTTTTTTTTTTTTGCCAACATACTGTGCGGTGTCCTTAACTGCCAAGAAGGGCACCTCAAAATATAAATAAAAATAAAATAAAAATAAAAATATATATTACTATTAGTATTATTATTATTATTATTATTATTATTATTAATAATAATAATAATAATAATAATAATAATCTCCCATTTAATGTTTAATATTACTGACCTGATCAGATCAAATAATGAATGCTCAACATTGCTTGATAATTGTTTTGTTGTTGAAGGAATCAGTCATGGATAAATTAAAATGAGAATAGGCCTAATATAAATTGCCATGAAATCAGTTTGAGTCTGCAGAACATCAAAACAGAAGTGGATAAAGCTAATAGCTAAAAGTATGATGTAAGTACAGTATGAATTTACCATCCGTCTTCAAAATTGATGTCTTGAAAGAAGCGCTGGTAGTCCTGTGCGGTGTAGTTGAAATACGGCGTTGATAAGAAGACGTGGTCCTTAGGCCACGCCTTCTCTGTTGGCAGCATCCAGGGATTTGTTGTTGCCATCCTTTGCTCCTCTCGGATCTTGATGTTGGAAATCATTGGGATGCCGTCATTTTCACCTAAAAAATAAAAATAAATAAACGCTAGTTTTTTTTTGTGTATAATCTGTATTGCACTATAACATATGGCATTGATTCCCAACCATTATGCAGCAGCACATTTGTATGCTGTGAGAGATCACCATTTCTAGCGGAAGGTACTGAATTACCATTTTTGGTGGTGTTCATGATATAATTCTCATGAAAAAAATAAGTGCTTTGTCTCAATAAAGGCTAGGAAACACTTGCCATGCCATACAGTACCTGATGCTATGACTCGAACTACTTTAACAACGCCCCCCCATGGAGCAGCGAGGGAAATGAAGCCCCGAATGTACTTGTCCTTCCATTCCTGAGGCTGGTGGTTGAGGAAGTAGAGGACGTAATGGCAGCCCATGCTGTGTCCCAGCAAGTAAACAGGCTCCTGGTACTGCTCGTACATCTGTTCCACCAACTCCTGCAACTTCATTAGATACTCTGCATTCTCATCTGTAGCACGACAAGGAAAGGACATCTGTCATCATTTTCACATTGACTCTATTCTGCAGAAATAGATGCACATCTAGAAAAATAATACAATATAATAAAGTATAGCAAATTGTGTATCCTTCTCACAACTCTCACAACATTGCTGCATAAAAAGTAACAGTTCTTTTTCAAACACAAGAATCAAGAGTGACGCTGTATCAAACATTAATATTCTCTTATGATAATCTGTTTATATTCCATATAAACTCGATATAGTGTAGTGAAGTAAACATGGTCGTTTTACCACTTACTCGGAGCTAATCGCCAATCATACGGTGCTCCACGAACAGTCTCATTTCGAGTGTAGCCAATGTTGACTAAATGCTGCACCATAGTGTGAAAATAACCTGCAAAACACAGAGCAGACTCAGTTTTTATCTTTATGTAAATACATGTTAATCTCAGTTTCATTTCAGTTTTCATTTCAAGACAAATAGGTGTGGAAATAATGGTTATATTGTGGGAAATGCTTTGGTTACATTACGGTGGTGATATAATAGGAATCATTTATTATTATTGTCATCATCATCCATCCATCCATCCATCCATCCATCCATCCATCCATTTTCTTGACAGCTTATTCATCACAAGGGTCGTGGGGGGTGCTGGAGCCTATCTCGGGCTGGCTATGGGCAGTAGGCGGGGGAAACCCTGGACTGGTTGCCAGCCAATCGCAGTGTTATCATCATCATCATCATCATCATCATCATTATTATTATTATTATTATTATTGTTAATATTACTGTTATGTAAAAGCCAAGTATATATGGTGTATTACTTATTACGAATAACAAGTGTATTTATCCTCATTGGGTCTAATAATATACTAGATAGCCTAATAGTATACTATGTTTAGCAACATTTACAAATTGTAAAAATATTTTTGCTATTTTCATACTAATATGGATATAAAGTTGTAGGAATATAAAAGTTTATACGTCTTCTAACATGTATGTCTAACTTATTACCAAAGACTGGTTCATGACCGTCTTACTTTATATCTTTTGTTGCTTAATATGATGTTAAGTTTTCTTGCTTGCTTCAATTGCTTCTTTTTTCTTATTTATTTTTGCTGTTTACAAGTTTTGGCTTCACATTTTTTTCATTATTTTTTCATTATTGTTATTGTCTTTTTTTTAATGTATGATTGAAATAAAAATTCAAAAAACAAAATAAGTCAACGCACATAATTCTTTCATCCAGTATAGTTTACAGAATTTAACCTTTAACCTCAATATTGTTTACATTTGTTGCACAAATTGTCATGATTAAATGTGATGTTTTTCCAACTTAATCATTAAAAATATCCACAATTTGACCAACAGATGTATTTCTCTCACCAGCCAATTTGTTATTGTCCAGAAACTCAATGGGATAGGTTTGTCCAAACCCTGGCACCCGCACCTGCACACCTGGCGAGTTGACTGACCGTCGTGTCGTCCTGTTGTAAACAAGTCTGAACACAAACATTTGTGAACATTTGTAAACTCCATCTAATACATTGTGTCCAATTGGCTCAAATACCAGCATCATTAAAAAATATTTTCCATTTACATAGCATTGATCCCCTGACTTCAGTCAAAGCTTTTGATCAACAATATTTTCCATCTCTGTGAGTTCAAAATAGATGAAACACATAATTAGTCAGTGTTACCTAATGTTATCGATCCAGCAGTCCACACCAATAGGCATGAACATGTTGAGGTCAATCCACAAGGGGAACCAATGATCTGTTTTCTTGTAGCACATCCAGTGAACCAGCTGTGGCTTGTCTATCTTAGCTTCCAGGCGGTTCCCCAAGTTTCCTGGAACTGCCATAACAAGTGAGAGACGAGCATAGAAAACACAGAGTGAATAACAAGTCCCTCTAAGACCCCAAAAATATTTGTTTAGTGGAGAGTGTAACAGAAAATGTACAGGATTTAAATGCAACATTGTGTGATAGTATAAAGTCAGCTGAACATTAGCATAAGGTCGTATATTAAAGTGAAATGCACACATTTAATAACTATATTCTTTTAATTTAAGTCCATAATTCCAAATGTAAATGAACAGCCTGGATAATTTCACAAAACAAACAGCCATTTGGGCCCCAAGCTCACAACTCTTACCTCTGGCACAGTACCACCCACAGCACACCCAGAAACTTCCTTGTAATCTAATCGCAACAGTTTACAACGGGGACCTCCAAAGTGGAACACCCAAAAACTACGGTAGTACTATCTGAAGTTCAATTTTGGAAAAAATAAAATATAGGGTTGTTTAAGAACTATTTTAACAGCTTACTTTGCAAGACATTGCATGCATCTTATTTGAATTATTTGTTCCACAGAGAAATCCCACACACGCAGACAGTAAAAGAAGCATCTTTTCAGGTCAAAGTAAACTTACCGATGATGAGTGGAGGTGTGATGTTGCTATGGTTTTGAGCTTTTGAATCGGGAGGGAAGACAACATTGAGGATCCAGAAGCATGAGGTGTGATGAAGTCCCAGTAAAAGTCCAAGTGTCAGCAAAAGCCAGCTTTGTCCTGAGGAAGCCATCGTTGGTGTCCTTTCTGCGTGCTGCAGTGTTGGCCGATGTCTCCTCTCTGGCTTGGCAACACTCCTGGCGTTGGCTTGGTCAAAAAAAAAAAAAAAAAAAAAAAAAAAAGTGTGGGGGTGAACTTAAGCGGAGTTATTAATGTAAGAACGGTAACCTCCCGGACAGACCGACGTGAATTCAACCAAAGGTTAAGCCACCTGTTCTAAACTTCTGACAAATGTAGTTGAGGAGATGGATGATGAATTAAAGTGTGTGTAATCAGCCCACACGTGCTTAGTCACCGCACACACACGCACGCGCGCACCCCTACACACACACATACTTGGTGTCTTCAGTGCCCTATTGATTTTTCACCACTATTTATTTACGGGACAGATGACTGCGCGTGGGTTGACGAGGTTATAGGAAAAGAATAAAACCTAGTTGTTTATATTCGTTATTGTAATGCAATTTACACATCTAAACTTTGCAATTTACAATTTTACTGACAGAAGACACAAAACGTGGGGGAGTTGACTTACATTTAACGTGTTGCTTGCAGTCTCCTTGGTAGAATGAGTTCAAATGACGGTAAAGTGGATGAACCAACGACTTTTCGGGCAGCTGCTGGTGCCTTCAGGGGACTCCCAAAATTTCTGTTTTCATCAATGTTGGTGCATGGACGCCTGTTAACAATAATAGCCTACTAAGTTACCATAATTTAATAGAATGGTTTCATTCGCAATCTAAGTCTTCATATGTCATAGAAAGTGCATTTGATGCACAATGCATAATAATGTGCAAACTTGCTATCTTTCAATTATTGTTTCATAATGTCATAATATGGCATATTTGACGATCACCCAATTTGAATTACTCAAACCCTTTTAGAGTACCCCCCCCCCCCTTTTTTTTTCTAACTGCTTTTTACTTTGAAATAATGCTTATCTTTCAAACCCTTGTAACTGACCCTCTTCTGCGCTCCCCCGTTGATACATCAACGCACAGATGCGGACGTTAACCTCAGGGTTACTACAGGACAATAACCTATAATTTATGTTGGGGCACTTTTAAGTATAGGCTGTCCAGTAAATGGCCAGTTTGGCCACTATCTGACATGTTAATGAGAGCTTTTATCCTAACAATCAAAAATACAGTGGGCCAAAAATTCATAGACGCTATTTTAAAGATCTTCCACAGAATAAATAGGCCTATCACATAAATCTCAATTAAACAGTTTATCACCCTCATCAATATATCAGGATATAAACATTTTAGTAGTCTATTATCAGTCAACAAAAGCAGTTGCCCAAATGTTGAACAAATTGTTTCTAAAAGCGGCAAAATTGAAAACTATAATTTGATGAGTTTTTGGCAAATACAATGAAGAAAAAACAAGTAACAAATTTTGTCCAGTGATTGCGATTACTGGTAGCTAAATTGATATAAGCCACTGAATATAAAAACAACCACTCAATATCCATTAAATGTAAATGTCAGTGCTCTTTATTTAGAAAACTCTCAAATAAAAAAATCTCAAATCTACATTTCAGGATTTGACTATTTAATCCATCCACTTATCAGGTCAGGTCGGTGGCAGTAGGCTCCCTCTCCCCAGCCACTTCATCCAGCCAGCTGACAGTAGCCTACCACATAATATGCAAAAAGCCGAAATGCCACCAAAATGGACCCCCTCAACACCTTGACCCCACCGAGAAATTCTGTACATAAAGGTTATGAATGGAATTGGGTACAAAGGACAGCTTGGGCAGAATCCAACCCTCACTGGAAACAAATCTGACAAGCAGCGTAGGTTCAGTGCTCACTCAATGACGGTGCGAATGACCTGGTGACCAGTTCAGGGTGTAGTCTGCCTTTGCCTGAAGTCAACTGGGGTAGGCTGTAGCCCCGTGGCCCTCTTACAGGATAAACACAGTTGAAAATGTAAGAAGAACTGGTAATTTGCAACATACTGCCAAACAGCAACGGCACATTTTTCTTGAGATATTTCAATTGTCATTTCAAATAGTTTAAGGTGTTTGGCACACTCTACATACGTAGGCACCTGAAATACACATTTTCAAAAATAATACTAAGCCATGGATGCAAATCAATGTTAATCTTCAAGTTTATGTCCAAGAGTACATGCTAGCTGGGTTAGCTTTTATGCTAATTGCTCAAGAACAAACGTAGTTATATAATTAAAGAAAAACTTTGTTATGAATTAAAACGTGTGTCTGAGACTGACTGAGTGCGCGTGGGGAGGTATTAACAAGTTGGTTAGTTCAGAGATGCCACATCCAATATGGCGGACTAGTTAACGCATCGCAGCAACAGCGCAACCGTGTTCAATATGTCATTACATATGTCTATGCGGGTCATCGTCAGTCCTTCCTTTTTCTTCCGCGGTGGAAGAAAAGCTAACCGCTAGCATCCCGGTGCTGCAGGGCTGTGGCTGTACCCATCAAACATGGTTCAACTTGTGGGTTCCCTCCGAAAGGAGTTGGCTGACTCGCTATCTACGTCCAAGGTCTTGGTGGTGGGAGCGGGAGGTATCGGCTGTGAGTTGCTGAAGAACCTCGTCCTCACTGGCTTCAAAAACATCGAAGTGGTCTGTACCCCATACGTTTGTTTGCCTCGTAGCTTAGCCAGCTAGCACGCTAAAGTCTTTGTGCTACAGAATGTCGAGCTTGCTAACATGTGAAGTGTTTGTGCAGCACTGTACCGCTGTCTGTGCAGATTTTAGGTGACTGACTGCCATTAGAAATAGAAGTCAAATGTACTCATATATGCGGGTGATTTGTTTCATCTTAATAACTAAAATGAATGTGTGGGAACAATTTCGTTGGTAGAATCTACGCACAAATCGAGCGCCAGAAGATGTATTTTGGCGCCATTATCACGACTGACTTGTCTGATAACTTCAAATAACGTATACATATTTAGCTTATGTTTTATAATAAGCATCACATTTAGCTGCTGTTTTTTTTATGTGTGCGATCACGAGTGAGTCTAATGAGGCCGGTCTTGACACAATGATAGATGCAATGGCCCCATATGTGTTTCTCAGGTACAGTAACTGGGCCAGACCCAATGACAAAAGTACTCACAAATTGTATATAAGTGGAAGTGCAGATTCTTGTGTTAATTAACAAAGATTGGGGTTCAGACTCTGAGGCGTACTTAACAACACAAGCAATAATAAATTATTACTGGAACTCCTGGAGGCATAGGCTATACTGCACACAGAATAGTATTACCAAATATCACTTTTAGGTTACACAGTGATGTATTGAGAACAAGAATAAAGCAACTATGCTATCGAAGCAGCATTTTGAGATCAAAAGTAAATACAGTAATCAAATTGGATAGTAAAACACTGACCAATTAAAGGCTTTCGTCATCACTCATTACATGTACACATCAGATTTATGACATAATGAACTCATTCATTTTGCAGATTGACTTGGACACAATTGATGTCAGCAATTTGAATCGCCAGTTCCTCTTTCAGAAGAAACATGTTGGCAAGTCTAAAGCACAGGTATGCGCTCTGTGTGATATTTTGTGATACCTGATATTGTAATAACGCACAGTCGCCGCACTTGTGCCTCAGTAACTCCAGATTGTGTGTTCATATTTACTCCAGGTCGCCAAAGAGAGTGCCTTGCAGTTTTGCCCCTCTGCAAAGATTACTGCCTCCCATGACAGCATCATGAAGTAATTTTCTGTCGTTGCTCAAAGAATACTGTATATGGAAATCATGGTTTAAAAATAACAACAAAAAACTTTCTCCCAACAGTCCTGACTACAATGTGGAGTTTTTTAAAAATTTTATCCTCGTGATGAACGCTTTGGATAACCGAGGTGTGCACATCTTGACTCATTGACCTTTTTTTTCCATTTTTCCCAAGACGATGAGGATATTAATCTACTCTTTACCTTTTTAGCTGCTCGCAACCACGTGAACAGGATGTGTTTGGCAGCCGACATCCCTCTCATTGAGAGCGGCACAGCAGGATACCTCGGACAGGTTACTGTCATCAAGAAGGTACTTGAGTCACTCCTCTGAAATATACTTAACTCCATACTGTAGCATTGCCCACCGTTGTATTGTCAAATGAAAAACTACAGATTCTGGCTCAGTCAGGAGCAGTGCAAAAAAAACAACAACACACATTTGGCGAATCCATATATGGAATCGCAATCGATTTATTAAATAAAGACAAATCATTCAGCCCTAGCTGCATGCAACGAACAGTTATTTTAACAATCAATTAATCTATTTTTTTTTTTTTTAAGAAGAATCTGACAGAAAAAATAAACAATTTCCCTCCCTTTATTCACAAACAGGAAATTAGTTGATATTAATAGTGCAGAAAGTGCACAAGCATAAATTGATTATGATTTAGTAACTGATTTGTTCCTTCAGCCAGAAAATAATGGTAATCATTGTTTTCCAAAGTGAAAGCAAAAGTTTTTAAATGTCTTATTTGGGTTAAACACAAAGGTCAGTCTGCTGTCAAGGAGGACTACAGAAACTTGAAAATATTCAATTCAACTTTATTTATAAACACTTTAAAACGAGCATTGCTTGTATACAAAGTGCTGTACTTGGACCAGAAATCATGCAGTAAAGAATAAGAAAAGTAAAACAATAACAAAACAAACATAAGTATACAAGTAAAGAAAATTTATATCAATAAATTAAGAAGAAGTAGGCGAGTGAATAAATAAATACTGCTGAGAGGCTGAAATTCCGAGGATTTGGACAATTTTACCTTGACCAATGTCTTCTTAACGATTCACTTATTAAAATTGTTATCACTTAATTTGATTATCAATTGATTGTCAATCAATTTGTGCACTTCTATAATTAAGTTTTATGCTTTTATATAATTGATCTTTCTCCCTCAGGGAATGACAGAGTGCTATGAGTGCCAACCGAAACCTGCCCAAAAGACCTTCCCGGGATGCACTATAAGAAATACGCCATCTGAACCCATTCACTGCATTGTCTGGGCAAAATATCTCTTCAAGTGAGTCACATCCACCAATATTGCACAAGCACTCATTTTAACCAACACAAAAATACAATATACACTAATCAAGTGTCAAATGGTTGCTATTCCAGCCAGCTATTTGGAGAGGAGGATGCTGATCAAGATGTGTCACCTGACACAGCGGACCCCGAGGCTTCATGTGAGTTTCCATTATGACATGGTAATTTGCTGTGACTCCAGTTGACTTGTTACATGTGTGCCGAGCAGTGCAAATATGCAAATATGAATGCCTCAAGAAAAAAATGTTTTCAAACTTGACAGTGTAAAAAAAATAGTGTTCTTGAATGCAGGGAACCCTGAAGAAACTGCAGCTCGTGCCACAGCCGCAGAAATGGATGGAGATGTCAAGCGCGTCTCTACCAAGCAGTGGGCCCGCAACAACAAATATGATGCTATCAAACTCTTCAACAAGGTACCAACTACCAGCCATGCTAATAGAAAACAAACAATGACTGCAATGTTCATAAGAATCTTGGAAAGTGTCTTTGTCCAAATACATTTGTTGTTTCATTTTTCCCCTAGTGTAGAAAAAAAAGGAAGGTATATAGGATGCTAAATTAATTGTGTCATTGCTAACCCGCTATCATTGGCTCTGTTTGCCAGCTTTTCAAAGATGACATCATGTACCTGTTAACTATGGACAAGCTGTGGAAGAAGAGGAAAGCTCCAACACCACTGGAGTGGCAACAGCTGGAGAACACTGGTGTGTTGATAATATTTTATGTCACGGATCATTCCAACAGCAATTGTATGCAAATACTGTACTGATATTATACCGGTTTTCAGTATCTAAGCCACTGTGTGTCAGAGTGACTTTGGTATTGTTTGCCCTAGGATGTCCTCAGGAGGTGTCCTCAGGTTCAGGCTTAAAGGACCAGCAGGTTCTTGGTGTTTGGGGATACTGTAAGCTATTCCAAGAAAGTGTGGAGACCCTCCACTCACTGTTGGCCGGGAAAGGAGACGGCGCAGAGCTCGTCTGGGATAAGGTAACACATTTTGAAAATGAAATGCAGTCTTGTCTACTTTGAAGTTAGGTTCCTGCGAAAATACATTTGACATAAAACTTGCATACGTTAATTAAAGAACTTTCGCATGCATCAAGTAAAAGAAATAACAGCTCAAATGAACCAAATTCACTGTAGAAAAAAATTAATAAACAAAATGTTAGTGTGATGAGTGGAAATGTGTGCTCTTCACCTTTTAGACGTGGCTGTGTTCCAAATTAACTAATTTGCTCCCCAAAACGTATAAATATGTTCTATTGTAAATGTTTTAATTGTCCCAAAGACATATTTATACTTTCTTTTTGGTTTTCTATACTAGAGCGTACAGAAGGCTTTGATGCAGTCTCTCAACTGCAGAAATTGGGTGAAGCAATGGTAGTAAATACAAAAACAGCCAACAGGTGTCAGCAGAGTATAAGAGATCAACCAGGACCATGTTGAAAACAAGCTGATTTCCCCACAATTCAAAGCAGATTTGTAAATAACGATGAAACTTAGCTATATTCTAATGCTAATTGCTGCAACATATGCTTTTTTTCCTGGTGAAAGAAGACACTCTAATCTTTCATTTGGTAGGTTTCATGTTTTTATAGCAATAGAACACAATATTCTATGGGCCTTGCGAAATAAGGAAAAATCCAATAAAACAGCCAGGAGCGAAGGGGGTTGCTTCAGTGAAAATGGCTGCGAGTGAATGAGATAACCAATCGTGGTTAAATGCAAATAAAGTTCAATTAATCTAGAAAAAGCATCCTGTAATATACAAAACCCGGTTCAACAAACTGAAGGTGTTTGGTGAAATACATTGTTGTCTACATCCATGCGTTTATATTGGCCCTAACGCAATAACACATACTTTCTCGACTTTTGAAATCCGCTGTCACTATATGCACTCAATCGGGCTGTGTTTGCTGTGCTTTGACCAACTTGTGTGAGAATATAGTCTTGCTTGTGTTGTCAGGATGATGCTCCTTCCATGGACTTTGTTACCGCAGCCGCCAACCTCCGAATGCACATCTTCAGCATGAACATGAAGAGTCGCTTCGATGTTAAGTGTAAGTTGTTTTGTTTTTGTTTGACATGAGCAACTTTTCGGGAAGAATATCCACGTTCAACCGGATTTGTTGTACCAGCCATGGCAGGTAACATAATCCCGGCGATTGCAACAACCAATGCTGTCATCGCTGGGCTCATTGTGCTGGAGGGGCTCAAGATTCTGGCAGGGGAACTGGAATCCTGCCGCACGGTCAGTTCGTCCACCGCTCGACACAACTAACTGCAAAAAATATTATTATTAAACAAAACAACCTTGCTTTTGCTGTTGGCATTTACAACTTCCTCAATATTGGTTTGTCCGTTTGTCATCTCCAGATCTTCCTGAACAAGTGTCCTAACCTCAGGAAGAAGTTGCTAATTCCATGTATTCTGGACCCACCTGTTGCCAACTGTTACGTATGTGCCAGCAAGCCTGAAGTGACCGTCAAAGTCAATGTCCACAAAACAATGGTGCTCTCTTTGCAGGACAAGGTAATTGGTGAACCTTACTATTTAGGGCTGCTCGATTATGACCAAAATATCAATCACGATTAATTTGGTAGTAATTGAAATCACGATTAGGACAATCATGTGATTTTTGGAATGTCCTGGAATTTTTGTGTGTGGAAGTGGTGAAAATAGGACGACAGGTGTATATGTAGGCTATATTGTGTTGCCACATGACCAGATGGTATGCTGTGTCTGATGAATTGCTCATTGTGAAACCTATAAAATTAAGGATGGCCGTCATACCTTGATTTAAATGTCTTCAAATTGCTATTCAAACTCTAATACCAATTCAGGGTGGACAAAGACATAATTTTCAAAATGATTCATTTGAGAAAATATTCAGTAGTAGTAAAACCAGGTAACTGATTAACATTGGAATAACTTCTGTTCAGTCTTGGAGCTTTGGTCTTTCCCATTGCTGACTGCATTTACTGATATTAAACCAAAGTGTAATCATGCTTTTGATTTTGTTGTTGTTGTTATTGTATTCAGATCCTGAAGGAGCGGTTCGGCATGGTAGCTCCAGATGTTCAGATAGAAGATGGAAAAGGGACCATACTTATCTCCTCAGAGGAAGGCGAGACCGAAGGTAAAGAATGTTGGTCCAGTTTGTTGTAAGGAACAAGCACGTTGGGTTAAAGCATTTTGCCATTGCACATAAAATTAGTTAAAGGGATGCATTTTTGAGTGATATCATTCAAATGAATGTTAAAGAGGAAGTCAACCCATTTTTGGGGGGACAATATGTTCTATGCAGCCCCACTCGTCTAAATATGTTGTTCTGTTTAATGTTGCGTTAGTGTAATGAGTTAAGTAGCAAAGCCCAGCCGTTTTTATCCATCGGAGGGCGGCCATTTTGCCACTTGCAGTCGACTGAAGATCACATCAATGTTGCTCGGGTCTCAGGTAACAACCAATCACAGCGCAGCTTCAGAAAAGAGGTGAGCTGTGATTGGTCATTGGCTGAGCCCTGAGCAACAATGATGTCATCTTCAGTTGACAGCAAATGGCAAAATGGCCGCCCCCTGAGATGAATAAAAACGGCTGGATTTTGCTTCATATTCCACAAATATAATATGAATCACAATGTCATATTTAGACTAGGGATGGCACATATCACATATTATTGTCAAGAAATTTAAAACGACTTCCACTTTAAGTTCCATGTGGTCTGACTGTTAATTTCTTCCTTTCTTGCGTAATAGCCAACAACAGCAAGTTTCTTTCTGACTTTGGGATCCGTAATGGCAGTCGACTACAAGCTGATGACTTCCTCCAAGACTACACACTCCTCATTAATGTCTTGCACACGTATGTCATCTATGTAGATGTTATATAAATATACTGTAACAGTGTCAAGCACAGCTTTAGTATGCTTCCTGTTCTTTTTCCTTGGTAGTGAAGCCCTAGAGAGGGATGTTGAGTTTGAAGTGGTTGGTGAAGCTCCAGACAAAGCACCGCCACCTCAAAACAACCAGGGAGAGGTACTCAACATCACCAATGGCAACAAGGACTCCGCCCAGCCGTCTACCTCCTCTAAAGGTCGGTAATGGAAACATTTGCATGTTATTTTACGCTTCTCCAGCTCTCTGCGAGTTTCAGCTAGCTGACGTGGCTAACCACGACACAAAACTGAAAGTTCACTTTGTCTCTGTGTCAACACAGCACCTTTTCCATCTTATCATGCTGTTAATAAACATGTCTTCCACCTTTTCAGTTCCAGCAGAGGACGACGACATTATGGTTGTGGACTCTGATGATGCTGAAGCATCGTCCAGCTCTGCAACAGTCACAAGCAACATCAAGAGGAAGCATCCAGACGCAGAAACGGGCGAGATTTCCACCAAGCGCCCACGGACAGATCAGTCAAGTGCAGCAGCAGCCACTGATGACGACGATGACGACATCATTGCTTTGGACTAAACGACTCTGCTTTCTTGGAGGATCATTAGCTCTTTGAAATACTGCAATTTTGTTTCGAGACAGACGGTAGACTTAAACACACCTGTTACGAAGAACAATTTGCGGTTTGTTTTTTGTTCCCCTTTCTCCAAGACAGTTTTCATATTCCCCTGCTTTTTCTGTAAATATAGTCATTGTTTTGAAATAAGCAACTTTTTTATTATTATTCATTTCTAGTAACTATATAATATGAATCTGCTGATAGTATTGGGTTTTTTTTTTTGTATTTCTTAAGACATCTACTCTATTTCTCATGCTTCTTAAGTCAGGGGTTTTGTGCATTGTCACTATACAAGTTAAATACTGTTTGAACCAAAATATTTTCTTGGTATGTAATATTTAAATGATGGGAGAAAAACAGACTGGCGTCTACTCAGTGGTGTTCATCACTGGAGTTTAAAGACTGGCTTCAAATCTGACCTCCGTTGATATGGCACAGAGGCACTTCAAGGGACAGTTTGGATTCTTTGACATGAATCTCTATTTCATCCTCACCTCCAATGTGTGCGATCAGCACCGACTTACCCTTGACATTGTTCTGTGAGACGAGTTCTGGTCCGGTGTTTGACGAGAAGAAAATAGTCCGGCGAGTTGGCTGGCGTCACCTAAATAAAGCGTTTTTCTTCTAAAACAATTTGTGTTCAAAAGAGTGATAGATTTGCATCGCAATACTCTCCTTAAAAAAAAAAAAAGTCAGACGCCATTACCACCAGGCACTACTTTATTCTGTTCGTTCGTATCACTGCGCGGCGCCCCGCATGCAGCTGATAGACGCGCACTAATCTACATGTTTGTCTTTTCGAAGGCAGAAGGCGCGACTATCAGCTGTCTGCAGCGCGTCTATCAACTGTCTACAGGGCGACGCGCAGTGATACAAACGAACAGAAAAATAGTGCCCGGGGGTAATGCGAGTCTGACTTTTTTTTCCAGGAGGGAGTTTTGTGTGCAAATGTATCACTCTTTTTGAACACAGTTTTTAGAAGAAAAATACTTTAAGTGGCCCTAGGCAACTAACCGGATTATTTTCTTCTCGTCCAACACCAGACCAGAACTCGTCTCACAGAACACTGTCAAAGCTAAGTCAGTGCTAATCTCACACACTGGAGGGGAAGATGAAATAGAGATTCATGTAAAAAAAAAAAAAAAATCCCAACTATCCCTTTGAGCGGTTGGTGCCATGAGGCGTTTGTGCGCTACCTCTTCTGTACATCTAAGATGTTAGTCTACAGTGATATTAATGACATCTGCAATGTCGGCAATTTTTTGGTCATCTAAGTCCTGAAACATTACCAGCAGTGTATTAATTGAAGTTAGCTCTCGGTCTTTGAAAATCTCTGATACCTGGAGTCTGGTTGTGTTTAAATAAATGGCAAATTTCTTTAAAAAGTTGAACATGAAACTCGGTCCGACTAAGAATTTTTTTTTACACGTATGCTAGGAAACATTGCAGATGAGCTGTCTGCCCCAGTGACCTATAAATTATTAAAAAAGAAAAAAAAAAAGTTCACACTTCATTGTAATTGCATATGTTGAAAGCCTTGAAAGCTTTTTTGGACCAATAAACTTGGACAAGACAAATTGAAAAGCAAACATTTTGTCTCTCCTTTTTTTGTGGAAGGTTCAAAAGAATCCATATAATGTTTAACAGGACATTGTCGGTTATGACAGTGTGGATGCTAAGAGACAATTTGTTCAATCTGCAGAGATAATCATTGCAAGACGTGCCATTCTTGACACACTTAACCGATTCGCATCAGCTAAATCTGTTTTGTGTGCATTTATGCTATTCCCGTAAATGTTTCCAGTGATTAAAGTTTGTTTATACAGAATGACAATAACAATCACGATGACCAATGCATTTTTAATGTGTCACGGACTACAACAAATAGTGACTGTAGCACTTCTCACAGTGGGCCCACAAAGTTCTTTCCTTAATGTTACAATAAAGTCACAAATAAAGTTCATATACCGTACGGCAGCTGTCACCAACCTTTTGGAAGGTGAGAGATAGCCTACCTATTTTATGTTATGAATATTTATGTGACAACGCTGATAATGTTAATGTCACAGTAAATAGAAAACACATCAATATGTAACATTTTATTGTTTAAGTCTGGATATTTTATGCACGCATAGAGAATAAAAAATGAAATACACGTACTGTATACTATGATGTACATTGCACGTTTTTTTCATCATTTTTAACATTTAGTTATATGGGTATGTAGTTTGATTAATTAATTTAAAATAGTCAATCAAATGCAAACGTTGCTATATAAAGTAGATGCAGCCAATAAAACGATTTTAGGGACATGGCGTACAGTCCGTATGCCGTCATCACCAATGTTTACAGTGCCAACCCCACTGGCCAACCCCTCTGAGGTTGATGCTGATTGGCTGACATTGCAGACCCTCCTCTTTCAGTCAACAGACAACAATCCCGAACGAGGGGGACTAGTGGTGGTGGCCCTGTTTTATCGATAACACTTAACTGTTCGCTTTTTGAACAAATTGACGCTGTAGCGTCATACAGTCAGCTGTTGTTGTTTTTTTTTGTTCTTTTTTTTTTGTCAGCGTGTGACGGTAAAGCTGCCCTCTCCCCGCCTCACTGACGCAAGCAGAAGCAGAAACAGCCTGTCAGTGCAGTTCTTGGAACTGACAGCTAACTTTGGGCTAGTTCAACAACACATTGGTTAGCTTTACGGCCGAGGGGAAGCGCCACGGTTTGTGGGAAGCTTTTGTTCGCCGACTGCTTTTAGACAGACGAAACGCGGGACTGCATCAAGATGGTGACTTTGTCATCAGTAATTCGACCTCTGGCTTCTCAGCTTCATCGACAGCTCTTCAGGCACACCAGGAGGAGTCAGCGGCTCACCCCCGTCCGCGGATGCAATCTAACAGCATGTTCCAGCAGATACGTGTTGTCGCAAAGTGAGTATCTGCTCATTAAAACACGACGATGCATCCAGGTTACTATAGTGTTTGTGGCATTTTGGCTCGCAGATTTAATCTCCTTATCTGTCTACGAGGATTCTAGTAGGTTTGGTTCTCAAGGAGCATCACTATCACGTGTCTCATGATAGAACCTGACTGAAGTTTCACAACCAATGACACACAGCACAATATTTTGCATTCCATTCAATTTCACATGCAGTACTCCAAAACACTCCAGCAACACACTAAGCATGTTCCTGGTTCCTGGTTTTAAACCCTTACTCAAATAATGCAAAATCCTCTGTGAGAAGTAGCTACAATCTTCGCCACACCCCATTAACCGGCCTTACTTGTTCTCTTGTGCCAAGGAGAACCAGTTTGGATATTTTCATTCCAGGTGTCTGACTCAGAGACGAATCATGCGAGTTCACCTCCCTTGAATGATTACGAACATCATACATACATACATACATACATACATACATATATATATATATATATATATATATATATATATATATATATATATGGTTTTCTGATTAGTACGGTGTTTTGGGAATATGAATTAAGCTGAAAAAGCTACTTGTTTATCCCTCTCAGGTGGCAGCCATTTTGCCTTGTCCTGCTACTTGCTGTCAAGTCAACTGAAAATTACATCACAGTGCCTATAAAGGCTCAGGTAACAACCATCATGGCTCACCTGTTTTCCGGGTTTGGTCATGTGAAGTTTGTAAGCTGAGCCATTGGGCACTGTAATGTCATTTTTTCAGGTGACAGTGTAACACCAAGTGGCAGTACATGGCAAAATGTATGACATGGATGAAATGGATAAAAACAGATGGATTTTTCTGCTTCAATCCTATTCCACACATGCAATATTAATCAGAATACTGTGTTATACTAGTGGAGGTGCATAAAACATATTATCAATAAGTCTTTAGACTTGACTTCCTCCGTATATAAATAGTA
The DNA here is from genome assembly GCF_051991245.1 of Festucalex cinctus. Classification (NCBI taxonomy): domain Eukaryota; kingdom Metazoa; phylum Chordata; class Actinopteri; order Syngnathiformes; family Syngnathidae; genus Festucalex; species Festucalex cinctus. The sequence continues at coordinate 19,955,215 of NC_135413.1, read as the reverse complement.
AAATAAATATATGGTCACTACTTTGCAGATTTTCATCTGTCACGGAGTTTCCTGGAATGTAACCTCCTCGATTAATGAGAGACTACTGTACTATGGACAAACAACTCATTCGCACTCGCATAACCTAACATATTTTTGGGATGTGGCGGGAACTGTGCACTGTAGCACCTGTAATACCTGCGGAAGCTGGACCTTTAGACCTGTGAAGCAGATGTGCTAACCACTCCCCTATGAGACAATACATATTACATTAGTGTGTGGTGCTGTGTTGCATTTAAAATACTGTGCTGAATGAAATTGGTTCTCCTGGTCAACTGCATGTTTGAGACATTGAGTGTCTTTTTTGCTCTACCTCAGATTCTCAATCAGTCACTCGTGCTGGACAATTCACCCTGCTTCCTGTAATTATCACTCAAGGCAGCAGAGGCCGCTATCGCTATTCGGTGCAGCAAATGTTCCATATTTGTATTTATTTATTCATTTTTAAGGAAATTTCTTGAACTAAACTTGAAAGCTGGATTTGAAAAAACAAAATTCATGGAATTTTTATTTTATTTTTATTTTTTTTGTAGCTCAAAGAAAAAAAAAGCAAGACTGTGTGTGTGTGTGTGTGTGTGTGTGCATATATATATATATATATATATATATATATATATATATATATATATATATATATATATATATATATATATATATATATATATATATATATATATATATACACACACACACACATGTATATATATATATGTTAGGGGTGTGAATTGCCTAGTACCTGACGATTCGATTCGTATCACGATTCACAGGTCACGATTCGATTCGATACCAATTAATCCCGATACGAATTTATAAGTCGATTGTTGCGATTTTTTTCCATTCAAATTTAGAAAATACTAATCAGTAAGCTTGTAGAGTGTAAGATTTATATGAAAATGTATTATTTATTTATCTGAAATTTCAGTCTTATAGAGGTTGTAATCTGTTTCATGTTTGAACAGCATTAAAATAAAATATTAAGGCTTAATGTTCCGTTCATATAACATTCTTCCATGCTCAAGGTGTGAATCCTAAAAAAAAAAAAAAAAAAAATCGATTCTGCCGATTATTGAATCGATTCGAGAATCGCGCGATGTAGTATCGCGATATATCGCCGAATCGATTTTTTTTACACCCCTAATATATATATATATATATATATATATATGTATGTGTGTATGTATCTATGTATAGTTTGCGTTCACACTTTGCAGGCTCAGAAATCAAATCCATCCATCCATCCATCCATCCATCCATATTCATAACTGCTTAGTTTGTCCACATTATTGTACTATTAATTTTTGTAGCTTGCAAAAAAAATTCCACTTTAGAATGGTGTAGTTGGACTTTGTTATGATGCTATGACTTGCTACATTTATATCACACCCTGCCCAATAGTCCAGTAGTCGGTGTGAATGAAAACACAAGGACAAAATTAACAGCATGGTCGAATCAAATATGGCTCTTATTTTAGATGACTTTTCTGTGTGGGTGTGTTTATTTTGTGGGGGACAACAAAGCGGAGTGTTCAAAAGAATGATCAACAGACTTAGCCGCACCTGCTAACTGAGTTCAAAGTTTATGCCTTTGTCCTTCTCGCTGTTACAATTTAAACTTTGAGCTACTATATGTTTGTCATTTTAAAATTAGCTCTCTGACCAAACTTTATGACTACACCTTCAATTTTTAGAGATTTCAGTTATTTTGCACCTCATAAGATGTTTGCTGCCGTATTCTGGATTTTGGTTTTAGCTAAGGCTGTACAATATATCGAAAAAATATCGATATCGCGATATTGGCCCTTGCAATATGCATATCGCAAAGGCATGCAATAAGTTTTATATGGAATTTTATGCTTTTTATATGAATTTGACATGCTAACTAAAATGTGCATCGTCATTCAACAGTTGAAAATTATCAAGACATAATTACAATTAATTACATTAAGGTTGCTTATTTTTCCACATGAAAAATGTTTTTCTTTCATTAGTTAATAAAAATGAAATTTCTTTAGGTACATGTTAAATATCGCAATAATATCGATATCGCTATGTTCAGCAAGTATATCACATATCGCATGTTTTTCCAATATCGTGCAGCCCTAGTTTTAGCATTCTTGTTCAGTTGTTTTTGGCTTTGTGGTGAGGAAGAGTCGTGATGTCGACAAGAACAGACTCCGAGCAGACGCACAGCGGCTGACTGAGCGTGAAAATCTTTGAAAGCACGTCATTCGCACCGTTGCAATAACAGAATTAGGCAGCCAAGTGCTCCCAGGAGGAGTCGCTAAAGGCTTAAGGAGATGAAGGTCATCTCCCAGTCAGACCTGTTCAGCTTTGCTCGATGCTCGCAGCGGAAACCTTAAGCCTTGTCTGCATGATTGCAGATGAAGACAATCAGCGGTTGTTTCTCAGTCCTTGACAGCTACACTACAATGTTTGTTTTCTCTGTCGATGTTTTTTCTCATGTTTAGGGCAGCGAGAGACTCTGTCCTGATAGGCTGTCCTTTCAAACACATATTTGTTTTCTATGACGTTCAGCAGAAGATACAATCAGAAGAAGCCCGGGAGAGAAACTGCAGAGTTTTTTCCTGTAATTAGTCAGGTCCTTGTACAGACTTTGGCCTGAGAAGGCTTTTTGACCCAGCCAGGGGTCCCGGTCTGATTCCCTCCCTGTGGAGGGAAGCTGGGGGCGTGCCAGGACATTCCGCAGGTCACTTTGTGTACAGCCAGCCCACTTCGCTCTTATTTAGTCATTACCTTTAAGGAAGAAATATACAGCTAGAAGGAAGTAGAATTACTCAGCTGCTGCTTTTGCATTCACTTCTTTCAGGGCAGCCAGAGAAACCAGTCTGTCTATAAGTGTCTATTACGGAGTCACTTCTCACAGTGACAGTTAAAATTTTATTTAAAAATGGACTACTGTTTAGCAAAGGAGGCAGCTGAAAACAACATGGAAAGTAGGTTTGTTCTTTGTTATGTGTTTCTGAGTCAGTTGTGTATATTTTGATTTGTGTTTGCCTTTCTCTTCTTTCTTTCAACCACCCTTCCCTTATCCAGTGCACCCCATGTGGCAGGGACCCCTCGCCATTCCCGGAGGCGACCGCCAGTCCCCGATTGATATTGTCGTCCGCAAGAGCGTCTTTGATTCCAAGCTGAAACCTTTGATCACTGACTATGACCCAACGACTTGCCAGCAAATCTGGAACAATGGTTACTCCTTCCTGGTTGAATATGATGACACTACGGACAAGTCCAGTAAGTGATCTTCTGTTAAATATCCATGTGTTTGTGTTCTGAAAATAAAATGGCTCAGCAATCACTCAACTTTATAGTTGGCACTTTGTTCCTGGGAGGAAAGTTTCCTTTGAATTAAAAACAAATGTGAGGTTTTAGCCACGTGCAAATGATGCTCTCTTTTGCCAGCCTTTCCTAAAGAGTGCCCCGTGGTAAAGTTAGTTATGAACGTAACGTTACACTGAAGAGCCGCGGATAAAACCGCCATGTGGCTCTGGTGACTGTCATGTGACTGTTAGTCATTCTCTAGAGTGTACAAATAGGTTACACAATAAAACGGACTATGAACAAATCAAGTCATGTAAGTTGTAACTTGTAACAGACTGCTTATGCTAATAATTTGTTTAAAAAAATGCTCTGGTATAGGTCACATGTTTGGAGTCTGTATAATGAGCTTAAAATGTAACTGAGAGCACCACAACATTTTTTATTTTTATTCTTGATTTGATTTTATTCTGATTTTTAATTGAGTGTTTTTTTAAATTTACTGTGTGCTTCCTTATAAATGTAAAGTGTGTTACAATTAATGTTATTATTATTATTATTATTATTATTATTATTATTATTATTATTATTAAGTTGAAATGTAGATATTTTATTACTCTATTTAACAGATTATAGATGTGGTCATTTAAAACTCAACTTTATTTATAAAGCACTTTTAAACATTGACACCATATGTCCCTCCATAATTACATAATCAAAACTAAACAAACATTTTTAGTTTTGTAAAAGCAGCATGTTTGGTGCAACTCTTAAATGCAATCTAATTTGATTGTGCAATTGCTCATAAAATAAATTTATGTCTATATGGTCTTTAACCTTTTAGGGATTGTAGTTTTGTGTCCAAGCAAAAACAGTCCACATCAGAGGTGCCCATGTCCGGTCCTCGAGAGCCCCTATCCAGCCTGTTTTCCATGTGTCCCTCCTCCAGTGCAGCTGAATCCAATGATTAGCTCATCAGCATGCTTTGCAGAAGCCTGATACTGTTGATGTTGATGTGCCCTTGAGCAAAGTACTCACTGGGTGTATTGCAATTGGTTAATAGCTGCAATTACACTTACACGTACTTCATAGAGCCTCTCAACAAAATAATCAGGATATGTTTTCCTATGTTACTTTATGAACAACCTGCATACAACATAGCAACATCATGTCCTCTCATTTGCTGCCACAGCTATGAAAGGGGGCCCTTTGCACGACAGATATAGGCTGTGCCAGTTCCACTTCCACTGGGGCGAGAGCAATGCCTGGGGGTCAGAGCACACCGTGGACAGGAGATTATTTCCTGCAGAGGTATGCTACAATCTGTACAGTGCTTTATTTGTCCATTTCTTGGATGTTATGTGATCGGATGAGAAAATTAATTTTCAAGTATATAATGCTCACCTTACTTCCACTTGATGGTTGTATTGAATTACTTATCTTCTAAGGGGAAAAATGCACACAATGGCACGAGAGGCACAAAATGTGTTCAATAAAGTTTGTTGATAAGTTCAGCAAGTTTAACTCAAGTCAAGTCATCTTTATTTCAGTAACATTCATAAACAACAAAAACATTTATTCTGTATTTGTTCCCAGATATTTTCATCACAGAGGCATATGAAGAGAGAATTAGGTTGTTATATCAATAACATACATCAAATGAAATAAATAGTCCAAGGTGTACTCCGCCTCTCACCCAAAGTCAGATGGGATGGACTTGAGCTCACCCGCTATCCTAAACAAAACAAGCTGTATAGAAATTAATGGATACAAGACATCATTGCTGTAATAGACAATCATTTAGCGCGATTGTATGTTGGCTGTTGAGCGTTAATTCGCAGTCATTATTACATCGAAGTACAACTGTTTCCACAATAACAATGGAGTGGCTGGTTTCAATGACCTGAATATTTTTGTTCTGCTCCAGTCTAAGTGCTGCCATCTGTGTATCAGCAGGCAGCTTTTTGTCCACCACGTGCTGTGAACATTACTTTTCCAGCATCAATCACTTATATGCAACTCACAGTTAACATCTCTGATTAGCATGCTTTTTCGGAGATGCTATGCTATGCTGTGCTGTGCTGTGCTATGCTATGCTATGCTATGATAACTTTGAGCAACAAGAAATGTGGTTTTAACCTAATTTTGTCTTTTGTCTAAATTAAATTTAAATATTTTGTTTAAATTAATCTTTGCTGATAGTTGCGTAACTGTTGCATCAAGTGCATATCTGCTGCCGTAATTTTCTACAGACATGGGCGCGTCTTCCACCTACTTCCTCTACAATATATGTTTTGCCAAGCCCTAATTGCCAATGCTGGGAATGTGTTCACGTCAGAGTTGCCATTACTCAGCTACCTTTGCATTCGTGTTTGCTTGTGGAGGCTCAAATTGCAGTTAGTCACATCTGACACTGAGCAGTTGTAAGTAGCTTTCCCCCCCCTGTATGTACAGTAGTCCCATCAATGTAACTTATCATTTATTATCAGTGTGGGAAAACAGTTGACATTTATAACCAGAATAACAAAACAATAAAACATGTACTACTCATACAACCTTTGAACACAGCTCCTAGAAAGATTTTGAATCAGATATCTTTTAAAATAAGTATTGGTGACATGTTAAGAAACTGTAAAATTAGGACATGCGTTGAACAATGTTGATGTCTGCTTTCAACCCATGATAGCCATAAAGTGTATTATTATTATTATTATTATTATTATTATTATTATTATTATTATTATTATATTTTATTTATTTATTTATTTTTTTATTAAAATAATATTTTGGTTACCTCAATTAGTCAAATAAGAGAGTGAAAATTTTTAGGTACAGTGGCGCTTGGCTATATTCGATGTCACATTGCATATATTTGCTAGAGACCCAAAACAACCAGTTAGTCAAAACGTGTTTTTGGAATTCATTTTAGTAATTTTGGCACAATCCTGGTAACTAACATACAAACGACCCACTCCAGCCTGTTTTCTGTCTCCAGCAGCCAACACAGGTGTTTCAAACGATCAGCTAATCAGCAACCTCTGCATGAAGCCTGATAACGATCCTCAGGTGTGTTGGCTGAAGGAGACATAAAACAGGCTGGATAGGGGCACTCGAGAACTGGGGTTGAGAAATACTGACCTAATATAACCTACTTGATCATAATCATAAATCACAACAAACGTGGACCAACATGTGCCACACCTTTCTTCAGGGGCTACAATTACTCAAAGAAAGTACTATACAATATTCAGGTCAGAGAGAAAGCCCAAGGCAGAGTCAAAGAGGAGTTTGAGTTCATAGTTTATTGCCTCATGTACCTGCATTTAAGATAATGGTTGACATGTGTACTGTTTGTGTACTCAGCTTCACTTGGTCCACTGGAACTCAGATAAGTACAGTCTGTTTGAGGAGGCAGTGATGGAGGACAATGGCCTGGGTGTTATCGGAGTTTTTCTCAAGGTAACACACACACACACACACAGTTAAAGAACATTCACTAAACACTTTTAGCTTCTGGTTTGCACACACTGTACACTATGTGGCGGCATGGTGAGTGAGTGGTTAACACATCCGCCTCACAGTTAGGAGGTTCCAGCCTTCCACTGTTGTGTTTGTATGTGTTTGCGATGGTTTTCTCAGGCTCCTCGAACATTCCAAAATTATGTTGCCCTGACTTGTGAATACCAATGTGTGTCGTCATTTGTCTACATGTACCACCTTACTGCCTTCTGCCTTACAGGGAGTATTTAATATTGATGTGAGGATTTGTCCTTGAGAGATCGTCAGGACAAAAAATCAAATGTTGTATTCATTTATTGATGATGTTCTTATTTTTGTACAACTTTACTATATTTTACTTTTAGAAATAAAAACTGAAATCATGATTACTTTCTGTTTGAGTTAAAAGGTGGATCAGTCTGAAATAAGCGTTGTGGCTTGCTGCATCAATATACTACCTAGCATTACACAGCATTTGGCAAAAGCATTTTCGACATGAACTACCAAATTGGAACTACTAAGAATGATCCAATGATGTATCATGCACATTCCTAATCCAAGCAACTCGACACTTATTTAGGTGGGGAAGAGACATGACGGTCTGCAGAAACTGGTTGATGCTCTCCCTGCAATCAGACACAAGGTAAGTTTTTTGTTGTTGTTGTTTTTTTTGCATTCTTTGCAAAATTAATACCTCATTATTAACCCAAAAACATGTTTATACGTTTTTTTTATGTTGTTTTTATCATGCAAGAGCATACAGAAGGCTTTGATGCAGCCTTTGACCTGAAGAGGTCGTTTAAAGCAGTGGGAGTTATTACAAAAAACAGCCAGCAGTTGGCAGCAGAGTATAAGAGATCAACCAGGGCCATGTTACAACAAGCTCTTTTCCCCAGTGCTTTGAACAAGTTTGTGAATAATGATGAAACTTAGCTATATTCTAATGCTAACAGCTGCAAAATGGAAACGGATACAAATATATTTTTTCCTGATGAAAAAGGAGACTTTTTTTTTTTCTTTTCTTTTTTTTTGTAAGTTCCATGTTTTTATAGCAATAAAACACAATATTCTGTAGGGCTTGCAAAATCCAGTAAAACATCCGGGAGCGAAGGGAGTTGCTCCAGTCAAAATGGCTGAGAGTGAATGAGTTAAAAGTGACTGATTGGTGCTGTACATTTATTATTATTATAAAAGTCTCGACAAATCACATTTTGTAGCATACTTATAATATTTGTATTTTAAAATAGCCTCTATTAAAGATTCAACTGTTTGTGTGCTGTGTGTAATGCCTGCAGGGAAGTGTGGTGGAGTTTACGAAATTTGATCCTGGCTGCCTGTTGCCGAACAACACTGAGGATTACTGGACTTACCACGGCTCTCTGACAACGCCACCTCTGACAGAGTCTGTCACCTGGATGGTCATGAAGCAGCCTATAGAAGTTAGCCATGATCAGGTATATCTGTTTGCAACATTTTCTCACGCCTATCACTCTGAAGAAATTTTCCTTTTGAGCTGCAAAGGAAAACACTAACACAGATTTACTAACACATTTACGTGTAATAATGTAGAGGACATCAGTGTTTTTAAGCATGCTAAGGTAACACGGCGTACACATATACTGACATGCTGTGTATTCGAGATTACCAACACACCCACCACACATAATACAGTATCTCCACTCCTCCCCAAACCAGCTGTCTGTTGTAGTACCAAGACTGACCTTTGAGAGGCAGCATGGCCCTACAGGGCAACGGGCCTCCAGAAAACTTACTGAAGATGAAAGAGCAGAAGGACTGGCAGTAGCAGAAGAAATAGAAGAAGCTCGGTGAACTGTTAACTTAGGATGTGACTCCATTTAGTTGCAAACCCATCTGACTTGGGAGAAACATGATACACACGCTGAACACAACAAGTTGCTCCTCTGCTTGTGTCCGGTAACAGCGGCAGCTTCTGGTCACTTCCTAGTTGGCTTTTGTTCCATTTCTCGTCACGTTTACGGAACACAACTCATATAAAAGTATCTCACAAAAGTGAGTATCCCCTCACATTTCTTTAGACATCTAATTATATCTTTTTCAGGGGACAACAGCTTTTATAACAGTGTAAATTTATTGTTATCTCAAAATAACTCCAAATACAGCCATGAATATCAACAACAAAAGTGAGTGCACCTCTACCGTGAAACTGCTTTTAAATGTTCGATATTTTGTGTGGCCATCATTATTTTCCAGCACTGGCTTAATGAACTCTCTTGGACATGGAGTTCCTTAACATACTTCCAGTATAGGTAAATCCATCTATTGTTGGGATCTATTATCAGCAAACTTTTCTGTCAGAAGAGCCACTTTAGGCCAAATAAATAACAAAAACCTGCCAGGAGCTGCAACACATTTGAACATTGTAATGAACAAAACGGTGTGTTAGTATTAGTCAAATGTACTGCGATGTACCAAGATGTAGCATATGTACCAAGAGCTAATTAGAGCTGCACTATCACAGAAAAATATGCAGCATCCAATACTTTGAGATTCATTTTCTTCTACCAATCATCTTATGTTTTTGGATTTTTATTTTTATTTTTTATGTGTTTTTTCATAGTTCATTTTCAGACATTTTTAGACTTTTCTGGTTTTCTGACAAATTTCTGACATTTAGCAATTTTATAGACATATGGTAATTTTCTTCCTTTTTTTGGAAACTTTTGTGGCTATTTTTTGGGGACTTTTTTTCTGCCTTTTTTTTTAAAATCAATTTTCTGACTTTTGGGGCAATTGCAAAGAGATCTTATGGTCATTTTCTGCTTTTGTTTTTGGACACGTTATTGTTACTTTTTTAACATTTTCTTTTGCGCCTTTTTTATTCAATTTCTGACATATCGGGCAATTTCTTGGACATTTGATTCAAATTTTCTGATTTTCTTCTTTCATTTTGGGATATTTTATGATCACTTTTTGGACATTTTTAGGTACATTTTAAAACCTTTTCATCTACTTTTCGTCTCCCTTTTTCTGGCAACTTAAAATTTTGGGCTCTGACAATTATTATTTATTTATTTATTTTTATTTTATCTCAAATTAATTTCAAGAATGTTTTATCTTTAAAAAAATAATAATAATAATACAAAAAAATCACAGGAGAGGGAATAGAGCGCCACACATGGCTCCAGAGCCGCAGGTTGCAGACCCCTGTACTGGGCTAGCTTGCTGTGCAAAGCAGTCCTTTTCTCTTGCATGTGTTGGTGAGTGTGTGAGATGAGAACTAGGTCATCATCAAAATCAAGGTCTTGCAGTGCTGAGAAGAAGCTCCATCGCGTACATCTTGTTTTGTCTTCTGTTGTACGGCCCATCACCCAATTGATAACGATGCTGAAGAGCAGTTCTGAGTGCTGACATTGCACATCTTAGACTGCGATATTTACTAATTACCCAGCATTGGAAAGGCATCAAAGGTCATAATGAGGTTCACAATTGGTATCAGTGTCTACTCAAGAGTTGATTACTCGTACTGTATTGGTCAGGAAAAAAAGTGGTATCAAACATTCCTATTTATAAGTAATCAAGCCTGCTCATGTGAACGTTCTTCTTTTTTGTCACCGCCAAGCTGGCCGTCTTCCGGAGCCTTCTGTTCACGTCGGCCGAGGAGGAAGTCCAGAAGAGCATGGTAAATAACTTCCGGGTGCAGCAGCCCCTGCAAGGTCGCACCGTGCGCTCCTCCTTCAGCCCCTTCCTGAAGGAGTCGCCATCGGACCAAGACGACCAGCACACCCACTGATGCCACCAAGTGCACTACTTTGCATCCTGTTACAGTTGGTGTACCGAGACAAGTTTTTAAAGTATCATCAGTGTCTCATTCACAGACAAACATTAGATTTTTTTTTTTTTTTTTTTTTTAACATTTACAAACGGTACTGGAAAGATGAGAGGAAAGTTTTATTTTTAGGGTAGTTTTGTTTGTCATTTACATTTTGGCTACTGGTTTTACAAACAAATAACTAGTTGGTTACAGGTCTCATAAATTATATTTATTTTAAATTGACACTTTATTTATTTTATGATTAAGAAGTCCTATCAATCAGCAGCAAACAATTGAGCTGCTGGTGTAGACCCAACAGCACCGTGTGCTGGCCACAGTCGATTTAATAGCTAACGCCACCATTTTTGCGCCGCAGTGACGTACAGCGCACTGACAAACATTACATCAAGTTTTATACTGAGAATCTTTGTTTTTATACTGTCTTTAACAAGCATCCCACACAACAAAGTAAAGTTAATCAACATTAGTTAGCACTTAATCAGAATGCTCATATAAATTCACACATGCCAGTCATTCATGTGTATATTTTTAAAATCCTAAATAGATATTCTAGTACAGTGCCTTGAATTCTGTTGAGCGGACTTCCACAGGTTTATTGCTGAGAGGGACTCAAATTGCACTTGTATTGTGGTGTAATTGAAAAGAAGGAATCGCTTCAGTGGTCTAAATTTTAGACCACTGAAGCGAAAGAAGACATTTTAGACTCTAAAATGTCTTCTTTCCTTGTTTACAAAGCTTGTTGTTTACATCTACTGCCACATTCATTGCAATCATTTCTCCACCACTCATAGCCCTATATGGAGGACCAAAAATGCCAAACAAATAAATGAATAAAAGTGAAAATAAAAACCTAAAATAGTATTTGAAAATTAAATACAAAAAAATACAACCAAATGGAAATAAAATTATATATACATAAATACTTTAATAAAAGTAAAAATAAAAAGAATTTAAAAAAACACACAATAAGACTCCAAAAATAAATATAAAATACAATGTGGAAATAAATACAAAAATTAATACAGAAATAGATTTAAATATCAATCAATAAGTAAAAAGGCTCTGCTCTCTCGTCTTTATTTCATGTTCCAGATGCTGTCAGCATGAAATGCGTCATGAATTGTAACTCAATTTTGTTGTTTTTATTTCCATTTATATTTATTTTTGTATTTATTTATTTATTTTTAATCTTGTCATTTTTGGTCCTCCATAATGGCCTGCTCAAGCGGTGTTAAAAGGAAGATGCACCCACTTCCTTATGTAATTATTATTTTATTGTTCCTTGGTGTCTTAACACAAATTTGGCAATACTGAAGCAGCCTTCATTTAAGAGGTCATCCTTCTCTCAACCATACCCATAAACTGTGCCTTGAGGGGTCAATCTGACTATGCAACATTTGGCAAAGACAGCTTTTGAGACGGTATGTAGACAAAAACACAGTAAGGCAGATTATAAAAAGGGGACTAGGGATGAAGCGACAGAAGCTTGAGCGTGTAGAAACCTGTTCTTTAGAAGCTTCCTTCATAGAATGATTGTACTTGAAGAGTGGAACTCACTCTAACCATAAATGATGGCTACTATTCATCTTCATTTGAGATGATGAAAGGCTCAGCCCTCACGGTTGTCAATGTAACAACGTTACTGTCCAAGGTGGACCCCCCTCTTGAAGTAGTCTTTTCCTCCCATGAGCAGACACCCACCTTGAGGGGCCCAAGCGGAGTGATTGAAGCAGCTTGTGAACGCTACACACTAAACTAGATGAGCAGGTCATGGGTGAAGGTGCTCCTGTTTGACATTGCCGCACATATTTATGGAATGTAAATATGTGCATCAAAACATTTTGTGTCAATTTTAGTGTTTAGGGTTTTAATGCAACACAACACTGCCTTCATCTCATGTTTCATGGTTGCATTTGACTGCATTTTATCAGCCTTCATGCATCATGGTATATTATGTGGAACTTCATTGATGTCTATCTCAATGTTATTAACACATTCACTGCCAGCCCAGCAAAAATGCATTGCATCATTTGACGTCTTTTTCCGTCAAAGGCAGTGAATGAGTTAATATGAACATACTCAATACAATGTTTCATCCAAATGTCTGTATACTAGCTTCCTTTGTTACAATCAACATTTATTCAATGATGATTTCGATATATTTTTTTGCTCTGCTTTTATGCCTTGTAAGACTTTTTTTTTTTTCCAGCACTGTATTACTGAGTCTGACATTACGATAACATGCATTATTTTTTTTTACAAATCAATTGCTGTCATTATCATGATGCCTTTTATCATCTGCACCTCTTGCAAACTGTGATGTTTTTCAGGATCATAGAATATCCACAGTCATGTATGGCGCACTCTTTCTATATGGACTACATATTATGGCTGCTTATTTGTTCATAGGGCAGTCGACATTCCTGGACAGCAGGGACTCATCAAAGTCTCTCCCCTCCCCTCCCAGCATGCTTTCCTGGGTGGCTCTTATGTACTGCAGCCGTGCAACCAGGAAGCTCTCCCTTGCTTGTAAGGGAATGTACGAAAACAAATTGATTGTCCAAATGACGATGGATGGAAACTGACATTGATTCATGTCATAGCAATATATTGATGTTTAATGTGAGAATAACTTTGTGTCTGTGATTTTTTTTTTTTTTATACTGTTATTACTAGTGTTGTTCCGATACCGATACTGGTATCGGCAGAGGCCCCGATACCACATTAAAACAGTGTATCGGTGAGTACTCACAAGTAACATGCCGATACCATTAATTCCAACACTAATATAGGATTTTGGATGCAGCATCTTGTGTCTTGCTCATGCACGACATTCACTGATATGTGACGTTCACTGCATGCCAATCTAAGATATCCTATTGGCCCTTGAATGCTCTGAACCAATGGAAGGACAGCTTTTTCATGTTGAGGAAAAAAAAAACGTAGGTTTCGGTATGGTATCGGTATCGGCTGATACTGTAAAGCTGGGTATCGGAATCGGTATTGGGGGCCAAAAAACGTATCGGAACAACACTAGTTATTACGATCCAATGCAACAGTTTTAAATATACATTATAGTGACCAATGTCACTCAGACAAAATTTTTGACACCCTACCTAGAGACAGTGCCACAAGTCTTCCTCTATATAAGCATATGGGCAACAATGCCTTAACTATTTCTCACGTTCCTGCAGGTGGACTCTCAGTGTTTGGGTGCCTTTTATTTCAACTCAGCATTCCCAATGCAGGTGTCTAATTAGAATCCTCACAATACTTAGAGTGAGAAATGAAGTATATACAGCTCATCGAACATGTGAGATGTTTTCAGATGTCTGGTTGACTTTATTTGCTGTTTGGCGCCATCAGACACAAAACTGACATAATACAAGTGAAGCATAAACCTGTCTTTTTAATAGCACAAAGAAAAAAAATACCTGCCAATAATTTGAGTCTTGAGCTGTTGATTTATTTTATTTTTTTTCCATAGCTGCATACAAATAAACTGACACAATTAAGTTTGGCTAATGAAATGTACAAAACACAATAAACCATGTAGCTACCTACCAAAAGGCAGCGCTGATTACATTCAATGTAAAGCAGACAAAACATTCTACTTTATATATATATATATATATATATATATATATATATATATATATATATTTTTTTTTTTTTTTTTTTTTAACAAATATATAAACCCATTGTTCTCCAGATGACTCACCAAAGCAAATGCCTGCTAGACAATCAAAGCAGGGACGAATTTGAAAATAAAAAGCTTGGTCAAATGCCTTTCGGAGAAACCCCCACCACATCCCCACGGAAACCTTTGAAGGCCCCTGACACAAGAAAGGGATGTTTAGTGGCCCCCACCCAGATACCTGGAGTCCAAAGAAAGGGTGGGTTGTTTATGGACTTTTTTTACACTGTTACCACAGCTGGGTGTGATAGTGCTCTCCATTGGAATCAAACTAGAAAAGGCGCCCGTTGAAGTTGACCTTGCAGGGTGTTTGTTGTGTTTAGCGGCGGGGGAGAAGGTTTGTCTCGCGGTCTACCGGGACACAGCTTTCAGTCTCCTCTGGGTTTCCCTCCATTGTATGAATATGAGACCTGATTTTAGGTGTATGTGTGTGACTTGATTGCCGTATAGCCATGTGACATCTACAACTATATATTAACTCAATGATTATTATTATTTTACCATTTTAAAAAACATAACCTTGAAAAAAAAAATCAATTTAAAATAGTTGCTACGTGTCTGAATAAAAGGTTGTTGCTAAAGTATAAAGAATTACAGCACACATACTACTTGTACATTAGTGGGCTCATTTTATTATGTCTTTTTGTTGAACAATTTACATGTTAAAGAGATACTTGACTCATTGAGCCATTTTCAGCAGTAAAAAAACAAGATTTTGTCCAGAATGAATGTGATAACTTCATTATTTTTCCATGTACAATTAATACCTTTAAAAAGTAATTTTTCTACTTGTTGACGCCTGATGATGACATCACCTGTGCTGAGGAAGTAGGTAACGGCCAGTCATGGCTCACCTGTTTTCTGGGTTTGGTCAGCAAACTGAGCCATGATTGGTCGTTACCTGATTCCTCAGCACAGCTGATGTCATCTTCAGTTGAGTGCAAGTGGTAAAATTAGATTTAAAAGGTATTAATTGTTGATGAAAAATAATGTTAAAAATAATAATAATAATAATAATAATAATATTTTCTTACTGTTGAAGGTAGCTCAAAGTGTCCCTTTAAGTAGTTGTGTTCGAGGCGAAGTAGTGCACTTGCACGTCTTCCTGTCATTCGTCTGTGTTCTCTTTGAAAAGAACAAGCCTCTATGAGCAAGATGCATAAACAGGAACTTCTCTCTCTGAACAGGAGGCCAACTTCTTGGAGCTTTCTCGTCATCTTCCTACAGCATCTTAACTCATAACTGCTCCTCGGACTGCCTGGATCTTTGTTGAGCTTTGTTAGCTTTGTTTTCCATGCAGGAACTACACCGATTTGCTGAGATGCATTTGTGCCTTCACCTCATATTACTGTCTTAAGCTGAGCTGCATTGCAGTATATTAAGGCTCACTGGGGAGGCTTTCAAACAATTTCACGGAAACATTCATCTTTCATTGCCAAATGATTTAAAAAAAAGACACCAGCAATACTGTTGAGTGTTGATTTAGAATGAATGGACACAAGTGTGGATACCCACTATGGTGTCAGACCATTCAGATTCTCGAGGATAAACGTGGCAGGCACATATGCAAATATGTCCCACACCCACGTCACTTGGTGACTTGGGTTTGGGTGAACATTTCCCATCAGAACAGATGGATGTTTCTCATAATCACAATTGTTAAACGGAAGTGGGCGCATTTTTTTTTTTTTATTCCGGACCCCGAAGGCCATTGGCCACATGAAAAAAGGTCATTGTTGAAATCACATGGGACATTGGGTGATCACATAACCAGTGATTACAGTTGGTGGGAAAGTTTTTGAAAATGAGTACAAGTCTTTTAGTTTTTGCTGTTGGATGGAAAAACTTCATACAGGACTCCTGTAACAGGAGATGCCATTATTGTCCTGTGGTAGAATAACTGAAAGTACATGTCAATGTCAACTAGTCATATGATGTCATGTGACAGACCCACATGAATTATTACATCGACTCTAACTTTTAAGAAAACATTTAAGCTTTTTTTTTCTTTTCTTTTTTTTTTATAAACATGATGTTACAACCTTCTTGCATTTGCATGTTCTCCCCATACTTGCATGGATTTTCTCTGGCTACTCCAGTGTGAATGATTGTATGATGTTTTGTCTCTTTGTCATGATAAAGGTTGCCATTATAGCTTACAAGGTCTTGTGCTGAAGGTTTGTCATGGAATGGAATATCTATATTATCATTTCACAAGTACAGAGCAACAAAATTTCACTTACATGATGAACCCGTCCAAGAAACACGAAAAACGATGACCAACAGAGGGAGACAGGACGTAAAAGCCTGTCACCTTACCATATATAGCACATACAGACGCTTGAATGTTGCCAAGATTGACAGGTTAAATATTTATAATTTATATTACCCAACCACAAAGTAAGATGGCTGTTTATGTGCCAAACACTATAGCTATTAATGTCATGGGAAAAGAATAAACATTGTACCAAAACGTTAGCATATTTTAGCTAATGCAATTTGACCTGATAGTGAGACATTTTTGTCCCCATGTATAGCACACAATGACCTGTGTTGAATCATGTTGTAAAATGTAGAAAATTGTCTGTCTGTCTGTCTGTCTGTCTGTCTGTCTGTCTGTCTGTCTGTCTGTCTGTCTATCTATCTATCTATCTATTTATCTATCTATCTATCTATCTATCTATCTATCTATCTATCTATCTATCTATCTATCTATCTATCTATCTATCTATCTATCTATCTATCTATCTATCTATCTATCTATCTATCTATCTATCTATCTATCTATTTTCTACCAATTAGGTCATAGATTTGAAGCAAGATCTTATAATTGTGAGGGAGATGCACATGCAACTTTGTGCAACTGCAAAAATAGTACACATCGGGAAAAGCCAACTGGATCTACTAAAAACATATAAGGGTTATTTAAATCACTGGCAAGAAGGCTGAGTCAGTGTAAATGAAACTCTCCCTTGAGGGATTCAAATGAATGTATTAAATATAATGAATGAATGGATCATGGTGTATTTCTGTCTCCTGGGTGGAGGCTTCACTTGATATGATTGTCCTACATTCTTCAGGCTTTGGGAAGCCACACAAGACCCCCCATCCGACCAATAAATGGACTACGTCTGTCTTATCCAAGCACAGGAAATGACCCGTCTGTAGCCACAGTACAGTACGTGTGCACGCAGCACCTAATTTGTGTATGAAAATGAACAAGTGCACTGAGTTTGTGTGTCTATTTCAATGAGCAGGGGCCGTCAGTTTAAAACGCAGTGTGGCTATCACTTGCACAGCACGTTTCTGTTGGCGTCGCTGTCTGCAGCTGGTATACAAAGATTGTACGAGCAGCAGCAGCTGCAGCACGCGCTCAGCCTCTGATTACAGTAAGCGGCTCCTGAAAGTTGCCCCAGTGACGTTTCCATGTGACAAAGGTCACTGAAGACAAGTTAGACATCATTCTCTCGCTCAAGTTGTCTGTCGAGTTAGCAGCGCAGTCAATTTTAGCGCTCCTTTCCCTGAGGTCAACCACGTGGCGACTACAAATAGAATCTGAGCTATTTTTGAGTGAATGAAAACATAATTTACAAGATCACACTCGTAAAATTATCTTTACGTGTTCGCTCTTTGTTTGAAGGGAATAACAGCCCTTTTAAAAATTGTTATACAACTGCATACCACTTCAAATATCAGCGCTACTTATAATGAGACCACATACTAAAACAAATGTAGAATAGGGTCCAAAAAGCACGTTGTGCCTTTCACGTGACACGTCAACTTCAATGCAATCACCCTGTTGTGATTCCCAGCCCCACAAAACCAGTCTGGCTGGCTTTGGACAAACTGGTTGGATTTCACGTTACAAGCTGCAAGGGCAAAAACCTTGCACATATGTACACTGTCAGGAATTTCACTCATTATTAGTGCTGCTTAAACAGTCAAAGAAACTTGGCATCTACTTGAAAGAAATATCTACGAGTAATCACCTGCGGTGTTTAACAGGTTTGTTTGGATATCTGCATATTCACAGTTTTGTCAATGCATTCACAGGTTTGAAACTGAAGCCAACAAACCAGATCTGACACGCCATATTTAATGGGGCTTGTGAAAGCTTGTACAGCCATTCATTTTCTATAGTGGTTGAACTTGGAGTCTATCCTAACTGAGAGAGTGAGATGTGTGTCATTTGTTGCCATATCTTGATTATCACCTGTTTACCAGCAGGTGATACGTACAGTCAGACCCACCAATAGTTAAAATTCTCTTTTACCCCTGCAACATGAAACGCTTCGAACATATTTACTTATCAAGACACACATTTTCAATTATTCCTTTGTGCTCGTTCTCGCATAATTTTCCAAATAGGAAATGAAGCATGCTTTCTTCAAGGTGTTTGTGTGACTCCATTGAGGTTTACTGCAAAGCTGACGACACAGGAGACAAAAGAGAATGAAATGTCGTACTGTATATTCAACTCCAAAATGTTCAATTTAACCAGAAGATTTAATCTGCTGTCTTAATGTTAACATATAATTAAAAATCGCAAAGACGGGCTAAAATAAATTAGCAGTTATTGGGAATAAACCTTCAAACAATTACTTCTTTAGACTCAGCCAGCAACATTTACAGAACATATACAATACCTCACTATTCAGGAGGATAGAAAAAAATCCACGAATAATTGATACCCACACATAAAGGATTGTAACTGTGTAGATGAGGGCCCAACAGAGTGGATTTCTTTTTAGGCCAATCTGATTTCAATATTTGGCAGAACAAAACTCTAACTAATAACTGAATTATTAGCATATTTGTATGCAAGTACTTTTTTAGTCTGTTAATTCTTACAATAATAATGATATGAATTAAAGGCAGAGCACATTGCTTTCTTCCCCCTCAATATTTGTGCTTTATTCTTCACAATAAAGACAAAAATCCATAAAAATTGCACTTTTATGCTAGCTAGCAAGGTAACAAGCAGAACAATACAGTACAACGTTGTTCCACTAATACACTAGATGGCAGTAAGTACAAACCTGTGCACATGATTTTTGCAACTTTTGTTTGGCGATGTGCCGGAAACAAAATAATTTGTAACATGTGGCGTGGTTCAAATAAGGTTGGGCATTGCATGAACCAAATGTGAAGTGTAGCTATGCTGTAGTGTCAACTTCCGCCTTTAGGGGGCGAAAAGGGGCAAACTGATTGGGGCACCCTCGAGCCAGACGAGCTCGAACATGGGGCTGGCCTTGGAGGAGGGACGACATGGCAATCCTGACTTGGTCTCAGCACATTGTCAGAGTCTCTGTAGTAGAAAACACGCCACTCTGACTCACTCCGACCCACACTCAGCGGAAGCCTCGTGGTTGAGCCTGGCCGGGATCAGGCACCGGCCCTCGAGTAACAAGCGAGGAAGACTGCCGGTAACGTGTGTCGCTTTGTGCCCCTGCACACTATAAAGGAAGTATAAAAGGGAACTTAAACGAAATATGTCGGGGGTAAAAAAAAGAAACTCGAATTCCTCGCTAAGCAAGGAGGATCCACAAGTCACGGAGAAGATGCTGGAGAGCACTGCCGAGGATGAAAAAGGCGAGGAAACTGTCGCCCTCCAGAGAACCATCACGCTGATGAACGGCGTGGCCATCATCGTGGGCACCATCATCGGCTCGGGCATCTTCGTCACGCCGACCGGCGTGGTGAAGGAATGCGGCTCCGTGGGGTTGTCCCTGGTGGTGTGGGCTGTTTGCGGGATCTTCTCCACTGTGGGAGCGCTGTGTTACGCGGAGTTGGGGACCACCATCACCAAGTCCGGAGGGGACTATGCCTACATCCTCGAGGTGTACGGCTCACTGCCGGCTTTCCTCAAACTGTGGATCGAGCTGCTCATCATCAGGCCGTCGTCCCAGTACATCGTCGCCTACGTTTTCGCCACGTACCTCCTCAAACCCATCTTCCCCGTGTGCCCCGTACCGGAGACCGGGGCTAAGCTAGTGGCCTGCCTTTGCATCCGTGAGTATCCGAGCTCGGCCGTTTGTTGCCTGTATGATGCAACCTCTCGTCAAGTAGGAACTTGCTAGCGTGTCGCTCACATTGCCTTTTTTATCCATCCTGTGGACGATGGGTATTGAGCTGCGTGACCTACACCGAGCAGCTTTTCCTATTTTATCTAAGGGTAGAGTAACAAAACGCGACATAAAAGCGCATGCTGGTGAATAAACCACGCCATACTAGGAAGAAATAGGTCGCAGTTGTCGCACGATTTATTACGTCATTTACAGTAACGTACAGACAAAATTACCGCTTTTCAACATTTTTAAAAAAGAAAAAAAAAGCTTTTCAACATTAAATGTTATATTTCACTTAAACTAATGTCTTGTGCCTGTATTTAGGATATATATTTTTTAATTCCCAATCTTTTAAAAACAATTATTTTTGAATAACCCATGTAATGATGTAACCCTCATGCATTCTGTACACGGCTTATCCCCTTCAGGGTTGCGGAGCGTGTAACAAGCCGATAAACTATTACTGCAGTACTTAGTAATCTTTCTCTTAATCACAGATAAAACATTAGTGTAATCATTACACAAATTCTGGGTTGTAAATTATGGGAAACTACTACTAATATTGCTTAAAATAAATTATTATTAATAATAATAATAATTATTATTATTATTGTTATTATTATTATTATTATTATATTGAAAGACTATAACATTGCAAGAAGTTTCAAACAGAATACTGTATTCACAAACAATCTCATCTGACAAGGATGTTCATATTATTTGTTTTGTATTGAGACAATTTTATGTGTGCTTTTAGCTCTTTTTGTTGTAACGTTTCAGTCCAAATTCCATTATCTTTACAAATACGGGTTGACGTGAATATTAGCAAGTTGTTTCAAGTTTCAAACAAAATACTGTATTCATAAACTATCTGTGTATTTGTGTTCCTTAAATGCGCATTGTTACTTGTTTTGTATCAAGTCAATTCAATGTGAATGTTTAGCCTTTTCGTTTGAAGAGTAAACGGTTAAAAAAATGGATAGATGGATGTTGTACAGTGCGTGTTTGTTTAAACAGCAATGTACTCATAATCATCATCTCAATTCAAATTCTTGTATAAATACTGGCCAGCATATGAACATTAGAAAATAATGCATTAGTTTATGTGGTAAAAACCAGTAAGTAAAGTAGCACCTTAAAGACCCGGTCTGCTGTTTTCACTCAAGAAAAAGCACTTTTTAAATACAGAATTTAAACAAACAAACTACTTCTCAATTTACAGCTATGGGCTTCTCTTAATGTCTGGTGGTGATTTTGTCCTAACCCCCCAACCTGTATTTTGCCATTTTGTGTTTGTTTTGTAAACAGCGGAATGTTTCTTTGGAAAGACATTGTTTACACCCCTCCAGCCAAACGCAGAGAGGGGGGTGGTGTGTCGCAAACTGGGCCGGGCGAATTTGTCGGCTGCGTGAAGTCAATTCCGCGGCAATTTCACACCTCACTCACTCACTCACTCACTCACTCACTCACTCACTCACTCACTCACTCACTCACTCACTCACTCACTCACTCACTCACTCACTCACAGAAGCTTACGTGTGAATGAGTGAGTGAAAAAAAAAAAATCCATGTGACATTAAGAGAAGCCCAGAGGTGTAAATTGAGAAGAAGTTTGTCTGTTTAAATCCTGTACAGTATTTATAAAGTGCCTTTTCCTGAGTGAAAACCGAAGACTGGGCCTTTAGACCTAGACTTAGACTTGACTTTATTGATCCCTTTGGGATGGCTCCCTCTGGGAAATTTACATGTCCAGCAGCAATAAGAACAGATAATAAAATAATTTAATTAATCAATAAATAAGGTTATTACACCGGAGATTGAATTAATAATAATAATAATAATAATAATAATAATATAAAAATAAAATATAATAATAATAATAATAATAATAATATAAAAAAATAAAAATTCAATCAATCAATAATCCTAATCCTGACTGTCCACATGACAGCTAGATGGGGTACTGTTTCTTTCTTACCTGGCTTAGTTTAATTCATTCTTGATGTGGATGCATGTACAGTTGGTGCACACATGCCTGCGATACATCTTCATCTCAAAATCAAATAAGCAGCCTCTTTATACACGTTCTGTATCAGGTGTTTATATGGTTGGATGAGTCTGCTTTATTATGTGTGTGTGCTCTCCACTCTGTAGAGAGTAGACTGTCGTTCTCCTGAACACAGAGCCTCATTGTGCCCAGTCTCATCTTTGTGTTGAGGCTCCGACCTGATTTAGCAACTGTGAAGGGACCTGCCGCTTTGGTTAATCACTTTTAATGGGGCGCAGTGTCTACTGGTAGATGAGGCATGCCAGCACTGTACATGTGTGGGGAGGAGAACAAGTCCAACGGTGGGAAGTGTTCAGCTCCCAAGAATGAGTTTTATGTTCTGTGTTGACAGCAAAGAGCACTTACATAAAGGTGCTTTCTCTCTCACTGGATAACTCTTTTTATCTTTTATGTCTTGGCAGTCTTGTTGACCTTTGTGAACTGCTACAGCGTGAAGGCAGCAACCAGAGTTCAGGATTTCTTCGCTGCAGCCAAGCTGCTGGCTCTTGGCCTGATCATCATCATCGGCTTTGTCAAAATTGGCCAAGGTACCCCAACATTTATATGCCGATACACAAGCTTTCTTTGTTTATTGTTTTGTTTTAACTTTCTGACCATCTCCTTCAAAATGTAAAACTTGGCTTGGGTCACTCTGAACAAGAATCCATCCATCCTTTCACCTTTCATCAATCTGTTTTTTGTTTTTAATGTACTACTGATGATCACTAGGGTCACAGGTCAACTGGAGCCTATCCCAACTGACTTTGGGCATGAGACAACCTGAATTGGTTGACAGCCAATCACAGGTCTGATAATAAAGGCAAATATACAAACAACCATTCACACTCACTGCATTTTAATATTCAAATTAAATGAACAATTAATAATATCATGAGTGTCCATGACAGCCAAATACACCACTCACTAAAAGTTAGGGGTAATTGCATTTGAATGAAATTTGAGGATGAACCTAAAATGCACTAACATTAACAAGTTAACTTAATTTGACTAACATTTTTGAATGCACAACTAACTGAAAATATTAAAAGTTTCAGCTTTTTTTTTTTCAAATGGAATTGGAAAATTCACAACTGGTGTCAAATTCATGACAATTTCCATGAATGTCTTCTTCTTTGGCTGACTTTTCCCGTCCCGTTGTATCTCGGTTGCAACTTCTTGATGACACACACTGTGACTCTGTTGTTGAGTGGGCAGCTCCCTCTGAGATTGTTCTGTTTGAAGCCTTAAATGGTGACGTTAACAACCGTTAAATAGTTGTTAGGTGTCCTCTTGGTCAAAAGGTGAACAGCACAATGAAGAGGAATGTTCAAATACAAATTCTACAAGTACCTCAACCAGGTTCAAGGAAATTGGCCCTTTTATATATACCATAAATTCCAAATTGTCCGGAAATGGTTTCAAACAGCAGGCCGTTCAACATTTCTGCAGGAATATTTCTAGTTATAGTATAAAACTGTTTAGGTCAACCTGGAAGTATGCGGCTCTCAGCCCCATCTTTTATATACAATGCCTCATCCCTGAGGTGAAAACATGTGCAAGTAACCACTATTGTGATTTGTTTGTCTATTCATTTGGTTGTTAAACTCACTTAAGCAGATGTTGTTGTTACACTGATGTACACTGACAAATGTTCAAAAAGGCGTTGTATTCGTAATGCCGATAGTACTCTATCTTCGGTGGCAAAACAAAATGAAAACTTCGTGAAAAGATACATACTATAAGGAGGTGAATCAAGAACCACACCCAATGTATGACTCGCTCCGGCGATTGACCAATCAGAGCCATTAACGGAAAAATAGAGCAAACAGGAGAGTTGTCGGTCACTGCAAAATGTTCACTGCTTTTGTATTATTAAATACTACTACAAAAGTAGCAATAGGCAGCGGCATTGTACAATGGTGCCAGGTTTTTGTAATATAAAGGAATGAGACCAAGGTAAAAAAAAAATTCCACCATTGTTGCATCGTATATGTTGAGTATACATGGATCAGTAATAATATACAAACTCTACATATACTGTATTATATACATGCACACATCATTAAATTCCAAGACCGTAATAGAAAATAGGACAAGTGAATTTGAAAGATTAACAGCTGAATCTACACTACAGACTGGTTCTTTTACTAAAGTCCTATTAATAGGAGGAGTTTCTTTGTGACCATTAGAACTTTTGAATCGGCTCAAATGGCCATAATGTGTGGAGTCGCTCAAGGGTCAGTCCTTGGACCTTTTTTTGTTCCATCTGTATATATTATCTTTGGGTCCAACACTTCAGAACGCCAATGTTGTCCATCATTGTGTAAAGTGTAGATGACACATAGCTATATGTCCTGAAATGACAGAAGTTCAATTAACGTATTGTGTCACTATCTTGAGCCAATTAACTCTTTGACTGCCAAACGTTATCCAAAAAACCCCAACGGTGCCAACAGATTTGGATCATTTTCACTCATTTTTCAAAGCAAACAAAATATTGTGCGGTATGATGACATAAATATTGTGGATACCATATGAAAGATTGGATTCCATTCTTTCATGAGAAAAAAAAAGAGTATGTTTCTACCTTATTCCGATCTTTAGTAATCGCCATTTGAAATTAGGTCATTTGAGTGACATAAGCGAAAATACAAAAATATGAAGAGAAAAACAAGCTTTTTCGTGTAAAGATACATTTTTTTGCACAACAGTGACTTTGACACTAATATTTTTTGTTTTGTGATAAGGCAGCGCTGCACAAGACGCTGCCCATTGAGAGATAAAACAAAACAAAACATAATAAACGTAAATTAACGTTTTTGGCGGCATTCATTAGGATTTTAGAATACGTCATTAAATGTTTTTGGCAGTCAAAGAGTTAACAACTGGATGAACCAAAATTTCCTTCAGATCAACACGAACAAAACAGACGTCATAGTTTTCGGCAATAAAGAAAAGAGGATTTAACAATGTCAATATTCTTCTAGTAATTTTTGTTAGCTACTTTTGTTTTCTCTGCTTTGCCTCTGAATGTTGTTTACTGTTGTTTGTTGATGCTTGTGGGTGCTGTGTCTTTGCTTGTGTGAAGCACATTGTGTTGTTTGTATGAAATATGCTATAGCAATAAAGTTGCCTTGTCTTTTGAAGTATACTGTAGAAAGGAGCTTGGAGTCATTTCTGGCCAAAACGTAAACAGTCGAAAATCCATCCAATGATTATTTTAAAGCATCACAAGTCAGGTGGGACCCAATCGCTCTGGATTATTAGGTCACAAGTCCAGGGGGTGGGCTGTTATACTGTACAGCACTTTGATCATCAAGCGTTTCTCACGCGTAGTATGTAGGTTTAGGGCTCACCCATCGAATAGCAACATGCCCGGGGGGCTGTTGAGTTAGTAACCGACGCTGTGTCTGAGAATGTGTGTGCATGTTGCGGGGATCAGCAGCTCCGTCAGGAATTTGGCTGGGATGCCCTGAAACCAGCAGAAATCAGGGGGTCTACAGGAGAAGCTGTGAACTCAAGTTATTTACGAACACTCCTCAACAATTGTTGAGCAAAGCAGTGATAATTTCGTCGAGGAAAAATGTTCGTCATAATTTTTGTCACAATTTTTTTTTTTTCTGACGAAAATTAAACGAAAACTAAAATAGAAGCCATTCATTGAAACGATAACTGTAACTAAAATTGACTGACAATTTTGTCAATGACTAAAACGAAAATGAAAACAACACAGTGACAAAAATTCACACAATCCAATCAGAAGGAATGAAACGCAGGTTGGAGAAAAGAACCACTCAGAAACTGTTCAATGTTCACTGCACTTTAATTTTCAAACATGTTTACATTCATTGTGCAGCTGTAAGATTAATCTCAAACAATTATGCACTTTTTTTTTTTATTTAGGTGAAAACTAAGTTATATTAATGTCAGTTCAACATGTTTCATTGAAACAATCAATAAAGACTAGGGCTGGGTACCAGATATCAGCACTGATTACCTACTAATAATTGGTCTATCCCTACATATTTATTTATTCATTTATTTATTTAATGAGGGATGCACAACTCTAGTTTAATTATTGTACTTCATCTCCATCCAGTCTAACTCGGATGGCACCATGGATGGTCATCTCAGCACTACATTCTCTATAGTACCTTCTTCGACTACACTTTTTTTTCTTTTTTTGTGACGTATTTTCGTTCTCTTGTTCATCTTCACCAGGTGACACGGATTCACTTCTCCCTGAAAATTCCTTCGAGGGCTCAAAGTACGAGTTTGGCAACATCGGTCTGGCGCTCTACAGTGGCCTGTTTGCTTACGGTGGCTGGTAAGTGTACTATTCTATAATTTGTGATTAATAACACCCTGAATAAACTGTGCGTATACACTCTTGGTGTCAATGAATGATAAATATGGATGATCAACTCAACTTTTATAATTAACTTCACACTTAAAAATGTGTAACCAAGCTCTTTCTCCCTTTCCTTTATGCAGGAACTACTTGAATTTTGTCACTGAGGAGATGATTGAGCCTTACAAGTAAGTCTTTGACTGATTGTCTGGCTGTCATGTCATGTAAGTGTCATGTCTGTAAATGTTCATTGTCATTGTTTGTGTCAATTTCAGAAACCTGCCCCGAGCCATCATCATCTCTCTGCCAATCGTGACAACCGTGTATGTTCTCACCAACCTGGCGTACTTCACCACCCTCTCAACCGATGAAATGCTCAACTCGGAGGCGGTGGCTGTGGTAAGGGCTTTAAGAAGTTGGGTAAATAAAAAAACAAAACAAAAACGTCTGTGGTTACTACTATGCTAACAGAGGTGTTACTATTTGCACAAGAGATAAAACACAGCTAGGTTTTGACTCTTGTATAACTAGTGACATCACCACATTGTAATACTACCATCGACATGCGTGCGAGTGTCGCATGCAACCAGCACTTGGCAGGCCTTATTTAATTTCAATCATATAGCGCTTTCAAACAGACATAGCTGTCACAACATTGCAACGACCCACAGTTCAATTTTCTACAGTATATCGTTTATTATTTTTTGTAGACTGGATGGAATTGATTGTGAATTAATTGTGGCACTGTTAATTAATTCAGTTTGAACCCGTTTGTGGTCTGACAAACAAGATGCTATATTTATTTGAGCTACATGAATATATGGCATCTTCTCCAAGGAGCGTTATTTTGCAGGGCTGGATATCGATTCTAATTCCTCAATCGATTTGATTTGGATTCACAATGAGTTCAATTATATTCGATTTAGATTTTTCCCGATTAGATTTGATTCACTTCAGTTAAATCTGATATCAATTAATTTTGGAACATCAACTCTTCTTAAATGTTAAAGACATGGTAAAAACTCAACAAATGCGAAATTCCCAAGTAAATTTTGCGGAGGGTCAAATGATTTAGTTTAATAATGACAGTAACACGAAAAGTTTGACATCAGCAAGGATGATGAAAATGTTTTCATAATTGTAATTCATATATTGTAAATACAAACTAAAGATTCTGAATTGTCAAAGTGCAATAAGTCAGGTCTTTCATACAGTAAATGTAAGAAATTACTTTAAAACTCATGTGAACAGTAAATTTCAAGAAAACAGTAAGATAAAAAAAAAACTTTAAAATTCCATTTTCTTAAGAATTTATGGGAAGAAAAGAGATATTTAAATAATTGATGCATGGTTTTATGAATCGATATTGGGCTAGAAAAGGAAAATTGATTCGATATTGATTATTCGACTTTTTTAAACCCAGCCCTATTATTTTGCTTCAATATAAAAGTTAAGAATATGTCTTTAAAAATATTAGTTGATGAATTCAATTTCCCCCTTTAATTAAATTAAAACCTAAGTTGTCGAGAAACACTACAGTGTCAGGTGTCGACAGGGTGATGGATCCAAACGCAGGCGAAGCAGGGCAAGAGGGCAGACAAGTCGTCAGGGAGGGTTTTCATTAATAAAACAAAAGCAGGAGGCAAATAAGCAACTGATCAAAACACAAATAAACTCCGGGCAGACAAAGAAGGAAAACTTGGGCAGAGCAATAAGGAAGGACTACGGCAGCAATTCGGGCAGAAAATAACAATGAACCAACAGAGGACAGCGAGGAGACAGGGAACTAAATACACACACTAATTGATGATGATTAGACACAGCTGGGCAAGACACAAGTGGCAGATGAAGCTGATTGGTAGATACATGAGGAAGGGCAGGCAACACAGGTGGACAAAACAATGCTTAGACTAAGGGCTGGTTCACGCGGGAAGATTTTAAAATTGTCGGACGATTTCCAACCTTTGACAGACACCACACGTGAAGAAAAAAAATCACGGAAGTTACAGTTTTGAACCTACCGTGTGTGGTGTGCAGCCACACCGCACAATCACACACCACACACGAGCCGAGTTCTTTCAAGAAGGGGACGGGAAGTCTCGCAAAACCTCTCGAGATTAAACGTGACTTCCAAGTCAACATGAGTCAATCCTTGTTTTCAGCCAAAAAGCGGCATAAAAAGGAAACGTGTTGTTTAAAGGAGTGTAAATGGTCACTGGCGAGACATCGCTTGCCCTCGGCTCGGTGCTGGCAGCGCGCGTTGGCGTCCCACCCGGAGACCACGTTTATTTGTGGAGAATGTGTGTGCGTGTATTAAAAAAACAAAAAACAAATAATGAATTTAAAAAAAATAAAAATAGTGTAATAGCGCGAGCAGACTTTCTGCTGCATCATGACTGTTTTGATTTTGGATTCACCACCGGCTTCCTAAAAAACCCCCCCAAAATAAACTAAACAAAAAAAAAAACACCGGGTTCCTTGCTGCCTCGCTTTCTGATTGGCTGCACGTCACCGTCAACCGGCTGCGCACATGGTTCGTCCTCGGGGGACACCGCACACGGAGCGAAGTCGGGCCAAAAAATCCAACATGTTGGATATGCCCGATTTCAAGTCGGAGGTCCTTTCGAGCGCCGATATCGGGAGGCGCCGTGTGTGGTGACAACACACACTGCAGGATTATCTGTGAAGATTATCGCTTGCGTCTCGGCGCGTCCTTAGATTGTCGGGAGGGGAAATTCGGGGGTAAAATCGGGCCGATTCACGTGTCGTGTGAACCAGGCTTAAGACTAGGGCACAAGGACAACAACTCAAAAACGCAGAACATGTCTGACTTAAGGAAACATGAGGAAAAATGAACAAAACCCAACCCAAACCACGACAAATAGTTTATCTTCTTGACGTCAACATTAAGAAAACACAACCCCCCCCCCCCCCCCCCCACCTTGTGTCCCCGCTCTGTTCCTCCATTATTATCCAGATGATGAAAGTAAATGTAATGCACACATTTTGTTGGGACTCTGAACTAACCGTCTTGACGTCCTGTAGGATTTTGGAAACAGGCACCTGGGCGTGATGGCTTGGCTCATCCCGGTATTTGTGGGGTTGTCCTGCTTCGGCTCTGTCAATGGTTCTCTTTTCACATCATCAAGGTAGCACACTTGCACAAATATCCGTTTTCTTGCAAATGGATGAAATTCAGGTTGATTTAAAATTTGGAATTAACACTGGTGTCATTTCACGTCATAGGTTATTCTTCGTGGGCTCCCGTGAAGGTCACTTGCCGTGTCTGCTGTCAATGATCCACCCAACCTTGTTGACCCCACTTCCTTCTCTAATATTCACTGTGAGCTCATCTGTTTGTTGTTTTTTATGTTAATTGGCTACGTTACAAATACAGACGTAATTTAAATTCAATTTCTAATCAGCGATCTGATAGCCGAATAATATTTAAAGAACATTTTAAACATGGATTGTTGAATTCTTGCAAAAACTCTCACTTCGTATTTCATAATTCTGCTTTTTGTTGTTTCCTTCTGTCCAGTGTATAATGACGCTGCTTTACGCCTTCTCTGATGACATCTTCTCCGTCATCAACTTCTTCAGCTTCTTCAACTGGCTGTGCATCGCGTTGGCCATTGTCGGGATGATGTGGCTCCGTTATAAGAAGCCTGAGCTCGAAAGACCAATTAAGGTGAGACGATTAAATGAACCAATCAGAACACATCGAGGAGCGACATTTGGCCTGATTTATTCAAGGCTTGCGCATACAAAAATGACAAGCAGATGTAAAAAAAAAAAATGTGCGCTTCGTAGCAATATGCATATTTAAAGATGTGGCTCCTCCCAACCAAGAACGTAAAAATTGTCACACTCGAGTAAAAAAAATAATAATCACAATTATTTTGGGAATAAGTCAAATCATGATTATTCAAATGATTTTTTTTTGGTACAAAACAATAAAATTTTACACATTTAAAAATTTTAAGACCAATTAAAAAAAATAAATAGACACACTAGAATTATGTAAGTTCCTTTTGCACCAAACAAATTTTATAAGATTACATATTTATTTGTGTTGAGTGCAGCATGTGAACTGTGTTGTAGGACGATCATTTATTTTTTGGGACAAAACAAGAAATTGTTTAAACGTTAAAAAAAATAAAAAAAATAAAATCTTAAGGCAAATAAAATTCTTTCAAACTATAATTATGCAAGTTCCTTTTGGATTAAACAAAATGTATTAAATTAGTTATTTTAAAATTTAAAATGGTGCAAATGTATAAATTTAAACAACTCAAAAATTAGTATTAATACCATAATCTCTTTTTTTTATGATTATGATTTTTTTTTTTTTTGTAATTGTGGAGTGTAATAATTGAAATTGTAATTGAATTTCCATTCATTGCACAGCCCTACATTAACCTAACTAATACTAGGGATACTTGACTCATTGAGCCATTTTCAGTAGTAAAAAGTTAATATTTTGTCTATAATTAATGCGATAACTTCATTATTTTTCATTTACAATGAACATCTTTAAAAGCAATTTTTTTCCACTTGCTGTCGACTGAAGATGACATCACATGTGATGAGGAAGCCGGCAATGACCAAACCGAGAAAACAGGTGAGCCATGATTGGTCGTTACCTACTTCCCCAGCACAGGTGATGTCATCTTCAGTTGACATCAAGTGGGAAAATTAGCTTTTAAAGGTATCAATTGTACATGAAAAATTAATTCTGGACAAAATACGAACTTTTTACGGCTAAATATGTCTCAATTAGTCAAGTATCCCTTTAATTCAAAATCTATCTTTCGTCATCGATATTTTGTCTTTGTCTCACGGTACCAACAAAGATGCATTCATTCGCCGAGATGAATGAATGAACACTGATCGGAGATGAGAGGGCAGAAGAGAAGCCGACTGCTTGTCAGCTGCCGGTATAGTGACTGGTCCTCTTGCTGCAGGACTCTCCAAACACAAAGAAGACCATTGTGCCATCATGGCCGCACTTTGTTTGCATGCAAGCTTGTGAAAGCTCACGCGCGACGACGAGTTAACCAGACGATTTAGCTAACAACTGAAAGTACGTCATCTGAAGTCATCACTACTTTTTTGTCTTGTCTTAAAAGAACATTCTTGTGTAGCCAGCAAGGAAGATCTACGAGGATGGATGGCACTAAACAAATAGCAACCGAGGGAGGCAATTCTTGCATCCTCAAATGAGACGGAGGCAGAAGCTGTGTATACTGGAGACTGTCGTGTCCTTTTACTTTCACTGTTTTCCTCTCCCTCACTATCTCCTTTATTTTCCTGTCACATTCCTGTTGCTCAACGCTTACATTTATATTGCTTGGTGAACCGCTTAGCGCAATTGATCAAGGGCTCCCCCAGTTCACTTGTGCTTGATACTTTTCCAGATATTCACTACTCAGTAAGGCTGCACAATATATCAAAGAAATATTGATATTGGCCCTTGCAATATGCATATCGCAAAGACATGCTATCCAATAGTTGATTATCGAGATGGAATTACAATTAATTAACTCAGAATACATTGAGTTTGCTTGTTTTGCCGCATGAAAAAATGTAATTCTTTCAGTAGATAATAGAGATGTAACCATAACGGCAATATCGTGATATCGCTATATTAAAGCTGCCACAATATTTTGCCGTCGTTATGTCACAGTATTAAAAGCAGCACATCTTTAAAAAAAAAAAAAAAAGTCAGGTTATTTTCATTTGTGCAGTTCTAGCACCCTCTGGTGGCTAGTTTTTAAGTGCAGTTCAATTTTTACAAGTCATGTTTTGGCCTTTATATGTAAAATCCACGCTAATGGTCAGATGAAGGGGCTCATAATATGCTTGTGAACCGAGTCAATATGCGGAGGAATTAAATTTGTGGGTGCATTAGCAAGTAAGTGTCTTAATATATATTATTTTTATATATTTTGTATATTTATAACATTTTTATAGTATGTTTCATTGCTGTAATGTACAAAAGCACAATATTGTTTTTTGTTTTTTTTAAACAATATTGTGACATTTTTTTTGTCTTGCCAACCTCCCAATAATATCGTATCGGGATATTTGGATATTGTTACATCCCCAGTAGATAATAATAATGTAATTTCAAGTACATGTTAAATATCGCAATAATATTTATATCATTATATTATATGTGTGTGTGTATATATATATTAGGGGTGTTAAAAAAATCGATTCCGCAATATATCGCGATACTACAGCACGCAATTCTCGAATCGATTCAATAGGCAGCTGAATCGATTTTTTAACATCCATTTTTGATGGAAAAATATTCCACAAACTAACTTTCACACCTTAAGCATGGAAGAATGTTATATTAATGGAACATTAAGCCTTAATGCTTTATTTCAATGCCGTTCAAACATGAAAAATTTTACAACCTGTTTGTTAAATGCAGTGGCTCACAGTTATAACACTGAAGTTTGAGATCAATAAATAATACATTTTCATACAAATCTTACAGTGTACATGTACAGTATAAGTTTACTGAATGGTATTTTCTAAATTTGAGTAAAAAAAAAAAAAAAAAAAAAATCTCAACAATCGACTTGTAAATTCATATCGGGATTAATCGGAATCGAATCGTGACCTATGAATCGTGATATGGATCGAATCGTCAGGTACTAGGCAATTCACACCCCTAATATATATATATATATATATATATATATATATATATATATATATATGTATATATATATATATATATATATATATATATATATATATATATATATATATATATATATATATATTCAGCAACTATATTGCCTATCACATGATTTTCCAATATCGTGCAGCCCTACTACTCAGCTCAAAGTACTGCGCTCATGTGATGTTCCTGCGAAGTTTGGCCAAGAGGCTGTTTATATTCTTGACTTGTTTTTTTATAGGTGCCCGCATCTCCACGACTACTGAGGCTGTTTAGTTCTAAATTGTGACATGCTGTTAACCCCCAAATCCGCAGGTGAACATCTTGCTACCGGTGACGTTTGTGCTCGCCTGCCTCTTCCTCATCATCGTATCCTTCTGGAAGACTCCAAAGGAGTGTGGAATTGGTTTTGGCATCATTGCCACTGGTCTACCTGTCTACTTCTTTGGTGTGACGTGGAAGAGCAAACCCAAGTGGCTGTTGAATGGAATCTGTGAGTAGCTAGCTGTCTTCTCTTTGACTTGCTCTCACATTAAAAAGCAGCAGATTTATTTCTTTGGACAATTTTGGCAATACTGCATGTGTGTGTTTTGCAGTCTCAACGACGGCCCTTTGCCAGAAAGCAATGCAGGTGGTGCCTTAGGAGAGCCAAGTATGCTGAGCCCTGACGAGTTCACTCGCTATCTCCTCTCGATGACACAAACACACACACACACACACACACACACTCTTTGCAGGGTGATGCCAATAGGTGATGAAGACATGCAGGAGTCTGAAGTAACTGCAGTGTACAACTTTTGTCCACTGTTGTGTTGACTGCCATTAGACTACGTTCACACTGCAGGCAAATGCGACCCAGATCAGTTTGGTTTTTTTTGCCCAAATGCGACCTCTATATGACTATTTTTATTTATTTATTTATTTATTTTTTTTTATTATTTTTTTTTTATGTCAGTCTGAACGTCTCAAATCCGATTTGTTTTTTTTGTTTTTGTTTTTTTGTTTGTTTGTTTTTTGTAATCCGACATGGGTCGCTTTTATATGTGGTCCTAGATCGGATTCGTATCCGAATTTTTGCAATGCGACTGCAGTCAGAACGGCCAAGGTATCCGACCTTTACTTCATCAAAAGTCGGGAGCATTAGTCGGGGGACGTACGTGAATCGGCAAAGTTGTTTTGAGTAACAGTTGAGACTTTATCTTTTACTTTAATGAAATCCCATTTGAAACATGAAACATACAGTTGACTTTTGTGGTGATATTAGTAATGTAGCAACGCAGGTGGCTCATTTATTACGCACTTCAATGACGTGACGTCATCGTTAGTAGAGGTTGTAGCGAGCAGTGACGGGAGTCGGAGGCGGAGTGTTAAAACGGAGCCAAGTGCTGGCACTTTATTGACATTAGCTTTCCTTGTCCTCAACTACTCATTGCCACTCCCCATCGTCACGAACGTGGGTGTACGTTGTACAGCCCACTAGAATGTCACCGTCAAATGAGGAGCTCGGTAAAAAAAAA
Source organism: Festucalex cinctus (assembly GCF_051991245.1). Taxonomy (NCBI): domain Eukaryota; kingdom Metazoa; phylum Chordata; class Actinopteri; order Syngnathiformes; family Syngnathidae; genus Festucalex; species Festucalex cinctus. The sequence goes on along the minus strand of NC_135413.1, from coordinate 19,920,209 downwards.
AAAAAAAAAAAGATCGAAAAGGCTTGCTTCATTTTCACAAAATATTATTTCCATCTTCCCGCGCATCACTCCTCTGTAGATATGAGATGGTAAAAAAAAAAAAGAGCTCCGACTGCGGATAGTATATAAAAGTTCGTGGCCCAGACACGCAGGACCAGACGTATTTACTTCCGTAAACATAGCGTTGAGTGACGTCCTATCTTCTGCGCATGCGGGCCACTTTGCGGACGCATTACGTCCACACAGCAGACAGACTGAAGTCGCATTTAATATGTAATGTGAACGCTTCCTCATAAAAAGTCGTATTTTACCCCCCCAAAAAATCGCTATTGAGCATTATTAAGACCTGCAATGGGAACGTAGCCTTACCATTGACTAAACTGCACTTATGTTAGGATTGTCTTTATTCTTATGTTTTTTTCTTTCTAGTTCAATTCATGAGCAACTTTTAAGCTCATGTTTTCTGTTCTGTTCTTCATATAAAAAATTAAAAAAAAAGTGTGAGCGTGTAAGGAAAGGAATGGAAATACCTAGGGCGATAGACAAAAGCTCCATATGCTTCATTTACTGTATGTTGTATATGCTTTTATTTTCCTGTCTGGGTGATATTTGACACAATATGAACTCCTAGTTTATCTTATTATGTTTTGTATTTTCTTGGTTTCAAATATACTAGTTTCATTGCTCGAGTCAGCCCCTTTCTCACCTCGTAGGCAAACGACAACATTATGTTTTTACAATGTTCCTTATGATGGTCAGCAATTGTTGCCATACAGACAGTGTTGAAAGATGCAATCTTAAGTAGAACCCTGCAGCTGTAGCAAGAAGGTGATGGGAAAACTAACTTGTTTAGAACTGTAGATATTTTATTTATTTATTTGATAGAAAATTTGTTAATTTTAGTCTACTTTGTTTACAGTGCATCTTATGTAAAGTGTTTTTCAAATAAATGTTGAGGTTTTTTTCCCCTTCTGTATTCATGTGTTCTGTTGTCTTTTTGTGCTGTTTTTGTTGGTTCTTGTCCGTTGATGTTCGTTTATCATATTGTTTTAAATGTGCCTAAATACCACATGACCATGTCACATAACACTTCTTACATTTGACCACTGCATGCAGCACAATAGGGCAGGTTAGCCAGCAGATTAAAACACTTGAGAAGGTTACTGTTAACTCATGTGGGGGGTTGTTGAAGAGCAAAACGTGTTGAACTGTTTCATTATCTCATGGTATTGTGTTGTAATTTTATTTACTGGCCATCTCATAACATTTCCAAAATAAATATGTGGTGGGATTGAAGTCACAATACAGAAGGCAAACAAAAATGGCACCAAATCAGATAACATAACTTGCGTTTTTCCACTTTTCATTGAGAGTATTTTTAATAATATATTAAAATGGTCAGATTTTTTGGAGCACCCGGATGCATATTAAAAACAAAAATATGTTATTTTATCTCCATGATATCATAGAAAATCTGCTTAATAGATTGATGAGTCTTTGTTTCCTCTGGGAAGTGTTCAACAATGGAGCCACGTGATTGTGTATTCGCAGTAAACAGTTGTGGGGGGATTACATCGGGGACGAGTTGGCTCACTGATGTCAAAATGGCACTCAGCTGATGAATGCTCTCAGAAGCAAACAACTTAATCCTCTCGAGAATTCTGAGTATTAAAGCGAAGGCCAAGTGAATATGAACGACTGATGTATGATTGCTTTAACACCCTCCTGCCATAGTCATGACTCATGATGTATTCTGAGAGTTCCCAAAAGCAACTGCACTTTTGCCAAATCAAATTCATCAGTGACTTTTCAAAGGTTGATAATAATGACAACATCTCTATGTTAGATGTGGGGAATTTCTTGACACTCATCTTGCAACTTGAACTTCATTTCGAACTTTGTTTACATGGCTAAAGTTTATGGCAATGCCTCCTTTTTCTCTAACCTGGCAACAGCCAGAAGGATACCTCTCCACAGTAATTTGGTCGGGAAAAGCCGAGCTGATTGGACGATGCGACATTCTACACGTTTGTTTTAACCAATCACGGCCACTGATGAAAATGCGTTTTGTGACCGTTCGTCGTTCTTGTCGAAGCGCCCCTTGCTGTTCAACATTCAACAAGGAAACGGTGAGTAATTCTGCAAGAACAGAATTAATTGTAGCGTCCATTTGTCCATGTTAGGTTTGTTTGTTAGCCCCGGCATCGGCGCTGGCTTCCTGGTTTCATCACAGTTGCATATCCCGCCCCCAAACACAATGTCACTCTGTGATTGGTCGGTGGTTCGGGAACGGCAGTTATCTGCGGGAGCGGTACAAGACATATTCTCCAAAGTTTGTGAACTCACAAATCCCGCCAGAATTCATCTTGCGAGAGCAAGGTTACTTTTTCTTTGGTTTAAACTGACTTTGATGGCAATAGGCTGCCGTTGCACAATGTGCTAGTGGTTGGCATGTCTGCCTCACTATTAGGAGAATGTGGGTTAGAATCTCAACTCAGGCCATCCAGAGGCTCCCATCCATATTTACAAAACAAAAACATCCATGTGAGGTTAATTTAACACGCTAAATTGTCCTTAGGTGTGAATGTGACTGTGAATGCATGTTTGCCCACACTACAGTATATGCGTGTCCTGCTATTGGCTTGCTTTTGCTCACTCTGATGAAGACTGCAGAAAATGAATGGATGGACATAGCAACACAAAATACACCAAATTTGATGATGTTTATTATTCCCATTCACTTTGTTTGTTCACATTGTCTCACAAAGAAAGAGAGGAAACCAGACAGGACACAGTGGGCGTAATACATCAAGCAGTCTGGGATGGTCCATGCAGGACAGACACTGATGTGTATTCACTCCCCAGTAGAAACACAAACACATGAAGTGACATTTACAAGCAAGACACACATACAAGGAAGCTCAAATACATCTGATGTATCAGCAAGTTAAAATGGATTGAGTGTGTGGAATGTGCGTGTTGAGAGTGAGACACACATCCGACCCACAGGTGCAGCACCCCTCCCCAAAACCCTGACCACAAACAGTATAAAGTTTGCCAGCAATTGCATTAAACTGACTTCAACCTGTTCCAATCATTTTTATTTGATTATTTACATGGGAAAACAACACATAAATATTATCTTTACATATATGTTCTATCGTCCACCACTCGTCTAAACACAGCATTCTGGTTAATATTGTGTTGGTGGAATACGCAGCAAAATGTACCCATTTTAATTCATCTCAGAGGCGGCCATTTTGCCACTTTCTGTTTATTAAAAATGACATAACGGTGCCCAGGGGCAAACAAAACTAGCGTCACGTGATCAAACTCAGAAAACATTTGATCTTTGACGATTCGATTTTTGACGATTCGATCTTTGACGATTCGATCACGATTCGATTTTTGCCGATTCGATCTTCGCCGATTCGATTTTTTTTTTTTTTTGAATTTTTTTTTTTTTTTTTGCCGATTCGATCTTTGACGATTCGATCTTTGACGATTCGATCACGATTCGATTTTTGACGATTCGATCTTCGACGATGCGATTTTTTTAGCCGATTCGATGTTGTTGTTGTTTTTTTGCCGATTCGATGTTTTTTTTTTTGGGGGGCGATTTGATTTTTTGGCGATTCGATTTATTTATTTTTTTTTGGGGCGATTCTATTTTTTGGGTGATACGACTTTTTTTGACGATTCGATTTTTTGGGGTGATTTGATTTTTTGGGTGATTCGAGTTTTTTTTGACGATTCGATTTTTTTGGTGATTCGACTTTTTTTGCCGATTCGATCTTTGACGATTCGATTTTTTTTGGGTGATTCGACTTTTTTTGACGATTCGATTTTTTTTGGTGATTAGTTTTTTTTTTTTGACGATTCGATTTTTGACGATTCGATATTCGGCGATTCGATTTTTTTGCCGATTCGCTGTTTTTTTTGACGATTCGATCTTTGATGATTTGATTTTTGACGATGCGATCTTTGACGATTCGATCTTTTTTTGACGATTCGATCTTCGACGATGCGATTCTTTTGCCGATTTGATTTTTTTTGCCGATTCGATTTTTCAAAAAAGCGAATCGTCAAAAATCGAATCGGCAAAAAATCGAATCGGCAAAAAAAACAAAAAAAACAAAACGAATCGTCAAAAAAAATCAAACCGTCAAAAAAAATAAAATAAAAAATTATCGAATCGTCAAATATCGAATCACCGAAAATCGAATCGTGAGCGAATCGTCAAAGATCGAATCGGCAACAATCGAATCGTGATCGAATCGTCAAAGATCGAATCGTCAGAAATCGAATCGTCAAAGATCGAATCGTGATCAAATCGTCAAAGATCGAACCGTGAAAGATCGAATCGTCCATGATCGAATCGTCAAAGATCGAATCGAGATCGAATCGTCTGAGATCGTCAACTAAAAAAATCTAGATAAAGTGGAATTCCCAAATGTGAATTATTATTATTATTATTATTATTATTATTATTATTATTATTATTATTATTAGGGGTGTTAAAAAAAATCGATTCGCCGATATATCGCGATACTACATCGCGCGATTCTCGAATCGATTCAATAAGGGCAGAATCGATTTTTTTTTTTTTTTTTTAGGATTCACACCTTGAGCATGGAAGAATGTTATATGAACGGAACATTAAGCCTTAATATTTTATTTTAATGCTGTTCAAACATGAAACAGATTACAACCTCTATAAGACTGAAATTTCAGATAAATAAATAATACATTTTCATATAAATCTTACACTCTACAAGCTTACTGATTAGTATTTTCTAAATTTGAATGAAAAAAAATCGCAACAATCGACTTATAAATTCGTATCGGGATTAATCGTATCGAATCGAATCGTGACCTGTGAATCGTGATACGAATCGAATCGTCAGGTACTAGGCAATTCACACCCCTAATTATTATTATTATTATTATTAATAATAATAATAATAATATTAGTGCTAGCAGTATTTTTGCATTACTGATTTAAAAAAAATATATATTTTGGTTTGGTTTTGGTTGTCCTGCGACTGTATGAAGTGTTAAACAGTTTTGTCTTTATTGCTAAACGTGAGATTTCTATTGCGGCGAGCAGCCATTTGTCCTGTAAATCACACTGTTAAGAAAAAACCAAAATAAAACAAAGGACAACGATGAGAGTCCAGATGATAATCGATCACGGGGGAGACAGCCTCTGTGATTTGTCTTCAGAAGCCGAGCAGCTGAACATGTGTGAAACTTTGCCAGAGTCGTCGGATCAGAGATGGCCGATCTGAGGCGGTTGATTGATGGCTCACGAAGGCATTGTTTTGGCGCTCCTCCGTGTATTTGCCTGTATCTAGGCTGCGAGAGTGATGGGAGTCTGCAGACGGCTCCAACTTGTCTGATTCGTAGGAAAGGTTCACGCTCTGCTTGTCGGTGCCTTTAAAAAAAAAAAAATATATATATATATTATTGATGCTGGCTTTTATTCTCTTGCAGAACAATAACGCACAGCACTCAAATTGTATCACTCGCGCCAGACGTTAAAGCCCCAGTGTATAGCTCACGACCGCCATCTATCGGTCAAACAAGAGAATGCAATGAAAAACACGCGTAGTAGGTAAATTAAAGAGTTACATTAAAAAAAAAAAAAAAAAAAAAAAAAAAAAACATCGTGAAAAATTATCGAGTGAAGTACAAGTTAAAAGTAGCCAGAAAAGTAAAGACTGAAATAAAGAAAAACATGTCTGGATAATTACGTGGCTGGATGATATTGAGTTAGATTGCAACATATTCCTCCGATACGCTAAGCGGCGCTGTTACATTTAGTCAATTACAGTAGTTGCATCAAGTTCCGGCAGGAACACCATAGAGTAATACGACATAGCAGTTTCAGCTGCGTGCTTACGTGCCTGAAGATAGTGGGGGCAACGTGTCAGTTTGTAGACAACTTGTGAAGTAAATGTTAACTTGGAGTAAAACCATGAAAGTCGATTGAGAAATCGACAAGGTATGCATAATTGTTTTTTGGTAATGTACATGTTCGATGGGAAGTTGGGAACGTGATCCCCTCCAGCGCGGCCGTCTTGTGGGCACGTCGCTTAGCCGGACTGCTACAACTTACTGGCGCATGTGCTGAGTATCTAGCCGGCGCCGTATCTGTAGTTAGTGCTTCCGGAAGCAAAGCCAGCTGGTGACGGTTCGCATTGGATTTTGGTGAACATGTGGGGAGATTGTATGTCGGACAATTTAAGGTACTAATTGATTATAACTGAATACAGTCACCCGCAGCCATGGGGAAAAAATGCAAAAATGAAAAGAAGGTGAAGGGAGCAGAGAAGACTGCTGCCAAAATGGAGAAAAAGGTTTCCAAGAGGTCCAAACGTGAAGAGGTGACAACATAACACAACACTTCTAGTTCTCGAGCTCATTTTGTCATGCTTAAAATTTAACTGAATTAAATGCTGTAGAAAGCCAATTTAAACATTAGCGTATTTGGTGGTGCAAGTCAATTTACTAATTATTCTATAATAATAATAATAATTCTAGGAAGATTTGGAGGCTCTGATCGCTGAATTTCAGAGCATGGATGCCAAGAAGACTCAGGTAGTAGAGACGGCATGTCCTCCTCCATCAGCAAGGTGAGCTTGCAGTGTCAGTGACATAATGCCATGAAATATAACCACATCACACAACCACCACTACTGAAAAATGACGCCATTTCACAAACATTGCAATCCATCAAGCAAATCACAAAATGTACTCTCAAAATGGGACCCTTTTTTTTTTTAACATATATTAATTTGAAAGCCTTTTTAATTTTTTATTTTATTTTTTATTTGCACTGATTTAACTTGTGGGGTCAGTAATGTCGCTTCATGATTTTCACAGATTGAGTGCATCACTTTGTGCTCATCCAGAGAAAGATGAGCTCATCCTGTTTGGTGGTGAATTCTTTAATGGAAAGAAGGTAATATTAAAAAATAAAATACTTTTTTTTTTTTTCTTTCAGTAAAGCTCAATTGATACCATTTATTTGCTTTGTGTTTGTCATGGAATGGACTTTCAATCTAGTAACTTGTTTTTTGTTTTTTGCAGACATACCTGTACAATGATCTGTTTTTCTACAACATTAAAAAGAACAGCTGGGTTAAGTCCGAGATCCCCAACCCTCCTCCCCCACGATGCTCTCACCAGGTACGTCACAGTCACACATACTCTGCTGACTAACCACTCTTACAGTATCTCAACATTGCAAAGGTTCATTGCGACAACTGATATTACTATAATGTTTTCAAAAAGTATATCTAAGTTCGACACAATCCTTCCCCGCTATGTGTACCATTGCCTCCCTCAGGCGGTGGCAGTCTCTCAAGGTGGGGGCCAGCTGTGGGTGTTTGGAGGAGAGTTTGCATCTCCTAATGGGGAACAATTCTACCACTACAAGGACCTTTGGGTGCTGCACCTTGCTACGCATACCTGGGAGAATATCAAGTACGACAGGCTCGGTTAACAGCCTATTGCTCGTTGAGTTTGATTTAGCTTGCCTTCTGTAGGAAGGCTGACCCTAATAGTAAATTGAAGTTGATTAAGACACTTTTTGGGAGTTATCAGCACAGGTTAACCTTTAATGCGTTTGTCTAGAGCACCCGGTGGTCCATCGGGTCGCAGTGGCCACCGGATGGCTCTCAGTAGAAGACAACTGCTGGTGTTTGGAGGTTTCCATGAGAGCACCAGGTGAGCACGATGTTAAGCTAGCTTGACTTAACACACATCAGCTGTCAATTTTCATTCATTTTTGACACAGTTTCTCCAACAAATTTTCCATTCCTCTGTTTTCTTTCTTCAATGACACGTTTTCCACCTCACACAGAGATTTTATCTACTACAACGACATCTGTTTGTTCTCCCTGGACACTTTCTCTTGGTCACGCCTCTCTGTGTCAGGCGTGGGCCCCTCGCCTCGCTCCGCCTGCCAGATGACCTCGACACCTGATGGCTCTGGTGTCATCATCTATGGAGGATACTCCAAACAGGTATGTGTGTGTGTGTGATTATGATTGCAGAGATTATTTTATTTTATTTTTTTGCTCGGTCTTCCACAATTTGAGTTGCAAATCTGCTTCAGATGCGCCGCCACCCAATAGGTCGAAAAAAATGGACCGACTAGACTACTGTAATGCCTTAGCAGCTGGACAAACAAACGCGCAAATACAAATTGAAGGCAGTGAATTAAGACAAATTGAGTTAAGAGCTTGGTCATGTAACAAATTAAACTTGTAAGTTAAGCTACTGCTGTAAATGTAAATGCAATCTCCAAATGCTCTAATAGCTGCAATGTTCACATAGAGACTGAAAAAGGACATTGAGAGGGGAACTATCCACTCTGACATGTTCCTCCTCAAGCAAGAGAGTAAAGATGGCCAAGGTATGACCAACTTATGCACAATGTAGCCATCTTGTTTGACTATGAATCCTATTATTTTCATTGTTATACACGTCTGTGTTTTCCAGAGAAGTGGACATGGTCCAAATTGAGCCCCTCAGGAAACAAGCCGCCCCCCCGCTCTGGCTTCTCCATGGCGGTGGGCCCAGCAGGGCGCGCCGTGTTGTTCGGCGGGGTTTGTGATGAGGAAGAGGAGGAAACGCTGGAAGGTGACTTCTACAACGACCTCTACTTGTACGACACGGTGAAGAACCGCTGGTATCCCGCTCAACTCAAGGTGAGCTGATATCAACAGACCGCTTGAATCCATAGTGAAAAATGACAAATGCAACAAACTCTTTGTTGTGGGGGATACATTCAGAGTTAAAGTAATTGATAGCGTGTGCTTGCTTCAAGATGTTTGTTTATGACTCCCAGTTCAAGTTTACTGTAAAACTGTCACATACAGAAAAAAGATAATTAACCATTGTATAAATAAACATCAAAATATTAAATCAAACCAGGTTTATAATAGTTTTGGAATTTTCATTTTAGTTTTTATTTTGTTTTGAGTTTTTTTTTTTTTTTGCAATTTTGTTAGATTCAGTTGGTTTTCAGAAAGTGTTTGTTAGTTATTAGTTTGACTTGTCTACAAAATGCTTAGTTTTATTTTTAATATTTTTATACAGAAGTGTGGAATTGCCAATATGGAGTAAACATTTTTGACATACTTGTACACTAGATGCTAACAACTTTTTTTTTTCCACCCCATAATGCCACAGGGTGTTTTGACTTCCGCAGCCTCATACCCCGTGGAATTTGGGGTAAAAAAAAAAAAAAAAAGTCAATATGTTGTGGTATTGTTGCCAAGGAAAGTAGCTATTGGCTGTCCTAAAAGTCGCTAGAAGTTGCTAAATGGCATCATCGCCTTATTTGGTTAATTGGCAATTTGCATGTCATTGCAATGGACCCGTAGGAAAGAGGAAAAACATTGCGGGAGAGGCAAAAAGTGGGCAAAAAAGCCCATCCTAAATATGTTTAGAACTATAAATTAACTTTCTCTTGGTTTGTTGTTGTTTTTTGCCTTTGAAATGGGACATCACTTCTCAAAATAACTTCATGACTTAAATGCTTTGTGCTACACACACATTATATAAACCAATCTTGTAATGTATTGCTAAATGCTAGAATATCGTATTTAATCAAGACTGTTATTCATAGACTCAGTCTCCAGAACACTAAGAGACAAAGAGTTGCTAGATTTGTTGCTAGTCGCTTTTGACAAAAAAGAAGTCACCAGGAGGGAGGCTTTGGAAAGTTGCCAGATTTAAGAGAAAGTTGCCAAGTTGGCATCACTGCCCTGTGGAATTATGGGGGGAAAAAATGCCAAATTTTCTTTGCGTTACAGCCAAAATAAATACAGTACATTTAAGATCACCTTAGAAATAAACCCAAAAGGCTCCTTTATTAAATTAATTGCTAAAGATGAAATTAAAGGACATTTTTATTATGTATAGTAGTTTGTTTGTTAATTTTGTCAATGTCAAGTGCTATTTCAGTTAGCTTTCTTTCTTAAACACATTTTCTTTATTTTATTATGTTAATGAAAAGAATTTTTCAATTTTAGTTTATTTTGTTAACTAAAATAACATTGGTCTGTATAATGAAAAAAAAAAAATTAACGAAAAAATAATTGCTTAATAATATACAAAATATTGGCTGCATAAATATAGATGGGGAACATGAACACAATTGACATCTGTTGGTCTGTCTCTCAGGGTAACAAGCCAGACAAGAAGAAACGTCGGCGAGGGAAGAAGGAGGAAGTCGGCGGGGAGGCGGCAGATAAGGAGAAAGAAGACGACGCTCCCACGGGGCCCACTGAGGTCATCAAGGAGATCGTTACAGAAGACGGCACAGTGATGACCATCAAGGAAGTAATCCCCGGAGCTCAGGAGGCGGAGGATGCCATTGATGATGATGAAGAGGAGGAAGAAGAAGAGGATGGTACGATCGAATGCACACCCTCACGGGATTGCAATCTCGCGTCAACTGTCAGCCAATGAGATTCAGCGGATTTGTTTTCTTGTCATTTTCTTCAGAGGTTGTTGCCATTGTTGAGGAAAGAACACAATCGATTTCTTACCAGACGTGAGGTCAGATTAGCTTCCCCTTGTTAGTAGTCTGCTAGGGAAAAACTTTTAAGCATTATGCAATGATATATCTTATTAATAGTGATTTGAATCTAACAAGAACAAGAGAATCAGTTATACACCTTTAAACTAACCTCTATAATTTAGTCCTAACTTAAGTATGCATGCTGACTCCTAAAATATAATGAGAAACTCCATAGAGTGGCTAACGGAAATTAGCATAGATTTGACAGTAGAGTGGTTAGTGAAAATTTGTATGTAAATGACGCTCAATGAAAAAATGAAAACCCCAAAAATTCTTTAAAAAAACAAAACAAAACAAAAGACGGGGCCCCCTGTAATTTAATTTAATTTAATTAATGAATTAATTTATGTATTTATTCATTTTTAATTTATTTTTAATTTATTTTTTATAATAATTACAACATGTGAAACAGTGACAATCTTTTGCACTGTTTTGATGTTTCCTATTCCGATTCAGAATCGGCCCTCGTGGAGCCCTGCCCACGGTCCAGCGCCATGGCAACGGTGCGTCAGGGCAAGCTCTTTCTTTACGGCGGCATGTTTGAGGTGGGCAGTCGCCAGTTCACCTTGAACGACTTCTACTGTCTGGACCTTCACAAGATGGACCAGTGGGAGGTCTTGGTTGAAATGGATCCCAGTGAGTCAGCCAATTAGGAAAAACTCATTTGTCGAGACCACCGTGGAAGTCCCGTAACCAAGCGTCATTATTCGTCTTGAGTTTTCACAGGGTTTTATGATTCACTCTCTTTAGAGACCCAAGAATGGCTGGAAGAGTCTGAGTCAGAGGACGACGATGAGGAAGAGGAGGCGGGAGGAGGAGCAGAGGGAGGCGAAGAAGAGGAAGAGGATTCTGATGAGGAAGGCAAGGGATTATTGGTCCTCTATTTTGTTCTGTTGGTTTTACGTAGCAAAAATCGCAAAGTTCTTCATGGTTAAAATAAATGAAAGCAGTAATAGCACATAGCACATCTCGCTGGACATTGCAGGATTTTCCCTCTTGATGAGCAGACTTCAGTGTAGCATCAAACAAAATGAGATTAATTTGTCTTTGTCCAGAAGTTGAGCACCCAGCAGCGAATGACGGGGAGACGCTGACAGATTACCAGGCCCGCACAGAGCAGTACTGGACAGGACTCGCACGCACCAATATGGGTGCGGATGCCAAGGACAAAAAAGTTGCCAAGGTCGCCCTAGTTATGGCTAAAGTCTTCTATGAAGACCACACGGGGGACGTTTGAGTGACTTCAACCACTCTTTGTAAAATACATGATGTGCATGTTTTATGTTGTATTGAACTTTTAGTGTAAATTGCTCAGAGGTGTGACTGCAATTGTTTCCTTTCAAGCAATTGAATGTTAAACTGCATTATTTGTCAGGAACAGCAGGGGGCGACTAGTGGCTGTGGAAAATATGGACAGTGGTGGGTAGGGGCATCAAGCAAATTTTGGTGACCCTGACAGAACCGGTACTTGCCTCATACTGTATACTCATGATACAATACAATAAAGATTAATTACTATACATACTTAGCAAATTAACATTGGTAAAATATGTGCAGTGCAGTAAAATGGTTTCACCAATTACAGAGGCTAAAACTCAAAAGGCAAAGGTTGTGTTTGTTTAATTGTATTTATCAAATTTGTACTGGCGAGCGTCTGTCAAGGTACCAGCCAGGACCACCATTAATGTGAGACCCTGAGTAAAGTATAGGAACAAGAAACTAGGGCTTTGTATTGATTCTAATTTCCTCAATTGATTTGATTTCAATTCAAAAGAGTTCAGTTTGATTCAACCAATTTGCTTCACTTCAATCTGATATTGATTACGACATGATAAAAACTCCACTACAAATTTTGTTGCGGTAGTAACTGGTTGAATTATTACATCAAGTAATGTGTTCTAATCACTTGTGTTACAAAAACATTGACATTAGCAAGGATGACATGAAAATAATTTCATAATTCTAATTCAATATTTGCTACTAAATTAAAAAGATTCTGAATTGTCTTAAAGTGCAAGTGTAAGTTAGGTCTTTCATAAATGTAATAAAATACTTCAAGTGAACAGTTAAATTTCAAGAAAACAGTAAGATGCAAGAAAAACAGGCCTTTAAGATTCTATTTTCTTAAGAATTTATGGGAAAAAGAGAAAGTAATTGATTCTTGGTTTTATGAATTGATATCAGGCTTTAAAAGGAAAATCAATTTGATCGTGATTATTCAATTATTATTATTTTTTAAACCGAACCCAACAAGAAACGGTAAAGGTTCATGTTCATGTTGTACATTTTGGGGTTTGTCTCCAGTATAATCTATTTTATAATAAAAGGAAATCTCCTGCCAGAAATGTTTCCTTATTGAGGAATGAATTAGTGCAACATATCAAAAAAGGGAGCTGGGATAGGATCAAGCGCTATGCGAACCTGAACAAGCCTGCAGGTAGATTTGTCTTTTGCTGATTAGCGTTTTTGTCAGTTCAGTTAATTGATTAACGTAAATCTCAAAATCTATCACCATTACCGCGTTATGCAAGAATATTCAACCCCATGTGTGTGAGGAAAGATGATCCTTTGGTGAAATATATTTTTACATTTGAATAAATAAAATCTCACCTGACTAGGAGGACCAAGTCCACATTTCTTTACACTGTTCACACATTTCAATATCACATCTCACTTGCTTTTCACCAAGTGAGACTTGCATTCTTTTCACTTCATTGCAAGTAAACATTGTTGCAGTCAGTGAATTCAAGTACAAGTGGGAGACAGGAGCGGCAAGCAGTGGAAAGATGACATGAGAGAGGAGGAGAGGAACAAAGAATGCAGAAGGTGGTGAGGACAAAGTGCGCGACGTGTCAGAGGAGACATCAATCACTGGTTGAGCAGCAGTCTATCCCGCTCTGACCTATTTTATTCTCCATCAGCATGCTGAATGAGGGAAGAGAAAAGGCTGATGAATAATAGAGGAGAGATGGATGAGAATGAGGCTCTCTTCCAATCTCCCTCCGTTATAGCCCCCGTTCTTCCCACTCCTGCGTTCCCCCTTTTTAATTTTAACTCTGGGACAAGAAAAGGTTTTATAAATAACCAAAGAGAATTTTTTTCAGGGTGCACCGCTGACGTAGGAAGACGTATTTATCAGAAATGTACTGGCTGCGTGATTTTGTGTGTGAGAGAGAGATGGAGAAAACTGATTTAGTTATCTTTTTACGCACACTAACTTGAGGTGGTAACCTCTGGGTACGTCTACTTATACGGTATGCGCTAAAAGGCTCATGATAATTATCTCACGATATACAGTACCGCGATTATCAATATTAAGTTTTGGCACCTTAATGATGCATTCGGATGAATGGATGACGGAAAGATGAAGTTTCTTTAGCCAAGTATGACGTATTTATTGCGGAGCACAACAAAGCATGTCTGCATTCAACAGCCTCCAGGCTTAACACGGAAGTAAAAGAAAGATAAAAGAAAAGTGTTCGAGCGCCTCACAGTGGCACAAGCTCAACATTACACATCAACTGAATAAACAATCAACTGAGGACATAATCTCAACAGATATATTGGTCAGGTAATAAATCCACGATAATCTATGATAAAACTACTCAATACGTTTTTTTTCAATGAGAAAATAGTTTATTTTTGTACTATCGCTTAAACTCATTAAAACTGGCGTCTTCTTCACAGTGAGTGTATTTAAAAAAAACAAACAAACATACAAATATCTTCTTAACAGAGAAAACTTTCTGTCAACAAATTTGTGTCCTTCTTAAACACTATTGCCATGCAACATGTCAGTCAGTTACATAGTCAATTGTTTCATGACATTTTTTTTGTGTAAAATTACAAAAGTACATAAATCAAATTACAGTACTTATTAAATCAGTATTAATATTCCTAATTGTGTGCTTCATAAAGTTGAAAGAAAATGTTTTAAAATGTTAAAATTGAAGATATAATACACATTTTTCATATAAACGTATTCAAAACTGAGTCAGTTGCTGGACAGATAAATGTCTTACACAAGTAAATGTAAACTCAAGAGTCTTTTTCACCTGAAGACTTCCATACATTTCCCCGCCACACTTATGAGGCGCTCCCCCTAGCGGCCAGCCAAGTAATTGCTCAATATGTAATGGAAAATTGAGCCGTTATAGTTGCTGTAGATCAGTGTTTCTCAATTCCGGTTTTCAGGCCCCCTAGCTAGCCTGTTTTCCATGTCTCCCAATTCCCATGCAGCTGATTCCAATGACAGCTAATCAGCCAGCTCTGGAGAAGCCTGATAACGATCCTCACCTACGTTGCAATTGGGAGACATGGAAAACAGGCTGGCTAGGGGGGCCTGAGGACCGGAATTGAGAAACACTGCTCTAAGGTGATGTCATGTTTTTATCTGTGCCTTCACATGCATTGCTAATGTTGCTCTTCCTGATCTCATTGTGCCCCCTCCTGTCCCTCTCTCCACCCACACATTCTCTCCTCTTTCCACCAGCGTGTTTAGAGGCTTTAACCTTAATCCCTAACCTCGCTGTGATTTTATTACCGTAATCTGGCCTGGAATGGGTTTAGCACTCCAAGACGTTGGTAGACAGAAGGGCAAGGGCAACGGAAGGAGTGTTGAGAGAGGAAGGGTTGTACTTGGGAAGATAATCCATACTGAAGGACATACATCGTTTGTATTTCTGCATGCTTTAATTTACTCATATCTTGGCAAACATAATTAGTGAAATGCCCATGAGTGAGGCACTTCAAGAATTAAACTTTAATAAAACAAACAGGCAGTCTCCTCTGTGGTGGAGGGGTTTGTGTGTCCCAATGTCCTCAGAACTATGTTGTCTGGGGCTTTATGTCCCTGGCAGGGTCACCCATAGCAAACAGGTAGACAAAGCACAGCACAATAAATGGATGGACGCTTCCCCTTGCCCAGCCGTGGGTCACCACAGAGATCCTGACATTGACGTTACTCGTCCCAAAATGGCTGTTAGCGCAGCCATTTTGGCAGCATAGCAAACGCATATGCCACTTTGAGTAAACGGCAAACGCCACACTTGAACAATGATTGACAGCAGTTGTGGACCAGCTGCCACAACGAGAAGAGGGGGGGAAAAAAAGAAGAAGAAGAAAAAAAAAAAAAAGGATTGAGCATGCTCCAGGCTACCAAAAGAGGAACCAATGCTAGTCAATGTTGCTCTTTGTACATGGTGGCTAAATCAGCAGATGCTAATTGTTACCACACACAAAAAGTGGGGGAAATAATCTGCTTCGTTCATTTGTGCTACTACGGTTTAATATATATTACACAGTTGAATTTAATAACTGACCAACATCATAAACTCAACTCAACTCAAGTTTATTTATATAGCGCTTTCAAACAGCGTGAACTGTCACAAAGCTCTTTACAGAAAGACAAAAAAACAAACAGCATGGCATGTTGGGGTTCACCCCTGTAGACGAGAGGGTAGCCTCCCTCCGCCTTAGGGTGGAGTCCGAGTGGACCATGTTCCGCGCCTCCGTTGTTGAGGCGGCCGATCGGAGCTGTGGCTGTAAGGTGGTCGGTGCCTGTCGTGGCGGCAACCATCGGTAAGGGATGCCGTCAAGTTGAAGAAAGAGTCCTGCCGGGCCTTTGTGGCCTGTGGGACTCTGGAGGCATCTGAGGCAGTTAAGTATCTTTGAGTACATACCTAAAAAAAAGCGCTTTGTACTTTGCACAATGGTTTGTTGTAGTGCTAGAACCATCGTCATTATGAGTCACAATACATGTTTGCGGTATGGTACAGAATAATTGTGTTGAAAAGCTACAAGTGACTTAAGTGAGGATTTGAGTGAGAGTGTGTCTCTTTAAAAGCTGGAGCGTGATTCTGAACAGCAGGAGGAGGGAGCGAGTGGGGTTGGCTGCCTGCATTGGAACAGTCCTCTGTAATGAGCAGATTTTCGAGGAGAGAGAGAGAGAGAGAGAGAGAGAGAGAGAGAGAGAGAGAGAGAGAGAGAGAGAGAGAGAGAGAGAGAGAGAGAGAGAGAGAGAGAGAGAGAGAGAGAGAGAGAGAGAGAGAGAGAATTGTGGGAGCAAGACAAGCAGGTTATGCGTCAGTCGCTTCTCCACGGGGAAACGTGGAGATGAGCAGGAGATGCTGAAGAGCACCGACGAGAGCAAAACAAGATCATATAGATGGATATTATCTCATCAAGCAGGAACGTTGAAGGCAACCCACGCAGAGGATAAACCACTTATGGACGCACTGGATTAAAGACCTGCAGACAGACTGAGACAGAAGCCGCAGGAGCAACACGGGCGGAGATATTCATCTATTCACTTATTTATCTTCATTGTGTGTGCGTGGGTGTGTGTGTGGAAGGGGGGAGACTGCATTGCTGTTTGCTGGCACTCGATGGGCAGACAAAAAAAAAAACAGCAAAGCACAATTAATTTATGTTTGTCCCTGATTTTTCCACCACCGTTCGAAGTAACTGTGAGCTCCCCGGCTCTATGCGTAAACCAAAAGTGAGCTACAGATTGACTTAGTTGTGTGATTTAACGATGCTATCATTATGCTCGATCACCAAGAGCGGAGTTGAAGACCAACATCAACGTCCGAGGAAGGAAGTGCTTTTTTGATCGATCCGACAGCATGTCACATGCCTGTGCAGTTGGGGCCTTGGTCCTGATCGTGGAAGCCTAAGCTTGGATGTTTGATGAGCTGCCTTTGGGGAGACTTCTGTGCTCCACGCGCAACAGAGGAGGAGGAGGAGGAGGAAGAGGACGAGGCGGCATAGTCACATAGGAGGCGGCTGAAAGCAGGAAAGGAGGCGAGCGAGTGTTGTGAAACGCGTAGGCCGGCCCATGGCGGACCGCTGGAGCTTTCTCGCGGTTTTATCGCCTGCTGAGAGTTTATAATGGCAGCGATGGGACCAGCGTCGTCCTCTCTGACGTCTCTCAGGAGCCGGCAAGTTGTGAGTTGGTGCTCCCAAAAAGCCAGCAGGAGGATGGTGTGAACTATCAACCAGGAGATCCCTGACGCCGCCACGTGGAGTCACCGTAATTTTTCTTCCTCGGTTTGTAAAGCTTACCGCAACTGAGCAACTGAGGCCTGTGTTGAACTGAGTGGGAGTTCGCTCCCTCCCACTCACTCCTTCCTCTTCTTCTCCTCCTTATCTGACCTCCACCTGAGACCTCAGCTCCATGGACTGATCCCATTAGCACCAACCTGTCCTCCTTTCTTCCCCCTCTCTTTTCTTTTTCTTTTCTTTTACTTTTTGCCGAGGCTTCGGGTGAATTGCCGAGACCTGTTTCATGCATGTCCACTGGAGGCAGATTCAACTTTGACGATGGGGGGTCATACTGCGGCGGGTGGGAGGAGGGCAAGGCGCACGGCCACGGGATATGCACGGGACCCAAGGGCCAGGGAGAGTACTGTGGGTCGTGGGCCCACGGCTTCGAGCTGCTGGGCGTCTACACTTGGCCCAGCGGGAACACTTACCAGGGCACATGGGCGCAGGGAAAGAGACACGGCGTGGGGGTCGAGAACAAGGGGAGATGGGTCTACAAAGGGGAATGGACGCACGGCTTTAAGGGACGCTACGGCCTTCGGGAGAGCACCGGGATGAGCGGGAAGTACGAGGGAACGTGGAACAACGGGCTGCAAGATGGATATGGCACTGAGACGTACTCTGATGGGGGTAAGCTGGGCAAGACTTTTGTATTGGTTGATAGACTTTTGTATTTGAGCGTGAAGGGAAGAAAATGTGAATGTGCCTGTCAAAGGGGATTCAGTACTGAAAAATGATTGACAGAAAGGATGTACAATGATGGGAGGTTAAATTAAAGGCCTAGATACACCAATCCGACGTCGGGAGTCGGACAGCGTTGGGCCGACTGATCAGTGTATAAATTACTGTCGTAAAGTCTGATCGAGTTGGAATACGTCTGGGGGAGGCGTTTCCAGCAAATTTTGACATGTTGAATCAGCGTCGGGGCATTTGATCACTGTGACCGGCATTGTAAGATATTACCGTTAAATGGTTTGTCGACAAAGGTATGAAAGCTATGGCAAACTATGGCATGACAGGGGGACACGACTGGATATAGCAGTTAGGATTTACTTTTATATAGGATACTATGCAAAAAACGTTGGAGGACATCGTGAGAGAAAAAGTAACCGGTATGCATTGTTTACGTTCTTATATCCCGCCTCCGTAAAGAGGTTTCCGGTTGCCTTTAGAAATACTGACTACCGCCGCCGATGGTATGGAAGAAAATTACTTCTCGCACATGCGCTGAAGGTATGTAATAGTCGGGGTTGGTGCGGTGTGTATATTTACATCATATTTTTTCTACGCCACAGGGGGTAGACGTTGGTTACATTTGGCCGACGTCGGATTGGTGTATCTAAGCCTTAAGAGGTCACACATACATTCAGAAGTTGCTTGAGCTCTCTTGCCTCCTCTGTTAGTAATTTTCTCATTTGTCTTGACACAGAGGCCTTTTACACCTTTTTTAAAGTTAGCGAATCATAATGTTGGAGCTTGATAATGCAAAACGGTGCACCGATCCCAATTTTCTGGACGATCCCCTATCTATCCCTTAGTAGTCATAACAGCAGAAGAGGACTGTGGCTGAACACTGCCATTGTACCTTTGTAAAAATGGTTTGAGCACCATATGACATACACAAACGTGCTATAGACAGTAAGTGCACTCAATTTACCATTTACATAAATTGTTCATAGGTGTGATTGGTAGTGTGAATGGTTGTTTGTCTATGTATTCCCTGCGATTGGCTGGTGACCAGGGTTGGGGAGTCCAGGTCCAGTGAGAACAAACCCTGAAACAGTTTGACTTTAGCCACAGGTGCTTCTACTCAAAAGGTGCTTCTATGAGCTTGTTTACCTGCCAGTTAAGTAGATGCACTGGTGGCTAAAACCAATCTGTGGCAGGGTTTTTACTATCTGGACCTGGATTTCCCAACCCTTCTGGCGACCAGTAGAGGGTGTATCTTTTCTACTCCCCAAAGACAGCTGGGATTAGCTCCAGCATCCCAGTGAACCCAGTGAGAAAAAGCAATATGGATAATGGCTTGACCTCAGAGATGGCATTCACAGTTTCGGTTAAAAATAATCAATAATAAATACAACATTACACATGTTCGGTTGCTCAAGGCCTGGCATGTATACATGTAACTTCGCAAGTCGGCGATAAGATAAAGATACTGTAAGTCTTAATATAAAAACATTGTTCAAAAACCTAAGCCCATCCACGGAGGCCACTACAGTTTATCAAGAATTACAAAAACCAAAGTCATACAACGTCATCGCACGGCGCAGTCGCTACCTCTTCTTCTTTTAAATTACTGGTGGGGATCACATCTCTATGGTGTATACTGCCACCTACAGCGGTGGAGTCCCCTCTGAGTATTCGCAAAGGAAGAACAGATGGAAACAGGCATAAGTTGAATGTCCGTTTTGTGCATTTTCAGTAAATTCGCTTAAAAAATTTGAAACAATTGGATGGAAACCTGACTATTGTCATCAAATCCCTTTGCATTAAATGGGCTCACTGTCAGTGACTGTTGTACATTTTTGCACACACTCAAATTGTGGATACAAAGACTTGCACACAAACTTGGTGGTGTGTTTGCAACCAAAGCAAAAGCGCTGACAGTAAAATGCATGCAGTCTAGTTACATAAGTCTACTATGAGTAGCAGGCTGTTCCAGGACAATACTGCTCTGGACCGCACACAAACACATGCACGCATACACACTCCATTGCAGGCGCTGCGATGATATCAACGAATGAGATTAGTTTGAAGGGTTTCATCAGGACAGAGATGGCTTGACATCCAGTCAGACAGATGCGTTAGAGGAGACAATGTAAAGGATAGCTGGATGGACAGCTGTACAGTTGCATGAATCACTTCGATGAACACATGACATAAAGATGCTTGTCCGGATGATTATTGTCATAGGAAGTACTTTTCATTCAGGAGGAGTGATGTTGTGAATAACATCAGGAGAGACCAAAGTCATGCAAAGGGTGAGGATGAATTTCAACATTTAGGGCTCTATGACTGTTGTTTGTTTGGGAACTTGGCTGGCTGCTCTGCCAAAATTGCATTAGACAAGCGTTCTACAGTGTGCCAAAAGTTAGATGTGGTCTGCTGGAAATTTAGACTGACTATCAGCCACCAAATTGTCGGCATTTCCACATGCGGCATCTATGCAAATACAGCCCCCGGTTGAACTTGCCTCTGTGTAGATTTATGACATGCCTTGTGCCAGACAAAAGTCAGTCAGGAAAATAGAGTCCATACAGCAAATGCGGTGGGCTTAATTGGGAGTTGTGATCTGAAATGGATTTAAGATTATTTATTTATTTATTTATTTATTTACGCAAAAATAATGTTTAATTAGTGTCACCATTACAATTGTGCAACAGTAATTCAGACTTTTGCAACTCATGGCAGGACATGACATTAACTTCGGCAGGCACAAACATTTGAATCAGAAAATTGGCTTTGATTTTTAATATGTGAGGTTATCAAAACAAACGGAATTATACTTTAAAATATATTGAGAGATGTGCACATTGGTTATGTTTATTCGTCCCCAGCATTTATAAGGTATTTCCCGTTTATGATGTAAAATATTCATTATCAAACATCATCTTTTTCAGCATACCTTGTAAACAAATGCATAGGATATTTACTGCAGTTTTTATTTTAAACACAATTGTGGAAATGTGGATAAAATCCATTCCACTTGTAACTGTATGTCTCACATTGCAGGTGCAAGTTTCCCTTTTCTTTTCAAGTCTGCTAAGATATCATTCTGATATATTATATACCGATGTAGTATCCCATTGACTGCACATAGATCCAGCAATCTTTCTTTGTCATGTATCAGCTGGCAGTTCCACTCTCCCCTCCACTACATCTGATATGAAGCAGCTCTCCTCTGCTCTTGTTGCTGTTCGGCTTTTTACTCCTCTCCTACGTTTGTTCTCCTCCCACCTTTCTCTTTTCCTCGCGCATCCCACTGCATTTCCAACCAGCTACTCTACACAGTACAGTGGGTTTCCATAACAACGCACACCGATATGCAGCAGGTCAGCGTGTCACGAGAGACTCGGTACCTTGCTGCCATTGGCCACTCGGAGGAGCCGTACAAGGCTCTGATTGGCTGGCTTGGCCTTCCGGGCTAATGGTGTTTACTGAGATGAGGAGCTAAGCTGACTGATTACAGAGCACATTCACACATAGACACACGCATGCACACAATGAGGAAAAGAGCAATAGAGGCAGATTATTTGTCACTGTGTTACGCAGCCGAGATTACAGTATCGTCAGTTGTTGTGTCTGACTGCTTAATACAGCGACACAGCCACAGCAAATGGCCATTCTCTTCTATTATGGAAGCTAAAAAAAAAAGTGAGTATCAGCATATCAGTATTTAAGTCAGACCCTTGTCTTTTGTTCACGACTTTGGAGGTCATCACTTACACAAAGCCCATTAAAATGCATTCATCCTCAAAGAACATGTTGTACCAGCATGCCGCTGAATAGTTTCAGGTTCGGACTATCTGACTTGTTAGATCACTTAACGGGCGCTGACTGAAATATGCGTGCAAACAAGTACACACAATGAAGGTAAAAGTGTTATGGTACTCTACTTAAGAGCTATCCTGCAGAGCATGGAACAGCTTTTGTGAACGGCTGCCAAACATTCAGGGCAGAAAACGTGACAAGAAGACTTGCTCGCTGGCAAAAAGGGAGAACATTTATAAATGATGCAGGCAGTCGAATATTTGGAAAAGCTGTTTTTTTATGTGAAAGGGAATGCAGTCAACACATTTGTTAGCCTTCACAAAACTTTTGGGGTGAACAAAACACAAAATTTATTGCTTTTTTTAACAGATGAGACCATAGAGTTAAAAAAAAAAAGTTTTTTTTAGTGTGTTTACATAACACTGCACATATAAATGAGGTCTTTTTTTTGACAATTGTCTCTTTTTCCATAATGTTGAAGAACAATGTTTTAGTACTGTTTCTCGATAGAAACCTAATATGTGATGCTGTAAATGACACAAAAAGGGCGCAAGCAAAATCCCTTAAATGGATGACGGCACCACACAGTGATTTACAGAGGTTTAGCTCTGAACCGACTTTCAGTGTTCAATGACTTGACCGTCGTGTTACTTGTCTATCTGCAAGCCCATCTTGAAAACCTTTTTTTTTAATTTTATTTTATTATTTATTTATTTTTACAATAGTTTGATGAGTTCTTCTTCACTTTCTACTCTCCCTTATTGAGGTCATGGATCCGATCCTTTTTATAACAATATCAAACTTATTACTTGGATTAAGTACTTTTATTCTTTTGGTATTGCACGTACATCTACATGGATCACACACACCACATAAGATGTCGCCATATGAGTGCGGTGCAGCATCTCTCCATAATTCCAGAATAGCATGAAGCCCAAAAAGGTCTTTCATCCCTGCTGATTCTGCACCAAAAGAAGAAACATATACTGTATCAGCATAATAATAACACGCACATGCCTCTCTTATGTAAGGGGAGTTAGGATGTTTGAAATGCGGATTAGTGAAGCTGTCTGTCATACAAAAATTCCAAAAACCTCTTTTGGATCTGTGCCCAGGATCAGTGCTGATGAAGTAATAATTGGACGTACCATTGAGGGAGGTTGCCCAGAAAGCACTTTGTGTAGGCTCCTTTCTGGATTATCAGAAAAGGGTGGCAGATTAACATGCTTGTCATATCAGCAAGTTGTTTTGATCAGTGACTATGCATGCAAACCTGACAAATAATAGATTTGGGTAATTATAATGTTTCAACAGTAAAAAAAACAAACTGCAAAACAATTTGCTTGAAGACAGTATATCCATATTCCTATTTCTATTGTCATCTCACACTACATGCATCATATTTGTATTCACATATAGTATTTCTGCTCATATTACTGTAACTGCAAACAATATTTCCAGTTTCTAAATGGTTGTCTCAATGCATTTTTGGGGGTTGCGGGTATAGCTTGATTGCTATGTGGTACCTGCACACTGTAACGGCAGAAATGGGCCACAGTTTTATTACTATTATGAAGTAATTCACAATTGCAGCAAATAGCCACAGATGAAATGACAGCTCTCTGTACTCTTACAGTAGGGGAGGGCTGGCTCGCTGCGCGAAAGTATGTCAAGCTCAAGTGCGTATTGGGGATTTTTTTCCCAGCTTTGCTCACAAAATCTTTACAATGGAGATGGCGAAAAAGTGGTTCAGCAAAATGAATTGAATTGAAAACAGAATGTGTGTGGTAGCATTGTTGTATCGCACGTTATGCTAGCTAGCTACACTAACTTGAGTCTCCTTATTTTCACCTCTGTCATTGCAACACTGCTGTAGACATTATATTTAACATACAAATAGGGTGGTCCCTCACCTGGAATTATGTAAATCTGTGCGATCATTTCAATGGTGAATTGGTGCTATAGAAATGAACTTGAAGTAAATATTCATTAGTCATTCACTTGGCAAAAAATCAAAACAAAACTGCCTCTTCTGTGCTTAATTTAAAAGCAATGTGAATGGCCGGTAAGTAAGTCGGCTATGCTCCCACCCACAACCGCACAAATGCCTATTTTCTAACTGCGCGCGACTGCGAAAATACCAAAACAAAGAAAATTCCACTCATGTGCACAGTTAGTTAGCGATTTGCACTAGACTTGCGCTGGGCATGATAATAGTTGCTGTAGTGTTACCTATTATTAAAACTGAAAAGAATATCAAGAGTTTTGGCTCAAACCACCCATCGTCATTATCCACTCATTATTTCTGCTTCTAAATCTGTTTAAGCAGCGACCACATGCAACTGCAATACAGACTGCAGTAAATAAAACGGAGGACAGTTCCGCAGGCATATTTAGTTCTTAGTACCTTAGTAGGCTGTTTTCAGATCCTGGACCGACAATTACCAGGACCTCATTAACATGTCTAGATGCTAATATTTTATTGTGGGAATCAGTCGACTGGGGCTATTTTTTCTTTTTAATTTTAATTATTATTTTTTTTAACCATTTTACATTCAAATGTGAACAACTTCAGGACACACTGCTTCAGGCTCATCTGCCTCCTGTTATGGTATTCTGTTTTGCCGTCCGTCATGTTTTCCCTCTGTTAAAATTAAGCAGTTAATGTTTGATGATGAAGATGATTTTTGTAAGAGATAAATATAAATAAAAAAATATAAATATAATGTAAATTTGACTTTTAATGGCTTTTGTACAAATAGTCGAGTCTCTGGAGATCCTGCATCAAGCAAATCTTTTGTTCTTTGTCCAGTTCTGAAAATGGGTCTGTGAGAAAGTCAAATTCATATAAATGTAAAAGTACTCTTGCCCGTAAGTTGAAATAAAGGCACAATATTTCCCCTTAATTTATAAAACAAGCGTAAAATCAGCGTAAAATTTCATGCGGAAAAAACATTTCGAATTGATACTGCATACCATTATACATTTGCTCAGAACGTGCAGGCGAGTGACTGTAGGGGTGTCAAATCTTTTCATAGGCATACAAAAAACAAAAAACAAAAAAAACTGGGTAACAAAAAGCACAGAAAAAGACTACCTGAAAACGACAGCACAAGACAAAAACTATTACAGTAATGAAAAGAAGCAGCAAGGAACATTCACCATTAAGACTGGGAACTGATAAGTTATCAATTACTCCAAGGTGTGCACCACAAAGACTGGGCGTTGATTCACGCGAAAAAGTATGGACACCCTTGTCTTACACAGCCAAACCTCCCTACATAGCAACTGATATGATGAAAAACGCATATATCTTTCATAGTCCAACTAGATTTCAAAATATATTTTTGTCTGTGTCCTCGCTTTCATGCATGTGTTCTCCATCCATTGTCTGCAGAGGTACACCTAAAGCAATTAATGCTATGTATCTTGTGGATTTTAGAGACCTGTGAATGGGTTCATGTATATGTTAAGACGGCAATTAGAAATTCAGCCAGGGGGACTGTGCCTAATGCAAATCGTGGAGCTTCTGTGTTTTTTCCGCAGCTTTGATCTCCCCACATTTACGCTCTTCTGCGTGTCTGACTCGTGCTACAGTAGCCACGATCTGAATTATAGGCCCATATCATTCAAGAGTGCTTCCTGTTGGCCTCCAGGCAGAATCCGCAAAATCGTTTTGGCATGTGAGTTGCGACTACTCTGCACAGGAAGCTTTACGTACCCAATGCTTGTTACACACAGAGTCAATGGCTAGACACGACTATAAGTTCATCAGTTGTTGCTCATTGTCAGAGGACATATTCTTATGCATCTATTAGACAATGAAGAAATACTCTGACTGAAACTTCCATTCGCGAATTTGCATGTATCACTTCACTGTATCATTAAATTGGATTGGATCTTGTAAAGGACAGCACCAGCAAACACGTGCTGCGCAGACTCTATTTTTCAGCACCATGGAAAGCGACATGCAGCCTCATGCCTCTTTAGGTTGGTTACTTTAGGATTTTCCAAAAGTTTAACAGTTTTTCTCCGGTTCATTAGTACATTTTTCAGATCAGAATTACATTTCTCAAAACTCCTTGCTCAATTTTCACATCATTGCATCACTTGACTTGACTTGAACACTCCCAAAGAGCAGTAAACTGTTTCAAAATGGAGGAGGACGCAAAACAACAGAGAAAAACTAATGACTCGGCAGCAACCTAAAGAGTTTAATCATGCTTGTAAACAAGTCTTCCAAAATAACACTAAATCAATCGGTCAGCTCCTCTCCAATTGGAGGCACTTGAGTGACATCACGCTACTCTCAAAGAGAAGGTTTGCCAATTTGCGGCCATTTTGCCACTTCCTGTTGACTGAAAATGACACCACAGTGTGGTGTTTTATGCATTGTGTGTTTTATGCAATTATAAGTGCCGTAAGTGCAAATTACTTATTACACTCTGACTTAATACTCATTTGACTGGTAAATAAAACACACACAGATGCTAGTTAGATCTGAAATTAACTTGTCCATCATCACCTCAGCATTCAATCTCAAATAATTATAAACGAGCAGCTGAAACTGAAGGTGGACCACCCCTTGTTTTTTTTGTTTTTTAAATGTGTGTGTGGCATTCTTGTTATGCATCCGCATGCATTTATCTAAAGCCAGCCCCAGAATCGTTCGCCTTGACTGACCGAGCTTTGCGGTGGATGTTTAATAAAATGGTAATCCTGTCACACTGTTCCATGGGTGTTTGCATGTACTTTGATCTGTCTGTCATATGGTAATGCAGCTGTGTGCTGACATGATTACAAAGCCCTGAGCAGACATGTTGGCCAGATGTCTTTGACACGGGCACTTTTCTGTGCGTGTATAGATGAGAAGATGCTGCACATTCAAACCATAATGTAGTCTAACACAATTTATCACGGGGGACATTCCAAACCAGACTACACAATAGTGAGACCATATAAACAAAGGTATCTTTTCGTATACTTTTTATCCATTCTACATGCTTTAAACTAGGGATAGACCGATTATCGGCGCCGATATTCAGCATTTTGAGAAATATCGGCATCGGCCATTTTGAAGAATCATATGGCCGATAATAGATCCATTTTTTTTTTTTTTAAGTGTTAACTTCAGGGAACTAATTTAAATGTAAATAAAAAAAAAAAAGTTTTTATTTTAATTTTTGTCGACCCTGGGAACTCTCTGCACCTTCTGTTTTTGATTTAAATTAAAACTAAGATAAGTACAAATGTAATACTTTGGATATTTTGAAATTTTAGAAGACTTTTATTTTGTCTAGAAAATAATTGTTTGTTTTTATTTAACTTTTGAAAACATGCTACTGCGCCTGGGAGTTCCCAGAACTTGTTTATTGACTAAGATTTTGAAAAAAAAAAAAAAAAAAAAAAAAACAACTTAAAAATATTTTACTAACCCTAAAAGTTGCTCAATAAATATATGCTTTAAAAAAAAATAAAATAAAAAAAAAAAAAAAAAAAGATGAGTTGGAGTTTGTATTTTTTCCAAATTTTGATGTCCCTTTTTAGTGAAAATGAATATCGGCTCCAAATATCGGTTATCGGCATCCTTCACTACTAATAATTAGCATCAGTATCGGGCCCGAAAAAACCTTATCGGTCTATCTCTACTTTAAACACATTTAAATTTACCAAACAATCTCTGAAAAATCTGTGACTTAGTGGGGACGTGGAGGATGAACCGTAATATAGCACAATTTCACTCTAAGTGAATTACTGTGTGACAACAACACAACTGGTGTCTGGCTTATTAAAAATGGCTTCATTCAGCACTTCCCACTTCAGTGACACTTGGGAAATGGTTGTGTGTGTTTACGACAGAGAGAGGGAGCATAGCCGCACTCCTTATATGGTCATGTAGTTTGGTTTAGTACGTTCGCAACAGAATGATTCACAGACCTGTTACATCACAGCTACGGCAGACGGGATGGATCTCTCTATTAGAACACACTTCCGTTTGAGAGAGCGAGAAAGAGAGTGTGTGTGTGTGTGGTTGAGGGAGAGGCGGAATGATGGAAGCACGCACACGCACGCACTCACAGATGCCCGCCCTACTTTTCAGCAACATTGAGATATAAGTCCTATCGTGCAGCAGTGAACGTGTATTACGCAATATCAGTTGGTATGAAAGACCGGGAAGGCATCGACTGACAGGAGCAGAGCACCTCTTAGCTTATTATTTGGAGAGAATATAAAGTGCGGTGTAGAGGGCAGAGGCGACTTCCTCATTTAGGCAGTGGCACCTGGATCCCACCAGAAGAACTTTTTTTTTTTTTTGGCTTTGTTTACAATATTTATTTTATGTTTAATACAGAGTTGGACTTTAATTCCAACTATATGTCTAAAAATAAATAAATAAATAAATTAAAAAAACAAACTTATTTCACCTTCACCTTCCTAACATAATATGTACAAATGAGTTTCTGATGATCTCAATGACATTTCGATGTTGTGAATAGCGCCATATTTTCTGTTCATCATTTAACGGGTTCATATTTACGGCACAGAAGTGTTTTCATACAAATATTTACTATAATTATGAGATTCTGAGGATGCAAACGGGATGAACTATTTGCGCAGCAGTGTAAAAATATGTTGCTCATTTACAGGCAGCTGTACTTCCTGTTTCTTCATACAAACAAATGACTGTCTTCTGTCTGTACTACTCTGCTAGTATAGGTTAGGGATAGACTACATCGTGTTCCTATTTAAGTCAGCGGACACTGAGGGAAGTTGCTGAATGCTACTGAATAATTCAGTCTTGTCACACAGTGTTCTGCAGTTTTCAGGACTGTCTGCAGCTAGTTTGGCTGTGATTCGAAATGTCAAATCGCATGTCAGCACTGCTCTTTACAGCCAATCAAAATACCACAATGGCACATGATCTTTTCACATAAAAAAATGACTTGGTTGGTGACTCTCTAAAGTTAACAACTAAACTACCAGCCATTTTGAATCTACCTCCCTCACACTATCTAGCTGTACCTTGTTCTGGTTGCACTCTAGACTGTAGTGTGAAATATGGACATTCATGCAGCCATTGGGTGTGTTAATAGTAAGCACCACGTTCTTCATTTTCATGTTGGGCTAAGTTTACTTTACAATGTTTCGGAATTTGGCATAATGTGAGTTCTGGCGGACAGAGGGTGTTTTCTTTTACACATTAGTGGCACAGCTGACAGTTTGTTGACTGAAAGTAGTATAGACTTTAGACCAGGTGAAAAGAGGTCTAAGTTGTGGCGCAGGTGGTGTAGCGTGATTTCTGTGCTTCACTGATATTTGCGGTGGATATTATCGTATTTCATTCATAAATATGATAACAGCATGCATGGAACCATCTGAATCATTGTATATATCAGTTCATTGAATGCATTGTCATCTTTATTACATGCATTAAAACACCCCTCTGGGCATAAGAGTGTGGACCTAGGGGGCGGGGCCATGTCACACAGACATTTACCCATGGATGTCTGATTGTCGTTCCTGATAAACAAACATATTTTGTGCGCCTCGACCTGCCGCAGGACTAGACAAAATCCGTTTCTTCTTCCACCACAAAGAACTGGCAAGAACTATTTACTAATTTTAAAGGGAGTGAGAGGAGCTGCGTCGATTAGCAGTGGAAAAAGTTGGCTGTATTAACACCCAGAATGGCGTAAAATGCTCTTAAGAAAAAAAAAAATAATCCAGCATCTGCTTGTTTTCATTTGTCTGTGAACTAGGGGTGAGTGGTATGGCCAAAAAATAAAATCATTCAGGACGATTATGATTTTAACCGACTTTAATCTAATAAACCCAATAAACATTTATTTAAAGGTTTCATTTATTCAAAAATAATGTCTGTGCAAAAATGTTCAGACAACAATGATGTATACTGATTCTAAATCTTTTTTTTTTTTTTAAACAACTAGCATTTATAGTGTGTGCTAAAATGCCACAATTAAGCAGTTGGTAGCTATTATAAACATGTCTTGTAAATCACCCATTCAAGCATTCTACCACTTGTGCAAAATTACAACTCACAATAACATTTGGAAAATAAGAACAACTTTTAATAATCTAGAAGACAGAACTTAATTTCACGATTTAGCAAATTTTCAATGATTTGATTTTTTAAATAACGTTTAATCAAATTAATTCGATTTATTGCCCAGCCCTAACGTCAACATAACAAAACAAGGTCTACCCCGCCTCCACGCAGATTTAGACCGCATCTCACGCTAAATCGAGCCCAATTCAATGATTTGATTGTTCTGTTCTTTGGTGATGAGCCTGCACAACAAATAACTGAAAGTACAACCTGAGGCTACCTGATATAAAAGGAAAGGACTAAAGGAATAGAACTTTTTTTTTCTACTTTCAATCATGTCCTGAATTGGGTCAAAAAGAAGGCTAGAAGTCCAAGAAGGAATTCAATTTAAAATGTTTGTTTTTTTCCCCCTTCTTTCTCCAGGCACATTTCAGGGTCAGTGGGTTGGTGGGATGCGGCACGGCTATGGAGTTCGCCAAAGTGTCCCTTACGGCATGGCGGCCGTCATCCGCTCCCCTCTCCGTACCTCCATCAACTCCCTTCGCTCCAGCTCGGAACACAGCAACGGTACAGCTCTTCTTGACCGGAGCGGCGCGGTAGTTCCTGTTCCGCCCCCTCTTCCCGGTACCTTGTCCACCAGCGTCTCCATGTGCAGCACAGGAAGCAGCGGCAGTAGTCCTGCAGTGTCTCGAGGGGGCTTTGTATTGACAGCACACAGTGAAACTGAGCTCCTGAAGGGGAAGCGGAAGAGTGGACTCTTCAGGAGGTCAATTCTGTCCGGGCTTAAGCTGAGGAAGTCTGAGTCCAGGAGCTCTCTGGCTTCTCAAAGGTCAAAACAGAGCTCGTTTAGGAGTGAAGCTGGGATGAGCACGGTGTCTTCAGCTGCTTCTGATATCAACTCTACCATCAGGTATGACGTTGTGGAATTGCACTCTGTTCTAAAACTAGTGAGGGCAACTAGCTGTCAGTCTACATAGACATAGCTACAAATCATTTTGGTAACTTCATAAAAACTGTCCGACTTGTAAGTGAGCCAGTGCACACTTCCTCATGCCACCATGTGACTTTGTTGAATATGTCATACAGGTTATCAGAAGCTAGCAATGATCACGCTAATAGATTTTGCTAACAGTGATTTGCATTTTTTGTGCTGGCTTTGACATGATAATCCTTCCATCTCATCCTTGGAGATCACAAATCTTCTCCCAGCCTAGATGCCAAATCTTGGGCAGAGATATAGTTTGAGGAGGTATTATGCAAATTAGCTGCAAGACTTACTTCACGATCCAGCAATGCACAGAATAGCTCGCTTGCGTACGCATTTTCATAAATATCCTCCTGACTACCTGGAAAAAAAACATTGTCCAATCATGTTTATTTTTGATATTCCCCAATCTTCGTGAAGTAACTGGAATACTGCAAAAGAAATTTTTGAAAAAAAAAAAAGTTTTTATTTTTAAGCTATGATGTGTCCACTACAGAGGACATTTTTTAAAACTTAAGTGCTAGGCACAAATACAGTTAAAATAATTCAAACAATACTTTTAATGTGTTCTGAAGAGTCTAATAGAAAACATGCTAACAACATTTGAAGCCTAAATTTGTTCAATAAAGTGTTTCAATAAAGTGTTCTACACTTACTTTTCCTCTTCCCTAAAAAGTGCTGAGGGAAGCCATTTTCTTTTATGATGCAAATAGATAGCAAAGCACCACCCCTACACATTTGGTATCAATGGAAACCTCTGAATGTCCTCCATAGAGCACAAAAGGAGTTAATTCAATCGTATGCACTCTGTGGGAAATATTCAGGTTTAAAAAGGTCCACTACAGAGGACAAATTTGAATTGCTGGTAGTCAGGAGGATATGCAGTTCAGAAACGATTCTCTTGGCTGCTCCAGAGACCCAACTATTTGCAAACAGGCAATTAAAAAGAGCAATTTTTCGTAATATAGCCTGGCCAGTGATGCAAGGTAAATCCACAGGCTTCCTTTTTGGAACAAAAAATACTTTGTCTTGGATTGACATACCTTCTGTTCATTTGTTCAGCTGTGTAAGTACAGATGTAGGCTACAGTATGTCAAATCCTCATTCAAAATGGTAAAATGTTTACAATTTTTGTTTGGGTTGTAAGAGGTTTTGCATTTGTATTTCTTGAACCCTGCACATCAACTGCTTGCAAAAGCATTGCCTTGTTATTTAATACACTGCATATTAGTTGTTACTTATACTCAAATTATCTTTAATCTATTAGGGGGGAAGTACTACAGCTGCAAGGGAGGAGTTAAGAAAGAAAAAGCTGAAGGTGTTCACAGACTGCATTAGTCATACAGTTAGATGTTAGAGATTGCATGTGGAAAGTTCCACACTTCTTGAAATCCTCGGTATCAAATTCCAGGCATTCAGGATTGACGTGGTTTATTTTTGAAGGCACTAAGCAGACTGACAAACACTATATGCTAAACACCACTGTCAGCAGCTCTTAACCTGTTTGTGGGCTGAGTGGCTGACAAAAGCTTATCAGGCCACTTGCTATCGGCAAAGCTGAGACAGACAGAAACAGATTGCACACTTGGGTTCCCCTACACTTATTTTTATTTTTTTTTTCAGTACTACTGCAGTACTGTTACTTGTTGGTTCGGGTTGCAAAAGAATGGAATATTTCTGTGAAAATGCAAGAATTTTTCAATTTTATAGAGCCACTGTGGTCAGTATTGTCAATTTTTCACTACGAAGCACAGTATATGTATTGTTTGTAGGGGTGGGACAAAAAACCGATTCGACCGAACCATCGGTCGTTTAGGGGAGCTAAACGGCCGTATCGGTAGCAGACTTGTCAACCGATACAAAATCCGCCGGGAATCCTTAGATACATTGCTTGTAAAGCTGTGGACCGGATATCGCGTTGCTGTGAATCGGTTGCGAGTGAGGCTTTATGGTTTTCATAACAATAGCAAGAGTTCTGCACCGTGCTCTACTTGTTTTGTTTACATTTCAGTAGCATCAGTATTCAAGCTACTTCCGTGTTTACAGAGAGCTAGCAAAGTCGCGCTCAGAGACCCTTCATTCCCCGGATGTTGTAAACAGAATGCAAAGACGTTACGCACCTTTTTTTGGGGGGAGGGAGGCCGCCTACCGTCAACGCCGTGCTCGCGACACGCGCGCGCGCGCGCATTCGCACACAACGAGTGACAACATGCACTGGAGACAGTTAGCAGAAGCCGGTGCCGTACATCTCGGTATTTCCCATGGCTATCGAGTCCTCTCGGTGCACTCGGCGTACCAACGCCATCCCGGGCCGGCGTTGGTACTGCGCGCGAGCCAAAAAGAATAACTCCCGTGACGATCCAATGCATGGATTCAAACGACACAGGTATGTCCCACAGCCAACACACCAGCTATGCTAAAAGCACACTGCAAGTATCTCATTTATCAGTTTGTGGCTCCCTGTCAATGTACACAACTAGCATGAGCAGCAGGGAACTGAGACGTGCCCGCAATTACGTCATCAAACTCAAAATGAACGACAGCCCAGAAAACAAAACAAACAGTCGTGATTCCGTGGTCATCATCGTGTCTCAGATTAAAAAAACAAAAAAGATATCATACATTAACCAAAAATGAATGTGATGACAAAGAAAAACAAAAATTGTTAAAAACAAAAATTGTTGATAAAAAGGTTAGGGCACTTTTGGAAATATTTTTGGATATATTAAGTTGTTAAAATGTGTTTGATAGATTTATTGTTCCATAAGGTGGCTTCATATTTCTTTTGGCTGGACGGTAGGTTTATTTCATGTTTCTGAAATACTTCACAATGTGCACATATTCTGTTTAATTGTGTTGGTGTCTGTCTAAAGGTTAAATATTTATATTTCATATTGAATTATCAGCCTTTTGTTTTCCTGATCCTTATTTTTAATTAAAAAAATAATAATTATAACTGTCAATAACAACTAATAAATATTTAAACTGATACATTTTTCAGTCATATCGCCCAGCCCTTTGTTGCGGTCCATTTAAATACAGTAATTGATTCAATATATAAAAATATAGTTGTTGTTGTTCTTTTTTAACAAATTTGTAGATACTGTAAACATTTGTGGTGTTTTAAGAATGTTTACAAGCAACAAATGTCACTATAAGTTTGGAATATTGAAATTAATCGTATCGAATCGAAAATTGTATCGTTCCCAAACTTAATCGAACCGTATCGAACCGTTCTGTTCTAAAAGATAATCGTTTTTCAATCGAATCGCAACTTGTGTATCGAGATTCATATCGAATCGGCCTCATGTCAGAGATTCCCACCCCTAATTGTTTGGGTGTGTGTTTGTGGGGTACAATCATGGGAATATGGGGGGGGAGGGGTGTTTGTTTCTTTTTATTGTATTATGGCTGTTTTAATTGTTCAGCACCTTGAATTGCATTTTAATGTATAAAAGGTGCTGTAGAAATAAAGTTAGATTTGATTTGATTTGATAAACCAAACAGACCAGCCTGTATATGTATGTTCTTGCAACAGTTTGTTACTCTACAACTTGTTGTGTATTATTAAATTAAACAACACAACATGATCCTAACTAAGTTCATCTTTCTAGCCTTGGAGATGCAGATGCGGACTTGGCAGCAGCCGATGATGACGTGGACGCCACAGCAACAGAGACCTACTGTGGGGAATGGAAAAATGACAAGAGGACAGGGTTCGGAGTAAGCCGGCGGTCCGACGGGCTGCAGTATGAGGGGGAGTGGCTCAGCAACAAGCGCCACGGTTATGGCTGCACAGCGTTTCCTGACGGAACTAAAGAGGAGGGGAAGTACAAGCAGAACATCCTGGTGAGCGGCAAGAGGAAGAACCTGATTCCACTCCGGGCCAGTAAGATCCGAGAGAAGGTGGACCGAGCTGTGGAAGGAGCACAGAAGGCAGCAGACATCGCAAGGCAGAAAGCTGAGATTGCGCTGTCCAGGTAGTTCCTCTTGTCTTCACTGTGCAAATTCAAATGTGACTCATTCATTTTCACGATATCATTTTCACATTTCTCAGGTTGGGGGCTCAAATGTGGGCTCCGGCCTTCCTGTGTTGAGATTTCTTGTGTGAGTTGTCTCGGGCTTAGCCAGCTTCCTTCATTTATTCTAAAATATGTTGGGTTCATTGAAGACTCTATATTGTCCTTCAGTGTGAATTCAAGGTCGAATGCATGTTTGTCTCCATCTGTTATGCGATTGGGTGGATCCTGCTTCTTGCCCAAAGTCAGCTTGTATAGACTGCAGGTCACCTGTGATTCTAATGAGGATAAGCAGTATAGAAAATGAATGGGTGGATCGTTACATTAAGCATTACATGGCTATTATCAGGCCGGGGACATGTATTCCTGACAAGACCACAAAAACATATCAGGGTTATTATAGTGTTGTAATTGTAATTTTAATTTTGAGCATTTTAAATGGATGCCCAGCCCCGCATTTGTTCTGAATCATCTGTCACACCTCAACAATGATGCATTCATACAATATACAGTGTAAAAATAAAGACGACATTTACTCGATTAACATATAAATTCCCATCATGGTTAGAACAGGACCATGAGCATATTTAATTGTTTTCCTTGGTAGACAAGACATAGAGCATAACAGTAACCCAATACAATGACAATAAGTGCATTGATTGTGACCAAAGCTCATTCTTGCACAAAGATCCAGAAAAAATGACTGCATCTGAGCTGTAACAGAATCTACCAACAAGCCACCCTTGCTTTTTAGAATACATGGAAGTGTAATATTTCCACAACTTGCTGTCCTCTACCACAGCATCCTGTCATCAGCAAGAGTGCGTTCATTAGCACTGTAGTTTGCTTCTGCCGTTGGTGCTGTGCGTTTCCGTTTGGATAGGTGTGAGGCTGTGAGCACAGCAAATGAACCCTGCTGGTGGCTCCACTAGTCTGTTGCCAACTCATTTTCAGGGGCTGTTGCTAAAGGTGGATATATTTGTTGATAAACGCTGCAAAATCACATTGAGTGGTGATATCATTTTACATGTATGTACAATACAACATTATGGAGATTAAACGGATTTTCATCTGCATGTGACTTTGTGACTTAACGAAATACTCTGAACAGAATGATTTCATAAAAAGGACTTTTTTTGACTGTGTAGCAGAAAAAAAACATTTTTTGCAGTGCAGTTAAAACACACTCGAGCATGATTTTCTTGTGTTGTAAAAGACAGCCGACCTTGCAACAAATTGTGTACGAGTACATTAAAAAGCATTTTCATTGTCTTTTGTAAACACCACATTTAAAACTGTCAGTACAGTATACTGAGGTACCCACAAGAATGAGTGATGAGTTATTTTGCATGACATTAGCTAATCATTTATGGTTCACATTTTTTGTGTATTTGACGAAACAACTATGCTAATAAAAATGCTAATGGTTGAGCTAATTTTATCGAGCTAAACTTGAACGCTGTTCAGTGCAAGAGACAGCTTGTGTTCTGAATTAACAGGCTCATTATTATTATTCCTCGTTAAACCGATTTACATTCAGCCACCTTTGGGGAAAAACAGAGAATTATCATAAAACCGCAATATGCCCAGATTGACTTCTTCGGAGTGCCCGGATCTGACATTGACTGTGACGTCCACTACGGACCTTCTATACTGGCTGACACAACACGCAGCTGCTGTGGCTCCTCTTGCTACAAAAAGCGGAGACATGACTGATCCGAGATCCCGGCGGTAGGTTCTCCGCACCGCCACGGATAGTAGCTCGCGTCACACCCGGAAGAAAAAAAAGGCTGGAGAAGCATTTACCTATTTTCTTAGCTTCGCCTACTGCCCGGTGTAAACATAATTATAAGCAAAGTTCGACCTTCGTTTCTAGATTGCAACCTAGCATGTTGCTAAATTAGCAAGCTAACATGCTGTGTTTGGCAATTACCCATCCAACAGCAAGCTGGCCAAATCCGCGTCGATCTTCAGCCCATGTTTCAAGCAAAACCGTTATTCACCATTTTTTTCAATTTTTATTTTTATTTTTTCCGCACGTGCACTATCCACTGCACGTTTCGTGGCAGACTATTTCATCTTTTTGGCACTGTCAGCCATTGTTTGTAAGCAATATCTCCAGTCCCTGCTCAAATTCCGCCAGCCCACAGAGACACGCCCTCCGCTGATTGGCTGGAGGAATACGTTGGGTCTCTGCCCAGAAGCGTCCTGAGCAGGTCAAAACCAAACAAAAGTCCAAAATACAGGCGGGGGAGAGGACAAAATCACCCCCACACATTAACAGAATCCCAGAGGTGTTGATTGAGATGTATTTTGTTTGTATTACCCAGCGTTTATTTTTGAGAGCAATGCTTCAGACTCTACCTTTAAGTTTTGTGTCTATGCTAAATAGAATGTTTGCAGTTAGCAGTGCCTACATGCTACATGCTATTTGCTGATGCGTGATGTCAAAAATTGCTTGATGGAGAGCAACAATTGTGTTCAACACATGTGAAACTTCACATCCCTGTGTCACTGCAGTTTATATACAACAGCGACCTGGAAAAAACGCTGTCGTTTACACCTGTGTTTCATGTTGTACTGTGTGTGGGTTTGATCTCGCCTCATCTTGTTGGTCGTGCTTCCCTGTCCTACTGACGGATCAGTGTGGCCGAATTGTGTATTATTTTATCTCTGCCCGATTAAGAACAGGATTACAGTTAAGGTGGAAGTAGGCTTAGGGAGGTTATAGTACAAGTCGTACACCAAATGACGCGAGACCATCTGGATCCGCTTAAGACTGTGATGACTCACTTGAAGAGCAATTACAGCCAATCCAATCCAATGTCAAACAGGCTGGTCTTCTATAGTTCATGGGTGGGAGCTCGTCGGACAGCAAACACCTCACAGACAGACCACTGTTTGAATCTCATGGTTGACTTCTGCCTGATGATAAACCAGTACAACATGAGACATTCATCCATCGATTACTTATACTGCTTATCCTCAGTGGGGTCATGGGTGTGCTGGAGCCTACCCCAGCTGACTTTGGGCAAGAGGCAAGCCTGAATTGGTTGGCAGCCAATTTCAAGGTACTTGGCCATCAAGCAATATATGCTTGCAATCATTATGGGCAAACGTAAGTTTATGACCGCTGCATCTTTTAAATGTTGTCCATGTGGGAACAGTATACAGAGGAGAACAACTTTACCGTTCGACAGTCGTCGGCCATGTCACTTTATAAGGAAACACTGTACATACATTATTCTGCTTGATTTCGAAAACCTTTCACCTTTTCCTTCATATATGTGAGTTTAGAATTTGACAAATTATGCAATTAATAGGTGTGATGTAGCAGGGCAGTAAATAAAAACTAAAATTAGCGGTTGAGAACTGGATAGATGGATAGACAATGTTGAGGTTCTACTTTAATTCATTTTATTTTATTTTTTAAATTCAGGTCTTGATCAATATGAACTGGATATCAGTGAAGCCTCTGATGTGCTTACGCTGATCAGTAAATACAGTCCAGAAAATGGTAGACAGTGAAGTGAACAGCAATGATGCTGACTACACTTCCTTTTTGAGGATGAGAATGGGGAGGAATCATTCCAGGTTAAATTTACCCCTCAGTGTTGTCGTTTCCATTCTCAAATGCAATTATTTACATTTTGGGTTTGTAGGTTGTTTCAGGGGTTCAGTACATGCAAACACAACAATAAGTATCTGATATTGACGAACAGACGTGCAACTCTGCATTAGTGTGCAACCCTGTGGCACTGTTTGACCAATTAATACATTTGAATTATAATATTAATGTGTTGTTTGACTTTCTGTCCTCAATCTATTCTCAATCTCTTAGTATTAAATCTCTGTAGTCAAAAATGATTACAGAATAAACAGATGTAGCACCTTTTTAAATGACCGCAAGGTCTTCTCATTCCCTGTCCGGTTGGCATTCCTCTTTCATGCAGTCCAGTCATGATCAGGAAATTTTCAAAAGGCCGAGTAGATAATACAAGTTTCAGTCACATTTTTTGTGTGCTTAGAGAAGAACAATTTCCTGTCTCCATCCTTTGCAAAACTACACATCTTGTCGATTGGCCACAAGTTAAGAGGTATTGAAAAATGACACTGAATAATTTTCTAATAAGACAGGTAACAAACAAACTAATAATAACTTGAATGTTATTCATATTTCCAAGGTAAATATACTGTAGTCAAAACAAAAGGAATGCTAATACTCAGTCAGAAATATTATTTGCTTCTTTGTTAATTTATTGTCATGCTTGGTATGACCTGCAATTCATTTCTTGATTCACTCTTTTTGCTCACAGACCAATGACTTGTAAACATCCCTTTTTTTATTTGCTCAATAGACTCTGTATTTGTCGCCTAAAAAGTCTTTATCTTGTGTGTAATGAGCCTTTGCTTTAATGAATGAAAACCGGACATTTTTATAAACGTGGCATTTGAAAGTCTTTTTTCACCGATAAAGTGGGCACAGAGACAACATCGCTGGTGTCAGGTGGATTCCTTGTACCTCCAGAATGCTCACTTTTTAGAAGACCTCAAAACGGCATGTGTGTTCAACTTTGCATCATCAAAGAAAGTAAGCCATTTCTAACATTTTTGATTGGTCAATAATTAGTTCAAAACAACAACAACAACAACAACAACAACAAACACCCACACACGTATATTAGCCAGTAGTATAGATACATGAAAAAAATAAGAAATGTACTAAATTGTGATATAGGAAGTTGCGGGTCGATGCCATTGACATGCAAGATTGCCCATTGTGAAAGCGGTGGGTCCTTGCATGAAGGCAATTTTCTTTTATAAGCCCTCTACTAGTGTGCTGTGACTGTCCTAATATAGGTTTCATTAAGTCATTGATTCCAAATTTAGGAAAATAAAAACACAGCAAATGGGACTTCTTCATTGATTTCAGAAGTTTTTGTGGCTGTGACTGTCAAACATCATGTACAAAGTACAGTACAAGTTAGGATTAGTGCTTTTGTTACAGTTAGGACACATTTCTATTGCATAACCACATGGATGCATAGATCAAGATTCTCTCTCTCTCTCTCTCTCTCAACTGCTTGTCTCATTTCAATGATCAGCATGGTAGAGAGTCTGTCTTAAAGTCATAAAACAGACAATGGGTTTGCTCTCCCCCATCTCCTTCTACTTAAACTCTTGAGTCGTTTGAGTGCGTCTGTAATGAAGCTCTTTCACAATTAATGATAATGATTCAGTGATGTTGAATAAGGAAGACCTGTTTCCCCCTGCGTGTTTCCTCTTATCAAAGACACCTCTGTGTCTCTTCTTTGTTACCTACTCTCCTCTCATACGTCTTATCACTGCTCTGTCTCTCCTTTCTTCGCTCATGGGAAGGGATCTTGTGGTATAATTATGATTCCTTTGAGCATACACTTAGTTTCTATAAAAGACGTTGATTTATTGAAGAGCTGCGTCATAAAGGAAGGAGTGGGAATGACTAAGAGGTTGAAAGTTGTTTTTTTTTTTTTCCCCCAGACATGATTTTCCGAGTAAAGACAAAAATGTCCTACTTTGCCTGACAGCCTCGGCTGAAGTGACAGCCAAACCTATTAAAAATAAGGCAAGATGAACACCATAACACTATGACTAATATATTGCTATTGTGTCAGGTTAACAAGTTTTTTTTTTTTTTAATCTTCCATCCTCCCATATCACAAAGTGGCATTTCTAAATTGTGTGTGCCTGGTATTGCATGGTTGACGTAGACTGTGGGTCAGGGTAAGAGAAACAAAGAGGCAGCAAGGTGGAAATCAATGCCCATCGACATGTAGCACTGCATCAAGACGACTGCTGCACCCTGAGAGCAAAGGGAGGTTGGAGAGAGATGGTGGGGCGAGAGACGGATAAAGATGTCTGCATCTGCCCCTCCTCATAACATGAAGTGGATTTATACAATACAATACATAGAGGAAATTTATAGTAACAAAAATAACATCTGATATTGGTTGTCTATACAGTATGTGTGATATTGACTGCACATTATGTTTTAGTATATGTTCAGCTTACACATGAACAGTGGCAAACAGTTTTGATTGTTTTTCATGTGTTGGTGTGTGGTTGTCCCACTGTGGACTATAGTTTGTACTCTCCTGCTTTCATGGACCATGATTCAACTCTCCAGCTATTGTAACACACACATGCCACTCATACACTCATCACTGTGCATCTCCTCCACTTCTACGTCCACTCGTGGGCAGATTATCTGAGTCATTATGGATCATTGCCAACCTGCCTGTTTATCTTGACAGCCTGCTGTCCGCCTCTCTATCACCATTAACCTGCTTCACCCCTCTCCATCATCTACTTTAGGTGTATTCGTCAAATCACGCTCCATGTTACCTTGTCCCTGTTTTCTGATTTAGTTTTTTTTCCCCATTGTATTTTGTAAGAGAAGTGCCAGCTACTTCTTTGTTAGTGCTTCAGTATCTGATTCATATGCTTTTTTTTCTCAATACAGTATGGGATTATATTCAGTTCAGAGTGACCAGATTTTCAAAATGAAAAGAATACTTGGACTCACTGAGCCATTTAAAGCAGTAAAAAGTTAACATTTTGTCCAGAATTAATTTGGCAACTCAATTATTTTTCCATGTACAATTAATACATTTAAAAACCACATTTTCCACTTGCTGTCGACTGAAGATGTCATCACCTGTGCTGAGGAAGTAACAACCAATCATGGCTCACCTGTTTTCTGGGTTTGGTCAGCAAACTGAGCCATATGTTATTACTTTAGCATATGCTAAATGCTATCCTGGTAACTAGGGGTGTGAATTGCCTAGTACCTGACGATTCGATTCGTATCACGATTCACAGGTCACGATTCGATTCGATACCGATTAATCCTGATACGAATTTATAAGTCGATTGTTGCGATTTTTTTTCATTCAAATTTAGAAAATACTAATCAGTAAGCTTGTAGAGTGTAAGATTTATATGAAAATGTATTATTTATTTATCTGAAATTTCAGTCTTATAGAGGTTGTAATCGGTTTCATGTTTGAACAGCATTAAAATAAAATATTAAGGCTTAATGTTCCATTCATATAACATTCTTCCATGCTCAAGGTGTGAATCCTAAAAAAAAAAAAAAAAAAAAAAAAAATCGATTCTGCCGATTATTGAATCGATTCGAGAATCGCGCGATGTAGTATCGCGATATATCGCCGAATCGATTTTTTTTTAACACCCCTACTGGTAACAGTTCAACAGCGCAAAACAAGACAATGCACTCACCATGATCCAACCTTTTTTGCTCAGTCCCAGCATCTATTAGACTCTTGCTGTGCGGTTAACCTCAGCCACAGTTCCCATATTGTAACATTGGAAATATGCCACCAGAAAAACTCTGCGTTGTATCTGACAGGCGACCACAGTGTTTGGCTAGTAGGACTACATTTCCCATGATGGTCAGACAAGGAAGCAGGAAGAAGTATGACGAAAACATGCCTGCTAGAGATTAAATGCAAATGACAATAGAACGCACATGTAAAAATGAAGGAATTTAACAGTTACATTCATTTTTAATTGGTTTAGCGTATATGAATTGCTATGACAACTCTGTGATTGACTTGCACATGGCCCAAACTATTGGCTTGCTGACTCGATTAGATTGGCTGTGGCTAGACATGTGGGTAACAGGACTGACATGGAATTATCTGATTGGCTGTTGACCAGATAAAGAAATTAACGATTCTTGACATCACATAGCTCCTGACATCACATAGCTTAAGATCAGTTGAAACAAGATGCCGGTTACATCAGTTCAAAATAGACACTTGACCTCAAGGTCATGACCCAAACATAACCTTTGTATGACCCAAACTTAACCCTGGCATGACCCAGTCATGGCAGCTTGTGCCAACCCTCTTCAAAGTTTTATGAGAATCAATTGTGTCGTTTTTGCGTAAATTTGCTCAGTAATAATTTAATGCCAATCAAAACCGTACCTCTCACCTTTTATACTTTTGTGTTTGACAGAAGTACAGTAATGAAAGTGGCTGCATTTTAATCACTATCAACTCACTGTAAACACATGGCAGCATTGTCTGACTAATGTATGGATTGAATTTTTTTGCAAATTTCCTTTCCTGTGTGTCAGGACTGCTCATGCGCAGGGCAAAGCGGAGGCAGCTGTTGGAGCGGCCCAGAAAGCTCAAGAGGAGAGTCGCATGGCCAGAGTCACTGCCAAGCAGTTCTCCCCTTCCTTCCAGCATCCGGGAAATGGTGAGTACACACACACTCACACAATTTACAGATACTGAGATACACATGTCCATGTCCACACCATTGTGCAGACCTGTGCTGGGAAGTGGGAAGAAAACGCGAGCCCACTTTTTGCTCATATTTGCCCTGTGAGTGATTGGTGACCACATCAGGGGAAACCCTGGCCTCATGACTAACTTATCACTCCAGCTTCTCTGTCAACCAGATCAGGACAAACAGTAAACAGTGATTTAATGCTGGATAATGTTTTTTTTTCCAATGTTGGGAAAGACCCTTTTCTGATACAGCACCACTGCACAGAGCAAGGTCCATAAAAGCATCCTTGTGAAAAGGTCCATGTCAACCACCCTTAAACTTTGCTTTTCTGCCTTTGTCAGTCACACCTATAAAATACTGCTGGTGGCCAAGCCACCACATACTGTGCTCAGAAAAATGAGGCACGCACATGCATGCACGCACGCACCCATTTCTTTCTTACCTCCTTGTTTATTTATGTCGGAACTTCTTTATCCCTGTGAGTCTTATAGGTTTTTCCCCATTCTTTTTGTATTATTAGAAAAGCTCAACTGTAGATGTCTAAAATGAATACATTCATTCATTCATTCATTCATTCATTCATTCATTCATTCATTCATGATCTAAAAAGCTTAATCTCTCTAGGGTTGCGGGTATGCTGGAGTATTTTCCAGCTGACGTTGGGCAGACACTCTGAACTTGCTGCCAATCAATCTCAGGGCACATATAGACAAGCAACCAGTCAAGTTCACATTCACAACTAAAGATAATTTAGACAAGAGTATCCAATGAATATTCCATGATAAAATAAGTTATTTGCAAATACTTAACACGCGGCCCAGTAGCAAAAAACAAAAGTGCGGACCATTGTCTTATCCATCCATCGATTTTCTTGACCGCTTATTCCTCACAAGGGTCGCGGGGGGGGCTGGAGCCTATCCCAGCTGGCTTGGGGCAGTAGGCGGGGTAAACCCTGAATTGGTCGCCAGCCAATCGATGTGCAAACAGTAGGAGGGGCATAGCTCAGGTGGTAGTGTGACTATCTCTTATTTTTTTTCTTAATTCTTTATTTTACTCTCTTCCAAGTGTAAACAGGGCTAGACTGGCCATCTGGCATACAGGACAGATGCCCGGTGGGCCAACCTCTTTAGGAGCCTATATAGTACTTTATAATTATTATTTTACTCCATTTTACCCCAAGTGACTGGCCCACAATTTAGAGGGACCCGTCCATTAATCCAATTTGAATCTAGATAGCAAACTGAAACATCATCAATCCGTGGCAGAACTACATGGGCTGGGCTGGGCTGGACCGGCGGACCTATGTCAAAATGCCAGTCCAGCCCTGAGT
Source organism: Festucalex cinctus (assembly GCF_051991245.1). Classification (NCBI taxonomy): domain Eukaryota; kingdom Metazoa; phylum Chordata; class Actinopteri; order Syngnathiformes; family Syngnathidae; genus Festucalex; species Festucalex cinctus. Next base: position 19,875,362 of record NC_135413.1, on the reverse strand, counting down.
GTAAATATTAGCCTATACTCTAAAACTGAGTCTATTTGGTCCCACTCTAAATAGAGTCAAATTTACTGTGTTGATGAAGATACTTAAAAGTGAATTATGCCGTGATTCATTTTTCTGAGGTAATATAACAAACACCGAAACAAACAAAGAAACAAACAAACAGCAATGCTTACAAAAATACAATAAAATAAATAAAATTCTGGTCTCATCTGTTTTCACAGGCATGGAGGTGCAGCGTCCAAAGTGTCAGGTGTCCAGCGAAGTGGAGGGTGAGGGCTTGTCCAGTAGCGCTGGAACCGCAGACAGTCCCGACCTCTACATGAGGAGCACAGGCTCGGAGGACCCTTCCAATGCCACACCAGATCTCAGTCCCCCTTCTTCCTCACCTCCCCACAGTCCTCCTGCCTTAATTCGACCAGCGCAACGCAGCAAAAGTGCTCGCTTTCACCGGCAGACTGCAGTCGACCACGGGGACAGGGGGAAAGAAGGAGGAGAGCGGGGTGAGAAAGAAGGGACTGGAGGGCAGACAGAAATTCAGGTCTTGATAGAGGGAGGCAGCAGGGAGAGTGAAGGTGGAGGAGGAAAGGTGGAGTACACGCGAGCAAAAAGCTGGAGTGAGGAAAAGAGGAAAGGCGTCTTCCATAAAGGAGGAGGGGGTCTTAGCGGACAAGGTACGAGCAGGACCAACGGACACAAACACAGCTCCTCCAATCACAAGTCTCGGGACCATGGCTCATCTAATCATAAACAAACCAGGGGAGACAGATGGACAGAGACGTCCTCTTCCGCCTCTTGGAAGTCTGGGCACAGGGGGGCGCACAGCAGGGGAGGACGGCTTCTCGAGCAGGACGAAGAGAAAATTAGTAATTACGAAATGGAGATGAAGCCTTTACAGCCCAGAGACTCCACTACCCACAAGCCCCATGGGCACGGGGAGGAGAAGCACGGGCACAGTCATTCTCACGGAGAGGGACGCTCGCACACACTGCAGCGACAGAGACATAAGAACCGGGACGGAAGAGATGGAAAAGAGGGCCGGGAAGGCAAAGACCAGCTGGAGAGCGTACGACTGGGCGACAAGATGGATTCTCGGCCTATACGACGGGACCTCACACTCTCCCCACCTCTGAAGTCCTCCCCCATCGCACCAGAGCAACAGGATCAAGAACTCATACAGCGCAAAGGCCACTCGGTAAGATCCTTGCATTACAGAACGCACATTGACAAACACATTTCTAAAAGATGGTGCCACAAATTACAGAATCAGTTTTGTGACGTTCCATTTTATTAATTTAGAATCAATTTTTCCACACATATTGTAAATACTTTCTAAGGTCCAACTGTTTTCTGAATAAATAAAAACTTTGTTAACTAGAGATGAAATATTTTAAGTAAAATTTTAACACTCTTAAGAGTAATAAAATTGGTTATGCAGCTGCACAATCAAACTTTTAAATAATGCATTATTCACCCACTCTATTGCTTCACATTAAAACTTAATGCATCTGCCTTTGTAGTTTACAGTCCTTTCTTTTATTATTTTAATGTCCTTTCTTTTATTATTTTAATGTTGACCTATAGTTTGCAGTGGTGTAGAATTGCACGTATATACATATATACATATACCGGTATATGTTTTGCTCAAAACTTAGCTGAGATGTCATGTGTGTGTTTTCCTCAGCACTTTGCATGGTTGTTCAATTGTTCATAGGGTAGCCTTATCCAACAAACAATGCAGAGAAGTTGGAGGGATGGCCTGAGAAAAGGCGCATTGCTGCACAGATTCTCCCATTGACTGAAGTGTTCATGAAATGTCAGGTGGAGCGACCTTGAAAATGAAGGCGTTCCCTGTCAAATCTTGTGGTGCGCTTATTCTCCCAATAGGTCGCTTGCACATGTCGTCACTTCCGCCTCGGATTTCTCGTAGTCGCCATGCTGGGTGGCCTCCATTTACGTAGCGATTCGGTCTAACACTATCTATCACGTTTGTTTTCTGCGTTTAAAATGGTACATTGTTGCTGCATCGTTGGCTGTTCGAACAAAGCCAAGGGGGAAAATGGTCGGTCTTTTTTCCGAATTCCGAAAATAATTAGGAACCAGGGCCTGGAGACAGAGGAGTGCGGACTCCGGAGGGAAGTCGTTACTTTGGGCTCGTGTGTGCAGCGATCACTTTGTGAGCGGTAAGCTTGTTTACCTTTATTTAATGCATGAGGATTAATAACGTTTCGACCGCCCATATATGGGCAAGTTGCTTATGTTTTGGATTCATGAGCAAGCAAGTTCGGTAGTACAAGCTGGCTAGCGGACGTTAGCCGAAAGCTAACATCGAACATTTTCACCCAAGTAGTGCCAGTGCAAAGTGTTTACTGCTGAAATTGGATTGATTAGTCTTGGGCTCTTAATGCCGATAACATGTTTTTTGGTGGCAAAATGTGAACTTGGAAAAAAGAGACAGAAGGGGGTGATGCAAGAAAACAGACCCCCGGTAGCCTACACATCATGCTAAAGAACTTATTCACGGCCACCCTACTGCGGTAAAATAACCAGTCTTTCCATATTTTATTTGTTTATATATTTGTTTATTTTAACAGGTCGCCCTGCGCCCGTTTTTCTGTCCAATCATCCCGACTGGGCTCCAACATTAAAGTTGGGTCCCAAGTTACAACATCTATGTCTCAGCCCAGTCGGTGCCAAGATATGAACGTGCACAGGAGAGACAAGCAAAGAAAAGACGACTCGAAGTGGCAGAGATTGTTGCAGTTATGAAGCCAGATGGCTCCAGTAACCTGTACCCTCAAGTACTGCTGACATCATTGACTCTGGTATGCCACTCAGAATTCATTACATGATATATTGTATGCATGAGTGAATGTATGTGTTTGTGTGTGTACACGCACCTTATATTTTAGAGACATTTGGAAGTGTTTATAGAAATAAGTATTTGCCTGTAGCAATGTTCATACATTAAAAAATGCAACAAAATGTGTACATTTCTTTTACACTGACAAAAAAACTATACTACTTTACTATATTAAACCTATTACTGGTACCGTATTTTTTTGTGATTTTTTTTATTTATTTATTTTTTTCTTTAGGGATCTCATGCCACACAGACTTGATTGCCAATGACATGATGGAAACGAAGGCGAGCATCAAAGCATTGGAGGAGGACAACATGCGACTGTTTGTTTGGCGCTAATAAAGGCAGCGTTTATACAAATTCTATTGTTGGGTTTGTTTACAAAGCTATACATAATACAAATGACAGGATTTGACTCAATGTGCAATATGGTCCCTCTTAAAGTAATGGCATAAATCTCTATTATTTCTAAAAGCACAAAAAATGAAGTGAATAATGATTAGATGTAGTAATTTCAGGGTTAAAAATTGAACTGTTAATTAACGTAGTTTATTTTAGCACAGGTGCCTACCATCCTGAGATGACGGTATGATGTAATGTTGATGGGGTACGCAATGACTTTCATTATGCTATGTACAGAGGAAAAAGTTGCTCTCTTTTAAATTTGTTTAATGTAAGACAAGTACCAGTACTGTGTTACAGTTTTCCCAATAATCCTTGTTTCACACTTGTCACAAAACCACTGTCCTTTTGGCAGTCTAGATTGGCACACTTCAAGTGATATCATTTGATTTTACAATCTGCTGCAGCACAAAAAACTACTTTATTCCGCATCTTTGAAGTACATGAGCAAGTGGTAGGTGACAGCGGCTGAGCAGGAACACTGGAAGTCCACTGCTGATCTAGTAAATGCTCTCCCGAGCAGTTCAGGTAAGGAGGGGATTTTGGGAAAAAAAAACTCTGGCTTTTCCAACTGGCCAAAACGAGCGATCTGGGTGGACTCGCTCAATCACACTTTGTCCACACCACAAAGTCGCAGAAGTCCGTCCAGTTAAACTCATCTGTGCCTGAATCTGAAAATATGACAAACGTAATGAAAATATGAAACATAAAATTAAATAAGAAACTACAAAAAGTAAAGCCATACATACCTGGTAATACTATTGGTGTTGTCGTGACAAGTGATGGGAATTGTTGCCATCTGGCACCAGACAGAAATTGGGTGTTGTGACAGCCTCCTTAACCGTGAGATCATAAGAAAAGCTGTCAGTGTGCTCAGTAGTTAGTAGTTACCATGAACACGTTTTATTGTACTGGAAACTGAAACTAAAAATACGTCCTCTGAGAGTGGTTAACCTTAACCATTTAGAATAAGTTGATTAAGTAACATGTAACTAGTGAAAGGGTAGCATTAAATTTAATTAAGCCACGGGGAGGCTGTGCATAGTTACTTTTTATTCTTATACGCTCTGCCATATTTGCCTGTTATAAAATTATTAGAAAAACCACATCAGGTAAACCCAGCTGTGCATGTAAACACAATGATAACAGGAAGCCTGAGAACAAATCAACATTTTTGTGTGCAGAATTACCAACACCATGTGGTTTACTTACGTGCAACAGCAACCGTTTCTTCTGATGTGATGTTAAAGTTTACACTCTGTATCCACCCGCTTACAAAATAATTGTAAGCCTCCAGGGATTTGGTGGCGTGTTATGGAGCATGTTGTCAACACGAGGTAGGGAAAGATGTCCAGAGATGTCACATTTGGCCAGCAAGCTTTCTCCGTCAAAAAAAAATCACCCTTGGTCAGGACGTAATTAGGATCAATCCCACCACACAGAGACACCTTCTGCCTGTATCGTTGTTTTTGATCTTCCGGTAAATCGTGAAAATACTGCGAAAATGACATCAGGTTGATAAGCTCTACCGTGTAACTCGCGAGTGTACCTTGTGAACCGGCGGACACCCAATATGGCGCCCGAAGGAAAAACTCCCATGATGCATTACGATGTGCAAGCGACCTATACAAAGGAGCATCGCGGACTTGGTCCCTTTTTTTTTTTATTTACTCGCGACTGCCACCTCTGGCATAAAGTGCAACTGCATCCATCCTCTGTGTAAAGCTCACGGATGGAGCCAATGTAGAAAAAGCTTTAACGTTAACATTTGTGTACTCCACGATGCACATTTAAGCAGTTTTCCTCTTGCAGCTCTGGTGGCTATAATAAGATCTAGCGCCCCTCGAAGGTGATACTGTAGTCATTGTTGTGGTGGTGACAGTTTGAAACAATTGTTTTTATTTGACATGTGCAGGTTGTGAAATCCATAGAAGTGACGTGTCCGTGTATGCAGTGAGAAGCATTTTAACAACAGCTCCTAAAATACATTCAGTCATAATCACAGACTTCTGATCAAATTACTTTTACTTTTATTGTATTTAGAAAATACAGAATGCAAATAAATTTGCTTCTTCAAAGTAGCCTGCTAGCCTACTAGACATGAGCCGTACATGTCACTGGATAATCAGTACAGTATATGACTTCCGGATCTATTTTGGAGACAGGCGCACGTGTACCCTGCGTAAAAATGGGCGCATCTTTATTTTGATGCCTGCGTCTTTATTTTGGTGTTTGACGTGAACCATTCCAATCTGCTGTTTACATGTTCCACTACATCAGGGGTCTCCAAGTTCGGTCCTCGAGAGCCCCTATCCAGCCTGTTTCCCATGTCTCCGTTCTTCAGCACAGCTGAATCTAATGATCAGCTAATCAGCTAGCTTTGCAGAAGCCTGATAACGATCCCGATCATGAATCAGGTGTGTTCGTGGAGAGAAACATGGAAAACAGGATGGATAGGGGCTCTCGAGGCCTGAACTTGGGGACCCCTGCACTACATTAATCAGAGCAGCCGTGTTTCAGCCATCGGACGCGCGGTGATTGATGTAAACATCACATGATTTATCAAGATGGAGTTCATTCATCTGTTAGGCACAGTAGTTTTAGCACTTTTATTGAAGCAATGCTTTGATAATAATAAAAAATATATATGTTACAAGTACTTTATAGCTACTTTCCACGTTGCAGATGATCTTTTGGTAAGACACCGCCATTTTAAAATACATTTACGTCAAGACAGAGCATGCGCAGACCGTTTGCAGCCTGGCGTTTCCTATTGAACTGTTTAGATAACACTCGTTTGGATTGGCAATAGGATACCACTCCTGTGAATCTGAATGTTGTTCCATTTGGATTTGGCCTTTTCATTCCGATTGAGGTGTTTAATTAATCAATAAGCAGGGGTTGGGAAACCTGGTCCTCGTGGACCGACTTTTAAAACCGCGATAAGCAAGATAATCAAATCAATGTTACTAATCAATAGCTGTACAGATATGCACATATTTGATGTATTTTATTTTATTTTATATTATTTCATTTTAATTATGATTTAGTGTGCATCCCTTTCAAAGTGACTCATCCGGGTGGCAGGGCAGAGCAGCCACTGTATGCGCCCACAAAAAGTCATCGTGTTAGTTAAGATAGATCGTCTTGGCTTGTTATTCTGTGCACACAACTTCTCGTGTCTGACTAGACTATAACTGTATAGAACATTCAAAATTCTAGGCCATCATCCTGAAACAAGGGTGTTTCTAGCCCTTTTTTTTTTTCCAAGCACTTGAATCCTAGCAACTCAAGAATATGTCACCTCCCCCTCTACCACTCAATACTAACACGATTATCATTACCATTTGTCATATTGCTCACTGTTTATGTTAGGAAGGAGTTAGTTGACATTTTTTTTCTAACTTGAAAACATTTCACGTGGTCAGAAACAGCACTATTATCCTGTCTTTGAATTGGAATGAGAGAAGCTAACTGTTGTGTGTGCATGTGTTAATATTATGCCAAGGTGCTACTGACAAGCTAAATTCCTGGATGACCATTTACATAATTACTACTAAGACACGCAGAGGATGAGGAGCAAACAGAGAACTTTTCAAAGTATTCACAAAAGTCAATTTATGCTAATGTGTTTTACATGTGCATTTTATTTCATGTAAAAATCAATGTAAAAGAAACTACTACTGCTACTACTACTACTACTACTACTACTACTAATAATAATAATAATAATAATAATGATATTAAAATACGTTTAGCATTTGAATCAGCATCCTAAACTTCACCCTGTTCTGCAACTTAAATGATATGATTAAAATGACTGGTTTCACATGTTAAGTGTCGTTAGAAATAAATAAATAAATAAATAAATAAAAATATCATCCCTTATATAGAGATAATCATCAGAGGTTATATCTTGGGATCTATTCTAAAGAAGCATCAGTTATAGTTGACCAAATAGAGGATTTTCTTGGTTATTATCGTCCATGTTTTGTCTCACCAGGTGCATGGCCTGAACCATGCTAATCCACCACAAACATACACCAGCAGTGTTCAGCAAATTGCAGTAAAAGGGGAACTATCCTGTTGAGAATACTAAACACTGAGCACATATACATACTGTATAAGGACTCATCAACACTGTCATACAGCTTCACAATCCTTAATACGCTAGTTCACTTCGATATCATTTGTCTAGAGCAGACCGGATGTCAGTATGTCATGTAGTAGCTTGTGGTTGCTAGCTTCCATTGATGAACCTCCTTCAACACACACGCACACACAGGCAGCGAGAGAAACCCGCTGGTCCTCTCTGCACCTTAGTAACAGCAGATTGGCAAAGTAGGGCTTCCTCTAGATGCCCCCCTATTGGTTAACTAGCGCTCTGTTGCTAGGGAACAGTTTATGCCTTGCTTCGACAGTGGCCAATCGGCGGGTGGGTGTCAGCAACAGTGGTGGGGGGTGGTAGGTTGAGGTGGGGTGCGAGTTTGCAGCTGCAGAGAACCAAGCGGGATTTGTGTAAAGCAGGTTCACAGCATACACAGTTATCGTCACACTGAGATAAATAGACGCAGAATGTTGCAACAAGCTGGCTACTCTCACTCGCTTTGTGCAATGACTTACGTTGACTGTAAGGGTGGCTCTTCACCAGTATATTGTACATGGGAAATGCGCTTAACCTAAATGGAGAACAAAGGTGGATGCAATTGCAAAGACAGCAATTCCAATATTTACTGTATTGTGATCAACAACTTGACTTCAAAACTGTTTTTCCATACTATATATTATTCAATACTAATTGTTTGCACATTGGTGACCCTTGCTTGCTGGACAATGTCAAGATGCCAGATGCCACACATGGATGCATGACAGAGGTGGAAGGCAGTCAAGTGCCATCCAAAGCAGCCAACTTCACATCATTTGCAAGAGGAGATCTTCTTGCTGTCTTTTTAAATGTATTTAAAGGGGAAGTTAACCCATCCCCCAAAGTTCTTGACAATAATATGTTCTCTCTCAGCCCGACGAGTCTAAATATAGTATTCTGGTTATTATTGTTATGATCTGACACAAATAAGATTTTAACTATTCACATCGAGAGGCGTGGAACAAACTTGACTAGACGAGAAGCAACGTGAATTACACAGAGGAACAGAGGTAATAATTCGACAAAAACACACACGTCTCAGACAGGCTTATATAGACAGCGAGTCGATCTGATAGGTTGTGGCTACACATGTGGGTAACAGGACTGACATGGAATTATCTGATTGGCTGTTGACCAGATAAAGAGATTAAATATTCTTGACCTCATGATCATAACCCAAACATAACCCTTGCATGACGCCAGTCATTACAGTAAACATAACCCTTACATGACCCTAGTCACGACAGTAAGCATAACCCCTGCATGACCTTAGTCATGACAATTATTGTGTTAGTGGAATATGAATTAAGCAGCAAAAATCCAGTAGTTTTTATCAATTCCAGACTTGCTGTGGATTGAAAATGACATCACAGTTTCTCAGGTCTCAGGTAACAGCTCAGCTTCAGAAAACTGGTGAGCCAACAGCCACTTCTAGTTGTGCTAGTCTAAAAAAATACCAAAAGAAGGAAAACTCCACTCAAGCACACTACGCTTTGTGCTAGACTTGCGCTGGGCATGAAAATAGAGCCCTAATTGTTAAGTGTCAGAAACCATAACACAAATATGCAAAATAACCAAGCTTATGAATGGGTTTATTGGATGTAAGGCCTTCACCATGATATGATTTCTATTAACAATGAAACTTAGGCACTCATGGGAAAACACTTCAAATGTGTTATGTATTTTATCTGACACTCATTGTGCTGCTGAGTAGCACAGTCATCTTGCTGAGTAGATATAGAAAGAGCAGTCTCTCAGATGGATTCCATCCACTTGTGACCTGATGATATGCCACAGATCTAGGATAAGCCTATTATAGGGCTCATCAGCAGAAACCTCATTAGCACATTCATTTGCAATAATGTTTCAGTAATACTGCTTCTGATCACTGAGGGTGCTCCATTGCAGCGACATTCTTCACAGCCAGGAATTGTCAGATGCTCAAAGGATTGTCATGTGGAAGCAACTATGAGTTGTCACTACAACTCTCACCTCGTCTTGAATGAAGCAAACATCGCAGGATCTCTTTTATAGACTTGCTGGTTGATCATCAGGTCCTATGGGACAAGAACTTGCAGCAGACGATGGCACACACATTGAAGGCGATAAACATGACTTTGATTGTCCCGCTTTGTTCAGCCTTGGCTTCGTCATACTCTCAAGGCTCCATGACTCGTCATCAGATATCTGGTCTTATTGGTCTCATTATCACTCACTCTATTCATTGCTTGATGACCTGACTGTGTGTCTGAGGACACAGGTGCCATATTTACTCCAGGATTATTACATTGAAGCTGAGTACTTTTAGTTTGTGGTTTAGCTTGAAATATATATATTTTTTGTGACACTTGCAAAATATGCATTGGTGATATACGTCCCTTCAGATGATTAATATTTTGTATCTTTTCCTGATAACCCATGGCCTTCAAACACCCCAAAAGATAAAAATCAAGTGTGATTTGTGAGGCCATTCCACAGGACCAACTTCTCTTCTTTTATCGCTGCAGCAGCAACTGAAGAGGTAGCAGAAGAAGAAGACGATCTTCTGACTTCAATGCAAAAGTACGCTGAAGGGAAACAAATAACTGTCATAGTTTTTCCCCGGGCGTGTTAAATGACCACATAATAGAAAACTCGATAAAGGCTCGTTTTCTTACTTCTAAATCAAAAACGGGACATGACTCATTTCAGGACGATGTAGACAACAACACTGCCTCCTAGCGGATGGAGGAGGAACGGGCCTTTCCACACGTGAAGTTTGGAACCTGTGCGTGTGAATCTCAATCAATGCCTTGAAACTGTGTGATATTTGTCTCAAAAATAAATGCATGTGCCCACCGATCCACAAATACACATTTGACAATTCACAAGCAGAAGTGAATATTTACAAATGATAGGCTAAGTCATAAATGCACACACACAAGGTGCCCCACATAAATCGTTTGCGGATACAATTGTGAATATAAAAAAAAGCACTTCAAAAGAATAATTTTGAGACAAATCTCTCCCCATAGTTGAGGACCCAAACACAGGGAAGCAAAGGCAGCAAGGCCGAGGTGCTAAAAAGGTAATTTAATTAAACAAAAATGACACATGAGGTACTAGGAAAAAAAAAAAAAAAAAAAATCATAATTGACAAATGTCCAAAGCAAACAGGAAGGACTTGGACCGAGGGAGCAAACAAACGTACAGGAAACAAGACTGGGCCCATACACAGACACTAATGAGACACCTGGGCATAGACACACGTGGCTGAGGGAGCTGATTAGATGACACAAGGTACCATAGTGACAAACGCAGGTGGACATGATAAAACTTGACGAGGGAGACAATGACAAAATGAACACAAGAAACACATGACAACAAAATCTAACCAAAACCAAATGTAACAAACACAGACCACGAGACCTGCATCAATACTGTAATAGTATTTGCCACCCAGACCGGACAGGTGGTCAGTCGCACTAGCCTTTACCTATGTGACCTTAGTTGTCAGTGACCATCTGCTGATGTGTCATTGAGCAAGACATCAAAGGAAAAACAGGTTGGACCATACATTTTGGAGTACATAGCCAGTGAGATAATTAAAATAATATATGATAAAGATGGAATTAGTAACAATACAATCAATGTATCGAATGATGACATGTGGCACACGCTCACGTCTGCCTGTACCCCTATCAAATTAACCAAAATGGTGTTGAAAACAGATCTTTGTGTGTTATTTCACTAATTTAAACCCCAAGTAGTTATGGTTTCCAATCCAAAACTGAACTGAAGGGACTGTTCCCATAAGTCTACATCATTTGTAATTTGATTGATGCACTTGAACATCTGACCTGGAGATACACTTTTGATGATTCCACTTGTCCTTCCAGTGGATCAATGACTCTACTTTTTTTAAATTTTTGTAATTATTATTAATACGTAGGTTACATACTCTGAATGTATTAAAACATCTGTGTTCTTGTGTGTCATTATTTACTATTAAGCCTTTTTTGTCTTTCCGCAGGCATTCAGCGCTATCCTGGTTACCGTGGTGATTCTTCTCAACATTGGAGTGGCTATTTTGTTTATCCACTTTTTTATTTAATAATAGCATTGTTTTTGGAATGAGGCTATACGTGCTACAACTATAAACTTCTATAGTTATTATGAGGGATCTGCTGTCCCTTTTGTGTTCCTGGGAAAATGACTGCAACCACCTGAAGAGGGCATCGAGGGCTACAATCCATTTTAGCTCCAAACATTTGGGCTGAAGATGGCTAAATTGCAAATGTGTTCAAATCTTAGTCCAGCTACCGTGAATGCGACACTGCAGTGCGGAGCCCGATGACGTGGATGTAAGAAGGGTACACCAGCCTCAGTCAATGAGCTGCATAATACGGTCCAGAAACTGGACTAAAGTGAGCTTCGGTAGTTCACATAGTGACTGAAATCGGTCTGATTCCCAGGCCATGGCATTACAGTAAGTAATGCCCGCTTCCAAGTCTGAAAGACACAATATATACCTTTTTCATCTTCAAATCATAGTTTACAACAGATTTCTAATATTTCTTTATGAACATTTTCTCTCATGTATAATATGTTGATGGATATATTATTTATTTTGTAAACTTGACTCTATACGACTCCAGCGTTTTGGTTCTTCCTCCTGCCCGGTTTCTTTCATCTCTGACAGGAGAGACAAATGCAGGAACTGAATCACAGCACCACCTCGATCCACTCTTTGGAGGCTGCCTACCCGTGGAACCTGGGCATGCATGCACGCACGCTCTTGGCTTATTTCCCATCCCACTCTTTCATTTGGCATCGTCTGTACTGTGTGTGAGTAAAGTGCATGACTACGGTGTGCCTCCACAAAGCCGTTGTATGTGTGTTCGTCTCATGAGGACATGCTCTCTACTCATCCACATCCAGCCTACCACCATTTTCCGGCAGTGACGCTCTCTCTTCTGTTTTTCCCTCCTACTCTTTGCCACCTCCATGCACACGAGTCATTGATCTGTGCTTCCTTTGAGTTGGTGGTAGTTCAGGACAGACCCTCCCTGGCAAAGCTTAAAATCTGTTGTACAACAATCAAGTGTGTGTACCACTGTGGATGTGACAATACTAAACACATCCCGGCAGACTTTTGGCAAGTGGCATGGTACAAATTGAGGGAATTTCGGCTTTTTGAGTGAAATATCAGAATGAACCTAATATGCACGATAACCTTTAGAAAATAATTTGATTTCACCGTCTTTAAAGTTTTGAATCCATTTCCAACTGTTCTGTTTTTTTTGTTTTTGTTTTTTTGTTTCCCCGTAGCGTACTCATTTAACTTGCTGATCTCCAACAAAGGACTGAATGGCAAAATTCACAGCAAAGAATCAACCAATGCATTTCTTGGTTCAAATTGGCATTTGAGGGGGAAGTTAACCTCCCAAATTTTTCTTGACAATATTATGGTCTATGCAGATACTAGTCTAAATACGGTAATCTGGTTAATATTGTGAATATGACTTAAGCAATATCCAGCAGTTTTTATCAACATCAGAAGGCGGCCATTTTGTCGCATGCTGTCGAGTGTCGAGTGAAAATGACATCACAGTTGCTCGGGGCTCAGGTAACAACCAATCACAGCTCAGCTTCAGAAAAGTGGTGAGCTGTGATTGGTCGTTGCCTGAGCCCTGAGCAACTGCGATGTCATCTTCATGGATAAAAACAGCTGCATTTTGCTGCACAACTCATATTCCACAAATGTAATCTCAATCAGAATGTCATGTTTAGACTAGTGACGTCACATATATAATATTGTTTAAGGTTGACTTCCCCTTTAAATAGTCCTCTTAGTCATGCTGTTTCCATTTTGACGTTATGAGACCAAGACAACATTGAGCAAATGATTAACAGTACCTCACCATTGCTTTGAGCGTCAAAAATTATCATTGAAACCAACATTTTAGTCAGTGTACAATGTACATTGCACACATCTTTGTAGGTAGCTGTTGAGGCTGAATGTAAGGGGAGTTGGAGCCCTATACTATGACTCTTGTTGGGTGCTCACAGAGGAAGTCCTTTATTGAAAGACAGAGTATGGAAGAATGAGTTTATTTAATTTAGATACCATAATATTTGGAATGATTGTATTAAATGCAGAGCTGAAGTCAATGAAAGTCGATGGCATGTTTTTCTGTTTAAAATGTGTCAGGATTGTGTGTCAAGCTCAGGCTATAGCGTCACCAGGTGACCTGTTTTCCTTGCGGGCAAATTAGTGGGGGTTAAATGAGGGTGACAGCTCCTGGGTTATGTGTCTTATGACCAGCTTCCCAAAAACTTCAGAATGACTACAGTTGAGGGCCACAGTTCGGAGGTCACTTAAGGTACTGATGGGAGACTTTTTTTTTTTTGGAATAGGCATTTTGGTTGAGGACTTCATGCAAGATGGTACAGCGGCCTGTGCTAAGGACTTGTTGAATATTTTAAACTGGTAACATAAACAGGGATATGTGTTTGGAATGGATCGGCTCAGGTGGTGTTAGGGTGTAGTCCTTCATACCTGTTTAACATTCAAGTAGACTTTATTATTATTTTTTTCCCCCCTGTGCACGTTACATGCGGATGGAATCTGGGAAGTACTACTATCCACATGACTAAAATCCCCCACATGTGTACTGCCTCTGGGTATTTATTGAGTTGGGAGCTAATGGCATGTAGAGAGCTAAAGGCTAAGTTAGCATTTCCATCCACTATACACACTACTGTGATCAGAAGCCCTGATGAAAACACAGACTTGGAGAGGAGGTTGCAACAGACATGCAAAGAAACTGCAAGAGTTATAGAAATGCATAAAACTGGACGTCCTTGGACATTTATCGGTAAATGGCTGAAACATGCATGGCTTGTTGTAAACTTTGCCATTCAGCTCCTTGCAACAGAACACCAAGTTGTGCAAAACGCAATGCAAGAATGTGAATTCACTCAGACTTTTAAAGAAGATGAAATTAAGTTGACCTGTATTTAATAGTGCATATTGGCTTCATAATGAAATTTCAACCAAAAGCTCAACAACACTAACTTTTTGTGAGAAATGAATGCAGAATTGAATCTGAAGACGGGAACAAAATGTATTAAGGAACTTAAGCAACATGTCTGATGTGCACTAAAACACATGTTCCAGTCATTAATAGATGTTGAAAGCAATACAAAAGTAAGACTGTATTTGATCATTACTGTTAATTCCCGCCCACATTTCATAGAGGAGTTGTTTTGTTAAATTCTAATGCATGCATTTGTACTAAGTCCATAGTTTTATTTTATTTTGTATTTTTTGCAGTGCAGGAAATCTATCAAATTAAACAACAATGCAAATAGGACATCTGGGTCAAAATTCACCTTCTGTACATGTTATGCTGTGTTTATAGGCTGAGCAGGGCTTGATAATATCCCATTCCAAGCAGGCTGGAATGAACTAGAAAAAGGCACAAATAATTTAGGTCACCTTAAATTCATTAAAACATTAGTCATCAAAACAACTCCAGTAATGACCTGAGACATTTGCACAGAGCTTTCAATTGTTGTACAAAAAAAATGACCAGGTTCAAAGCATGGGTTTTAACGTTTCTCCGTAATCAAAATTCAATGAGTACTTCAGTGTACTTTAATGGAAGTCACTAGATTTTGTGATTGCATACAACAGATTTGTCTCTAAAATCCATCTGGCAGATCAGACTCGTGCTTGTTTGCAAGTTTGCATTAATGAAAGGTCACGGGAGTGTCAAAACAAACGCTTAAGTTGTGCATCCTCCCAACGTGATGGGATGTCTGTGCCACCTGCCATTATTTCAGGGGACAGTGAGCTGCTGCTGTGTTTCTGACCGACAGAATCCTCATCTCAACTGTTGTCTCATCTCTGTCATTTCTCCCCCATCCTTCATGTGTTTAAACCAGGAGGAGACAGATATTTTTATTTCATTAATTTGGGTCCTAGACTGATAAAGGTTCTGCTATTTGTCGTCAGCCTGGTGACGATGCACCTGTTACACTGCAGCATGTCAAGCATGCCAAGCTCTCTCAATAGTTTGAATCTGTTTTTTTTTTCTTCCTTTCTTTCCCCTGTTTTCTTTATTTCTGGGAGTTACTCTGTTTGGGTTTTGTTCCACGTGGAGAAATTAAAGTGTTTAAAATTAAAAAATGACGATTGAGTGTTGTGTTTTTTTATGTGAGTGTGAGTGCAGCATCCCTACTGGAGAAGGAGAGGCACATGCCTGGTTTGAGGGGAGGGGAGGTGCGTGGTTACTATAACAACCTAGAGGAGAAGATGGGGTTTTATTCCAAGGGCTCAGAGCTCTCCGTGACAGTAAAGACGGGGGCTGTTGAGGAAAAGTTGAACTAAGAGATTAAAATATTATGCCAAGGCCCAAAACCAAAACAAAATGTACCAAACTAACAATAATCCTAGCTAGTTTTTATTATCATTAAACGAATAGCCAATGGGGTATCGTGCATGGCTTTAAACATGAAGATTTGGTTCCATCTACTGGTTTCAAATTCAAATTACAGCACAATGACCTCCGACAAGTACAAACGACATACAGGACTTCCGTGGGCCATATTTGGTTTGGGGAAAAAAAAAGAAAGAAAAAAAAATCACAATTTGGCCAGGTCACTCGTAGATGAGCTGATAATGTGTAAAATAGTTTACAACATCGAATAAAGTATCTCCCTATCTTCATTTTCATTTTAATTAATTTAATTATACTTAAACTTACCAATTAGTGTTTAATTAAATACACTATATAATAAAATGTTAATGTAAAATAGTTTGTATTACTCATATAATTTGTATTATACTCCAGGCACTCCACAAACAGACTCACCGTCTAGACTGACTAACGGGTGCCCAAACTTTTTCCTCGGTGGGCCACGATGAAATTGTCCCTGAATTTACTTTTTTTTATCTTTGCTCAAAACCGCCAATCATTAACAGCCAACACACACAAACAAAAACAGATATTAGTATTGATTATCTCTTTTTATAACATGTTTGGTCTTTTAAAGTAAAAAAATAATAAATAAATACATTAATTAATTAATAAAAACCGACCTGAATCAGAAACGCTGTCCTTGTTAGCGAGACAACCATTGTAAAGCAAAAAACAAACAAACAAAAAAACAAACGAAAAACAACAACAACAAAAAACATCTAATTGAAAGCATATGGGATTTTAAAAAAAAGTTATGTTGATACTGTACTGTTGCGCGAATGAGTGTGAGTGCATGAGAAAGCTGATCTTCTCCGCCGAGCACTGAACCAATCAAGAAAGTGAAAATGATTGCAGACAGAACTACTAGCCAATCAAAGTGGAGGTTTTAAGTAGTGGGCGTTTCTTGTAGCCAGCTTGGATAACGTTATAGCCAGCTGTTATTTTCTTCAATATATCTCGAGCCACGACAGGATGAAGACAGCGACAAGTAACATACACACTAATAATTCATACAGTGGGACGTCCTTAGTTGTCCTTCGATAAAGATAAAGTACTTTCCCGCGCGGTTGCGTCGCAAGTTAGCGTTGTTTTGTTTTTTTTACTTTTCGCATCAGTTGACATACAAACGTTAACTTCGACACAACCT
The DNA here is from genome assembly GCF_051991245.1 of Festucalex cinctus. Lineage (NCBI taxonomy): Eukaryota > Metazoa > Chordata > Actinopteri > Syngnathiformes > Syngnathidae > Festucalex > Festucalex cinctus. The sequence goes on along the minus strand of NC_135413.1, from coordinate 19,858,341 downwards.
TGGACACTGTTGATAAGATGGCTGTTGACATTAGGATCATTGAGTGTGACTTCTTGAATGGCAGAACGCGGTGACTGTTCGGAAGGCAAGCTGAGTGCAGTTTCTTCGGCTGTCAGTGAAGTTGCGGTCCGACCGGCGGAGGGGGACCAGGCGGAGGGTGTCCTGAACACACAGTAGAATACTAGAAGTGGAACGACGAGGAGTTTTTTTCCCCCTCTTCTTCAGACTACAGACAGTGTCACCCCTTCCTTTCAGTTGTGGAGAGAAACAATTCAAGTGTGACACGAGAAGAGAACTCAGCTGTCATAGCTTTTCTGACTGGACTATTTGTTTAATTTTTTTTTTCTTCAAGTTTCAGAGCCACTGTCAGTGGATGTGTGAGTATGGTGGAGAGTCGGACCCATGTCCAGAGGGAAGGAGTGTACCTCTGGTTCTCTTCCCTCACATCTGCCCAGAGAGCCGATTTCCTGTGTGGCCTGCTGGACCTCTGCGTCCCCATCGAGCTTCGCTTCCTCGGCTCCTGCCTGGAGGACTTGGCCCGTAAGGACTACCATTCGCTCCGGGATGCAGAGATCAAAGCGAACAACCCCGCCGATTTGTCCGGACTCACCAACATCACTGACGAGGTGGTGCGGAGTAAACTGCTGGTGTCCCTCGCCTTGCTCGGCTCGGACAACCGGGAGGCGGCGGGGGTTCTGTACCAAACGTTGACGCATATAGACACGGTGATCAACAACTACGGCCTGGCCTTAAACGACGGAAGGGCCGAGGAGCAGTTTCTGTTGCTTTTCACCATGGCATCCAATCACCCGGCCTTCAGCTTCCACCAGAAACGAGTTCTGAGGCAGCAACTCGGCCAGATCCAGGACGTCCTGCAGGTGAGGGCCAAGTGTGCATCTGTGGGCCACATGTCTCTATGGAATGATCATATTGTCAAAATAACAAAGCTACAGTACACTGATGGAATGCCATAGATAAGATAAAATAAAAATTAAAAATAAATAAATAAAAAAAAAATCAGATAATTTAAAATAAATTATCGGTAAATAAGATGTTTTCTTTGTAAATGCATATAATTTTGATGTAGCTCTTGTAAGATACTTAAGATAGGCCTACACCTAATGCTGGTGTTGGTGTTTTAGCACATCTGCCTCACAGTGCAGAGGTCACGGGTTTGAATCCGGCCTTCCTGTGTGGAGTTTGCATGTTCTGTCCGTGCTTGCGTGGGTTTTCTCCGGGTACTCCGGTTTCCACTCACATTCCAAAAAGCATGCATGCTTGGTTAATTAATTTGTAACTCTATATTGTCCATAGGTGTGCTTGTGAGCATGCATGTTTTTTTTTGTCTAAGTGTGCGCTGAGATTGGTGACCAGTTCAGAGTGCATCCCGTTTTACCACCCGAAGTAAGCTGGGTTAGGCTCAAGCACAGAATTGAAATTTATAAAAACAGTGTTGTTTCTTGAAGCAGTTCGTACAAATAGCGAGACTTCATGGTTCCCCTGCAAAAGCCATTTTCTTTCTCAAAATCCCAATCAAAAAGTACTAGTGGTGTTCCAATCAATTGACCACACATTGTGACCGGGCAATTTAAATACATGATCGACATATGTCGATCAATGCCTTTCATTGCCAAACACCAAAACCGAACATCCACAGTTCATACTTTGCAGCCTGCAGCCAACCAGAGCAACCTGTGTGCAGCGTAGTGTCTTTCCCCCCCATTCCTTAACACTGCACATGTTACAGATCAAACCAGTAACTAAATAAATCATATGTTTGTGCATTTTTGGCATTATCAATTTTTAAATAATGTCCCGATTTTGTGTCATAAAGGGATGGAAATTTGGAAATTACACATGAGCATGCGCTGTCTTAAATGCAAAATTACAGGTTTGTCAAAATCAATGACAGCCCACCTGTTAGCAAGCAAACCTAGTTTGTGTATAAGTGTCGGTGAAAGCTACTGCCTTGACTGACAGCAGGAAGGTTTTTGTGATGTTTACAAAAACAAAAGTAAGGTATAGAGAAGTCATTTGTTTTAGGTAATCTAGCAGTGGAAGGATTGAGCATTTTCTTATTAAATTGAGATGGTTTGTGGCTGTATAGAGAGTTGATTTAGGTGGCTGATGAAATCCATCCACCAAACATTTTTTTTACTCCCACTTGTCCTCATTAGCTGATTTTTGGCTCGAGGTGGCATACTCACATTCACAACTATGGACAATTCAGAGTCAGCGTAGAGCTGCAAGAAATACTGCATGCTTGGCTTGTGAGGCACTTCATAAAAGTTACATAAAAACAAATGGTCAAAAGTGCCCTAGACAGCATGTCACATAGAGGTTCAGATAGATAGATGGATAGAAAAGCTTCTCTGCTCACTCCATTTTCTTTTCATTCAACTCATGCATAGTTTGAATTATTTTAGGTGAGCTATGGAGGAGCGGGCGCTGAGGGTCAAGGAGCAGGCCCATGTGGCCATCAAGTGGCTCTGTCTTACACTCAGCTGCATCACCACTATACCCAGCCTAGTGTGTCCTTACCTGGCCCGGCCTCTTTGTCTCCCTCTGGCTGCTCGCTGCCTGATGCGAGTGCTGCCTCCTTGCCTGTGTCTACCGCTCAACTCTGTTATTTACCCTGCACTTGCTGGCACAAGGTAGGACCGTTGAACATATGTAAGCTTCATTCATACTCATGTAAGGACAGAGGACAGTCACGAGAAGTCATTAAAAAAAAATAATAATAATAATTTAACATTGGGTCCACTGACTGACAGCGATGCAGAATGGGAAGTCAGACTGTTAACATCTACCAGCTGTTTCCAGATCAGATGTTCAAATTCATCTGACACTTGATCGTCTTTCTTACTCAGGCATTTGACCCCAATATGTGACTTAATGCTCATGTATATGAGAATGTCATCTGTGAAGTCAGTGTGCTTTTAGAGTTGTTGCAGTCTAGCCGTTATCAACCAAAAAAAGGTAGGACAGTCATGAATTGATGGCAGAGAAAAAAAAGTTTTGTTTAAAAAACATAACAAAAATTCCAAGGTCAGCATCAGCATGTGTTAAGCAAAATTTAAAACGAAATAAGAAAGTAGTTCCCTAAAGTTTTCTACTGTCAATAGTTTTCCAAAATTTCAACATAATTTTGTAATTTATTTATTTATTTATTTTTTAAATAAACAGCGTAAGGAGTTCCCCGTGCCAGCACCATTTTTTATTAGTGTTGTTCCGATACCGTTTTTTGGCCCCCGATACTGATTCTGATACCCAGCTTTGCAGTATCGGCCGATAACGATACCATACCGATACCTAAGGTTTTTCTTCTTCTTCTTCTTCCTGCCATTGGTTCAGAGCATTCAAGGGCCAATAGGATATCTTAGATCGGCATGCAGTGAGCATGTCACATATCAGTGAATGTCGTGCAAAAGCAAGACACAAGATGCTGCATTCAAAATCTTATATTAGCGTTGGAATTAATGGTATCGGCATGTTACTTGTGAGTAGTCACCGATACCGGTACCACTGTTTTAATGCAGTATCGGCGCCTCTGCTGATACCAGTATCGGTATCGGAACAACACTATTTTTTATAAAGTGGAAATTTAAATAAATCCGAAACTGAAAAGTTCCCTGTATCTCACTGAATCACAAATGCATGCTAATGTAGCTAATTTGGGGTTCAAAAAAAAAAAAAAAAAAAAAAAAAAGTTAATATCTTCAAAAAAAATTTTGGAACAAGTAAAAACTGTCTGTGAACATCTTACAAAAACTGATGAAAACCCAAAATTCGGCACATTCATAAAAAAGGCCAATGCCGATATTTGGCACCGAAGCAGCCCGCTGATAATCGGTCTATCCCTAATATAAATTGAATTAAAATTGATCCACATCCAAGCCTTTGTATGTCATGTGCACCTCGAGTTGTATAATGGCAAATATACTACACTGACGACAGAACATGTCCAGATGCTGTATTTTATTGTACCAATTTCAACGCAGGCTTGAAAGGTTGAATGCAATGAGTCGGTGAGTAGGTTAAAACTTGAAGCCATATATGGCTTTGTCAGTCCTTGCCCAACACGCAAGGGATTACAGGTCCATTTTCCACTTTGGGCAGATATAGTGAATATTTAAAATTTTTGCAATCAACGCCCCCACAGACGTCCAATAATTATCTTAACACTACAAAAGATATTCACAGCAAAAAAACACATTTTCACCGACAGGACAGCAAGTATAATTAATATGTACATTTCAAATGACAAATACCCAAAATAACAAATTATTATACGTGCAAGTGTCTTCACAAGTGCACCTGGTCAAGACAACACAGAAATAAACAATGATCAGAATCATCAGATTTCAAAGGGGAGTTGGCCGCAGTTTTCAAACTATGAGCAAGATTTGAAATCTTGCCTCACTTCACTCCTCTCTCCTCCCCATGTTGTCTCTGACCAAAGCCAAGCCTTTCACTGACTCAACATGATGGAGCACGAGTCATTGCCTACACTATAAGAATGTGCATGGAGTCTGCTACTTTGCTAGCATGACTGATTGAGTATTGTGTTGTTACACTTTTTTATTTTCTCGAGAGCTGTCAATTCCTTCTTGTTAATTCCATCTTTTTAACATTTATTTCCTACCGGGGGTAGATAATCTGGCCAAGGAAATGCCTGTTCTTTTCAGGGCTTGGTGTCTTTTTCAAATCAAATAAAGTAGAGGTATACCATACATGACAAAGAGGTTTTTTTTGTTTGTTTGTTTTTAGATAGCAAAATCCCCTTTAAAGTGTCTGTTTGTTAGGTGGGGGTGGCAGATATGGGCGTGCTATTGGCATATTTTGACAAGGTTGAGCTCACATTGTTTGTAGGGGTACATCCAATCTGTCCATTTACACTGCAGTTGCTTTGGCAGATATCCACATTTGAAAGAGGCCCGTTTCTGATCCTGGATTGCCCTCCATAGGTTTAAACCAGGATTTAAATCTTGTACATTTTGTTCCTCCCGATCTTCCACATCTTTCTCAAAACTAACAGAAGCAGGCAAAATGTTTAAACATGAGTGAACAGTGCAGGGAAAGTACCCTGCTCAGAGTAGAGCATTTGTATTTAGTGTTTTGTTGCCCTTGGCTCCTGCTTGCTGCAGCTCAGCACATTTCTCATTGCTGAAATCAACCCTCTGTGGTTTGGTTCAGTGTGTGTGCGTCTCAAGTGAATCCCCAGGAAGTTCGAAATGCTGTCTCTCCCTCTGGATCTCTTAGCGTAGCCTGAGAGTAAACCATTCAAATGCTTGTTACACTGCTTGTCCCTACTGCAGCAGGCTTGACAAAGACTGGAGGGATCTTGAAAGTTTAAAGTGTAATTCATGAGCTACAAATCAGTCAGCATGGACAGGGATAAAACGGGGACAGAGCACAAGTCAATTTATAGAAGACACAATTTATTCACATGAAAACACAACTTAACGAAACAAATGTGTTTTACATATGTTGTCTGTGTCCATAATAAAAAGCATGTGTCTTCCGGAGTTTGTGGTATGAGCGCAAGAGAGGAAGCCTAACCCATGTGATGTGGATGAGACTGTCCCAAGAGCATGTTTCATGCAGGCTTGGCTCAATATGAAAAACACACAACACATGGAATTAGTTATGGAAGTAGTTTTGTATGGTTTGGTGTTAGCGTTACCTGTTTGACATCTATTAGACACGACACAAAAAGGAGAGACGACTCAGTTCAGGGCTCGTGAGGAGAGAGGAGAGGAACTGACTGATACAATTTACTCCTGTACTCTCTGAAGATTCCTCTCCTCACCCTCTCTATTTGGTTTTCTACGCCCCTCGTTACATGGGTGTTCCAACCCTAAAAATGCAAAAATGCAAGGCATAGTTGAAACACAGTGTGCTTGTTTGTCTATGTGTTGTGCATGCGAGTGGAAGATTGCTGAGTACATGTGTGGTTAAGTTTACAATTATTTCTTAACAGAAAACAGGCGACCTCTGAATCTATGACAAATCATCACAGGAAAACAATGGAAAAACAAGGGATTTTTATAATGGAGATTCATTTTTTAATTTTTCCTTCTTGAATTCAAGGTTTTTGTAAAGAGGGTGTGCCACAATATTTGCTGTTTCCCATTGTACTGTATATCACATATTCCTGTTTTTATTCGTAATTGCCTGATACAGTCATATTACCTGATCCGTAATTGCCTGATACAGTGTATCATGTCAGCCCCTTTTCTCCTCCAAGATCAGGATAAAAATTCAGAATTCTTACTACATCGTGCTAATGAAAGATAACGTCTTAACTATTGCGCTACTGTGGGGCCAAACGTTTCTTTTCCAGAACCAAACCAGAGAGTCTGGTACAGCCCCTGCACTTGGACCAGAGGTGAAAATTGGGAGAGGAGCGCAAGCGGTCAGCCAGGAAGCCAACCCTCCTCACCTCGACCTCGCACCTCCTCCTCACCTTCCTCCTCCTACAACTGCTGGGCAGGGCCACGATGCTGCGGCGCCACCTACCACTCACCAGGGGAAAAGAGCAACAGGTGAGCCCCTGGAAAAGTGTCATGGTTTGATATGATTGACACCCTAACACCTCTTTACATACTGTATCATATTCTATAAATAGCCTGTTACTGTCATCATCAGCTTGACCTAATGATGCCTGACTGAACCTCCAACTGGTGCAAATGAGTATGAAACGTGTGTGTACTGCTGTACGCCCAAGTCAAACCCTGTTGGGCAAGATGCAACATGCCAGTCCCACTGAGCAGAACTAAGCTTAAAGAATGCAGCCTCAGGCATTGCTGTGTTATATGTCACTCAGGGATTCATTTCACTTCATGATTGCAACTTCAGGTTGGCCACCATTCCAACATCTCCACAGTACAACTTTATTGACTGACTCGTATTATACTATACAAGGGTATTTTATTCATGTATTTATTTTATTATTTTGCACATGTAATTCATGCATATAACAACAATCTGTCTGGCTCCCTGCCTCTGTCTGAAACACAATACTCGACTATCTCGCATTACCTCATGGTCACATTGCATAGCTGTCATCAGCATAAAACGCACAACATGAACACAGACACATGCGTTGAATCGGAGGCACATGCTATGATACGCATATGTGTAATTAAGTTTATATGCCAAGCCCTACCATTTGTGTGTATGGGTGCAGGGGCTTGTGTGTCATCCTAGGCAGAATAAGCAGCAATGTCTTTACTGTGTGTTTATTCAACGTGCATTATGACAAATTAATCCAAACACAGGATTATAGGTAAACATTTTAATGGTAGGTAATGCTTGGATATATAATATTGTAGGCCTACACCCTTTTTTGGCCACTTTCAGAAGATGCAGCAAAACTCTTACTGTAGCATATGTCACCATAGTGACATAGCTGGGAAGTGTGACTGTCTAGATTCCAATGAATAGCAAGTAGCATGTTTGGTCCTGACCATGTCATGTTTTGGTTCCATGGGGTTAGGTTTTGTTTGGTTTTAGGTGTTTGTCTGCCTGCAGTGTTTCCCAGGTGTGTCTTGTTAGTAGTGTTGTTCCGATACCGATATTGGTTTCGGCAGAGGTGCCGATACTGCATTAAAACAGTGGTATCGGTATCGGTGACTACTCACAAGTAACATGCTGATACCATTCATTCCAACTCTAATATAGGATTTTGGATGCAGCATCTTGTGTCTTTCTCATGTACGACATTCACTGGTATGTGACATGTTCACTGCATGCCGATCTAAGATATCCTATTGGCCCTTGAATGCTCTGAACCAATGGCAGGACAGCTTTTTCATGTTGAGGAAAAAAAAATCTTAAGTATCGGTATGGTATCGTTATCGGCCGATACTGCAAAGCTGGGTATCGGTATCGGGGGCCAAAAAACGGTATCAGAACAATACTACTTGTTTGTGTCTCGTTAGTGTTGTATTTAGTCAGTGGGATTTGTTCACACGTTGTGGTAGCATTGCATTGTCTTGTTCTGTTGAGGTGTGCTGTGCTGGTCGTGTTTATGTTTAGTCAAGTTTCTCCACGTCTAGTCAAGTTTCTCCACGTCAACTCAAATTCTCCACGTCAACTCAAGTCTGTCCATGTTCAGTCCTGGTCTTCTACTTGGTTTCAGTTAATAAAATTATTCTCATTCCCGTTTGTCTTCGGGTCTTGCTTTTTCCACCATTTCCACCATTTCCACATCTACATACCCCCAACATGACATACCCATCAAACACAGCTTTCGTCCTTCACATATTCGTCCCATCAAACATACTGGAAAGTGTGCACCAAGAAAATTTCCTTTGCTCTTTACGCACACTTTCTCCTACACTTTTGTCTTTTAAACTTTTTTTTCTCTTTGTTCATGTCCTTTTTTTCTCCAGCTGCTTGTCCCTGCATGCCTGATATGGTTTCACATTGCCTTAATGCGGAGTCTAATGTGACTCCTTTCATATGTAAAGGTTATTTTGCAGTCACACCCATCTATGAAAACAAACCTGCCAGTTCAAATCACTTTCACCGCGACCTGTCTTCACCTGTGGTATGCATCCAGGTGAAGAAACAGACTGTGTAATCGCCCGCAAAATAAAATCACAGATGGTTTCTCAATATATATTCTAAATGTTTGAAGATAATTGGTGAAAATATACACAAACACGACACAGCTGTCCTTGAGCGTGTAAATTGGCACAGTCTGTAATTTCTTGATTCTTGGGTACAGACACGTTGAGATGTCTTTTGAATTGGGATCTATTAAGATGTCATTTGTACAATGTGCGATTCATGCTAATTTAGACAATGTTACCAGATGTTTTCTTGATTTCAGAGCACTGCACTTGCTTGGTCAGTCATGATTCAATTTTGTGTGTTTACTGTTTTTACAGTGGCAATTGAGAGAGTTGCATTGCGAGGAGTGACGCACAAATTTGAAGACAAAAGTGATTATAAATTTGAGGTGAGTAAACACACACAATTTTAAGGGGAAGTCAACCCCCCAAAAATATTCTGGACAATATGTTCTATGCAGCCCCACTAGTCTAAATATGCTATTTTGGTTAATTAATATTGTGTTCGTGGAATATGAGTTAAGCTGGAAAATACAACGGTTTTGATCAATATCAGAAGGCGGCCATTTTGCCACTTTCTTTTGAGTGAAAATGACGTCACTGTTGCTCAGGTGTCAGATAACAACCAATCACAGCTGAGTTTCAGAAAACAGGTGAGCTGTGATTGGTCGTTGCCTAAGCCCTGAGCAACTGTGATGTCATCTTAAGTTGACAGCAAGTGGCAAAATGGCTGCCCCCTGAGATTGACTGATACAAACGGCTGGGTTTTGCTGCATAACTCATTTTCCACAAATTTAATATTAATCAGAATGTCATATTTAGACTAGTGAGGCCACATATATTATTGTAAAGAAATGTTTAATACTTCAGGTCAGCTGGTCTGATGGATGTATATCATCAGTTGTCCGAAGTCAACAGGAGGTGACCGATCTACTTTCACAGGTGAGGATATGTTGCTTTATTCACCTTATTTGAAATACGTCGGTGTTATTTTAAAATTGATTTGAATGAGTTATGGTTGGACTCAGTAAATTTCATATGATTTTATAGTTCATACTAATTTTTTTTTATGTGACGTGAAATGTCATATCTCAGTTGTCACAGGCATTCCCTGACGAGCGAATGGAGACGTTCTTACCTCAGACTAGTGAGTCAGATGCCAGGTTAGTTTCATAAAGTCTTTCTTTCGTATGAAGGATGATATCTGACTTCTAAATTGGATATTGAATTATTCTTAAAAAATAAAAATAAAATAAATCACGGCATGGTCTTCTCCGGGTACTCCGGTCTCCTCCCACATTCCAAAGACATGCATGGCAGGTTAATTGGGCGCTCTGAATTGTCCCTAGGTGTGCGTGTGCGTATGGATGGTTGTTCGTCTCTGTGTGCCCTGCGATTGGCTGGCAACCAGTCCAGGGTGTCCCCTGCCTACTGCCCAGAGCCAGCTGAGATAGGCGCCAGCACCCCCCGCGACCCTTGTGAGGAATAAGCGGTCAGGAAAATGGATGGATGGATAAATCACGGCATCTCATACCAGACATAGAATAATGTACTGATGTTAGATCTTCTCAGGAACAACACCATGAAACTCCAACCTTATCCAACCTTGATAATTGACAACTTCTAAATCAAATATGACACATTTCTCAAATGTCTGTTTTGAATCTGTCAGCCACTCTTGTTTGAGCTAACCAGAGGCGGGTAACACCAAGAGTCGTGACTGTCCTAAACAAATGTCATTGTAAGCCATTAAGTTGAATTTGTGTTTTTAACTCACAGTAAACCTTTTGTCCTTGTTTGATTGTGATTGTTCAGTGTGAATTTTTGGAAAACTTTATCTACAGTAGAGAATTTTATGTAGCCTTTTTAGTTGCTTAGTTTTTAACTTATGACCCAGGAAGCTCCCTGCATTTTTTTCTCAATTTTACACAAAGCTCTCTATTCTTTATGAATTTAAAATTAAAAGAAAAAAAACTTGTTGTTTTAACAAACATGCTTAATATTATGTTCTGGGGTTAAATCCCAAAAACGCAGACACAAATAAGATTTTAACTCTTTATTTGCATAACATCGAGAGGCGTGGAACTAACTTGATTAGACGACAAACAACAAGAATGTATCAACAATCACGAGACGCTAACTTGGGCTGTGGAGGTGCACAGGGAAACAGAAGAACAGGTGGGCGAATGGACAGATTAATAAATCGGCACCAACACACTTCTCTGTCAGACTTATATAGACAGTGAATAGATCTGATTGGCTGTGGCCAGACATGTGGCTAACTGATATGGAATTATCTGATTGGCTGTTGACCAGATAAAGAGATTAAAGATTCCTGACATCACATAGCTTCTGACTTCACATAGCTTATTACCAATTGAAACTAGTTGCTGTTACATGCTGATTGCATCAAACCCCAAACAAAGCACAGTCATGACCCAAACATAACCCTTGCATGACCTAAATATAACCCTTGCCCCAAACAAAACACAATCATGACACTAAAGTCATTTCAACAAAATTATGTTTTTAAATTTTGATGCTAATATTTTCTCTTTAACTGCAAATGACTATCAGCTTGAAATATTGGTTATCAGCCTCCTTAACTACTAAGAATCGGTATTGGCTCTGTAAAAAACATATCGGTCTATCACTATTTTGCATACCCCGAGAGTATGTGAACTTTTAAGCACAGCTGTATGTGTTCTACATGTAACCGTCTGCTCTCTCCACCTCCACCCAGATGTCTGACAGTGTTGCCCAGCCATGTCCTGCAGCACCAGAGCGTCCAACTCTTCTTCACCTCCACCAGGCCTCTCTCACCCTGCCCTTCTCCTCTGTCTTCCCCCCTCCCCAACATGCCTCCCTCCCCTCTCACAGCTCCCGTCATTCCAACCTGCCCATTCACCTCCAACTACAGTGAGTCTTTTCTTTCTTCATTTATAGCGATTCACATTTTGCCACAATCACAGTCATGTAAGTCTCGAGAATGGATGCAAAACACGTGGCACCTATTTTTAGATGTGGCGAAACTGATACCAGATGGAATATTTCCCAGTGTTGCTGGTGCGAGAGATGAGTGTAAAATGAAAAGGATAAGGTCATGTGTGTTAATACCATTGAAGAGGTGGTGGTGATACTGCAGGAGAATTTGGGTTTGTGTTTTGAAGGTGTTAGAGGGAGAGGACGGCGTCTATTTTAGTCCGGTGCGGGAATTCATTGTGGTATGTTTGTGTTGGGACGCTGAGTGTAGTGACCTCATGTGTGTCTGGGGGTGAGTGCTTGAGCTTGATTCTATGAATGTGACTTCATTTTTGCGTATTTTTAACCTCCAGTGCGGTGCATGTGTGTCTGTTTATGCTCGCGTGTGTGTCTGTGTGCGAGTCAAACCACAGGGAATGAAGTGTCAGTGTCAGTAATCAGCATTGTGTAATTGCACTGTGTATTGTCGTTCCCGAACCGGTGTAGTATTTACAGTCACAATTTTCAACAGATCTTTTGTTCTATGTCAGAGCAAGACCGCTAGTCCTGATAATATCTCATCCAAGGTGCATAATCTAGCTCAGGGGTTTACAACCTGTGGCTCTGGAGTCACATGTGGCTCTATAGCAGGGATGGCGAGATCCGGTCCTCGAGGGCCGCAGTCCTTCAGGTTTTGGATATTTCACTTCTTCAACACAGTTGATTCATGATCAGCTCATCAGCAAGCTCTGCAGAAGCCTGATAACGAGCCTGTTAATTGGAATCAGCTGCACTTCGAGTAGGGAAATATATAAAACCTGCAGGACTCTGGCCCTCGAGAACTACAGTTTGTGACTCTCTCTGGATCTTAAAAAAAAAAAAAAAAAAAAAAAAAAAGAGTAGAAATTACATATTTTTTAAGGGTGTCACGATTTCGATTTTTTATCGAAATCGATCGAAATTACGTCACGATTTCGAGCATCGAAATAGAAGAGAGGACACACGATTCGATGCCCCCCCCCGCGCCCGCCGCCACCGCCGCCACCGCCACCTCCCAGGAAAGCAAATGAGACGCAGCCATTCAGCTACGAGCTAACGGCACTTGTTAGCTGACTTCTCCTGCAGTCATGATGGCAAGCGCGGACAGACACAGCAATGGTGCTTCAAGCCGCTCCCGCTTCTCTCGTCACCAGTTTGGAAACATTTTGCGTTCCCGGTGAGTTATGTCGACAACGTTCACGTTGTCGATAAAAAGACCACAGTTGCAAGATATGCTATGTGCGCGTACTGTACTCGGCCACGGTGTTACGCCCGGCTCGTCAAGGGGAAGGGAAGTAACACAATAACAGAAAATATAGAGTAGATAAACACGGGTCGACTTTAACATCTGAGTAGTTTTAATTGAAATTTCAGGCAGGGGTTTGACAAGGGAGTGAAAGTGGAAGGTGAACAAATAATAACCGCATTTGACAGAACTGACAGAACGGAGGAGAAACAATAACTAATAGGGGTATAATACACGGATACACAATAGCGTCGCGCTGGCACAGTCGTCCAATCGGAGTGTCGCGCTGGCACAGTCGTCCAATCGGAGTGTCGCGCTGGCACAGTCGTCCAATCGGAGTGTCGCGCTGGCACAGTCCTCCAATCAGAGTGTCGCGCTGGCGCATTCAAACTGAATGGCCCGAGCCGCCAGCCGTAACAACGGGAAACACGACAAACATGACGGGACATTTACGCAGGCATCACAAAGATTTAGATTTATCAAATTCAACTAGAAGTGGGAAAACAACGGTCCAACCAACTATTTCATCCTCATTTACAGTGAAACTTCCACACACTTCAGCTCGCGCGAAACGCCAGATCCATAGGTCTATTTATAGCAGCAGACCTGCAGCCTTGGAAAACGCTGGATTCAAACATTTAATTAGTGTACTTGAACCACGCTACAGTATGCCCAGCAACTGTAAATGTTGGGATATAGTTTGTTCAGGCTGTATTTGTTCCATGACTTTGGATACAATATATTTTTTGTTGTTGTTGCACATTATTTTAAGAGGAACGCACAGCACACTGTTGTAACCAAAAACAGTCAATAGATGGCAGGCACCCACTGTGACTTTTTGTTTTTGTTTTTTTATTTTTTATTTTACACTTCAGTAAGAACAAGACGGTTAACTTTATATTGTAAATAAATTCTTTGAATTTGATCATTCCTGCCTAATGTCAATTATCATATATTACATAAATTTACACAAAAATAATATGGAAATTGCATCACCTATATGTAGCCGATCTTTTGAAATAAGATTTACTGTACAATGAATAGAACCAATGATCATAGACTAGCCTTAGCCTACAGAAGCATATGCCTCTGTGTTATAAAGTGGGGGAGCGGAAAAAAAAAAAAAAAAAATCGAAAAAAAAAATCGAATCGTGACCCCAAAATCGAAATTTAAATCGAATCGTGGAGTTGGCGAATCGTGACACCCCTAATATTTTTACATATTTATTTTTGTCTTTTAGATAAAATATTCTTTAAATTATTTCATCAAGTTGTCAGATAAGGAGAGATAAAAGGTAGATTAAAATGAAAGAAAGAAATTTCCTAAAAATGTCCAAAAAGTGACTCAAAAAGTCCAGAAAGAGCAAAAGAGAACTGATATCCTGAGTATAAGTCGTGACGAAGAAGTAGTAGTAGTAGTAGTAGCACTAGTAGTAGTAGCTTTGGCCTGTTCGCCTTCTTTTTTTCAACATCATGGCCCCAAAGAAGAAAGCTACGTCTGATCCTCCATTTTGTCTCTGTCCTCCGTTTTGGCTCCTCGTCCGCCTAACACGTGTGCACTTGTAGGAGTATTTTTTATTTTTTTTGCCCTCTTTTTCCCACATCATGGCCCCAAAATAGAAAGCTACGTCATCTATCAATGTTGGGAGACACTGACAAACATCGGCAAAGACTTGGGCTTCAGTCAGAGAGTCGTACAGCATCTTTTATATATATATATATATATATATATATATATATATATATATATATATATATATATATATATATTCGTTCAGGGTTGCCTGTTGCCCAAGGCCAGCTGAGATGGGCTCCAGCACCTCCAGTGACCCTTGTGAGGAATAAGCGGTCAAGAAAATGGATGGATGGATGGATGGATGGATGGATGGATGGATGGATGGATGGATGGATGGATGGATGGATGGGGAAATTCGACTTAAGTTGAAATTCAGGTTACATCGCTAGTGTTAGGAACGTAACGCCGACGTAACTCAAGGACTCCCTGTACTAGAAGATGAAATATGCTATGCTACTCCTTTTCCTACTTCTAATATGACATCAACCCAAATAAAAATATAAATAGGAAGAATAATGGTGGATATAATTTCTGTATTTATGTATCCATAAAGTGCAACGTGTTTATGACATTTCCATTGTCATCTGTCACTCAGCAAGCTCAGCAGGCTGTCTGATGCAGTACAGAGGAGCCAGCAGGTAAAATTTCATCATCACTCATCAGCGCAATGTGATGGCATTTCTGCCCTCTGACAGCGTTTCCTCTTTCAGGGCGGTGTACAGAGTGGCAAGTGTCCAGCCTGTTGTCAGCACTCACAATTCCACCCTGACCCGCTCCTCCCCTCACCTCCCGTGCCTCCCCGCCTCACATCCTTCTCCGCAACACTCCCCCCAGCTGTCCGCCCTCCCACCCGCCGTGCCAGCCTTGCCCACGCAGGGCTTCCTCGCCGGCAGAGGCGACGCGTCCTCCCAGCCGCACCACCAAAGCAAAGCGTGTCCTTTACTTCACCCGCACGCGTATCCCGAGCCCCAGCAGTCCTCGTTTCATCCGCTGCAACTGCAACCTCAGCATCCCCCCCATTCCCAGTGCCTTTCATATTCACTTCCTCAGTCCCGACCCCAGCCCCACGCACAGTCTCCATCGCAGTCTCAGGTGAACACGCCAGAGCAGAATGGCATCTTGGACTGGCTGCGCAAGCTTCGCCTGCATAAATATTATCCGGTTTTCAAACAGCTGACAATGGAAGAGGTGGGTGCAGTCTCGAGATACGAATTGCATTTACGTAAACAAAGCCAAATTTGAGTGATTGGAGGTTTCTCTTTTCAATATAGTTTTTAGCATTGACGGAAGACGACTTAAACAAGTACGACTTAACCCAGGGAGCCAAGAAGAAACTCAAGACTCAGCTGGAGTTGCAGAAGTCGGCGGAGTAAGTTGCAGTTGTCCTAAAAATTACGTTATATTTATTACTGGATTATTTGTTGTTCTGCGTATCAAAATTTTAGGTTTGAGGATCCTTGATTTGAACTGCTAATATATTTTCTGTTCCACAACTTACTTCACACTAGTGTTGTCAAAGTTAAAGCGTTAACTCATAGATTAATTAATCACAAAAAATATCACATAAATCATATATAAATGCACTATTATAACAATAATGCACACTATTAATTTTGACCGAAGATGATCCTTTAGCTTGGCAGCGGATGGTTGCGTTAAAGGTACCACAGGTTGTGTTTGAGCAATAAACATAACAACATGCATTAAAGCATTTAATTAATGTTGGCGTATGACATTTATTTTATTTTATTTTTTCAATTCAAATTACGCAAGTAATTAATTGATTAGAAAAAGAGGGTGCGAGTGTGCAATGCATCAAAACATGTTGAAGACGTCCACCTAACATTAAATGTAGAAAGAATTAACATATTAAAAGGTGTTCTTCAAATTCAAAATTGATTTTTAAAAAAGACTTTTTAATTAAGTGATTAATAATAATTCATCAAAATTCTAAGATATGATTAATCTGATTTAAAAAATTAACCGTTTCACATCTCTACTTTAAACATGCAACAGTACCATGAATACTGTGAAGACCTAGCGGAAGCTACATGTTGAGTTCACAGCACAATGAATCAAGTAGAATTGTCATGCATCAGAGCACCTTGCTTTATTTTGCCTAATAACAATTTGCTGACTGATTGGCTTCTGCAAACTCAGCAGTGGATGCACTGTATGGTAAAAAGTTAACACACATCATGGTTTACTAACCATACGAGATAAGATATACCAGATAATTAAGGGAAAGAAATGCAAAAACAATTACCCATGCAACCAAATGCGTCTCTGTGCATATATTGCCACGCAGTCAAGTACGGTCAAACATAAATGAGGGACACACGCGCAGAGTCCTGCTCTTATCATTTGATCATGTTTTCCATTTTCACCATGTTTCCATTTAGTAGGCATTCGTGTGTGCGCGCGCATGATCAAGACAAACAAAATGGAAAGTTCCTGCAGTGCTTTTCCATACAGCAGATTTGCAGATAGAGCAGCCAGGATGCAGCTCAGCTTGCTGTGTGTATTGATACTGCCCTCTGCTGGTTAGGTTGGGGCATGTGCAGCACATTTTCCCCACAAGAGGTTGCTTTCGCTCAAGTTTGTTTGATGAAGGTCGGGATGACACAAGACTATTCGTTTCTTGCTTTCTTCATGGTTTAGGACAGGTCGTACAATTGGTTGATGATTCATTGTTTGATTGTTGGAAAAGGTGAAAAGGAGACTTATAAGTCATTTATTTCATTCATGATTCATTTGTGTTATCGTGTATTTTGTCTTGACCAGCAGGGAGATGAAGATGGAGAAACGGCCCTGTAGTGGTATCGCTAGAGTGACGCCTTCCAGTCATATGGGACCCTCCACCCACAACTCCACTGCAGGTAATAAGACTGGTTGGCTCTGAGAAAAGGCAAGTTCAATGTTAAAGGGGAAAAAAAACAGTAAACATTTAAATGTAACATCATAAAATAAACAGTAATGAGAATGTTTTGTCCTTTAAGGAGTTTTGTTCGCTGTCTGCTCTTGGGCAGATGAGAGTATGAATGCTTTGCATAATTATTAGCACCCCAATTGACCTATTCAGGCTTCAAACATGAAGACATAAAATTCAACTTTTCGTAAATAATCAACTCCAAGTGGGACACACCATGACGTGGAATGAAACTTATATATATATATATATTTTTTTATATACATGATTTTTTTTTTTTTTTTTTTTTTTAGATACAAATAAGTAACTGAAAATTAGGGTGTGCAAAATGATTCACCCCCTATTCTCTCAGTGCAGCCAACTGACTCAAGGGGTCCTATTTATTTCCCAGCACAAGAATCACGCAAAGTGCAGTCTAACTGTGTGCATGGGTGTAGTTTTATTTTTTGTTATTTTCGGAGACATTCCACAGAATTGGCCGTAAGGGGATGTGTGCGCCGTTGTGGGATGGAACTTAGCCTTTTAACGGTCAGTCGTAGTGGCATCCCTCATTGTATTTTTTACTTTGTTTCTGTTTTCATCCAAACAAGATGTATTAATAATTTACATTATTAATACTCTTGTGATTGGCTGGCAACCAGTTCAGGGTGTACCCTGCCTACTGCCCGTAGCCAGCTGGGATAGGCTCCAGCACCCCCCACGACCCTTGTGAGAAAGAAGCGGTTCAGAAAATGAATGGATGGATATGTTAGAAGCCTGAAATGTGGCAAAAGGTCCAAAAGTTCCAGGGGGGCTAACACTTTTGCAACAAGTAGTCACAAGTGTATTGTTGAACTCAGTAGATCTGCGAGTGGAGGTGGACACTGTGCTGCACCATCACCCCGTCCACACAGATAGTTCGTCCTCAAACTACTCCAGCTCTTCGTGTTCCCCCCGAACGCCCCTCTGCTGTGAGTCCAGTCTGGACCGGAGCCGAGACATTTACAGGCGTAAGTTGCCTCACCAGGAAGACGCACAAGTGGGATATTTTGGCGCTGGTCCTCATTCGCTTTGTATTTCAGGCATGTCTGGTCCCGAAGCAGTAGGGGGTGGTCAAGAGAAGGAGCGCTCATGCATTTTTATCCTCAACTCCGGCTGCCCGGCGGGCCCCAGCCGGCCCACGGCGCAGGTCCTCCCCGTCCAAACGGATATCGCCGCACCCGCCGTTGCCTCTTGCTCCTCCCACCTTCCCTTCACGCTCTCCCACTACCACCCACAAGGCAGCTACCCTCAAAGCCCACTCTCGAACCAGGCGCGTATCCTGTCTTCCCCACGAAAGCCGAGGCCGCCCCCCCTGTGCCTTGAGGACAGGACTAAAGTAGCGCCCGGTACCGGCGCCGGTTTCAGTCCTGGGCTGGGCGTGGGCATGGGCATGCGGCTGGAGAACCTGCTCCCCAGGCTCAAACTGAAAACGGACGTCTCGGAAGGCTGTCCGAGTCTTCCGGGGGCGGCGCTGGGTCTGATGGTTGAGACCAGTTGCGCTTTGACCTCCACCTCAAACAGCCTCCACCACGTGTCGCAACCTCCTCTCCACTTCCACCTCTCATCCTCGTCGTCCTCGTCCCCGTCCACATACTACTCGTACCCGACCGCGTCTTCCTTTTCCACCTCCTCGAAGCCCCTCTCGCAATCTGTCAGCTCCAGTGGCGCGGGTGTCTTCGTCTCCATGGCGACCGCCACCGTCCCTATCGCCGCAGTGCAAGGAAAAATGTACTACCCTCAGCAAACTAACCTCTCCGCCTCCTCCGCCACATCATTGGATCCAAGTCAAGGCCACACCCACTCCATGTGCGTCTGCAGCTCGTGCGGATGTCGGGGCAACTGCGGCACCTACGGGACCTTACCCGCGTACGCGCCAGCGGCCGGCTACCTGCAGCCGTTCTCGGCCAACTCCGTCTTCACTCTGGGCCCTCTGCTCCACCTCAGTCCCCTCATGGCCTCGTCCACCGCCACAGGCACCGGGACCACGCCCTTTTCCTACTCCATGATGGGACCGACGCCCCTGTCCTGCCAGAGCCCGGGGTCACATGACCAACAAAAGGGCTTTAGCTTCTACCATTCCCATGGAATTGTGGGAAACGGGGTCCAGAAGCGACTAGCGGGCAACCTGTCTTGTTACAACTGCGGCGGCCACGGGCACAGAGCAGAAGACTGCAAACAACCACCCATGGACTCATCACAGCAAAGTAAGTCCCCTGGACCGGATGGACTCCTGGTGATGTTTCAGTAGCCAAATATTGGGAGTTAATCTGAGGTCAACTGTCATGTCCATATTTCTGATCAAATGTCTCTGCTGTTTATTTCACAGGCACTTTTCGATTGAAGTACACGCCCCACTCTGACAATAAGGATTCCGGGGACTGAGGAGCCCGTTGTGACTTTGGAAACCTTCAAATATTTTCTCCATCCCGCTTTAGTTTGTTCAACTCGAGCTGGTATCAAACCATCTTCTGTAACTCTTTTTGTAGCAAGTTAGCACACCTCAGGGTGGACAGCAGCTGAGCAGAAGTGAATAATCATCAGTTTCCACATGTCACAAGGACAAATGGGCATTAAAAGCTCTCAAAAGCTGGAAGTGGGCCTGCACAGCAGAAAGAGGAAGCCATCAGGTCTTTTTTTTTTTTTTTTTTTTAAACAACATCCATATGGCCAGTTAGCTTTTTAGAACTGCTCATGACAAACACACATTTATAGACCTCTATAAAGTAAATGGCATGTCCTTCCACTTTATACTCAAGTTAGGCCCCCCCTTTTTTTTTTTAATCACCCTCTCTTTGCTCTGTACTGCTGGCAATTGAGTGTTTTTAATTGGTTGATATGTCTGCTCCTCCCCTTAACTTTTAATAGGCCCAAATGGCCTATAAGGTGGTTTTCTTCCTCTTTATACAATACAGTAGAATTTTATATTTCATAAGATGGGTTTGGGGAGGTTACATTTTAAAATTCAATTGTTTAGTGTTAAGAGTTTGTAGCACAGAGCACATTTTTGCAAGCTTTTTTCCTGTGTAGGGCAGCCCCTATTTTCTGTATTTCTACTGCATTGTGCTGGACCTGTGGGGCGGGGAAACGTTTTTTAAGGGTACCTTTTTATTATCACAGTAAATCCTCTTTTTAAGGACTTTGTATCTCATCTTCATTTAGTCATTCGTTCAGGCAAGACCAACAATATTGCCATGTCTGCTTTGCTGTTAAGATTGTTTTATTGTTGATGCGGGTGAATGACAAAACATTTGTGCGTAGTTTATACAAGCGAAAGCTCAGGATTGTTTCCTAATCAGTGAAACCTATTTCACTCTAACTTGTCTGGGCAGGACCTAGAGAATTATTAACGTGAGGACGACTTGTCCTACTCAATATCTGACTTGTCCTACAGGACCCCTGGAGGGTGCAACACTAGTATGTGCCGTATTTATTTTAAGTGTTGTTTTTTTAATGTTGTGATCAATGTGGGTGAGGGGGTTTGTACATTGTAGAAAGCATGCTCACGTTTGTGTTCGTCTTTGTTTAGTTGTCTTAAAGCCACCTGGAAGTGTAACTTCCAGCATCACAAGACAATCCGGTAAAATTATTCACGGCATGCATGTTGCTTCCTTCTTGGAAAGAAGTGTTTTATTTTTTTATTTTTTTAATACCAGTATTTTTGTGTTGTAATTTGGTGTTTTGGCTAAACCTTGGCAAAAGTCAATTTGTGTAATAAAGTTTTTTTTTCCTATTTTGGCATGTTATATTTTCCATTATTGATATATTAATTTAAAAAAAAAATGCATGTAAACAAGTGTTCAAATAAGCACATCAGTATTCCACCATCGCATACAGTCATGATTGAGCAGTTTGATGATTTGCAACATATTTTCATTTGAAAATACTCTAAACTGCTTGACGCACAATCCAGTATGTACATCTATATAACAGGAAAAACATGAATATAACAGAATGATTTATGCCCTGTAACAGCAATGCCATCAACACATTGAACATAAGTCTACATGCATTTAAATCTTAAATGCAGAATATCTGCCAGTATGGAGACAAAACAGGTAATTTAAACTAGTTTGTTTTAAACTAAATAGTGTAGAACTGGTGGACAAGCATATTTTTGGGGGATGTACACTTTCTATTCAAGTTGGCTTATGGATAAATACAATCACACATTATTCAAAATCTTGTTTTCTCTATCTTTTATTGTTAACAAAATACCAACATAAATACACACATGGCTATTGCTCGGTGTGAATGTGTGAGAAACGGAGGGGCTGGAAGACGCACAAATCAATGTTCCACCTCCGCAACAAACAGTGGCTTGGACTTGTCCAATAGCACAAACTGAGAACATTGATAAAGACTTGTACGATGAAAAGGTTAAATTAAATCAAAAATGATAAAATACTGCGATATAAAAGCAGTTGTACCTCAACAAACATAAAAAGCACTAAGGTCCATGTCCACAGACAGGATACGCAACCCACAGAGCGGCCAGGGTGAAGATCACCGGATATCAACCCTGTGGGCCAAAGTCAACACACTGATGTAGCTACTACACACACCAGGCACCCGCTCCCCCTACTAAAACTTCAAATTACTTGTGACTGGGAAAAAAAAAAAAAAAAGAAATAAACCCACACCCCTCAAGTTTCTCGACCAGTCTCACTGTAGTGTCCAAAAGTCAACTTGGTCACCGAACCGCTCTTATTGTGCCAACATTATGCATTCCAAGCAGTTCTTGCATATCTTATATAAATGTTGAAATACTTGAAGCCGTAAACGGCAAGTAAACAAACTAAAGGGGGAGGGTGATCACACTTAACACACATCAATAACAAAGATTCAGGATAAAAAGTGGACATAGCCTCTTTTTTTGGAGCGAAAATGACTAAATTCAGACCCAAGGTTGGCGCGACCACGCAATATCGAGGCGCATTACTGTGACTGACAGGTTACCAATGACAAAGTTGCGTTATGGTGGATTTGACTCTGAATGTGACATTATTTACAAAATGAACACAAAGCTCAAATGTAGAATCTTTTTGCCCTTTGATGCTGCTTTAAGGCACGCCTGCCTGCATCGGACCTCGAGGCTACGTCCACTTCTTCAACAGTGTCTACTTGAGCAATGCCTCAATGTCTGTTGTTGATTCAACATAGCTTGTACTCATCTCCATAAAGCTTCAAATCAACGTTAGCTTTGTTCAGTTTGCTATTGTAAATAGAAATCTATAAAAAGCAGTGGCGCCGCACCACTTTTTTTTTTTTTTTTTTTTTTTGTAAAATTGCAAGCTGAAAGGTGGAGATAAACAGGAGGCGGTCTAAGATTCATCTAGCCACAACACGGGAAGAACTGCTACGTTGCCATGACAACCGACAGGAAAAAGAATAAAGAGGGCCCATAAACGACTGTGGTGTACCTGTGTCGCATACAAACAGGTTCTTCTCTTTGCAGTCAGAACCCTCGCAAAAGAAAAGCCGCTACTTGGCGATTACGTTTAGCGGATTGTGTTTTACTTAGTACAGTCAAGACTAACATGGTGTAACTACTGGAAAGGAGCAAAAAAAAAAAAAAAAAACTACAATTGTCCGATGGCTGGCCATGAGTTAGAAAAGGAAAGGTGATCACTGGGGAGTCGGGTCGGCGCCGAAGGTTTCCTGGGAGGCGTAGACCATGTAGAGGAAGCCATCTTGGTCGCGCTCCCTCTCGTACACCTCTGAGATGGCGGCGGACACGGACACCATGCTGTGGCCGTTGACCAGCAGGAAGAATGCCTGGTTGGAATTCAGCTGCAAGCGCCTCCTGGTGGTCGTGAGGAGAACGACATTAAGGGATGAACCATTCGGAAAAAAAAAGCAAATTGCCATTTTGGTTCCTCACTATTCGATTGCAAATTAATATGTGGCGGCATGACATGCCATCATTAATCAGAATTGGAGGAGATAAGGAAGGAAAAAGATGTTGGGAAAATGTCCTACCTGATAATCTTGATGAGCTCACTCATGTTGACGTGGTCCGGCACTAAGAACTTTGTCTTGTCCAGGATGGGGAGCTGCTTCTCTCCTTTGTACCTCTCGATGATCACCTACAGGGCATATATGTTCATACTTTAGATTTTACAGCACTCATGCTGATCATGTGACTTAATTTACGGCATGCCAGGATTGGACATGAATGCATGCAAGAGAAGAACACTCACGGGGATCTTGTTAGGATGCTGCTCCCGGATCAGTCGGACATCTTCTACTCTCTGATCTGCAGGGACACAAAAGTGCACACAGTGTCAGCTGGCGGGGTCGAGCACACACTGCGCTTGTCTCTTAAAACAAATGAAGTAGCTAGATGACTAGTTCATCGAGTTCACGTGTGTGCTAGGTCGACATGGCATCATATTCTACATAAATTTGGTTTTTTAGTCCATTTTCAGTCTATAAATATTTTTGTAGTTATGCCTCCCATTTATTCTGGGTGTAATTCTACAATCGACCATTGGATGGCAGTACACTATTATGTTTAATAGTGTCAATTTCAAAGAAGAAGAAAACCTGGAAGTACTTTCAGCTCAGCCTAGTTTTTGCTGAACATTACTTCAGGTCAATCACTTTCAATCTCAACTTTTTCACCAAAAGAAAGCAATGGCTGCTTGGTTCATTTTATAATGTAAGTTTGTTACAGAATTCATTTACTGGAAACAAATATCACTATTTGTACACTGTCACATTTACACAATATTTTTGTGTTATCCATTCCTCTTGCGCGCAAGATCGCCCCACTTGAGAAAGGAGAGGCACCTATACTTATTCATACTAGGAAATGTCTGGGTTTTGGGAATACTACTATGCTTGATATGTCTGTTATTATATTTTTGACAGTTAAAAATGTACGAATTTAAAGCATTGTGACCAGATGTATCAAATATGACACAAATCAAATGTCATGTGTGGAAGTTGATATTCTTTTTTTTCTTCTTTTTTTTTTTGTTCAAAAGGACCAATAAAAATTGACAAAGAATCTGAATTTTATCTCATATAGTTCATAGTTGTGGCTTTATAGGGTTAACAAGATTACTTCACACTTTAGCATTTAGTTGGTGGTTTGCAGCTAATCTAGCTAGTAGCTAGTATTTATGGTAATTATGACGTTATCACTGCATCAGCGTAGGTTATTGACAATTTCATGCCACGTCACCCAAACTCTCTGTCGTACTGTAGTGTTGTGTTGGATGTATTCCTATATATGACAAAAGCACTCATGAAGGTATTACCATTAAAACAGTGTGATGGTGTCATTTCAAAGTAAATGACGGGACCACAACAGTGTG
Organism: Festucalex cinctus; assembly: GCF_051991245.1. Classification (NCBI taxonomy): domain Eukaryota; kingdom Metazoa; phylum Chordata; class Actinopteri; order Syngnathiformes; family Syngnathidae; genus Festucalex; species Festucalex cinctus. Next base: position 19,833,665 of record NC_135413.1, on the reverse strand, counting down.
TCAGAGTGTTGATGAGGAGAAGCGTTCATTACTACTCCGGTTCATCAGGTTTGTGGTTACTTATCAAGTTAGCAACAACTCATCACATGATATTTTTGTTATTGAGTTAATCAAGATAAAGATCTTTAAATATGGCCCTTAATGTGCTAAATCAAGCGACAAAGAAGCCCAAGAGGGCATTGTACTAAAAGAACAGCTTTAAAGACCGAAACCTAGTTGTAAGTGCGAGTATAACGAATTTATCCTCGATAATCCACTCAATGCAAGCAAATTGTACCACAACATTTATCTTATATGAAGGCAAAAATGAACACTCATTTTCTACTTAACTGGTAAAAACTCACAACAATGTTCGCACTCACCAATGCATGACCAGTTGTGGTTCTGAGTCCATAAGTGTGCATTTAAATGGCACATTAACAGTCATGACATCCAGTGATTGACGGGCATTCCGCTGTTGTGAAAGTAAAATCTAATTTCCACGCTGAAACTGTTTATCTTACTGAGAAAATGTGGGACAATGTCCTGTGATAACATGTCAATTAGGTTACGTCCACTGCGCAGGAACAGGGCAGCTCTGTGGGTGTTGTTTGTCTCTCATGACACGTCTGAGTCATGACTTTTCAGGCCACACTAAAGAGAAGGACACCCTGATTCTGAGAGCTGGCACGTGTTTGTCTGATGGGGAAGACAGATGAAAGAAGAGACTATTCTTTCTTTTGGTACGTTCCATGTTTTAACAGAACACAATATTCTGCCTTGCAAAATCAGTCCAAATCCAGAAAAACACTTCAGTGAAAATGGCTGGGAGTGAATGAGTTAACCGAGATTTGGTTGAACCCCTGGGGTTTGTTGAGTCAGGGGCTCGGTGGAGGTCTAGCCACTGGTGTTGTAGCCACAGCAAAATAACCATTGCCTATTGAATTTGTACTAGTTAGCATAGTTTAAGTCAAGTCATCTTTATTTACAGCATCCTCAAACTTTCAGTTGAATTGCTGAGCCACAAAAGTCAACTTTCTAAAGCCGAAGCGCCAACAGGGGACGATGTAGGCGAAAAATACGTCCCGTTGGCCGCATCTAAAATTCAACCTATTTAATGGTGTATTGAATAACATTTTCATTGCATAAGAACTGCCCAAGTAATGCTTTGGGCCTTGACTAATAGCTGACGAGTTTGTGGTCTTTCTATTACAGTACTGTGCTTTTGTTTTGACAATGCTACGCAAGCTAACTGGCTGTAATATTGGGCACGTTTGGAAATACGCTCTGAAGTCCGTGTACTACACAGAGAGAGTAAATGGTCAGAGAGGGTCAAAATGCACTCCGCTACCATTAATTTAAAAACGCACAATTCTGTTGAAGCAAAGACAACTACTGGTGTTTTGTTTACAACTCGGCTCAGTAGTAATCAACTTGCTAGGTTGCATACAACCACCAACTTAAGAAAACTCCCAGATCTAGGGCCACTACATTGGAAACTGCTAAATGGTGAATGCTAACGTTTTTATCTCCCGTCAAGCCACAACCTTCACATCTTGCTAGTACCGTTTCCATCTCCTACTGCCTGACGCGCTGGAAGAGTGATTCCGCTTGTATGTCGCCTTACAAATGAACTAATCTGTCCTGCAGGGAATTGTGTGTGCTGAGAAGTCAATTTGTGACTGTTGTGATGGTACGTCGTGTGATTTCTTTATTATTGTATTCCCTTCATACTAAGTATGTTGAGCAAAAAAAGAAAGAAAGTGGTCTGAAGAATATGTGCAAGACGAATTCACATATATAACGGAATATATGATGTTCTGAAGGGTTCAAATCTGGGGCCTCTGCTGTTTTCATTGTACATGCTGCTGCTGGGTTCCATCTTAGGAATACGCTTTCTGAATTCAAGGTTAAGTGAGCCAGATTCACTTAAAAGTCTACTCTCTTTGTTAAATTTGTTCACAAATAAACCCTATATCTATGTCTTGAATTTGGGGGGAAACTTGGGGGGTTTGATGAATGCACATAGGAAACGTGGGATTCAGTACCTCCCAAAAGGTTAAGAACCACTGATCTGGGGCTTCACTGCAACTACCTGAAGAAAACACAACTGTATTTACTCCCAAGTGCTGTAGCAATAACAGAAACTGAGGGTGGTTGTGACATTGTAATAAACATATTGACCAGGTGGTAGACGGGACGACCACATGTTAAGCAGGTCGCTATGTTGTTGCTAAAATCGCCTCACGTGCTTTCCTTGCTAAACACAGACAAATAAACGTGACTTTCAACCGGAAGTATGTTATCATCAAAGTGAGTTAAGTGGGAACTACCCAAGTACTGCACAAGTGCACATGTAACACTTTACAAGGTTACACTGTAATAATCATTCCGTATAAACAGAAATAAGAATTGTCAGCAGCAATTGTTTGATGTATTTTTTTGTCGGACACTTCACCTCCTGAAACTGTCCCATCCCCCAATCCTGCAGCTCATTCCCGTGCCCCGTTTCGACACCACTTGTTCGGCCACCACCGCCTCACAAACAGCCACGGAAGAATACACCCCTCGGTCAATAACTGAATTCTATAAAGACGTCTTTGTACGTGTCAAGTGGGTCGTATGTTTTATATAAAAAGTAACAAGAATGCGAGGCCCTCCAGTCAACAAGCCTCCATCTGCTCCTACTTGTGTTTGACGCAGTTTCACTCTGAAGTGGCCGAAATAAAAGCTCAACTCGCCGCATTTTGTTTTTCCTACTAGCCAGGCACGGTTACAAACATACACAGCATACAAAAAAAAACATGAGTGAATAATGTGGGTGGAAAATACCTACCAAACGTTCTTCTTTGTTTGAAGGATTTCTCCGAAGGCATACTGCGTCAAAGTCGTCGTCCCAGTCGACAACGGAGGTAAATGGCTGTGTTAGCAAACAAAAGGGCCGCTGTTGACGACACGGTCGGTGCTAAATGAGCGTGAATCTGTGCTGTAATGGCAGTGAGGAGCTGTTGACGTTACCCGATGCTTCGACGTGCTCGCTTCCTTCCTCTGTGTTTTTATCGTGACGAGCTCCGAAAAGCAAGCAAAACAAACCCGTCAGCTGACCCGTGACGTCATTCACCACCCTCTGTTGCCTGTGTCTCAGGTTCTCCAATATGAAGCAACACATGGGCGTTGTGGTACGAACGTACGTTTCTTCTCTTTGATCGGTAATATAACAGACTAGTTACTGTCAAATCAGCTGATCGTCAATTTGGCCCACTTCCTCTGTTAAAAGCTGACTTTAATCTTCTACTACGAAATTGTGTAACTTCCAGTCCAGGATGGAGACTATTTCATGCCCTCCATGCAATTTCAAATAACTCCAGTATCACGCAAAAAATATATACTTGTATTGAGTGTTAATGTGTCACTCTAGCTGTCGTAAAGTGGATTAATTAGCCTTCCACGACAGCTCTTGAGGTGCTTGAGCACCTCCTTGATGGATGACCTTTTTTCTCTCTCTTTTTTCCATCCTACTTTTACTATTTGCCGAAACCAAAGCACTCCTAATTAAACCTCTAACAGCACCACTTAGTTCTAAAAACAAAATATTACATTATTTTGTCCATTTTGCTTGGCTGTCGGTCTCCGATCATGTTATAGATATTTGCCAAGAGGTCATGCACACAGATGGCTTTCCCTCCCAAAATTATTACCTTAAACACCAGTCAACACTTTTTTTTTTTTCAAAGAATGCCGAATGCTGCTATAGTTACACAGTAGCCGCCCAAAAAATTCACTGATGTTATCTTCATTCTCCTCCTCCTGTGCAATACATCCACCAAAGCCATGCTTCTTGGGTGTTGGAATTGGTGATGGGGAAAATGAAGATTCATGAACCACTTGCAAGATATATATATATATATATATATATATATATATATATATATATATATATATATATATATATATATATAACTCCTCTAGATAATAATTAAAGATACGGTGTAAATGTAATTGATTTCTATTGCACTACTAGACTAGCCTTTAAATCAAGAACACCATCTACAGGAGTAAAGGATATCGCAAGTGGTTCGTGAAGCTTCATTTTTCCCGCAGACACGGAGGAGGGGCTGTTCTACCCGTTACACATTTTCTCAGCCTCTCTCTTTGTCACAAGAGAGAAATTTGCAGACAAGCTTGTGCAGTGTTTTGAATTTGAGTTTTAGTTTTTTCATTAGTTTTAGTTAACTAAAAATAACCTTGGTGCATAGGGACCCACTCAAAACATCATCAAGACCTCAGTGTATTTGGTATTTCAAAAACAAACAGCTTGCAGTTCCTTGAATTTCCTATAGATGTGGCCAAGACCTTGGCTCAGTATGACAATGATAAAACTTTGACTTTTCAGAGCAGGAAGATGGCCCAGATTTTTGGGTCCAGAGGAAAAGGCGTCCACTGACAGCAGTGCCCCATGTCTTAGTATGCAGGAGAGCTAATGGCCATATATAAATATGTACTCTTGAATATGTTTTCTCACTTCAGATGATACAAATCGCTCACAGGGGCACAATTGGCATTTATAATTTTGTTTTTGCACTGCTGCTGTGTTCATGCAGGAAAATAAAGAGTTTTGCTTATTACAAGTCAAAAGGGACTATTTATTCTATTGAAATATTAACCGAATGTTCACGTATATGCTGACAACCCTTTTCTCAGTAACTACATCACGTAAAAAGATAATTCTTTGTTTTGTTAAACTAATCAGGTCCCTGCCGGCATCCAAAATAGCCAAAATGCATGAAAAAAATGCATGAAATGGGTCTTAAGAGGTTAAAGAGGCTGCAAATTGTTACCTTACATTTATTGGGTAAATTTGATAGATTTTCTTTTTTTTCTCCAGTGTATGTGGTCGTATTGTGTTGGAGGACTGTCTTTCCAGCAGTATTGAAGGAGCTCCCAGAGGTGACAATGCCAAGAGTGTGCAAAGCAGTAATCAGAGCAAAGAGTGGCTATTTTGAAAAAACTCGAATCTAAAACATGTTTTCAGTTGTTTCACATTTTTTAAGTACAAACTCCACGTGTTCATTCTTAGTTTTGATGCCTTCAGTGAGAATCTAAATAAATAATAATGAGAATAAAGCAAACACATTGAATAAGATGTATGTCCACACTTTTGGCATGTATTGTTAAATGTTTCTTTTTCTTTTCTTTTCTTTTTTTTAAGTTACAAGCTTGATTTCAGTGAACATTGTGGGTTTCTGTTTCATTTAAAGCAGGGTATTGTACATCCAATATTTTTATTTAGAATAAAGTAATAAGAATTAAATAATTTAGTAAACACAAATTAATACATGTATAATAATAATTATTATTGTAATTTTATTTTAATGATTTTTTTTAAAACATCTACATACATACATACATATATGTGACTCTGACACCATTACCTGGAGGGACAGATTCTCATTAGTATGCAGTTTTAACCCTGTGAAGCGCTTTGTGACCTTCTGTTTGTGAAAGGCGCTATACAAATGCAGGTTACTTACTTACTTACTGAAAAAACAACAACAACAAAAAACAACAACAACAACAACAACACCACCCTTTTGAAATGGAAGAGAACGCAGTTCACATTTAGTCCAGCTGGGGGAGAACTTTGATCATCTGTTGCACTTGACAGGCCTGGCTGGAGGCCACTGCGGTAACCCAATTAATTACAAGCCAAAAAATACATTTTTTATTTTCATCTGTAATATGCTGCAAGAGACAAGTTGGCTAAAAAGGATAATCAATCTCCCGATTTTCCAGATAATTAAATCAAGCTCCTCAGATAGATGACTGCAGTTTTGTACAAGAAGCCAGTCCGTTCCATCATATTCCAAATTACAATGTGTTTTGTTGTCTACTTGGAAATATCAGTAAACTCGGTGGTTTTTGTTTAGTTTTTTTTCTTATTAGGCCTCCGTGGAAAACCATTCATACGGATTTCCACTTGAAACCTTCAAGAGATGTGCAGCCGAGTATGCTGCAAATTGTCAGCCGTGCCGTGTAGACTCGAATTTGTTATTCATTTTGAAGTTAAAAATGTACTGATTAGATTCCGTGGCCAGGGTAAGAATTAATGAAATAATGAGGTTGGAGTTCGGTAAGAAATGGTTTCTGAGAAGTCGTTTATGGTCTTCTGACGGGATCATGCGTAAGTGTGTCGATCAGCATTGAGATCACTTGGTTTTTATAGTCACACAGATGAGATAATATAACGCACCTGAAAACACATATCGTATTCTCCATACTGTAGACAACGAGTGAAGATTTCTCAGCATGGAGTACAGCCTGTGTATTTGTCGTGTAATCAGTGGTGGGAAGTGGGATTGTAAGTTGCCCTGGCTCAATTGTCTTACATTTGGTCAAATATTTGCGCTCAATATTTAGGCCTGTGCTCTCTTTCCCCGTGTGCTCCAAGGGGGCTGCGGTGTGATTTCACAGCACTAACCAGGATACTGTCACGGTGTGGGGGTGTTGGAGGCAGGACCCAAATGCAGGGGGCAACAAAAAAACAGGGCAAGGCAGGGATGCAAGTAAAAAAGGGATTTAATTAACAAAAAATGTAAACAAGGGACTATGGAAAAATTTAACAAGATCAAAAACAAACACAAGGCATGGCATGGAAAACAGGGACATGAACAGGCACAATGACTCCACAAGAACCGAACGGAAAACAGGTGACTAAATACACACAGGCTAATTGACAATGACTAGACACAGCTGGGCAAGACACAAGTGGCAAGGGAAGCTGATTGGTGGATACACTGGGAAGGGAAGACACACTCAGGTGGACGTGGTTTGACATAACGGGACAAGGGAAGAGACAAGGAACACATGACAAACAACCAAACACACCAAAAGAAAACAAAATCCCACCCCCCACAAAACCAAAACATGACAGATACCCACCGAGCTAACAATTTGTCTCAATCAGCACTACAGAAGACACAAGTGTTACCCTACCAACCATATGAAATGTTGACACATTTATAGTGTGTTATATGTTGCAGGAAGCAACAATGTGTAATCGGTGAAAATAACAAATGGTTGTCAGGACTTGAATGTTCGTGCCATCACTGACACCCAAAGATTTGACTTTAGTGCTTTCCTGGCAGACTGGGTGAGAGGTGGGTCACACTCTGGAATAGATGCCAGCCAATCACACATGAGCACCCAGAGAACAAAATCATATACACACCTAGACGGGTCAGTTGATGTCTTCAATTAGTGATGTATTTGTTTTGGAATGTGGACAAAACCAGAGTGGCCAGAGAAAACTAATGTAAACAAAACAAACAAACAAGCAAGCAAGAAAAAAAAAAACAGAAAAAAAGTAAACAATTGACATGGACTTGTTGTTTTGGACTGCAGGAAGAAAAAGCAGTGCCTTCATACGCAACATTTATCCAGACACACTAGGCACAGCTAAATTCAATTTACTTTTGAGAGTTATGTTGAAATTTCGGCAACACACTGAAACCTTCCAAAATGGCTGCAAACTACAAGGGGCACATGAGAAGAAGAAAAAACAAACATCTGATCTATCATATCAGGGGCTTCTTTGAGTCTGTCCCCTCAATCATGTCTGAACAAAAAGTCGCAGAGATGGGATTTTTGGCTCAGATACTCACAACCTCCAAACTTTTAACAAAATGATAACTAAGGTTGACCTCGAGGGTGATCATTCATTTCTGAAAAATCATCTTGTTTGCCCTAAATAGGATGTGAACCCATCATGTGTATCCTGGGGCTATCAGCAACTCTTTATGTGGTGTTGGGTAAGTCATTATGGAATGAAATACTCTTCTAATATTTTATAATCGTGCCTCATTCCAGGACAAATAGAAGAAACAGCTCTTACGAGGTGTAAAAAAAAAATAAAAAAAAAAAAAAAAAAAGCCTTGGTCTGACATAGTGCTGGACCAAGTTTCTATCAGAATATATAGGCCATTTTATGTCACAATAACGATATACCACAATATATTCACTTATTCTATTGGAACAAAAAAAATAGTGGTGGTGGTCCCCCTTTTTAAGAAGGGGGACCAAAGGGTATGTTCCAACTATAGAGCGATCACACTCCTCAGCCTCCCTGGTAAGGTGTATTCAGGGGTGCTGGAGAGTAGGGTCCATCAGGAAGTCGAATCTCGGATTCAGGAGGAGCAGTGTAGTTTTCGTCCCGGCCGTGGAACAGCTGGCCAGCTCTCCACCTTCAGCAGGGTCCTCGAGGGTGCATGGGAGTTCGCCCAACCAGTCCACATGTGCTTTGTGGACTTGGAGAAGGCGTTCGACCGTATCCTGCGGGAGTCCTATGGGGGGTGATTCGGGAGTACAGGGTACCGAGCCCCCTGATACGGGCTGTTCGGTCCCTTTAAGACCGGTATGAGAGTTTGGACCGCATTGCTTGCAGTAAGTCAGATTCGTTTCCAGTGAGGGTTGTACTCCGCCAAGGTTTCCCTTTGTCACCGATTCTGTTCATAACGTTTATGTCATGACTAGGGTCATGCAAGGGTTAAGCTTTCTGTTATGACAAGGGTCATGCAAGTGTTATGTTTGGGTCACAACCGTGAGGTTAAATGTCTGTTTTGAACTGATGAAACCAGCATCTAGTTTCAACTGGTAAGATGCTATGTGATATCAAAAGCTATAGGATGTCAGGAATCTTTAATCTCTTTGTCTAGTCAACATCCAATCAGGTAATTCCATGTCAGTCCTGTTACCCACATGTCCAGCCACGACGAATCCGATCGATTCGCTGTCTATTAGGGGTGGAACAAAAAACCGATTCGACCGAACCATCGTTCGTCAAGGGGAGCTAAACGACCGTATCGGTAGCAGACTTGTCAACCGATACAAAATCCGCCGGGAATCCTTAGATAAATTGCTTGTAAAGCTGTGGACCGGATATCGCATGGCTGTGAATCGGTTGCGAGTGAGGCTTTATGGTTTTCATAACAATAGAAAAAGTTCTGCGCCGTGCTCTACTTGTTTTGTTTACACGTCAGTAGCATCACTATTCAAGCTACTTCCGTGTTTACAGAGAGCTAGCAAAGTAGCGCTCAGAGACGCTTCATTCCCCGGATGTTGTAAACATAATGCAAAGACGTTACGCACCTTTTTTGGGGGGGTGCCTACCGTCAACGCCGTGCTCGCGACACGGCGCGCGTGCGCACAACGAGTGACAACATGCAACTGGAGACAGTTAGCAGAAGCCGGTGCCGTACATCTCGGTATTTCCCATGGCTATCGAGTCCTCTCGGTGCACTTGTATGTCCCGGGCCGGCGTTGGTACAAAAAGAATAACTCCCGTGACAATCCAATGCAGGGATTCAAACGACACAGGTATGTCCCACAGCCAACACACCAGCTATGAAGGCGAAAAGGGAAATGAACTTTTGGAAATATTTTTGCAATTAAAAAAAAAAATAAAAAATAAAAAATAAAAAAAATAAAAATTGTGAAATATTTCCTTGACAGTGTTACTCAAATGAGAAATTTACTTTACTTTTTTTTTGTGTTAATACTGTTTTTATACAATTTTGGTTTTATATGGCTGATATGGAGATGCCTGTAATTTTTTTTTTTTTTAGTCGCTATGATTCACAGCTGCACCACATTCTAACAAATCAAACTACAATCAAGAGCTGATCTGAAAAAGGAAGGAATCAGAGGAAAGAAAACACAGCTGCTATCTATAGACTAATAAAATTGTGGCTTTTCAGTCGTCAAGGGACTTGTCGGCTTCATATACAAAGGGCGTGTGTGCGTGTACGTGCGTGTGCCATGGGTGGGGGTGAGTTTGTAGGGAGGTGATTATAAAATCCACCCTGGTAAATCTGCTGTGACCTTTATTTCAGTCACTATCTTGAATCCATATCATTAACTGCTCTTGTGCACCTTTGCACAAATCTCGAGCAAATGCTTGCTCTGCTGTGTTGCTCTCTCAGCCTTTCAGTCCTTGACAGGGGAAGCATGTAAAAATAGCATCAATAATGGCCAGGTAACACCTTGCCCCCCCATCCTCATCTGCTGTTCACCGAACATTGATGTGTCTCAACCAGCATATTCATTAATGCCGGCTTGAAATGCTCCGTTCTAACAAGCTCTTAGACGAGCGTGTACTGCAGCAACTATTCAAACATGAAATAGCCATGACCACCTCATGTCAGGTCACGCCATGCTAATCTGCATCCATTTAAAAAGCTAACATAAAGGTATAGGTTAAAGGTCGCAAATTGAAAACTTTGCCATGTTTTGTACTGTAAATGTTATTGGAGAATGGGGTCCAATGAAAACTCACTCCACTGTACAACAAATTGAGTAGGTCAGAATTATTTGAAGGTTACCACTGCTTAATGAGCCTCAATGTGCTTGGAGAAGGGGGACCAAGTCGAAAACATTGAGGATTGTGGCCTTTTCTGGATTATGTTGCTTGTGCTGTTGCCAAGACGACAGCAATTAGAAAAGACTAGGTTACCAGGCGACCATAGCAACCAACCAAGGTGAAAGTGAAAGCACAGCCTTTACCTGTCTGTTTCTTTGGAGTAGCGCTCTTATGATGGAATTGAAATAGGTTTGCTTCACTTGTACGATGTATTCATTTAGTGTATGCATTTGTTTGCAATTCTGATAGCTGCCCATTCAAACGTGATTAACGTCCGATTGTGGGGGGAAAAACAGCACCGCAACAAAAGATGTCCGCAATAAAATGTTCTCCGGCAATCTTTCTCCGCGGACTAAACAACAGATGATGTGTCCTTCTTTATGTGGGCCTGCTGTGTGTGGTTTCTGTAATTAGATCATTATCGCAGCATGTTGTCAAACATCAGTTTACACAAACAAATATGACAATGACATAACACTGTCCTCTAATCACAGAAATAATAGCATAGCTTGTGTTTCACATCTTGACCAGATAGCGATAATAGTCATCCTTGTTGCCTACTTGTCTCATGGTATCTGTGAATGCTTCTTTCGTGTCGCCTTCAATTGCCACTGGCCCGTCTTTCAGACTCGCGCACACAAACTTCATCGGTTCACTGTGGTGTGTAACCAGAGGATAGACAAGAGGAACACTTAATCCCTCAGCACCTGCTCCTCATACCACCATGACCCCTTGCAGCTGCATGAACACGTGCCTTTGTGTCCGTTTATGTCACACGTGTTATGTATAAGCAACTTTGCATTCATGTCAGTGTTGTCAGAGGTTGCCCAGTGGTGGTGTGTCAGACCATTTGCATATTTGTGAATATGTTTTGAGTGCTTAACGTTGCTTAATATTCAGTGCATTTGTTTGAAGGATGCGCGACCGCCATATAATCCAAGTTTAATTCCAAGGCTAACAATTCCATTTGTTGTTTTTGCAATGCGGTGATCATATACAGTAGGAGAGGTAATTATTTGATCCATTGCTTAATATGTAAAATCAACATTTCTTAGTGATGGTAAATTTATTTTTATATAACAGTATTTATTTTCTGTCCTACTGTACTAATTTTAATTTACAAAAAGATCATTTCAAACCTCAAAATTGGAACTAGATTAGCAGTCTTTTCTTTTGTTACTGAGTTTTTTTCAAGTCATTATTATTTATGGAGAACGAAAACAGTTAGATTTCATCCTTGCTTTGTTGAATAACTTAAATGTCTTTCTTTCTTTTTGACACTATTGTTAACTCATTTGCTCCCAATAACGTGTAAATACGTTTTTTGTTTTAATTGTCCAAAGACATATTTATACGTTTTTTGTTTGTTTTTTGTTTTTTTATACTAGAGCATACAGAAGGCTTTGATGCAGGCTCTCAACTGCAAAGAACGGTTGCACAAATGGTAGTTATTACACAAACGGCCAGCAGGTGGCAGCAGACCAAAGGCGATCAACCAGGGCCATCTAGACGAAAAGCTAAATTACTTAGAATTCTAAATAATTTGTGAAAACCGCTGAAACTTAGCTCTCTTCTAATGCTAATTGCTGCAATACGGAAACAGATAGAAACACTTTTTTTTTACCTGATGAAAGAAGAGACTAATCTTTCTTTTGCTTTTATAGCAATTGAACACAATATTCTGTGGTCCTTGCAAAATCAATCAAAATTCAGTAAAACAGGATTGCTTCTGTGAAAATGTCTGAGAGCGAATGAGTTAAATTATGCTCTTTTGTTTCATTGTCATTTTAAATGTTCGAAATAAAGTGTAAACTTGAAACTGTCATTTACATTGTGGGCCAGACGATCAACAAGCAAATCTACAAAGAAAATCCTGAGACGTTTGCTTCGTTCAGAGAGTTGAGAGTTCTCCTGCTCACAAAGCCCTGAGCATGAGCATCGACCTCCTGGCCAAAAAGAACATCACCAGTAGCAACTTCCACAGTCACCCGACCTGGCTGTGATTTTTTTTTTCTCCCCCCCATTCCCATGTTCAAGGGTTTGTCAAGTGGACCCGTTTTAAAGGTGAAGTCAACCAAAAACATTTATTTACAATATGTTCTATACAGCCCCAGTAAACATGGTATTCTATCCACCCGTTTTTAGCTATCTCTGGTGGCGGCCATTTTCCTACTAGCTGTCGGCTGAACCCCCTGAAATGTATAAAAACGGGTGCTTCTTAATTCATACTCCACAAACACAATAACAATCAGACTGCTGTGTTTAGACTCTTAATACAGCCTATTATTGTAAAGACTAGACTAAGTCCAATTTCTGAAGAAATTGCGTGGGAATGCTGAAAGCTGAATGCTAAGCTGAATGTTCATGAAGTAAATTGAAGGATAACTTATGAGAAAATTCGAAAGTAATTAACTAGTAATTACTACTACTACTAGTAGTAGTTGTAATAGAAAGTAGGCTATTACTAGTAACTATAGTAATTACTACTACTACTACTACTACTACTAGTAGTAGTAAATGTGTCATTGAACATTTAATTTAAAGCAATAAATATAACATGTTAATCCAATGATAATGAAAGATAAATTGCGAGAAAATGACAAATGATCAATTGTAGATGAATCATAAATGAAAAGTTGAAATACAACCAGCCTAAGTTGGGATTCAAACCCTCGCCTCCTGTTAACTGGTCACAGGTCCGCTTCAGTAGTCTACCCATTCAGCTACAGAGACTTGCTGTAATCATTGAAGTGTCATGAAATGTCATTGAGGGACGTCTCGCCGAATGCCAGAGTGAATGTGTCATTGAACATTAAATTGAATGCATTAAATAAAATGTATGTTAAATGAATAATGAAAGATACATTTTTGTAAATTACAAATGAGAAATTGTAGATGAATTCTAAATGAAAAAAGAAAAGTTGAACAGCCAGTCTGAGGCAGGTTTCCAACCCTCGGCTCCTGTTTACTGTTCCACGAGCCACCGCATTTTACACTGTGCTCTCAGGACTGAGCAAATGGAAGTCTTGTGGCTGATGGCTCAAAGGCATATTTGTATTTAAAAGTTTTATACAAAGCTGAAAGGTTTCAAAGCTAATGGGGACACATGTTTAATCAATTCAGTGAAATTATAATTTCCTGATGTGATATTTAGTTGGGATACAAATATTGTTAGTTTGACTTCCCCTTTAAAGACGTGGACAACATCAAAATGGCTGTGATGAAAAAGCTGCAGAGGATTTATCCAGTGCATGAAGACATGCCAGAGAAGGCTTAATATATACTTTGTGACACCACTCCGGTAACCTTTTTGTCACTTCATATGCCAGTGCTACTGCTGTGAAAATATATGAATCTCATTAAAATCCTGTACAATTGACTGCAAGGAGAATAAACGGTGCTCACACAGTACAGAACATTTGTCATTCATCATGGCAAAAAATACGCCAGTTGCTCTCAGCACGCACATTTAACAATAGAAAGTCAATGATAGAAAAAAAAAAAAAAGAGTTTTAAGAGTTTTAAACCAAAAGACCTGCCGTCTTTCACAAAAGCTTTCCCAATATAATTGTCGGCTGCATACAAGCACACACAAAAAAAATACACCCTTTACAACACTGAACTGCACGGAGAGATTAGTCCAAATGTCAGCAATTACAAGAATCGGTCGGCTCTCTCAATTCTGCCTACTATTTTTTCTGTCACGTTGAATAACGCTCCTTTTCGGTTTACATAAGAAAAAGACAGATACAATGTAAAAAAAGAAAAGAAAAGTGAATTTTATTCATATAAAATATTTACAAATACAGTAATGTTAAATCAAACCAAGTAAAAAAATAAAACTAAAAAAAGATAGTTTAAAATGTATTTTCCCCACATAAGAAAATGACAGTTGGCTGCGGTACAATTTGATGTACAATTCCGAGTAAACAAACACAGGAGCTAACTAATGCTCCCAAGTACTCGCTGCATAATTCCATCTCCATCTTTAAAGTCTCTCTTGGCTTGGAGGAGGAGGCAAATTTGAGCGCAGACTACAGAGAAAAAAAAAATGCAGCTGTTACCCTAACATAGATGCATTAATACTTAAAATGGATGTTTAAAATGAGTCTCCATTCTCAGGCATAAACATGCCTCATGTGGAAGTTGACCACATACTCCGCATTAGTGCGCTGGACAGAAATGGCAAAGGGTTCGAAAGGGTGGAAGGTGAAAGCGACCAAGCGCCGCACAGCGTGGTTGACCGGCCGTCCCAGCAGCCCCGCCTGGATCTTAAACTTTAGCAGCCCAGAGTCACGTGCATAGAACCTAATGTGTGCGACAAAAACAAACGTTTGTGATGCATTTGAAGATCATTTGACCACCGTTGCAGTATTTATCTAAATTACTCTTAAGTCTTTGCAGTACAATGGTACCTTGATGTATGACATGTAAACATATTTCATATTTCAAATCAACTTTCCCTATTGAAATTAATGGAAATACTTTAATCTGTTTCAGCCCCAACCAAAAAACTTTTTTTTTTTTTTTTTTTTTGGTTAAAGAAAATAGGCCTGTACAACAATGTATTGTATAAAATAGGGGTGGGGAAATTAGTGCATTATTTTTTTTATTAATTTAAAGTTCCTTTAATGCCACTAATTTTTTAAAGCACAATTTATGACTGGCCTTACTTGGAAAGTCTGTACTGGGGGACTTTCAATCGCAAAGTAGCAGACATGTCCCCATCAAAATTTAGCAGTAATACATTTTACATGAAATTGCTTACTTGCAATTTCATACATGAAATTGCTGTGACTGGTTCCTGCATCATACGAGGGAGGATGTTTTACTCACAATATCATTGGATATGACAGACAAAGTAAGACTGGGCGATTGGTCCCCAGGTGACAATCACTCCCCGCGTGATTCCTTCTAGTTTGGTTGTAGAGTGCTAGTCATGAATGCTAACTCAAACAAGCATAATAATGTGTGAATCTTGTGCGTATTTGGCAGGTTGCAGCAACCAAAAACGTGGCTTTATTACATTGGGGGGTTTACGCGTAGGGTGTTTGACTTCAAAAAATGAGTTACCCTGGAAACCAGCATGTCGATGTTTTGAGGATCTGTTTCGCTATTACTGGCGCAAGTTACGGCAGAGGGATGGAAGTAGGACCTTTTGACGCACAAAGACGGCCATTGCGTTGTGTGGATATTGTCACCGATAAAACTATTGGACAAAACAATGTCTCATTTAGAAGCCAAGCCTCATGTGCTTTGTACCGAATGCAACGAGGCTAATACCTCGAGCCAATCTTGAGCTGCAAGTCAGCCCGGGTCGATGTGCGCATTTTGGAACTTGGATGCACCTTGCAGCAGCCATTTTTAGCTTTATGGATTAAAGTGCCAGTGTGGAAGAAAACATTTCCTGGAATACTTTGACTGGACCATTTTGGATGTTTGAGAACCAGTTTGGATGGAGTTGCACATGTTGGGAATGGAAGAGACCAGAAAGGGTGAGCTGCACTTGTTTTTGTTTGTTTTTTTTGTTTTTTTTAATCTACGATTGTCTGGCTTAAATGCTCACTGAGCCTACAGATATGATTGTACCTTAACAAGTTGGGAACCATTCAAATCTCAAGAAGCTCAGTGTTCAAATGATGTATAACATGTCCGGGCAAGTACCCAGCTTGCGACGTGCATAGCCCGTCTTTTTCCATGATGGCCGCAGGGCCCACCGGTGGGCCCTCGGAAAGTTAAGGGTAAAGTTAAGTTAAGCCTTAGAGCAGGGGTGTCAAACATACGGCCCGCGGGCCGGATGAGGCCCGCAAAGGGGTTTAATCCGACCTGCAAGATGATTTTGTAAAGTAAAAAAAAATAAAATAAAAAATTGTAATGTCGGACTAATTAATCAGCTGGCCACAATCAAAACATATAGCTCATAATTTTTTTTTTTTTTTAACATACATTTTTGCTCAGTATTCAGAGTGCATAAAATGACCGTACGATGATTTGTAACTCAAAACATTTGTAACTTTGAGTAATATGTGACTCCAATGTGATCTCTACCTGATTGGGTGGTCTCCACAGGTCTTGGGCCTCTCCATCACCGACACCCACTTGTCATCATAGCTGAAGAGTGACAAGTCTAGGTAAGGGCTACTGCTGTATGACTGCGCACTAATTGGCAGCTGACCCAGCAGCCGGCGCACGGCCTCCGTGTGGCCACCATATTTGGCATTCACGATGGTGTCTTTGAATCTGAGTCCCAGACACAAATGCGAAACAATGAGACTCCAAACTCAGCAGTCAAAGTTCAGCAAAGCGGTTTCCCTTCATTGTACCTTCTTTGGACTTGCCGAGCGTAGTTATTGGAGGAAGCGGAACAGGGGAACTGCACAGCGTGGCTGTGCAGCGTGGCGTTTCGGAACAGGTCGCAGAAATTCTCAAACAGCTCCAGGAGCTGGTCGGAGGTGTTCTCAAAGACGGCCAGCACCTGCGTCGACACCATGTTGTACACGACAAAGAAAGATGGCTGCCGCAGAATGAAGAGGGAATCAAGACAGAAGAAAATGGGAAATATTTACTGTAATACTCCGGAGTGGGAAAGAAAAAGCGATGCTGTAGTCAGGAATGCCAAGACGTTGCAATATATTTATATAACATTCTTGTGAATGTTTTTGAAAGAATGACAAAATGTATAGAAACAGGAGTGTAATTAGATTCTTCTGTTGATATCCTGAATGAGTCATGGGACTGAACCAAGTCTGTTCGCGAGATAGTTCTTGGAGACGAGGAAAATGGAATCCTTTTCATACAGCACAGACAACAAAAGACATGAGGCAATAGGAAAAACCCAACAAAGAGCGCAGCGTGTGTGTATGCACACGTGTGTACCTGTGAAGGGTCTGTGACCCTGAGCGTAACCACATCTTCACTCGTGTATTTAATAAAGAGATGATGCTCATCCAGCAGCTGCATCTTCCACATCCTCAGTCTCCTCAGCTGATCGAAAAACTGGAAAAATCTAACAGGAACGTTCAAAAGATTTTATGAAAAGAGCAGAAATAAATGCAAGAAAAAGTATAACTGTAAATATCAGTCAGGAATACATTGGAAATTAGTAGATCTGAATTAAATCATAGATTGTAGTCAATGCTAGATGCAAACTGTCGTAATTCCTGCACCATTCACATGATTTGGATAAAAACACCCTCAAATTAGAGCTAAAAGTCTGCAGTTAAAGCAGTTAAAGCATTTTAAATCCATTGTGCTGGTGCCAATTAAATTAGAATTTTCTCAATGTCCCAATTGTCTGTTTATCTCCTCACAAGCTTTTCACGTTGGTTACACCACTACCTGGTTATAAATGTAGTCTTCACATTCAAAAAACAAAACCTGAAACCAAGACTTTCAAGTATTTTCGTTGTTTTTCAATTGTAGTGAATAATCAATCACTCCAGAAAAAGGACACACCTTGCCACCAAAACTACTGTCAAGTCTCATGTTAAAATACTAATGCTCGGGGTTGAAAAATGGGTAAGTTCAAACAAAATAAATTGGGTGTTCAACTCAGATTGAAATAATGAATTTGGAAATGTTTCTCTCGTCTCAATGCTATTTTGTGGTTCGGAAGATGGTTGGTTGGATGCATGGATGGATGATGATTATTTATTCAGAGACAAGCATTGAAGCATGTAAACTTCA
Source organism: Festucalex cinctus (assembly GCF_051991245.1). NCBI lineage: Eukaryota > Metazoa > Chordata > Actinopteri > Syngnathiformes > Syngnathidae > Festucalex > Festucalex cinctus. The sequence goes on along the minus strand of NC_135413.1, from coordinate 19,815,586 downwards.
ACCTAAAACCACAGTCATAGCCATAATGTATGTCTGTAACAGTAAACCAAATCAATATAGCCAAGCAGTTGTAGACTTAGCTAGCAACCAATTATATCTACCAGGTTATGTTAATGGACTTAGTATACTGTAGGGTAAACATGTTATTGTTTGTTGCTCTCCTGCTCGCCAGATCAGGACCATTTTTTATTTTTCTTATTTTTAAACATGAGCTACATTTTTGTAATATATTCACCAAAAGCTGGGAGGCGGGCCCGCGGTATGCTGCAACTTGATGAAAAAAATAAATACATAAATTGCCAGCTATACAAAGGTATGTCCATCAGCATCTGTCTATTATCGATACTGCTAATCTTCAAAGAGGCTATCCCAGCTGACTTTGGGCGAGAGACGTGGCACACCCTAGCCTGGTTGCCAACCAATCGCAAGGAGGGAACACGCAAAATCTACACAGGACGGACGCAGTCTGGAGACGAACTTCTTAACTGTGAGAAGCAGATGTGTTAAGCAGTCGCCAGTCGACCACCGCGCCGGAAAAGCTATTTATATCATCTGTATTATTATAGAAATGAGTCATACCTGTCGTAATCCATGCTGGGTCCAATCTTGACATTTGAAAAAGGAGGCAGCTAAGCAAAAATAAAACGTTATCTTAGTCTATCAATGGAGTGCTGTCTAACTCTTTCACCTCAAGGTTCTACTAATCTGCTGGTACAGTACGTTCTCTCAAAAGGTATTAGCTTAAATGACTTCACTGAACAACTTAATATCGCCTTCATTTTCCAATCATCTCAACGACCAAAGGTCTCAGCTGAGAGTTGTTTACATTAGACAGCTCTAAAACAACAAAACCGATGTCGCATCCGGTTGTTGCTAATGGCCAACTTTGGGGCACTGGAATGTTGCACCCCCGCAGTGGGTAAATATTTGCATGCCCCAGAATGGAAGTTCATCACAAAATCAAACAACTTTAGTCATTAAAAACAATGGACCACTAATCCTGCTCATCTAAAAATTTGTATAATATTTTCAGTTTCGTGATTCAATGTTTGTCTTATTCAAGGTGACTCAACAGAGTGGCGGGGTGCCACTCTAGTGCCCTCTATTAACCAGATGCCACAGACAGGAAGTTATGTGAAATGGACACACATTTAAAAAAATTCAAAAGTTCAGCTACAGTTTTTCATTATTTTAACGTTTTACTATTAACAGTTGTTATTAACCATGTTGAAACTTAGGATAGATGAAGCGCATCCACAATACAAATTTACAACAGTTAAAATGTGTGTTTTTTTGTACATACTTGTATTTCTATTATATAAATAAGGTGGTTAGCATATACAACTTGAAATGTTTTAAAGCAAGACTTTTTAACTAATAGTTTATGACATTTCAGTTTTATGCAAATGATGTGCAAATTACATCCAAAATGCAAACTGAGGTGATATTCCAACCTAGATGACGCAATACTTGAACCAAAGGTTAACTAATCTGGGATCGAGACTAAATGCTAAACGATAACTTGATACTAAGATTAGTTCAATTGTCAGGTCAAGCATTTTTTAACTATGGCAAGTTGGCAAAGCTAAAGCAGTCCACTCTCTGCATTACTTTGAAATTCCAAGTCATACTTTTATTAAGATTTCTTTCAACTACTGCAATGGACTTTATTAGGCTCTGACATCCATCACTTGTTCCATTGCAACTAGTTCAGAATGCTGCTGCACGGCTTTTAACTGGCACAAACAAACAAACAAACAAACAAACAAAACACTTTTATATCAGCTTGAGATGTTGATTTTCATTTTTATGTATTTTTCCGTGTTTTCTTTTTCACTATTTTTTAAATTGGTGGTTTTACTTTCTGTATATCAGTTTTATATTGGTCATATATTTCTGGTATTGTATCCAATTTCATGTATAGATGGGAACAGTCAGATCCTGGAACGGATTAAATAAATGTTTTATTTTCTATGGTTTTCAAAATACAAACAAATCGGAGGTTCACCTATGTTATGGAAAAGACAAACCAAGTAGTCCCACTGCATCTTAAATCAGATATGGTTTAAGATCAGTATGGTTCCTACTGAAATTAAACAATTAGCTTGAATCAGCTTTAAAGTGTTTATTTAAAAATGTTGGTACTGAAACCCAGAAAACAAACCCGTGTAATTGCCTAACAAATGACACAAAACCCGAATTTGAGCGAAAATCTGCTGAAAATTGGGACTGATGTAAGGTCTGAAAAGAACGCAATACAGGTGCAAAATAAGCCAAAAACTTGGACTGTGTACCTTCTCTTAGCAGTAGCACTGCCGTCCTGTTCAGCCCTTCTCCACAGGTAGACCAGCAGTCTGTGCTTGAGAGAGTTTATAGTTTTGTCTGTGTAGAGACGTGGGAAGCCTGGCTGGCTCTCAGCCTGAGCCTCTGTGTAAACAGCCGAAAGAGTCAGGAGGTCATCCTCATAACAGAACCGCCCTATGGTCCTGACATCCAGAAACGTTCCCTCTGGAGTTACCTGCGAAGAAGAGGCGATGACTAGAAGATTCTCCCAGATCGTTTCCTATTACCTAATTGCACTCGCAATAGAGTAATTTGCCACACCAGGTGCATCAAGCCAGAAAAAAAAATCAGACCACCTGAAAGACGTGTATGGTCTGCTGCTGCACTGACAGCACAGCCAGGATGTTTCTGTAGAGGTAGAGGCCCTGATTGTGGGACAGGATGATCTTGTCAAATTTAAAGGACCTGGTGTCACACAGTTTGCCCGTATGGAGATCGATGATGTGGAGGGAATAGTCCTCTAAAGGTGATCGAGGGTTAGGAGTCACAGATTCGTTGTTGCGATAAACCTGTTTGTAGATCACAGCATATGTCAGAAAACAAAACACTGTAGCAAGTCATTTATTTAATCAAGTTGCCATTTTGATGCTGTACCTCAAAGAAATATGGTTGTGGCTCCTCAGGGACATACACAGCTGAGCCAACAATGACATAGCGGCAATCGTCGGTGAAGAGGCTACACTCGCGGTTGAGGTGTTCTCCATTCGAGGCCACATTAGTGACGTGGAGCAAGGAGAAAAAACGTTCAAATAGGCGGCCTCGGATGTTGAGCGAGCGCTGATCATTGGCCGTTAGAAGAGTCTCACCCTCCTGGCCTCTCAGCAGGTCCTGGGCAGCTTGGCAGCCTTGGTATTCATAAATCTGGAAGGGAAATGCTGTATAAGTGATCAATGGATAAATGAAGGGCCCTTTGTTGAAAAATTGTTGATAGCTTCTGAACAGCTCACATTTGTCAGGCACTATACAGCACAGTTGATATGAAAATAATAAGTAAACTGCCAAGTTTTTATGATGTAAGACATAGATAGATCATGTCAAAACCATTCCCCTTTTAGGCTTCCATGAAAAAGCATTTGTTCTGTCCTAACTTTATTGTTTAAGATTAAATGAAAAATGAATGAATATATGGAAAATGCACTATATAAATACTTTTTTTTTCCCACTCACTCACACAAGCTTGAGTGAGTGAAAAAAAAAAAAAAATCCGTGCGTGCTGTCAAGTTGTGGCGGGAGTGACGTCATGCAGCCAACAAATTCGCCCGGCCCCGTCTGGCGACAGTGAGTGACAGCCCCCAACCCCACTCCCCCACTCTGCGATTGGTTGGAGGAGTAAACAACTGTCTGTCCACAGAAACGTCCCGCTGTTGACAAAACAAACACAAAATGGCAAAATACAGGCACGGGGTTAGGAAATAATCACTACCACACATTAACAGAAGCCCAGAGTGTAGAATGAGAAGGAGTTCATGGGTATACATCCTATATTTATATAGTGCATTTTCCTCAGTGAAAACGGAAAACCCCGCCTTTAACACATGAAAATATAAAATAATATCCAAGTAAACGTGCAGTTTTCGAAAGCCAAGTTCATTTCACTGACCACACACAGGCCTAATTATCTCCAGACCAGTTTAATAAAAAAAATAAAAAAAAATAAAAAGTTGACCAAAAGATCTCAAAATGCTGCAATGGAAATGTCAAATGATCCAACGAAATTCAAGAACAGATGAGAACTAAAGTAACTGACATCCGTCTAGAAATGGTCACAAAGCAATATCTAAAGCTTTAGTCCGAGCAGCAAACCACGGTGAGAGCCATTATCCACAACTGTTTTTGTTAATTTTCCTAGGATTGGCCGGCCTACAAAAAGTAGCTGCTTTGCTGCTTCAGGACCTGGATGACTTGTCATAATTGATGCAACCATGAATTTTGCTCTTAACCGGGAAATTGTCAGTTTGTGGTCTCAAGCTGAAGCATATTCAGGTTCTGCATCACAACAACGAAAACACCAGCAAGTTGACTTCTGAATGGCTTAAAAAGGAAAGTTTTAGAGTGACTGAGTCAAAGTCCAGACTTGCCAAATATCAGCATTTCTAATTTCTTTCCTGTGGTATATAAAAATACATATTTATCTTCTACTGTAATTTTAAATGTAATTTTACCTCTAGAGACGTCTGGTCAGATGAGAAGGCGATGAAGCAGCGTCCATCAGGTGAGAACTTCCTCAGGAAGCAAGGAGGCTTTTCCACATTGACCACCGTAAAGTTGGGAAACAGGTTCTGGTGGAAGCAGCGTACTCTGTACCAGTGAGCACCAGGCCGGCCCGAACAGATCCTGCGCTTTTCAAGACGATGCACCACATTTTGATTCTGGATCCTCCTGGGCTTAAGAGTGGGCATGTCTCCATCCATCACTCACGAGTATCGACTCAAAGTGCTGCTTAGGTAGACGTTGTGGACAGCCAGAGACGCTGACAACTACATAATTGCCCAACTACCTATTTGTTTAGGAAACTAGGGATGGAAAAAAAAGGGATGTTATCACATACCGGCCGCTTTTAGACCACAACTGAAAAAGTGAATCACAGACCATGATTAAGTGGAACAGTTACCTCTGAGCACATTTCAGGCTCTAATCATTAACCACTGCTCAAAGTAGTAATAGCACATTTTACATTGGGTACCAGAGTCATTGCAATATCTGTAAGATGAAGCCATTAATGTCATTAGCCCTGGTGTTCCTAATATACTGTAGATGTGAATCCATGTGAGAACTTATTGGACATTATGTAGTGGTAGTAGTAATATGAGTCAAGCCGTAGACGAGGAGATGATTTTGTGATTAGCAAATATCCATGCATCAATTCTCTGTGCCCCTTATCCACACTACTGTAGGGTTGCAGCCATGTGTGCTGACTTTCAGCGAAGATGCAAGGTAGGGCTGTGCAATTAATCGAAATTTAATTACAATTTCAATTTTTACATGCCACAATTACAAAACTGTTTTTTTGTTTTTTTTGTTTTTTAAGAGATACACAGGGAGCCAACAGGAGAGGTACTAAAGAGCCACATGTGGCTCCAAAGCTACAGGCTGCAGACCCCTGGGTTAGGATAGTATATCTTTGACACATTCACAAATGTATAATACAAAAAAAAAAAGAAATATATGAAGTGCACATATTTCATACGTATGCTCGTATTTTGTTTATATCTAAAATAGCATTTTTGTCATACATCAAGTTAGGAAGTGCATGTCCTATTGGCCCCCAGTATACTGATGAAGGTTTTTGGCCCCCTCCAGCATTTAAATTGCCCATCCCTGATCTAGATCGACATAGTGGCAACAGATGTCCAGTGGGGCTTCGCAAAGTCAGTCACCTGACACTGCAAAAACAGAAGTGCATCTTTTCTGTCCCAAGCAGGAATAAAAGGGGAAGATTCCAACAGCAAGCCAAGGGCATTTGGAACAATACTTGGCTCCAAACTCAAATGGAAGAGGTAAGGCTCAACTTTAGACAACCAAAGTATATGCTCAGATACTATACATTATTTTATATTTACACATGATTGATAGAACATAAAAAAAAAAAAAAAAACTACTTCATGTACTTATCCCACCTTTCCCATGTCCAGTGCACAGTGCATAGTACTCAAAAGGTGGTCATTTTCATGTTCATAATCGTGTAGCAATTCTTGGCACATAGATTTCTGCAAAGTGCCATTTTCCTGTAAAGATGGTTCTGAATTGTCTAATAAGTGGAAAAACGCTCACAGAACAATGGAATAAAAAAAAAAAATGTTAATGGTCCATGCGCAATTAATTATCTTTAACTGAAGAATGTAGCGTTAATGTTTTAACCTCATGCATTGAAGACCTGAATAGAAGGAAGCATGTGAAATTATCCACTTCAGTGATCAAAGACATTTTCCTTTTTCCATCTTATCGCGAAATTAGACAAATGGATGTCCGTGAATTGTGCAAAAGTTGCAGGACGAAAAACACCTTACTTGCATTGAAAATGGCTTTAAAAAAAATATGAAATCAATGGAAATTTGTTTATATCTAATTTAATAAATCATTGTTTAACATAGCATCCACAGTGATAGTTCCATGAAATAAATTGTATGCACACCAACCTTGCCCAACATACTTATAAATAATACAAGCTGCAGGAGCAAATCTAAGAACAATATTTAGCTAAGTTTGATTTACTAGATAATTCACAAGATAAGAGCAAATCAGCCTGATCAATTGTCACCTATGGCTGACACCATTTTCATATCTAAGAAGCATAATGACTCGAAAATGGTACAATAATTCTTAATTTTTCACATGCACAACGACAGAACTGATAAATTTTACGTAAAAGTGATTGCTAAAGAATTTGTAAGAAGAAAGTATAAACAAATACATTATTTGGGGAAATGTATGTTTTTTTTGCGGAGCTTTACCACCAAAAAAAATAATAATAATAATAAAACTATCAATCTATATTATACCTAGTTTATCCACATCAGGAACACCTTTTCAGGGATGAGGCACGTTTTGCCAGTAAATAACACCAACATCACGCACACAAACACATAGCACCAACAAAAAACGTACAAGATTAATGATTTTGTTAAAAACAAAAAAGGCAATTGTATATAATTTAATAAACCAGGTAAGCACCCATGAAATCCTTTTAAGCAAAAAATACAGGAAGGACAGCAACATACAATAATATTCACAGGTAAAGTTCTGCAATAATAACCATTTCATTTCCCCATAATAATGAATTCCTTCAGCATTTCAAATACATGAGATGAGGACCAACAAATAGCCTATTAAATCGACAACCCATCACGCTATATGCCCCTGCATACATCACACATCATATAATGTTATATATAACGTATAATGAGGATGTTTTGTTGATAGGTATTTCTAATTAAGCGAAGGTTTTAGTCTTTAGAGCTATAGGACAATATAAGAGGTGAAGGAAATAATATTGGTTGATTTAACGTTTAATTATCTTCTCAATAATATACATATACTTAACAAATATAATACAGCCGGAAAATTATATTATTCAACACAACTTGTCTTGCCTGTGCGTCATTAATACTTTGCCCTCACCGTGAGACAGAAGCGGCTGAGCACGAACGACTAACTCATTTATAAGTACCGCTGAACAACAATGCAGGTAAAGCAGGTACAGCGCTGACTTACCTTGCTGTTGTCATCTTCTGCAAAGCTGCCAACTTGGTAAGTTGTTACGAGTACGACACGAGTATCAAAAGTTTCGCTAATCAACCAAACACCTTACAACGTGCCACCAGGGAAACTCATATAATTGCAAGTTTAACCAAATCAAACACATATGTCTCACATTAGAGCGCATTCCTGAATACAAGTTTTTGTGTCGTAGCTAGAGATATGCTGCTGTTTGTTGCGGTGAAAAGAAGAGGAGGAACTGGAATACAGAGAAGAAGAAATTGGTGACATTCGATTTTAGACAGCGCCTTCATTTTCTCATGAGGTCCAAACAGGTATTGCACCCAATCCATTCATCCATCCATCTACTAATTTACATGTCACTTTATTTAAGTAAACTGCATGTACTATTAAAATGACCATTTTGATAATAAAATAAAAAAAATTAATAAAATTGAAAGATGACAATAGATTATAGTGCAAATAAAGTGCAAATACTGGGTTAAATGTAAATAGTAAATTAAATATGCTATTATTCAATGTTCCACTTGTGACAATAAATCAAGTAACCAATTAGGATCATGATATGAATTCTTAATCAACAAATATATTTTAATTATTTTAAAGGGAAATGGCTAAATGTTACAGGACCCAATCTTCCTGATCATTCTTGGTGGATTTTGTTTCATTTTATTGTCTTATTAGGTCACTACTGTCTGCTGTCTTTTATTTAAAAACCCACACACTGAATTAAAAATGAAGGGTGATACGGTTTTGCATTGCAGTAAGAAATCGCAGGACTCAAGGTATTCTAGTCGAGAGCAAAATCTGCTGCCCACATCATTCTAATATAAATTGATCTTGGTTTCATCTTTTCAATAATTTCAGAACAGGGAAGGATTTTTATTCCTTCTGAACAGTGGTGTGCATAACCTTCTAAACAACAATATGACACACCACCCTCTCCAATATTTTTGACTTGAAGGAAAGTATTCTGCCATAGTCCACTTGTTGTCTTACAGTGAGTTACTGTAAAATGCAGCTATCTCAAATGCTCTCCCAAGTTACTATGGATAAAGAATTACATTGCTACACAAAGAATAACGTGAATTGTAGTCTTGAAGACTGCTTTGAGCAATTATCCTTGACCAAAGAGCCTCTTTTAAATGTTGCAATTTTCCACATAATTTTCATTTTACATAATAGCGTGCATACTGTAGTGCGGATGGAGGACACGTGTGAAAAGAAAGGAAGGTGTGAATTTTGGGGTGGAATTATCCACTTTAAAGAGGTGCAAATGTCTCTTGCAGAAAATGTGTGTACATTTTTTTTTGTGGTGTCTCTAAATTGCACGTCCGGTTGTACTTTTGCAATAATGACCGTAAGAGAGTAATTCAAAAGAGAAAGTAAATGCTAGTCTTTGGCTGCTTCTGTTATTTTTACTGATTGGGCCAGGATGAGGAGGACTTCATGACCACAGTTGTCAGAGTGAAGGCCTGTTGGTCGTTCAGTCCAATATTGCAGGTTTCTTTGGGATGGGGATGATGGTGGAGTGTTTGAAGCAAGATGGGACCTCATACAGGTCCTAAGATCTGTTGGAGACTAGAACCAACTGCTCAGCGCAGACTTTCAGGAGACGCTCCATCCGACCCTGAAGCCATTCAAACTACCAGCTGACATTTCAGACACTCCAGTCAGTTGGCGTCCAAACATTCCTTCAGTGCTGGCTTTGCTTCATCAGTCCACTTCTTTATGTTCAAGTCATCCAGGGTGTTGAGGGGTGCATCTTTATGTTATTAACTCTTTACAGTTGTAATTATTATTGCTAAACGTTTTCACATCGCTATCCAGCAGAAACAGCTCAGAAATATAGTTTGTCTTGTAAAATTGCAGGAACTTTTGGTGTATGTGCATGCTAAGCGAATGGTTTAGTCTTGGAAACTTAGCGGTAAATGATGGAACTAAGCACAATGATTATAATTGCCATCTGTTTGATTTTTCGAGAAGAGCAATTACATTAGAACACAGGATGAAAAATAGAGAACAAAATTACTGACTAGAACTACAATATAAAAGCACTTAAAAGAGAAAATAGAAGTTTGTTTGACCATTTCTTGTATCTTTTTTTTTTTCACCATGGAATGTAGTTGTGCCTGACATTTAACAGAAGCTTTTAACTTTTCTATAATGCCTAATTTCCGAGCACAGTAGGACATTTTAGCAATCATTTTCCCTCCTGTGAGATTACGGTGATCATAAATGCATTACGGCAGGCTAGTTTGCGGCCATCCTAAAGTGCGCACTGCTGGGCTGTGATGACGACAGGGAGAAAAGGCTGCACTTTCTGTCCGCTGGGTACATTTTTATTTTTTTTTTAAATAAGCTGTTGCAATGAAAAATGCCTCAAATGTCATTCACAGTCTCAACATAGTGCTTAAATTTGAATGCACTGTAGACAGAAAGAAGTTGTATTGTAGTTTTACTTTTGTCACGTTTGAGAGAGAGATGGGTACAGGTGGTTGAGGTTCTATGGGTTATCTGAAAATTGATGTACAACAACAAACTTGCTGTATCTCATCATCCATTTAATATTTGTAGCGTTTTGTTGGATGATTTCTAAGATGACGTTACTTTCATTCAATGCATGAGTGTGTGTTGACTTGCGCTTCATACTACATGAATACGCAGCATATATCAACAGAGAACAACTGGTTTTAATACTTCTAAACAGGAATTCAAGCCACAAATACACTTTAAAACTTGGGAAACAAGGGATGGAAAGCGAGATCATTGTAGTATTGACGTGACACTCCCATACGCTGACATGAAAATCAATGTGATTATGTACACCTCTACGTATGCCCACATCAATCTTTGAAAATATCTAAATTATTGCACCAATATTTTGTATTTTATGGACATGAAATGAATGAATGAGTGATGTCGTATTCATCTACGCTCACTACACACTTAAATGTGAAGTCAACCAAAACATTTTCTTGACAATAATATTTTTTATGTAGCCCTACTAGTCTAAACATGGAATTATAATTAATATTAAGTTTGTGGAATATGAATAAATCAGCAAAATCCACCTGTTTTTATCCATCTCAAGGGGTAGCCATTTCCTGTTGACTTAAAATCATATCACAGGTGCTCAGGGTTCAGGTAACGACCAATCACGACTCAGCTTCAGAAGGCAGGTCAGCCGTGATTGGTCAGTACCTGAGCCCTGAGCATCTGTCATGTTATTGTCATATAGCGCAAAGTTTCCTTCCTTGTGTGTTATTTATCATTTGTTTTTTGTTGTTGTTTTTGTTTAATACACGTTTTAAGTAATCATTTTGATTTACATTTTAACCATTTTTTTTAAACTACTGAATTTGAAACTTGTGACCTGATTAATTGCACAGCATACCAACCATCTGATACTTTAATTGACATCAGTTTTTCACAACAGAAATGGTATCATTATATGATTGTGATTTTTCAAGGTACTTGTCTATTGCTGTTTTTGGCAATTTTTCAAAATTTTGTGGATAGTTATTTTGATTGGTAATTTAGGTTTTTGTTCCATTTTTCTTCTAAGATGATAGAAAAAAAAAAACTTTAAGGTTTCTCCTGACCCTGAAATCACAACAATGCTTGATGGCTCTGCCGTTCAGTCCATTTAGCAAGCCAGTCTAACTCCAATTTCAGGTGCTGCTTTGGAGTTGAGGCGGAAGGAATTGGCTTAGCAACAAATGGATGTACAACTTAAGGGAAAACATAATTGGATAATGAATGTATTGTAATGAAAATTGAGCTTTAAAAACTGCAATGGCTAAGCCCTTTTCGCACTGCACTGAGCAGCCCACAGTTTGCTGTCAATTAACCCATTCATTGTGTATGCGGTGAGGGGCGGGCACCACAGAATGCAACATTGCTGGCCAGTAGGGACAAAAGTTTGTATTTAACAGCAGTGTTGCAGTGACGTCTGACAAGTTCCTGCAATGGGAGATGGGCTGACGGAGTTATTTGTTGCCATTTTGGCAGACATATCGGCAGGTAACAGCACGAGGATAATGGAGGAAGCCTTAAACATGGTGTCCCGAGGTTTGAGACACATGAGATATGATATACAGTGCCATGTTTAAGAAAACAATCTTCCTGCTCGACGTCAAATATACCACAAAACAGTCTTGGCTGACGTAGCTAACAAACGAGTAAACTCTTCAAGTTGCTCACCACAAGGGGCTCTGAAGGGTGCTACAGGTAAAAATGTGTTAGCACACACACAATGTCAGATCTTTGGAATGTGGTGGCCGACCAGGGAATGGCAGTTCTCCAATTGTGGGTCCTACATCGTGTGAGACAACCACAGCGGAGTCACCAGTAATACTTTTTACATTATCCGGGCCAGCAGATCACAACTACTTCACTGACCACAGCACCCGAAAGGTAAAGCGGAAGCTTGGTACTGCAATGAAGAAAAAAAATAAATAAATCAGTCTGCAAAAAAATTAATGTTGCTTATCAGAGCACTTAAGTGGAGCCACTGAGAAATGTGTAAAGAGAACGCTTGCAGTGACAGATGGCAAGATACCTTATGAAGGTGACCAAATCAGTATTTTCATTCGATGTATTAGAAGTTGGAACAAGAAGTTTGGAATCACTGAGAGACCATATGTTTGACACTAATCATTATCAAACTTTTCTCTCATAAATGATATCTCAGAGTGATACTCAAGCATTCGTCTGCATCATGTTGTCATATCCATGAATGATTAAATAAAAGCAAAGCCTATCAGGCAAAACCCCCCAAAACAAAACAAATAAATTCTATTTGAACAATAATATTAGACTGTCACTGTGACATGTAAATATTGTTTGTATATACATAGTAAACAAGTAACAGAAAACATTTGAAACAGAAATAATTGAAGAAGAAGAAGTTGTTGACACCAACAGTAGCAACGTAAGATGGCTGCCCTTTGGCTTCAGCGCGAGGAGCAGTAGCTGGCCTGTTCCAACAATAGCTCACTCAAACTCAGTTTTGACTACACCATTAAAAGGGCAACACTGTATGTGAAATAATAAACAACACCACATTGAGCATTGACGTATGTGAGTGTTTGTTTGTACAGTGTCGAAGAGTTATGGAATTTAAAAAATGAAAAGGGAGACGAAATCAACATAATGTGGTGTTGAAAACTAGTATTTCTGTGTCGAGAGAGAGAGAGAGAGAGAGAGAGAGAGAGAGAGAGAGAGAGAGAGAGAGAGAGAGAGAGAGAGAGAGAGAGAGGGAGAGAGAGAAATTTTCAATGTTGGTTTAGAACACATAATGTAACCCAGGCTGGTCGGCAATGGCGGAGAGGAATTTGATTTTACGATCACTTTTCGTGCCCGATGCATACTGTACGCCCACGCCAACCTCTGACAATACATTTTAAAAAAATGATCGCACCAACAAACTATTTTTTTTTTCCAGGACCCACACTATGCTCCCCCATAGGAGCGCAGTTTGGGAATTGTCTCCCCCCGACAACCCCGCTTTAATCCATTTGTCTCCTCCTTTCTCATCAAAGAAATCAAGGCACTGCCTAGCAACTCTTCAACCTTCCCATTCCTGTCTTTGTTAGTGGTCATGCCTTTACACGTTTCTTGGACGGGTTGAAAATGTAAAATGAATTTCATTGCTCTGTACTTGTGATGTGCAATGACAATAAAATCTAATTTCCACATTTCTATTAAACTCTCCAAGTGTTTACATTTTCAAAGGATAACAATAACATTACAAAGAAATTACAGAGTTCTACCACAGGTGAGCTATTTTGAGAACAATTTTGTGGGCTACCTGGTGATGTTGGGGGCCCCGCGTTTCCGATAGGTGACCTGGCTGTTGCATCATGTGAGCACATCAATGCTGATAAAAGCCCTCACAAGCTCCTCCCAGTTTTTCTCGCTCTCGCACTTGGATGCAATTACCAAGCAGCACAGAACCACAGCATCACAATTTTTTTTTCTATTGTTTGTTTGGTTACAATAAATGCTTGTGCTAATTGCTCTGTTGCTTCAAGTGTACCTTTAAACCCCCTCATGTTAGGCATCTATTGTTTGTGCAGATTTTTATAGACATGATTTTCATTGTGCCTTTCTCACAGAGACCGCCCACACAAAAAGTATCTTGTTCAACTATGTATTTAAAAAAATAAAATAAATAAAAGACAAAATAAAATAAAAAAAAGATCATGGTTTAACATATTCTGCATGCATGTATCTGTATGCGGAGACTTTTCAAGTAAACCACTCAGGTAATCTTTGTGGGCGGGATTAATAAAGAGCTATATTTCCAGTTTTACCTTTCATATTTTCCTCCAAGTAAGGCATGCTTTTTGTATCACGGTGGGAGCAGGGCAAGTGCAACAGCCTCATTATATAGCACTTGGGCCCAATTCACTAAGATCCCAAATGACATGTGGTCAATTGTGTTCACTGAACAGGCTGCGTGTGCTGTTGATGGGCATGTTGCACGTGAGCTACTGCAAATGCTATCATAACATTTAAAATACATCAGCTGGCGCTAAATATTGGGTTCACTCACGCCAATAGATTGATTGCATGCACTGCTGGTAACAGGTGTAAAAGTGGTGGAGAGAAGCTCATTCATTAAAAAAAAAAAAGGTTGCGCTATAGGTTTTCCTCATGGAACATTTAGGAGGACACTGCAAGTAGGGATGTAACAATAATGACAATATTGTGATACTAAAACTGCCACAATATATTGTCGTCATGTCACGAGATTGAAAGCAGCACGTCTGTTAAATAAAAGTCAGGTTGATTTCCAATTGTGCTGTTCTAGCACCCTCTGGTGGCTATTTTTTTAGTGCAGTTTAATTTTCACAAGGCATGTTTTAGCCATTCTATGTTTACAATCCACGTTAATGGTCAAATGAAGGGGAACATAATATGCTTGTGAACCGAGTCAATATGTGGAGGAACTCAATGTGTGCTTGTATTAGCAACTAAGTCCCTCAATATTAAGTGTTATTAGAGATATCTGTAAAATCCACGATATAGCAAGGTACAATCCAAGATAAACTCCGTAATGTAGGAATTTGAACCCAAATACAAATCCGCAATGTCGTGAATCCGTCACGTTGTAGGTGTGTGGAGCGAGTGGATGAGGGGAGATGGACCCAATGGCGGAGAAACAAGGCCGGGAGACAAAAAGGAATGAGAACTTTATTTACTGGAACCAAGTAGAAGACTGAATGGGACATGAGCGGACTGGTTGCTATTAATGGACTGAACGTGGACAGACTGGGCACGACGTAGATAAGCTTGGTATGGCATGACTTGGATTGACGTGGACAGACTTGGGTTGACGTGGACAGAGTTGAGTTGATGTGGACAAACATGGGTTGACGTGGACAGATTTGAGTTGACGTGGACAGACTTGGGTTGACGTGGACTGACGGGTTGACGTGGACAGACTTGGGTTGACGTGGACAGACTTGGGTTGACGTGGACAGACTTGGGTTGACGTGGACAGATTTGAGTTGATGTGGACAAACATGGGTTGACGTGGACAGATTTGAGTTGACGTGGACAGACTTGGGTTGACGTGGACTGACGGGTTGACGTGGACAGACTTGGGTTGACGTGGACACTTGAGTAGACGTGGACACTTGAGTAGGTATGGAGACTTGAGTATACGTGGAAACTTGAGTTGATGTGGAGAAACCTGACTAGACGTGGAGAAACCTAACTAAACGTGGAGAAAGTTGACTGGACGTAACAGTATCAGCATAGCACACCTCAACAGAACAAGACAAGATAATGCTACCTGGACACGTGAACAAATCCCACTGACTAAATGCAACACTAATGAGACACTAACAAGCAGTGTTGCCACAGTTACCTTGAAAAAGTAACTTAGTTACTTTACTGATTACTTGGTTTTAAAAGTAACTAAATTGCGTTACTGATTACTTGATTTTAAAAGTAACTAAGTTAGATTAAAAGTTACTTTTTTAGTTACTTTCAGCAGCTGCCAATAACACCATCTCAACATAAAAATAATGCAGTAGAAACGGAGTTCCAAATACTTTATTGAAAGTTCATTTTTAACATGAAAATAAAGTTTTTTTTTTATGAAAAACAAAATAGGCAGTCTCTCTTGACTTCTTGTAACGTAAATACTTTTTATAAAACAAAAAAAAAAAATCTATCCAGGTTGAAAATGAAAATCCCCTAAATTCCTCTATTGTTTGTTTGTTCCGCTATTCCAGTGTGTACACATGTATCAGTTTAAATATTTATTAGTAGTTATTGACAGTTATAATTGTTTTTTGGTTTGTTTGTTTTTTCTCTTCAAAATAAGGATCAGGAAAACAAAAGGTTGATAATTTAATGTTAAATATAAATATTTAACCTTTAGACAGACACCAACACAATTAAACAGAATATTTGCACATTGTGAAGTATTTCAGAAACATATATTTAAGACATGAAATAAACCTACCGTCCAGCCAAAAGAAATATGAAGCCACCTTATGGAACAATAAATCTATCAAACACATTTTAACCACTTAATATATGCAAAAATATTTCCCAAAGTTCATTTCCCTTTTTAATCAACAATTTTTGTATTTAACAATTTTTTTTTCTTTTGTCATCACTTTCATTTTTGGTTAATGTATGACATCTTTTTTTGTTTTTTTTAATCTGAGACACGATGATGACCACAGAATCACTACTGTTTATATTTTGTTTTTTGGGCTGTCGTAATCGCGGGCACGTCTCAGTTCTCCTATCTATTGCTCATGCTAGTTGTAGACATTGACAGGGAGCCACAAACTGAGAAATGAGATACTTGCAGTGTGCTTTTAGCTTAGCTGGTGTGTTGGCTGTGGGACATACCTGTGTCGTTTGAATCCATGCATTGGATCGTCACGGGAGTTATTCTTTTTGGCTCGCACGCAGTACCAACGCCGGCCCGGGACATACAAGTGCACCGAGAGGACTCGATAGCCATGGGAAATACCGAGATGTACGGCACCGGCTTCTGCTAACTGTCTCCATTTGTATGTTGTCACTCGTTGCGCGCGCGCGCCGTGTCGCGAGCACGGAAACATGGAAGTAGCTTGAATGGTGATGCTACTGAAATGTAAACAAAACAAGTAGAGCACGGCGCAGAACTCTTGCTATTGTTATGAAAACCATAAAGCCTCACTCGCAACCGATACGGTCGTTTAGCTCCCCTTGACGAACGATGGTTCGGTCGAATCGTTTTTTTGTTCCACCCCTACTGAAAACGTAACTTGTCTGACGTCACTCCCCCTGGCGAGAGGGCGGAGACGACCTCATCCCATAATGCTTCACGGACCAGTTGAGGATGGAAATAAATTATTTTTTTTACCACTTTTATGGTCCATAATGCACACTTTTTTTGTTGTGTTGTGTGCCTGTTGGTTAATAAAACTAGTAGTAAAAGTATCATCACTTTTGTTTTGAATGTGCAAACCATTCATGACCAGACCATGGCTGAATTCAGTGTGGTGATCAATGACTTCTGCCTCATCTTCGTAGTTAGCAGTAGTTGTTTGTGACTGTTGCAACAGTGAGATAGATTGCCTTCTTCATGAAAATGTGGAGTAACGCATTGATTCTCTGGACAGTAATCAGACTACTTTGTAGAATAAAGTAACGCGTTAGACTATTAGTTACTTTAGAAAGCAACTTTTTTGAGTAACGCGTTACTAAGTAACGCGTTACCGGCAACACTGCTAACAAGACACACCTAGGAAACACAGCAGGCAGAGGGGACTAATTAGCAACACAAACGGGGAGGGGAGACACACACAAGTGGACGAGGTTAACTATGACGAGACTAGGGGAGACAAAACCGGAGATAGACAACATAAACACCCCAAACTAAACCAAAACCCGACCCCCCAAAACCGAAACATGACAGAATCCACGATAAGTGAACTGCGAAGGAGTGAGGGGACCACTGTATACTGTTTTCAGAATCAAAAATAAGCCAAATATGTAGCTATTGTAAAAGAACTTTTGAGAATTCTTGTCACCCAGGGTCAGCCGTCCTCTCACTTAGGTTGGAAGTAAAAGAAGCGAGGTCAGAGACACCAGTATTTAGCCACAGTAAGGGAGGCCGAGCTCAAAGGGAGGGCTTAAAAAGAGGGCACGCGAACTTCTTTCGCTCCACTTTCACGTCCGCCAATTCTGACAGAGTTAAATGGCCTTGGCGGGGGACTGAGCGGCTGTACACATTACAGCCGAGACTCAACAGCGAGAGTCAAAGAAGGCCTGTAATTTCTGCCATTTCAAAGTGTGAGCTGAAAATCAGAGTGATGGCCACTTTTCTATTATTATTCCTTTTGCAGAGTGCTGGCTGAAGAAAACAACCAGCATTCGCAACATGTCCATCAGTCGCTACAAGCATTCCGAAAATGTATTTGTTATGCTGTCTACAGTTTGCAATGTTGAAAAGCAGAATTGAATATTAAAAGCAGGCCAAAACACATCTTGCACCTGTCCCTTTTCCATCCTGGTAGCCTGCTACCCATCACTTTTACAGTAAAATACTGTAAATGCTACGTTCATTCCTGCTTGCACTTGCATAATCTCATCGCCTCTGTATTTTGAAAAATGTTGCCTTTCCAATGACACTGGTGCTTGTTTTTGACTGAATCGGACGTGCTAACCACTCGACTACCGTGCCGCCCCTTTATATTCATCCTTTTTGTTTTGTTGTCATTTTTTGCAGTATTTAGCAACCAAGGTTGTTCACTCTTGATTCATTAAAGGAGATGTAGTAAGCTTTTATTATTATTATTTTTAATATATATTACAAAACAGTTCAATGTATGTTTATGACATATTTTCAGGAAAAGGGATCAAGAATTATAGCATGTTTTAGACTCCGTTTTAGTTGTTTACCCATTTGTGAGGGTGAGTGCGCCAGCCTTCCTTTCGCCTCACTGCCGGGCCATTGGTGAGTACCAATTTTATTACCATGACAACCAGGGATTGCGCTATAGGTGGCAGGACTTGGTACCTAAACTATGAACAAATATCCTCCTGAGTACCAGGGAAAAAAAATATTGTCCGATCATGTTTATTTTGATATTCCCCAATCTTTGTGAAGTAACTGAAATACTGCAAAATAAATTTTTGAAAAAAAAGTTTTATTTTTGAGCCAAGATGTGTCCACTACAGAGGACATTTTTTTAAACTTAAACCCTAGGCTCAAATACAGTAAAAAATAAATAAATAAATAAATAGAAATCAAACAATACTTTATTGTGTACTTAAGAGTCTTATAGAAAACATGCTAACAACATTTAAAACCTAAATTTGTTCAATAAAAAGTGTTCTACGCTTACTTTTCCGCTTCCCTAAAAAGTGCTTGCACTGAGGGAAGCCATTTTCTTTTATGATGCAATCAAAGGTAGCAAAGCCCCAAGATATTCAGGTTTAAAAAGGTCCACTACAGAGGACAAATTTGAATTGCTGGTAGTCAGGAGGATATAAATTGTGACGCAAATAGTGTCATAAATATCAACTAATCAGAATACCATAGTTAGAATACTGGGGGCACAAAAAACTAATTGTGACTTGACTTAAATAAATTGCTTGTTTCTTTATTTTGTTACAGACAACACTTCAGTCATCCAAACAACAACAACAAGCAGGAGTCAAGAGCAAAAGTGCGATAAAGCCAGTGCAAATACTCCACTGTGCTGCTCATTACACAAATTAAACAAAATGTTTGTAACGCTAACAAATGGGCATCAATTAAAAGGCAAATCGACAGGCTTTCCGCCATTATAACATCTTCCCATCATAGACAGTTCATTTGTTTACATAGCCGGCGACTGAAGTCCATTTCTGGGACAAAGCAATACTTTGGATAATTTTGTGTCTTTCTTTTCACTTTCTATTCCACGGCAAGCAAACATACACGCATTCACCCCAATTAAAATGATTTTGTGAAATTACGACGCCGTTACCGAAAGCTGTCTTTAAAAACGACTCTCCATGGTGCAGACGGTTCAGTCATGCTCATGAATAAAAGACATTCAATAGAATAGGAAGAGCCTGTGCATATTAATACTATAATAGCTCATGTTGATGGATAAACTTGTTTACAGACGGAGAATAAATAATATGAAAGAGAGGCGTGATTGTACAAGATTCTAGTCAATAAAGACTAAGTGGATGACTGAGCTCTTGGGGTAAAAATATATTCAGTATTTGGACTCTTTTCATCAAGTATTATGTGAAGTTTTTTTGTTTTTTTTTGCATGTCTTCCTCTCCATCTCTCCCCCTCATTGTTTTTAGACCATCCCACAGGTTTAGTAGTATATGAGTTCTATGTGAGCATTAACTAAGATCACTGTTCGTTATCTGATCTGAGCAGGTCACATGGGCATGGAGCTGCACCTGTATGTGGTCATCTGTTCATGTAAGTATGTTTATGTATGCACCCCTGCATTGTATGCGTGTGAGTGCGTGTGTGTCCAGAGCTGCTGCATTGGACAGCTGCTCTCTCTCAGTGAACATAATGAATTACCT
Organism: Festucalex cinctus; assembly: GCF_051991245.1. Lineage (NCBI taxonomy): Eukaryota > Metazoa > Chordata > Actinopteri > Syngnathiformes > Syngnathidae > Festucalex > Festucalex cinctus. The sequence goes on along the minus strand of NC_135413.1, from coordinate 19,795,464 downwards.
AAAAGCCGTTAAGCCAAACATGGCGGCACTGGCCACTGGTTTACCTAAGACTGATAGGACCATCTGCCCAGGTGACTCTTACCCTCCCCATTGCTCTTTAATGCTACGTAACCAGATTCTTATCTGCTTGGGTGGGGCCCCATTGCCGATTAAAAAAAACATCGGGACTCCAGTGTTGTGGTTTTGTGTGTGCATGCATGCGTGTGCAGGTGTGTACCTAAATGCTGGTTTTAAAAATGGAACAAGGGTACTTGAACTCAGTTTGACTTGCAGTTTCACAGTTGACACCTTTCTGAGATCATCCACCTCAAAAGGCAAACGTGTGGAAACCTTCATCCATGTGCACCCGGGGTCAATGGTGATTTTCATCAGCAGCAGGCAGCTGTTGCAGACAAAAACAAAATAATTACCAATCAGCTAGCAACTAGCTGATGAACATAATGGAGCATTTAACAGCTAACAAGCCCAGGTTTTTACCTCAGGAGACGGTAAATTGAAAAAAAAAAAAAAAAAAAAAAAGATATGGAAGAGAAAAATGGGACTTGCAACAGCATGTATTAATTGCACCTCAAATTAACTTCTAAATGATTTTGAATGCACACAGGTTTATGATAAAGAAAATACAGCAGACCTACTGCTGCCATGGCAAGACCAGACCAAGTTTATTTATTGAAATTTTATCATGTTATAAGTAGAGGCCCTGTGACTGACTGGCGACCAGTCCAGAAGGGACCTCACTTCTTGCCCAGCAAGCTCGGCTTCATCTTAGATGCAAGACTATTGGATGGAAATATTATTGCAAGCGTAGTTTATCAGAAATTTGGCAAACTGCACCATCCATCATTGTTTGAGCCCAAGCGGACTTCATGGGAGACACCAAAGACGACACCACTGTTGAAAATAACCATACACAAATTGCCAAACTGTATGCTGGTAATCCACAAAGCTTCTGGGAAAATGGACAGACAAGACAACTGGAATATTTTGTAAAGGAACATTAGCTCTATATGTTCATAGATGCAATACTGAAGAATACTGTCCTGGTTTGGGTTGGGTTTTGTTGTTTTTTCCGAGGTTGTTTTTGTTATGGATCAGGTTTGGTTTGTGTTTTGGTTGTGTTCCCTCATGTTTCCTTGAGTCAGCCATGTTCTGTGTTTTTGAGTTGTTGTCTTTGTGTCATCCCCTAGTCTTATGCTGTAAGCGAGGATGGTCGGAAGTCGGATATATCCAAGTTGGTTCTTCCCAGTTCCGACCTGAAAGCGTTCGAAGCGAAAGTAAACAATAAAAATGGCGGATAGAGGTAAATTGTTTTTTATTTTGGTCCTCAAATCCCATTTCGACCTACAGCAAACTACCTGCTTGCAATTTTGCTTCATTTTATTGTTTTTATCTCGTTTCATAAGCATTTCATACAGTTCAGTAGTTCAGCGTATAATTTCATGCAAGGAGATAGCAGCATACTGTCATGTACGTTGTGTTACATGGAGTTATGTCGAATATTTATGAATGAAGAAAGCTATCTAGTTTTATACTCGTACCAGCAAATTTGTTCACATGCGTTCCATATATAGGAAAAGTCTTTCTCGAACAGTGGAAGCTGTTATACTTGTAAAAAGGGGACCACCTTTTTAATTTAATTTTGTTTTTTATCCTGGTAAATTCTAATGACAGCCATGCATTGAACAAGTTCACCATGACAAATTATGGGCATTAAAACCTATTTATAAAACCTGTTTAAGTTCTTTTCTGATGAGCTTGTTATTTCACAACAGTGCAGCCATATTAAACTTTGACAATTTAAAAAGGTAAACCATCACTGCGGAATGTGCTGGCAGGCATTAGCTAAGGCTCGCTGTGTTTGTAGCTCCTGGGAAACCACTGATTGAAATATTTCATATCTGATTCTATTTGCTTTTCAATTAACACTGCTTTGTTTGTGCAAATTCTATCATACAAGCTGGCTGAGCAAATTACATCAAACATTTTTTCCATATTCTCATTTTGCAATTAGAGACCTGTTGTGTTTGACATTTTTTATTCATTACAATTAATACAACATTTGTATTATACATATGCACTATATATTAGGGATGTTTGATACCACTTTTTCTCAGACCGATACTCGTATGAGTACTCAACTTTTAAGTAGTCATTGATACCGATTCCAAGCACCTATACCACTTTTACTTTTGATATAAACGAAAAAAAAAACACAACAAAACACAATGTTAGCTAATTTTAAAGGAAGACCTATATATCCCAAGAGAGCATTTTCCTTAAAAATTTGTTCAATTATTCTTGTAATGTCTCATTTCTAATTCCTGAGCATAAAATGGTCACAAGAGGGTGGCTGATTCTGCTATCGTCTTTCATCATGAGTATGATACCATGAAATAAGTCGCCAAACCAGAAATATGTTGTAGTACCAAGAGCGCCCTGTGAGTGGCAGCATGGAGTCACAGGGCAACAAAGCTGCTGTAAGAGTAGTAGAAGAAAAACTACAAGAATTGAAGCGAACTGTTGTGGCAGCTACATTGTATGTTACCGTTGTGAAAGTAATTTTTAATCATATGACTTGTGAAACACGCAATACAAGCAACAATCACTTCTCTGTTTGTGACCGTCCGGCAACAGCACATGCTTTATGTTTACAGCTTTTTTTTCCCCTTCACATCACAGGCCTATAGACTAGTTTGATTTTCGGCACGAGACAAATTCATGAGTTGTGGCACAAGGAAAAGGGAAATAAATGCTTGAGGTCTCAAACATGTCTTAATTTCTTCTCCTATAGACATTAGTGATGTTTGTGTGACACCAAACTGAGACCAAGTTGTATTGTTCCTGTCCCGTGTGTCTTGTAGTTTTCTCCTGATGCACCCCATCTCAAGTGCCTTTTGAATTTTAGAAGACATCTCAACAATCTGTCATATATTTCTCAAGTTTTCAACAATCTATGTGTTTGTGACAGAGCAAATGAAGAGCCCTCCACACTATTAGCATCACTTTAATTCTCAGACTGACTTTGTGATCCACATTTCTTTTCTTTTTTTTAAGTGGATAAGTGGTGCTGAAAATGGATAGATGGAGAAGTTACTTGAAAATGTCTGATTGTCGGCTACAAAGGCTTTCTGCTTTTACGAAACATTATAAATATTCTATCGCACGGAACATAGCTTTAATTATCACCCACATAAAACAATTTGTGAAATAAAAACAGCAATTTACCTATAATTATTATAGCAATTTCATACAAAAAGTCACTGTCATTGTTGTTCAAAGTTTTGTTGCATTAAAGAAAATTCAAGGGACTGTTGGGAATGCCACCGCTCACTGCTCGAGCTCAAATAAAAATATCACTCATTACCTACGAGCCAGATTCCAACAAGTGTTAATTATCACGGTACTGTGATGAAAGTGGCGATAAAGCTTCACTTTATGCTGCTGCCTTTGTTATTTGTCGGTGAAAGGAATCTATTAGGGCTAGCGGCTATTGGGGTTAGCCTCAAGCAATGTTCCCTCAAAGTTGCGCGCGTGAGCAAATGTATGCAGTGTATTAAAAAATAACTCCAACTTGAGCTGTATTATGCATTTGATATTTTCAAATAAAGAAAATGAAAAGTTTATTTGGCATGTAGCCTATAGTATCCTACAGGCCCAATACGTGTATTCCACAAAGACCTTACTGCATGTGTCGCACTTTCTATCGCGATGTTCTGTGCCCCAAACCAGAAGTACGTCGTCATTGGAGACACCGTCGATGAACAAATCAATTTTACTCACCAACAACATCATTTCTCCTGCTGAGCGGTAAGGCGGCACCCTATTGACGAGCCACAACTAGTAAACAGAGGAAAGAGGACTGAGGAGGTTAAAGATAAAGAAATTATTCCTACAGGCTAATTGTATCTGTCACCTGTCATCATCTTGACCTTATAAGGAAATGAGAGGCGTCAACTCCTGGTAATTGCGGCCAGGTGGCAAGCGCTTGCAATTAGTAGAAACACTGCTTACACAGATGTTAACAGATGGATGGATGGATGGATGGATGGATGGATGGATGGATGGATGGATGGATGGATGGATGGATGGATGGATGGATGGATGGATGGATGAATGGATGGATGGACGGACGGACGGACGGACGGACGGACGGACGGACGGACGGACGGACGGACGGAAAAATGTATGAATGCTTATTGGGAAATGTGGCACAAGTGTATGGCTAACTTTAACTGTACAATAAAAATGGCCTTCTTGCTCTATTCACTGCCCTCACTGTTACTGACCTAGATGTATGTGAAAAGAATACACATTAGTTACCAAAATAAAACTGAGACATCAAACCTCTCTAACTGTCGACAAAGCGTACGCATTTCAAAAGTGGAGTAGAGAACAACAACAACAATAAATATCCAACATTACAATAGTATTTTCCACAATGGTTCCCTAGTTTGCCAGCTACAATGGTGCACAAAGAGCTTTCAAATTGCACATTTGCTGTTCCGAAAATTTTATATCAATCTGTCCATCACACAGTGGACACGGTGGCAGTTTACGCTATTTGCTAAGTAAGTTCATATAAAATTCAAAATTGCTTTAGGCATTTTGTTTACATCTCAAACCACTGTTTTAGAGTCACTGCATACTGCTTGGAGAGATGTTAAAAAAAGAAGAATCTTTTTTTCTCTTGCACGTAAAATTTGAACTCTGCATTTGACCCGTCACAGCGAATACACACTGGCGCAGGGGGCTGCTGAAGTGCTCGGGGTATCAGCGTCTTGCTCAAGGACACCACGGCCATGTGCCAGGGAACCCCCTACACCTTCAGGAACTATTTTTACTTTGCATTAATGACACAGTATCAGGAACAACTGGGAGTTCCATATTTTGCCTATGGGATTTTTGTTTTGTTTTTTTCATCTGCCTATGCCAACGATGTACATTGGCAGGAAGAATAAGTAAATGTTTGTCCACTTGATGTCAGAAGGTGCAAAGTATCCACATATATTACCATTTATACAACTAGAATTACAGTTTTGGGATCAATTAAACCAGAGGTGTCCAAACTTGGCCTCAAATACAGAAAATCCAATGTTTTTTGTTGTTGTTGTTGTTTTTTAATTTACAAAATTTTTGGGTGGTCAAAGCCATATGTAGCCAGCAGGACAAAGAACAAACAGCCAAATCTCATCTCTACATTCAAAACATATACAGGAGCAATCTGCAGTAAGATAACCATTTTTAAAGCAGTTACTAGGAAATATTCCATGTGATATTTTCACAATTTGGACCTTGGCACAGAGCAGGAGGAAACATTTTTTTTTTTGCTTGTAAAAAAATAATAAATTATCTTTATTCATCATGGTGTTATGAAAATAATTGCTAGTTGTAAAGAATAATAATACAAAAAAAAAGTATACAGTATATAAAATGTATTAGTAGCAGATGTCACTTGCCGTGGACCGCTTCATAATAGATGGCGGGCCATAGTTTGGACATCCCTGAATTAGCGGGAGATTTGAGAAATTTGAAATTGAGACATTGTCATCATCATTTCAGTTTTGTTTGATGGTGTTAAGTGAGATTTTTCTCATGTAAAATATGTGCCTTGGCTCAATACAGGTTGGAGGAATACTGATTTAAAGCACGTGGACATGATGAAAATGTGGTGCATTTGTTGTTTTAGTTCCCAAGTGGCACAATTTAGATAGTCAGTTATGATGACGAACTAGACCCTCTAAAAAGAAATCCGTTTATTCCTCCGCTCCTTGAACGCCTCGTCGCCCTTTATCGTGAGATAATAACGCCAAGATAATTTCTGTGATATTTCAAATCAAGTAGGGTGCGTGATGGTCGTGGGGGTTTTCGGGGTGGGGGGGTGGGGGGGCTGGAGGCGGCATCGGTAGTGACGTCAGGTCCCGCTAAAGCTGGCAGACCTCCCATTGGACCGAGGAAGCTTTTTAAAGGAGTCCGCAGGTTCGTCTTCTGACGGCTTCTCCTCCGTCTCTCCATCGAGGCCCAGCGGGTGACACTGCGACGGCTTCCGGACTGTCAATCATCAGGTGAGACTTTGAAATTCATGCGCATTTGACGTGCGAGCGCCTCGGGAAACAAACGCGTAGAAAGAGAGAAAAAAAAAAGAGTAGAAGAGGGGCGCTTGTTGGAACAGAAATAAAACGTCACTATTCATGTATGGATAACGATATATAGATAATATACGATGCTGTTTCTCTTTTCTTGACTGCAGCTTCTTGTTGTCTCCCTCGAGATGAAGACGGGGAAGCGGGTCCACCTCACAAGATATCAACAGGTATTTGGAGCAACTCATAAAGTAGAAGCGCACTGCAAACGCATGCATGCGCGTGACGCATACGTCGCAAAGGTACTTACGGGCTGTATTGATCTCACCAACGGTGGGCACCTCAATTTGCAATAATGGCCGCAGAGTGATTAGATTGGAGGAAAGCTCGCCTGCAGACCCAAGCAGAGTGGAACCTGCTGCTGACCTGCAATGGATTAGCAGCAAGCTCTTTGGGCACCCTGGGGTCAAATGACACCTGCTCAATATATTATTAATATTATTATTTTTATTATTTCCAGTCGTTTTTGAAATAATAGCAAAAAGGGATAAACAAAAATCAGATACTGACAGAAATGTGTGCAGAAGGAACATGCGGTGTGAATATAACCGCGGAGAATCTCACATAAGGGTGTAAATGGTTGTGATTGAACCCTGCTGGAAACACTGAAATGAATGTCTATTTTAGTCCTCGACGCTGCGATGAAATTACAGCTTTTATGAAAGTCAGAAAGCGGCGGCGCATGTTTACCCAGTAGACAGGATGAGTGTGTGAATTGACATTTCAGCACCACTGAGGAGGACAGCTCCAAACATCTGGCCAGATGCCTCACAGGAACAAGAAAACCAATGTAAACAAAACGCGCGGACCACGCTGAGCAACTCATTCATTCGCTACGCAGTCGAAAAGACTTGAAGTGATTGCAGGCTCGCGATGACAGCTTGAGAGGTGTGAAGATGTACCATGCATATTATTTATTTTGTCAAAGACCCAAATCAGTGGGAGTGAATAGCAACTGGGGACGTGTCAGTTGACCGGCTGTCACCTTCTGGAAGGGTCAGAGGTGTTAAAATGGAAACTTGTACTGTGACACTTGTTTCATTTTACATATTTATAACGCTCAACATGTACATAGGCACAAATTTGAGGCCGAACGAGGCGACACCCAACATACATACACGATATATATGGCATACTGTATGTTCACACATATGCATGCACCAACTGGTGTGACATGGCACCTACAATGTGCAACCCTGAGAGACATTCTGTGCTAACAGGTGTTCAAACAGGCCGTGCAGTACATTCTCCCAATTACTGCAATTAGATGCTGCCTGGTTACCATCCCATAATGTACAACTACTGTGGTGGACAGAAATAGTGGAAAAAAACAACAGGTGAGAGAAAGAGAGCGAGAGAGCAAAAGAGAGGCAGCGAAAGCCTTCATTTTTGTAAAGCTTACATAAAGGAAAAATTGAGTGGGGGGAAAAAAAAATCATACCTATTCCACTTTCTTTCTTGCACTGAGTCGTTATCAGCTTTCAAAGCGTGACTCAAAACTACTTTTTTTTTTTAGGACTTCAACTGTGATAGATTTTTTTTCTTTTCTGAAAAATAAGCTTTTTTTTATTTTTTTTATTATTTTTTTTAAATCCTCCATGGGCGCGCTGAAGCAGTTTTAGTTCAATTGTTGTTTTTGTGCTTGCAGATGCATGGCATACTGATTAGAAAAGGATGCAGCCTGTAAAGACAGAACACTGGAGGGAGCAAATGTGAAGGCTAAAATCAAAAAGGGATTAACGCCGCAGGTGATGGTTATTACAGATTAATCTGCAGATTTTTTTCATGATTAATTGATTGCTCGGTGAGGCTTCAGAAAAAAAATAAAATACACACACACAATCCACCTCAAATGTGTTTGCTTTACGGTCACATGATTTTAATTTTGCTTTAATGACATCCACATTAAACCCATCTTTCACACGCACATGTAAAAATCCTGATTTGGCAGTTGAAAACCATAATAATTGTTGTCAAATAATATTGGAATATTCTACCAACAGGCGCTTTACAGTAATTTGTTACATTTCTCAGATCGGAATTGAATTTCGCGGAATTACTTGTTCAATATTCACATCATTTTGTCATTTGTGTACATCAAAAAAGCAGTTTCTCATTTTTATGACCAACTTCAAATGCTATTGTACATCCATGCAAATAATTATGTCAAATTATGCCCAAGCGCATTTCATTTGACTTTTTTCCACAGGAAAATCTTGACTTTTTCTAATGAAGAGAAATGTATGAAGTATTAAAGCAAACAGTTTTCTGAAATAGCTCTTAGCAAGGTAACTGGAAAGAATTTGTGGCTTAAAGGAAGTCTGTAATTTTACAGTGTTGCATGTACAATTTTCACAAAAGAATTCGTCTTATATTCACATTTCTATACTTTCTTTTTTTCCCCTTTGTGCTATGCAGTGTTGCCTTTTCCTTTCTGTATCACAATAAGATGATTTGCCAACAAATTACAGCGTAAACAGTAAAAGTGAAATGTGAATCTTGCCCATTCTTTTTCATTCTTAACCTTCAATTTAGAATTCTGAATCTGTCCTCAAAACTAAAGCGGCAGGTTACAACAGAACATCCCTCCAGAGTACACTGTTAGATGTACATACACAATGACACAAAGTTCTGGTGGCATGACACGTTGAGTGACACAAATATTTTCTTTGCTTAACCATGCAGTTTTGCTATTTGTACGAATTATTTTCAGAAATGTGCTTACTGCTTTGCAAATTTCAATTGTGATCTGAGAATTGAAGCAAAACGACGGAGAAAAACTGTAAGAATGAAATTCATGTTTGGGTAAAGGGCAAAGGCCACGCAGCAATATACATAATGGTGGTAGGGATATACTGATTATCAGCCAGGCCGATTATTGTGTCAATATTTGGTATTTTGACAAATCAATATCGGCCTTTAAAAAAAAAAAAAAAAATGTGACGGACGATAACTGATCCATGTAAAACTGTGTTAACATCATTGAACTATTTATGAACATTATCGGTTAACTATAAGAGATTTTGCTGACCCTGGGAACTCTCTGCACCTTTTGATTTGATTTATTGAACATATAAAAAAGTAGCAGAAAAATAAAAATTTAAAAGAAAAGGAGAACCTTATACAATCATTAATTAATCACAGTTCACGTGTTCAAAAGGGAGTAGGAAGAACGTATCTTATATACATTGTATATTTAAACTTGTTTCATTATTAATACAATACTAGGTTAATATTTTCAAAAAGAAAATGTATAAACGTGGTCATGTATACTAGTGCACTTAGACATGCGTACTTTTGCCAGCAACATATGTACATGAAATTCTTAGACATATATCATAATACATTTGTAAATCATATACTCATACTCACATATACAATTTTCATGCTCCTGTCTGACATAAGTATTTTATTTTTATTTTTTTTACTTTGCTTTTAAACAATTTTTTAAATTCAACAAGTGAGTCACATCTTTTCAGGTCAATTCCCAAATTATTCCACAAATTAACACCTTTTACAGAAACACGCCTTTGCTTAATATTTGTTCTTGTTTTTTTTTTTTTTTGTAGACACTTGTACCTCTTATCTCATATGGACTGTGTCTAATTTCAAACAGCTTCTGAGTACTGTGGCAGAGTAGATTGGTATGTACGTTGTACATTATTTGTGCTATTTTAAACTCAACTAAGTTATAACATTTCATTGTATTTAATTTAATAAATAGTGGATGTGTTGATTTTTTTGCATTTACTGTTAAAAAAAAAAAGGAAAAAAAGAAAAGAAAACTATAGGGAGCTATGATTGATATGATTTGCTTGTGTAAATTTTCATTTAACTTATGAAGACATACTGATGAGCCTGGGAGCTCCCTGAAATTTTTTGTTAGAATTTAAAAACAACAGATGATATTTAAAACAAATTGTCTAAAATAAAAAAAAATAAAAAAATGAAATTGTGCAAATTTGAAATCAATAAATACATGCTTAAAGACATTACTACAAACTCGAGAGTTTACATTTGTATTATTATTATTTTTTTAATTTTGATGCCAATATTTTCTTCATTTGATTGAAAAATGAATATCGACTACAAATATCAGTTATCGGCCTTACTAATAACCGACACCGGCTATGAAAAAAAATGATACTATCAGGGTGGTATTCAGCAATATGTTTACTCCTGTGGTTGCACTAGTGTCAATTGTGCTGTCTCATAATGCATGTCTAAACAATTTTTAGTTAGTAGGCTATCCCAGTCCCAATCAATCTATTGTTGGCGAAAGAGGTTTGACCAGTATCTCGTCAAACACGTACACATACATATTCTTTTTTTTCAATCGAAGGGAGCATGTTGATTTGAGGAATGATTGAGCTGTCACACTGACGAGAGAGCAGAGGGCAATCACAGCGGCCGCCGTCTTATCGGGGACAGAGAAGCGGAAGAAAAAGATAACAGGGTGCCATTAAGTGTGACACGTTAGCACCCTCGCTCGCGTTTGTGTGTGCGTGCGCGTGAAGTGAGCATGTGAGATTTGTGGCACGCCGAGGCCGAGATGTTTGTGGCAGCTGTCGGCCTTGTTTGAACAACAATCGCAATCAGCCGCAGAAGAACGAGCCGAGCGGGTGGTTGTGACAGTGCTGGTTGGGGGGGATGCTGCCGTCGTACCCCCGCCGCCCACACCACCGCACACTCCCTACTTTCTGTCTTTATCCAAGTCATAGGAGTTTATGTATGGGAAAAAACAAAAACAAAAACGTGTGAGTACCGACAACCTAGCCTGCATACAAATATAGAGTAGATATAAATGACACACACATAAAATCGCAACAGAAAAAAATACATATGGTAACAATCTAAAATTACACTAGGAAAAAAATGTTCACTAAATGTTTATGCTGAGTAAAACTAAAATTGGTATGCAGTCATTTTTTTTTCTCAACTTACCCTCCAAATAAGCAAAATTCCACTGATTAGCTCTCGTAAGAAAGGCTGTAGTAAGAAGAGGTGATTACGATTGGACTCAGGTGTGCGCAACTCCCAATAGGTCAGTGTTATCAATATCTGCAAACAGAAAGATAGTATAAAATGGGGAGGATTAGTGCTGGCTTTTATCTTAACCTTGTAACTACCAGCATGCCGTTCTATATTTCGCTTTATGCACATTTGTTTTCAAAGTTGGAAACTATTCAATCTCCATGTTTTACACATACATATTTATTTCTTCTTCTTCTTCTTTTTAGAAAATGGGATCCAATACAGTAGCTCCAAAACTTGATGAGACAGAGAAAAACTGAGGCCAATTTTAGTTTCTGAACCCGAAAATTTGTTTAAAAAAAAATTCAGTTATTTTTTTCCTGGTCACACTTGTTAGTTGCAATATAAGGCATAATTTATAGGACTATAATTGAATAGGGAATGAAATCAACTAATGATAGATAGATAGATAGATAGATAGATAGATAGATAGATAGATTAAAGCACATGAAAACTACACAGTAGGCAATTGTGATCCAGCCATCACTGCTGTATACTGTCTTAACTATAAAATGCAAACAGGAAGAGTATTGGAACTGCCCCCTGCCCCATTGAAAAGTCTCCAGAGATCAATGTGCACATTTGAACTCATTAGCTCCCAAAAACGTATAAATACGTCATATTTTAAATGTTTTAAGTGTCCCAAAGACGTATTTATACGTTTTTTATTGTTTTTAATGCCAGAACATAGAGAAGGCTTTGATGCACTCTCTCTACTGCAGAAAATGTGGCAGCAGAGTATAAGAGATCAACCAGGTCATATTAAAACAAGTTGATTTCCCCACAGTTCTAAGCAGAATCGTGAAAAACGATGAAACTTAGCTATGTTCTATTGCTAATTGCTGCACAGCGGAAACAGATAGGAATATACTTTTTTTTCCCTGATAAAAGAAGAGACTCAAATCTCTCTTTTGGTATGTTCCATATTTTTATAGCAATAGAACATAATATTTCGCGGGCCTTGAAAAATCAGTCAAAATCCAGGAAAACACTTAAGTGAAAATGGTTGGGAGTGAATGAGTTAATGTAGTGCAATTGACCCTTTGCTGTGAATTATATGTAATAATTCCTGGCATGACTTCGGTACTGATCTCCCCCTTCCCCATGACATCCCTTCCTTTTTGTTGCCCTCCCATCCGTCGGTTCCCTTTCCCTCACCTGCTTGGAGGGCAACCATACCCCATTGTTTGATGTGGCCTTATTGAAAGTAGATGGGAAGGCTTAGGGGGCTCGGTAGGGGCCCTTGGACGGAGAGGAGTCATTTGAGCTTCCTGATGGGAATTGCATGTACGGTAGTTCAAAGTAAAAAAGCAAAGTCTATATTTTTAACTGCATTATGTTGATGAAAAAAAACATCTTTTAGGCATGTGTTAAGAGTGTTTGTGAAGGGGAGCTTATATTCTTTGACAGAAAGAAATTCATCATGAAAGTGGTCTAATTATTCACACGTACAAACACAAACAGCCGAACAATGCCTTAAATTGAAAATAATGTCGACATATGTAGCAATTTCTTGAGACAACTTTGCATCTATTTATGAGTAACCACAACTCTTTGCCACTCACAGGTCAAAGCAGACTTCCATTGCGACTTCCTTGTCCACCTGCTCGCTGTGAGTAACTCTCAGCATGCTCGCCATCTGCTGCCGCCTTCTCCTCCACATGCCGGTGCGTTCTTTCTCAAACTCCATCGGATGTCACCAGTGCAAATGCAGTGGGGGTTTTTTTTCTTTAAGTGTGAGCGCTTTTCTGCAATTTTGTCAATGTGTGAGTCTGCAGGGCATTGAGTGCGTGTGGTCAGTATGTCAATGTGTGTCCTTTCAATAGCGTCCTGTGCATCCGTCCCATATCGTGGTCGGCATGGTTACCGGGGTCACTTATCACAGAGGGTCGCAGAAGATCAAACAGGTGTTCATCTCCATGATGTCTTTCATCGACAACCGTTTCTAGGAAGCTTTGGTGCAAATGTAACAGAGGTGCTTGTCACCAGTGGTGAAACGCAGCAAGCATGCAAAAATATTGTCTTGATGTCCCTGACGGTTTGAATTCAGGGATTCAGGCAACTTGCTTTTTTGCCAATGCTGCATGTTTCCTTTTTATTTTGTATGAATTTGTATGTGTTTCATGAGCGAAGAATTCCCATTAGATGCCAGGACGCCACTTACATTTGAAAGTCAAAAATGTATGCAAAAATATGTTTATATATTCATGTCTGCTTACTTTTGTCAACTCCCAAATGTTCTTTACAATAATACATTCTAAGCAGCCCCACTAGTCTGAACTCAGTATTCTGATTAATACTGCATTTGTGGAATATGAGTTAAGCAGCTAAATCTACCTGTTGACAAAATGGCCGCCTCGTGAGATGGAGAATACTTGTGGATTTTGCTGACGTGTTAGACTAGCGGGTTGGTCCATATGTAAAAATAAATTTATTGGCTTGACTTTCCCTGTAAGTAAAGTTTTGGCAAACCTCAATCACACATCTCTTCTAGGCTACTACAATAAATGTAAAGTAAAATCTTTTTTTTTTTTTTTTTTTTTTTTTTATTGCACAAGAATATTTGTGCATCAATGTGGCCCATTACAGTTTGGGAAAATTTAGATGGATGAGCAGGCAGAAGATTACTAACCCTAACCTTTGACAAATAGCTTGATATCAAGTATAAATAAATAAATAAATAAATAAATAAATAAATAAACACGACACTCTGATTAATATTGCGTTTGTGCAACATGTATTAAGAAGCTAAAGCCTGGCATGGTTTTTAAAGGGATACTTCACTCATTGAGCCATATTCAGTAGTAAAAAGTTAATATTTTGTCTATAATTACTGTGGTAACTTCATTAATTTTCATGTACAATTAATACCTTTAAAAAGTAATTTTTCTATTTGCTGTCGACTGATGATGACATCACATGTGCTGAGGAAGTAGATAAAGACCAATCATCACTCAGTTTGCTGACCAAACCCAGGAAACAGGTGAGCCATGATTGGTCGTTACCTACTTCCACAGCACAGGTGATGTCATCATCAGTTGACAGCAAGAGGAAAAATAGTTATTAAAAGGTATTAATTGTACATGAAAAATAATGAAATTATCAAATTAATTCTGGACAAAATATGAACTTTTCACTGCTGAAAACTGTTCAAAGAGTCAAGTATCTCTTTAAACATCTCAGGTGGTGGCCATTTTGCCACTTGCTGTCGACTGAAAATGACATCACAGCAGGGCTCAGCCTGCAAAGGTCACATGACCAAACCAAGAAAACTGTTGAGCGTTGACATCAATTTGAAGCCACTAAACATTTTTTAATTCAATCATTTTATGTTAATGAAACATTATAAATATACTGTGTGTGTGTGCCAGGATTGGTTGTTAGGCACTGTGATGTCATTTTTAGTCGACAGCAAGTGGCAAATTGGCAGACACTGAGAGGGATAAGAGCAGGTGGATTTTGCTGTTTAACTCATATTCCACAAACATAATATTTATAAAAATACTATTTAGACTAGTGGTTAGTGTAAAGAAAAAATTTGGCTTGGCATCTCCTTCAAAATAGTTTATGAATATTAATGTAATATTAATTAACAGTTTTTCTGTGTTGGTTTATTGCTTTAAAGCATATTACGATCAACTTGCTTCCTTTGATTTTACTTTGACTCCAGTCGCAAAAGATTCTCTAAATGAACAATTTTGATTGGCTGCATTGTCATGTGAGTTTCAATACATGTGACTGGGGCATGCGTTGTCTGTTAGGCCATACATTTACTTCCAAAATGACCAGAACGGCTAGCATGAAACTATGAAAGCTACAGGAACGATACTTGACATTAAAAGTACGCTTGGTATCTTTGCATATGAGATCATTCGAGAAACGAAGTGCACAAAATCTCCTGTGGGAGTCGTGACTACGACACAAGTGAGGTGAAATCAGTCAAGCACATGAAAACAAAACTGATTTCTCGTCTGATTTCCCCCTTACAGTCTTTACAAGAAAATGAACATTGACAGAAGGCCCCTCACGGTGTTCAGTCATCTGTTGAGTCTACAAGTAGCCTCGTAAATCCATATTGACAAGATGTTGCTGCGTTATCGAGTGCAACCCTGAGCACATCCCCGAGGAGACTGTGAGAATGTAGTCATTCTTTCCTGGTGCTGTTTTCCCCCCTCCCACTTCCTCTTCCTCTCTGTCTTCCTTTCACCATCTCCAGATGTCTCCGTTGCACTCCTCATGTAGCACCTTTCTTTTCTCTCACTATCACTCCCCCCATTTCTCGCACGTCTCGCTAATTCCACCACCCTCGTCTATGCTCCCTTACAAAGAAAGCCTACAGTCTTCCTTCTCCACCCTTCTGGCATCTTCTGTTACTTTCTCTCCCGCTTCGTAACGTCTCCTCCAGGGAGCTCTACCCGTCTCACCTTTCTGCGCCTCAAGCAACGCACGGCCAATCTGCACTCAACCCGCTGTGCCCACAATGTTTGACCACGCTCACCTTCCATCCATCCCCCCCCCCCGTGGCGAGCCCTCACCTCACGCTGCCGTGCACACGATGCTCCTCTAGCGAGAGGTGGAAGGTCCACTTGTTTTCTCTCTTCTTCCCCCTCAGTGATTGGCCAAGCTGAGCAGAGATCACAGAGCTTTTCTTTCATTTTTTTAAAAGACACGTGCGAGGCTTAAAGATAGAATTGTACTTTCAACATTTCAACTGTCAGAAAACGATGCACATCAAAAGTAGTTTTAGAAGTAATACATGATGAAAATTACAGGCCACAGTTCCTTAGCGATGGTCCACTGTATTTCCATGATTATTATTATTTTCCTATTAATTTGTCAAGAGAATGTGAAGCGCTATCTATCCTTGGTGCTCTGTCTCAGACCTGATTGGTTGCTTTATGATAATATAGAGATTGAGGCTAGGATGATTTGCGCGACCATATCATGTACATTGGAACCTTGAATATTTATGCTTCAATTATTGCTGATTTGCTTATTTTTGGAAACAACCTATTCCCCATTACAGTAATCCATCCTTCATCGCTGAGGTTACGTTCCACACCACCAATAAGTGGTATGCACTAGTGAAAAACTCTCTAGGCATGCTTTTGTAGCATTTTTATGGCATTTTTTTAAAGTCTTGAACCAAACACATGTAATTTATTAAAGGGATACTTGACAGTGAGCCATTTTCAACAGTAAGAAGATAATATTTTGCCTATAATTAATGTGATACGTTTTTCATAAACACCTGTGCAGAAGGAACCGGTAACGACCAATCATGGCTCAGTTTGCTGACCAAAATCCAGAAAACTGGTGAGTCATGATTGGTCGTTACCTATTTCCTCAGTACAGGTGACGTCATCTTCGGTAAACAGCAAGTGGGAAAATGTGTTTTTAAAGGAATTAATTGTGCATGAAAAATAGTGACGTTATCAAATTAATTTGGCTGAATTAGGAATACAATAGGAGTCTAATTCTTCAGTTATTACTGTAAAAATATGAGATATTTATGTGTATAGAGGGACAGACTGGCAAATTTTGCAAGTTTCCTAAACGGCTGGGATTTTTTCAGGCGAGTCACCGTCCGCCCCAACAACTGCCGAATAGGATTCAATAAATATTAATGATCCCAGTTCAGTAGCCAACATGCGCTCTCCCTTCCCCCAGCGTCGCTGAATCGGGCCAAATTTTGTTCCCAGTCCTTCCTTGTGTGTATACTAGATTTAGATTAGTAGATTTATTAGATCATTTTAACGATTTGAATTGCAAATTGTTTGCAATATGCTGTGGTGCTTTTGCCAAAGCTCTAATTTTTAAAACTTGGTGCATTAAAAATATGAATACATATGAATAAATAAATAAATAAATAAATAAATAAATAATCTAGCCTGGAGTTCTGGGATTGGCTTCAGTTGCCCAAGACGCCAATGATGGCAACAGTAAAGAAAATGGATAAATGTAGATTACCAGTTGTTTGATATTGCAAAGTAATCGAATAACTGTAACAATTTTGTTAATTAAGTGTTTTGGGTTTTATATACAACAGTGGTTGCAACAGTTTTTGTTTTGTTTTGTTTTGTTTTGTTTTGAAATGCTGCAGTTTGATTAGAATCTGAACCAGGCTGAACTACAATAACAATAAAAAAAAACATTGCCAGAGTTAAGATAAGACTGAGTTTAAAGAGGTGTTATAATATGTGAAACAGTAGGTGATAACACACTTGTTCACAATCTTAATTACTGGGCCACTGTTTGTTTGGCATCCCTAATAATACTGGCTGTGGAGTTTAACCACCAACTGGCAGACGCTATAGTAAAGAGTTTCAAATGGGATTTGATTTAACAGGATATAGCTAATTAATCATTCCACAGGGGGTGTTTTCTTTGGACTTAATTATAAAGGTAATTTATTTGCCAACCAATTTCAAACTCAGTCATAGTCATAGTGATATCTAATCATATATTGCTGAGAATGACCTGGAGCAAAAGAAACATATTTAATTGCAGAACTTGTTAATCCAACATTGAATTGTTTAAATGAATCGTTCCCGAATTGATCTCAATGTAAATTAAGTGCGGAATTGCAAATATGAATGTCGGCTGGTGGCCGGAGGAAAGAGAAACATGTTCCGTCGCCAAGTGAATAATGAGAATGTGTCAGATTGGACGAGGAAGGCAGACGCTCTTCAGAGAATTCCATTTTCTAATTCTCTGACAGACGCAGAGGGGGAGCAGAACACATGTACCTCTCCCTCACACGCACCAATTACCACAATGAGCAAATGAAAGGCTGTTTCCCCATCAGGCTGCAGTGGGGGGTCGAGAGAGAGAGAGAGAGAGAGAGAGAGAGTGTAGAGTGTAGAGTGTAGAGTGTAGAGTGTAGAGTGTAGAGTGTAGAGTGTAGAGTGTAGAGTGTAGAGTGTAGAGTGTAGCCACACAAGAGAAGAGCTACTTAATTGTCCTGCTCTTGTCGTGACATACACACACATACATTACCAACAATCAGTTTTTGCTGTCACCCTTGTTGATATTGATAATTGTCATACTTTTAATGCAAAGTCAAAAATTGACTACTGTAATCGTAACACTAGAAGTTTATGACTATTGGAACTAGGGAAGGGCAAGTACCGATACCAAGGCCTTAATCCAAGGGATTGTCCTTACGACGGCTTCCAATACCATTATCAGCCACACTCTTGTGGCCGTTTTACGATCAGGACGTAGAAATGTGAAGAATAGAAAATTGCCCTGAACTCATTTGCTCCCAAAAACGTATAAATATGTTCTATTTGAAATGTTTTAAGTGTCCCAAAGATGTATTTACATGTTTTGTTGTTTTGTTTTTTATGTTCGAGCATACAGATGGCTTTGATGCAGCCTTTCTACTGCAGTGAACGGGTGAAAAAAAATGGTAGTAATGACAATAACGGCCAGCAGGTGGCAGCAGAGTATAAGGGATCAACCAGGGCCATGTTGAAAACAAGCTGTTTCCCCACAATTCTAAGATTTGTGAATGATGATGAAACTTAGCTACGAAACGGAAACATAAATGTACTTTTTCCTGATGAAAGAAGAGACTCTAATCTTTCTTTTGGTATTTATTTTTTATAGGAAAAGAACACAATGTCGGTGGGCCTTGCAAAATTGGTCAAAATCCAGTAAAACCGCCGGGAGCGAAGTGAAAATAGACTTCATGTAGACTTCACACATTGATCCGATCAGCTTTATCGGGGTCGGATAATAGTGAGCATTTTATGTAAAATCAGTGATCGGCTGTCTTAATTTGCCTCCACGAAATAAGACATTACATGATATATTTAATGTTTAGCGGCATTTTGTATAGAAATATTTCCCTATGCATTTCAATTGAGGTAAACGTGGGTTTTCGGTATTCATGGGCGGGGCCAACACTATCCTCCGCGAATGGCAGCAGTAGACTGTAGAGTCAATTTATATTGCTCCATGTTCTGATTGAATTGGTGATTGATTATGGTTGTTGTTGTTGTTTTTTTTCCCAAACTGATCGGCCGAAAAATCTTGATCATATCAAGCTTAATTTCATTTTCAAGAAAAATGTTATATTGGGATATATAGGTCTTTATTTAAAATGATCTGTCATTGTTTTTTTGGGGAATTTTTCTGTATCGAAGGTACTAGTGGTATCGTTATCGGTGAATACAAATAGACTTAAGTACTTGTTTTGGTATCAGTTTGAAAAATGTGATATCAATTATCAAACATCTCTAGTTACAGCAATTTTTTTTTCTCTGTGCCCTTAATAACACTTCTTAAAGTGGAAGTAAACCTAAAACATTTCTTGACAATAATAAGTTCTATGTGACCTCACTAGCCTTAACATGACATTCAGATTAAATATTATATTTGTGCAATATGAGTTATGCAGAAAAATCCAAAAGTTTTAAACAATATCAGAAGACTTTATGTTGAGTGAAAATGACATCACAGTTGCTCAGGTCTCAGGTAACAACCAATCACAGCTCAGCTTCGGAACACAGGTTAGCTGTGATTGGTCGTTGCCTGAGCCCTGGGCAACCATGATGTCATCTTCATTTGACAGTGAGAGGCAAAATCAGTGACGGGCGGTGACTTTTTCGAGTGGGCATGCTGAAGCGCCACATATGCGAGCACCCTAAAAATTTTGGGTTATTTTTATTATTTATTTCAATATTACATATTATTTAATTATTATTTTATACCGCTGTGTAGGTATAAAATTAAAGCGGAAATATTCAGGACTGACGCAGGTTGATATGCACACACTGTAATGTAACCAGCTCCATGGTGAGTGAAATGATAAAATCCCAATTTGCCAATTCGTTGGAATTTGCAGTATTCGGAACTCGCTCGTGCCCATGATGTGGGCTCAACCCGGGAGAAGGAAAAAAATGACATCGCAGAAGAGCCGCAAGAGGTTTCAACCAACAATGACGTTTGCTCACCTGTGGACAGCCAGCTAGCCATTGATGTTTCTCGTACGTACTTTCTTGAAAGTGAGGGACGAGCACTCACTGGAGCATTCTAGGAGCGGGCCGGAGGACTGCGGAGCACAGCCGAGAACGCTGGCCCTCTATCTCCGGGACGCAAAGCCACTGACTGCGAGCCAAGTAAGCCAATTGTGCACATGGGCGTTGTCAGGCACACAGCTTGACTGCCAGCCTTTTTGCCATTCAAAAGCGCACGAACAGAAACAACCTATCGGAACTAACACAACTTTATTTCTCATTCCGTGCGAAAGCTGTTGGCCTTCCGGTTTACAAAGCCCAGCTTCCTCTCGCGAGGTACCCGTTTATAGTGATGGTTCATGCGTGCCAACTATCCGCTGTTGGCTTTCCCAAAAAAAAACTCTCCGCTGTTGGCTTTCCACCTCTCCGCAAAGAAAACGGGACGAATTACACAGGAATTTAAGACCAAAGTAGTAGAACTAAGGTATTGTATAACTATAAATATTTCAATGATTTTATTGAAGGGCTTGGGCATGCACCGCATTAATAGTTTATTATGACCGTTCGCCACTGGGCAAAATGTCCGCCTCTTGAGATGGATTTAAAAAATGGCTGGATTTTGCTTCTTAACTCATATTCATCCATCCATCCTTCCATCGATTTTCTGAACCGCTTGTTCCTCACAAAGGTCGCGGGGGGTGCTGGAGCCTATTTCAGCTGGCTATGGGCAGTAGCCGGGGTACACCTTGAATTGGTCGCCAGCCAATCGCAGGGCACACAGAGAAGTACAACCATCCACACACACAAGCACACGTAGGAACAATTCGGAGCGCCCAATTAACCTGCCATGCATGTCTTTGGAATGTGGGAGGAGACCGGAGTACCCGGAGAAGACCCACGCGGGCACGGGAGAACATGCAATTTACAATGCTATTTACCACGGTTATACCTTACTTTCTTTTGCATCTCACCTTCTAAAAGATGAATCAACAGGCAACACGTTGTCATGGTTCGGCTCTCGCCTCTGTTGTTTCTTCTCATTCCAGCACCTAAGTGATTGGTGGGCGTTCCCTCCGTAACGACCACACCTGTTCCTCATGAACAATCAAGGTACTATAAAAGCTACTGGTCACCACTGCCTACTGCCAGATCATTCATCTTGCTCACTGCTGTGCAGCCGAGTGTCTATTTTAGCGTTCTCATAGCCTTTCATAGTTTTTTTTTTTTTTTTTTTTTTTTTTTCTTCCACGTGTCCTGAATTACTATGTCGCCCTTTGTTGTACTTTTGTAGCGGTTTGATTTTTAGCTTGCGTTTTCTCACCTAGACCTGTCGTCGTACCTTTTACGTGTGTGCTTTTGGCCACGTTTTTCTAAGTTGAACTTTCTATTTCGTGTTGTATTATATTTACTGTGATTTCTAGCCTTTTGTAAGCTTGTGTTTTTTGTTAATGACTACTTTTCTCCTTGCCTTTGCAAGTGTTTTCGATTGAGTTGTTTTGTACTGGTTGTCAGACCAGCTTTTTGGTTGATTTGTTTCCGCGAATCTCTGTGGAATAAATTCTTGATCATCCTTTCCTTGGTCTGCGTATTTTGGGATCCACTGTCGCCGGCCCCCATAACACGCGTCGCGCTGGTATTCTTCTTCTTTGAATGTAGCTGAATATATGAGAGATGCAGAGCTCTCATGCTTTATATTCTCAGTGCGGCGCAGTGTCTCTGCAGGCTAATTGAAGTCAACCACAGGGCGCTGCTAATGATCAGCCGACAGCGAACCTTCACACTCTGTCATTCTTTCGTCCGCTGCGCCACGTGGCATTTAGAAAGCACCTGAATCTTGAGCGAATACGAGCGAGACAAAAAAGCGATGTGTGATGAAGAGAAAGGGCAAATAAGAAAAGATGAGAAGCTAAGAGTGGGAGCGGAGGGAAGAAAGGACGCGGGGGCGATGATGTTCCACTAATGACCCAGGTGATGAAGTGACCACGCTGTGCAGGAAGTAGTTTGGTCCATCTCTGCTCACTTCCGCTCAGTGGCCATTAGGCCTCCCGCTGCTCCTAATTCGCCACTGGAGAATGCAGCAGAGCAGGAGGTTGCAGCGCCGGAACTGTGGGTGAGGTGAGAGGTGAAAGAAAGGAGGGTGGGGCCTCCTCGGGGGAGACCAGGGTGAGAAAATTGAAGGGGGAGGAGAAAGAAGGGAGAGAAATACTAGAAATAGTTAACTCATACACTCCCTGCCATTTTCACTTCGCTCCCTGCTGTTTTAGTGGATTTTGGCTGATTTTGCAAGGCCCACAGATGTTATATTCCTATAAAACATGGAACCTTGGTAGAAAGATTAGTCTATTTTTTTCCAGCAGGAAAAAAAAAATGTTTCCGTTTTGCAGCAATTAGCATTAGAATATAGCTAAGTTTCATCATTATTCACAAATCTGTTTAGAATTGTGGGGAAACAGTTTGTTTTGAACATGGCCCTGGTTGATCTCTTATACTCTGCTGCCACCTGCTGGCCGTTTTTGTCATTACTTCATTCACTCCCAGCCATTTTCACAGAACTAATACCGTTCGCTCCCAGCTGTTTTACTGGATTTTGACTGATTTTACAAGGCCCACAGAATATTGTGTTCTATTGCTATAAAAACATGGAACCGATTTAAAAGAAAGATTAAAGTCTCTTCTTTCATCAGGGGAAAAAAAAAGTATATTTCTATCCGTTTGTCTGTCTGTTGTAATTGAGGTTTTTTTTTTCAACATGGCCCTCCTTTGCTCTGCTGCCACCTGCTGGCTGTTTGTGTAATAACCATTTCTGCAGCCATTCTTTGCAGTTGAGAGGCTGCATCAAAGCATTCTGTATGCTCTTGCATTTAAAAAAAAAAAAGAAAAAAGTATAAATACGTCTTTGGGACACTTAAAACATAAAAAAAAAATGTATGTATACGTTTTTAGGAGCAGATTAGTTACCACCATTTTTTTTCCCCACCTGTTCACTGCAGTAGAGAGGCTGCATCAAAGCATTCTGTGTGCTCTAGTATTTAAAAAACAAAAAACAAACAAACAAACATGTAAATACGTCTTTGGGATTCTTAAAACATTTAAAATAGAACGTATTTGTACGTTTTTGGGAGCAAGTGAGTAAAATGTGGGGATAAATAGTTTGTGTGGATAATGGCTCACCTTTTCCATTGGCAAGAAGTAGGAGCACAAGTACAGTTATAAAACCTCCTATCTTGGAATTTCACGTCTTATTAGTAGTAGACGTTATGCACTTTGTGCAATACTTTGCAATACTAACCATCAAACGACTAAAGTAACACTGATTCAATCCATTTTTGGCTCTCTTTTAAAGAGCCACGTAAGTGTAATGTTCACTTCTCCAGGCTCCTTCTGCCACCACTGACCTTCTGGCATTTCTGTTTACGAGTGCCCTAAGATGCCAACCCTGATAAACGCATCTACCCCCAGATGTCACATAATGTTCTCTTTGAATGCCATTAAAAAAAATAAAAATAAATAATAAAAAGAACTTGTAATAGGAATACATGTTTGAAGGGGCAGCTTTCAGGGTATGCTTTTTATTTGGTTGGGTAAACCGATGTTAAGCGATACATAATCTCAACAAAAAATGGAATGAACTGACTTGTAGTGGAATTAAAAGAACTACATATGTTCATTTCTGATTAGAACTTACAAGGTTTTCATTTTTGCTTTGAAAAGCCAACTATTACACGGGTCTGCATAAAAACGCAAACAAGAATGGCATAAATATTTTCTAGATCAGTTTTTTGCATTGAAAACAGTTGGCAGTACCATTCATTTTGCCCCGTATGCTCCAATTTGTCATATTATCATATCACACAAAATGGGAGCATATAGAGGAAAAAGTAATATTTGGATTCCATGCGAAACTGCCCTAGAAAATGATGTTGGCTACTTATTTACACATTTTTTTGGGATGCAGACCAGTGTTCCCATTTTACATAAAGAATGACAGGCATTCAGATGGATGGAATGACAGATGGATAGATAGATGCTTATTCCATGACTACTTTGGCTATTTGTGCTTGTTCTTAACGTCCCATTTTCTCGATATAAGCTAATAGAATTCCCGATCATGGACAAATAGCTAATGAGATGATTTGCATGACACATATAAGGAGAATGACTCACAAAGGGTAAGATGGACCATGATAGAGACCCCCCACCCCCACCCACTTCTTCCCTCTTGCTCTCTGTATAAGAATTACATTTCGCTAACCAGCCTTGACAAGCTAATTGAACATTAGTCTAATATGGAACATTACCAGAAGAGAAATGGAAGCCCAGTGTCCTTGAACACTCTGTCAGCTTCATTGTGAATACGATCCTGTCTTCTCCCAGTTATTTGGCTCTTTGCAGTGAAAGGGCCTTCCTCAGAAAGTGAAGAGCATAATTTAGCCTGCTCTAATGACACACAAATATTCAGCAGGCAGCCAATAATTGTTCGACCCAGGTTGGAAAAATAATAGTCAGAAATTCTCACCCTTCAAGCTTTTCTTCAAACTCATTTCAGAGAACATGCAGTGACCCAAGTCCTCCCTGGCTAACCAAAAGTCAGTTAGTTACTTGAACCATGGGGTGTTTTTTTTTTTCCATTCTTTTTTTAAAGTGAAAATTAGAAGCACACTGGATGTGGAGCTCAATTTCAATGTGTCATTTTGTGAGCATGTGCATTGTTGAACCTGGCTCATAATAATGAATTGTGAGCAGGGCACACCTCAGAAGGCAAAAGGAGAGAGGGAACAAGAGGAACGTTTAAGTAGCCCACACGTCGGCAAGAAAAAAAAATAGAAAGGAGCTGAGCATAGGTCTAATGAACTATGGCGAACCGCGTGCTGTCACTCTCGTTCTCGGTGCCGCGGCGTGGACAATACGAGCGCATTGTCGGCCCGGCATTGTGCGAGCTAACGCAGGCACCCCGTAGAGCATCAATGGCTGCAGTAACTTAAACTCGGTGCCAGCACAAGCTGTCACTCCGAGTATTGTTGGCTCTGACAGCACCTCTGATGAGGGCATTGTACAGAGACAGACTCCGAACGCGACATGGCGCAATGCGTAGGCTGCACGTGTTTACCACTGTGATAAAAAGAAAAAAAATTGATGTAAAGCTGTGGGTTCTACAAGAATATTTCACACTTTCTGACGACTGTGTCGCAAAATGGCTGACTGACATGCGGTCTGTTTGACTTTGATGAAACAGTGATAATAGTCCTAGATAATAGTCATCTCTGATCTTGTTTGTTTAGATTGTTTGAATAGAATAACAATGACGTTTCACATTTTGGTTTGTTCGCTCGTTCTCTCTTACTGTAATGTTAGCAACAAAAACGACAGTTACCATTGTTGCTCACATCGAGTTTACTAATTGTGGAGATGTGGTAAATAAGACGAGGTGATGAAGGGAAATCTTTTACTCTCCACAACAGCAGAGTTTAGTATCAAATCCCCTTGCTGCTTGTCTCCCTCTGCTTTGCTCTGGTTAGCTTTTGCTAGCTTCTGTCGCTAGTAGGGTTGCCAACTGTACCGTATTAGCCGGGACACCCTGTATTTTGGGCTAAATTGTTATGTCCCGTACGGGACCTCAAAAGTCCTGTAAAATAATTCTCAATTCTTACACAAAATGCAGCAAACGGCATATTTGCCATTTTTGGACCACGGCTGCTCCCGTAGGTTGACAAGTGCCAAGGAAGTTGCTCGTAGCCAATAAAAATTAGTCGCTGGGTGTGACGTTATGTGGAGATCTTGCAAGGTAAGAGAGTCAACGAGAGAGAGAGAGAGAGAGAGAGAGAGAGAGAGAGAGAGAGAGAGAGAGAGAGAGAGAGAGAGAGAGAGAGAGAGAGAGAGAGAGAGAGAGAGAGAGAGAGAGAGGGGCACTTCCTGGTTTCGTCACAGCTTCATATCACCTACACTCTAAACGCCGATCTTAATACGTCGGTATTAAGGTAAAGAGGCAAATTGTGGTTTCTTTGAGGTTTTGTATGAGGTTAGTAAGGATTAAAGGGAATGTACAAACTTTGTGCATTTCGAATCTAATCAGAATATACACTGATTTCACACGTCATGCTCACACCACTATGACACCGTGCCCCTTATTTCGGGATGATAAAGTTGGCAACCCTAGTCGCTAGCCGCTCTTATGAGTGACTCTGCGAGTTCTTACTAGCCACTCTTGCGCTCCGCTCCCGCTGCTCCCTTTCGTGGGGTCTCTTGCTTGTTCACTCACGCCAAATAATTGGTTGTAATTGGTGGTAGTCTTGCCAACTGTGGTCTCTCTGAGGCACCGTAGTGCAACGTGCTTCAAAATTGTTGCATTCTATTATTTCACCACTAGATGGCAAGGATTAATACACACTTGTATGTCCTTTTATTTAAAAAATAATAATAATAATAATTAAAAAATGAACTGGTGTGATTGAACTGATCCACTACTCAGACCTTGTCAATTGTTTTTGGTGTAGTGCAGTGGTTTCCAAACTACGGCCCAGGACACATTTTCGGCCCGCCATCCATTTAGCAGCGGCCCGCAGCAAATATACTTGGACTAAAAATGATATTCGGCTCAGCCCACCAGGTTAGTTAAAAAAAAGAAGAGGGTGTAGGTTTACAACTAAAATAAGAACACAATAATTTATCTTCAAAAGCAACTCTTACATCCATCCATTTTTTGTATGCAGCCCTCAAATGAGAAGGTTAGGACACCTCAGGTGTAGCTTAAAAAGTACAGCTAAAATCCATTTTTTAAACAACAACACTCGGTATATATATTTTTTGAGCTATACGACAGCGTGAAAGCTTGCGACAAGCTTCATAAAGGGCTTTAGAAGGCGGCCATGTTGTACCTCGCCAGCAAGCACGTAAAAGATGCGGAAGAGCAGAACTGCCCATGAGCGAGGATTGTGGTCCGAAAGAGCTTTGTGTGTGTGTTTGTGTGTATGTGAATGTTCTTTTCAGTCCTAATAGCTCTAATGACCGAGCAGTAAAACATGGAGCACAGCACTCCCAGACCTTGACGGTTATTTCATCTATCTCCAAATGTCACAATTTCATAGATCTCTATTGCAAACTCCGTGTGTGTACGTACGAGGGAGGGAGACCAGGGAAAATGAAAAGTGACCACAAATTCCCCAAATATGAAATCTAATCATTTATAACATTGCTTCTCTTGGTTCAGTTAAATTGCTTTTATTGTGTGCTTTCTCAAGGCACTTTTCATATGGAGCAGGTCCAGTATGGCACTTCGGCGGTGGAGGCCAGGAAAAACTCCTCCCAAACAGGAAGAAACCTTGAACGGAACATCAGCGTGGGGTGGCATGTCTCCGATTTACAAACTGTGTGGAGAGTGTCAACCGGCAAACACTGGCTGTGACAAGAATGTAAAAAAAGTCACACACATCAGACATTACAAACATGATTTAAAAAGCCCACTGCGCCAATTCATTGAAGGGAAATAAGTGTTTTTTCTCCCCTGTGAAAAGTAATAAGGTAGTTGGGCCAATGTGTGTTGTGAGGCTGTTTCCCTGCTATTAAAGATGAATAGAAATAGAAAACCAGCAGAGAGGTCAGCCAGCCAGGCAGACGCTCACGTTATTAACAGGAAATAGGAAGGAGCTGACATGTTCATCCCTAACTAGCCATTAGCATTCATTTGCAGGGGATTTGGCATTCACAACACAGCCTGAACTGCAAAATTGTTGTGATGTTTGTCTTGAATGACAAAACAACATGAAATCAGTTATCTCACTGCTGCATTCACATCATTTGCACTTCCATTTTTGCTTTTACTTACTTTGCCCCCACACTTCATATTTGTGCATTCACTCATTTATATTGTGTTGTCTTCATTTTGTCATGTCCAATTTTCCTTCTTATACCTCTCGCTGTAACTTACATTCTCTTGCTTCCTCCCTGTGACCACCTTTGCTTTCTTTTCCTTTTGCTTCTCTGGTATCTTTTCTTTCCCCTTTTGACTTCTGGTGGTGACTTTTTACACATTTTTACTCACCACGTCCCTTCATTTCCCTTTCCAGCACCCTGCCTTTCGATTCCTTCCTTACCTTTGTCTTCTTTATCCTACAGAGATCGAGGTTTATTCCGCGACCTTTAGATACCAATTCCTGAAGATTAAACTTGTGTGATTTAGTCTTCTGTTATTAAAACAGATGTGATTCCACTACTGTGTGCTACGCACCTCTCACCATGCTGTAGCTCATCTTGTAGGATGTGTATTCAATTCATGGTAAGACTCAGGTTTGTACATGACAGGAAAACATACACGTCTGTTAATTTTTTTTTTTTAATAGAGCAATTTCCAATTACATAATTTACACCATTAGAACAACACAGTAAATTCTATCTATTTAGAGTGTGACCAAATTTTAGAGTAAAATTTACACGTGGAGGTGAGGAAAATAAAGAATTGAATTACTAGAACAGCTAAACTGCACTTGAGGTTTATCAAAGGATATTTAAGTGGTAGCAAGCGTGTTGTCTAATGACTCCCATTTAACATGAGTTCCAATGTGACGGTTTAATTTTGAGCACATTATTAGAGGGTTGTGCAACAACATTTTGTCAGGTGTTCGCTAAAAATTAAACCCGATTTGAAATGTTTTACATGTTATTGGTCACATTGGTGATGGAAAGAGGTTTTAAATAGGTCTATTTTTTATATCACAAAAACCTGGCAAATGAACAGGGGTGTGTGGACTTTTTATACCAACTGAATCTTCACTTATCTAAGTCCAATAAGCATTTTTTTTTTTAATGATTATTTCCCTTCTTAGCAGCTTCATCGTCTTTGACATATGCATTGTGCTCTTGTTTAATGTACACAACTGAAGTTTTCTAATTCTACTTATTCATTCTTTTTAACAGGATCTCTCTAAAGTATCAAGCAAATAATACATTTTTTTCTGTCTGTATTTTGTTGCATAGCATCATTGTTGATTTTTAATCAGGATATGCCATTGTGAACCAAAGTTTCATGTTTACCTCCGCTTGAGGAAAACATCAATTTCAAGACTGACCACTGGCGTGCAAATCTGTGCTCCAATGTTGCACGCTTTGGAAGACTAGTGATTTTGTTGTTCTTTCGCTTTCTTGACAACAAGTCACAGTCTACCTCAGTGAGCCTCATTCGTCCGTCTGTCCAAATGTGCGTCAGAATGATGCGGCAACACACAGTGAGACTGGATTTGATATTATTTCTGTTGCCCTGCAAGTTGCGATGCTACTGCTTAGAAGTAAAAATGTTACATTGAAAGTTGTTAGTACTCTTATTTCAATATCAATATAATAATTGACATATATGGCATCCATTCAGGTAGTGTGAAATGTGGATTCAGTTCCTACTCGGTGACAGTGCGAATTTTTAAATAGTAATTAATCGCATCACTTCAATAGTTAACTCACGATTAATCTCAAATTTAATATCTGTTCTAAATGTACAATAATTTTATTTACTAAGTTTTCATACTCTTGTTCACATATAATTGTTTTTAAAAAATGTTAAAGAGAAATGTGGCTGCATCTTTTAGTCATTGATATAGTAATTTCATAATAATTCATAAAATTGAGTTAAAATTCAAAAGATGTACTGTACTGTAAAAAAAATTGTGATATTGATTTGCTTTGTCCTTTTTCTGCCACGAGATGGCATAATTGCATTTGTAAGCCATTGGTGACAGCTCAGTGCATTTTGCTTTTCATATTAAGATCCATCTAATCTTTAAAATGAAGTAACTTGTGAAATTCTGCACATTTTTTTAAATTGTAAAATACAACTTGATCCCAATCTCCACAAATATATGCATTAATATTAAATTTATTACTGCGAAATGCTGCTAAGGGATTAATCGTTCGTTAAAAACAAAAAATAGTGACGCTAAAAGAACTTTAAATTAACTAAAAAATAACACACTCATTTTGACACCTCTACTAGATATTTGATGTGATTTATTGAACTTATAAACATACAAACAAACAGCAGAGAAACAAAAATTAAAAAAGAAAAAAAGAAAAAAAAAACAAAATCATCACAGTTTACATGTTCAAAAGGGAGTAGGAAGAAGTTAAAAACTTATCTATTCCTACCCCTTATATATTATATATTCAAACTTATTTCATTATTAATACCATACTCGGTTTAATATTTTTAAAAATAAAATGTCTGAATAAGCACTGTAGAGAATAGAATAAATTGAGATTTTCACTTGGATCTATTTAGTGTAACAAAGATGATGTGTATTGTCCTTAGAAGTCTTCAATTTTCTGTCCTTGACTTTATTTGAGGTAAAAAGATCTCAGCTTTAAAACTGCAATTACGGTAAGAACTAACAAATGGTTATTATTCATTTGAACACACAGTGATGTTAATTTTGTGCATGTGAGAATAAAACATGACAGTATTGTGTTGGTGACTTTTCTGTACATACTACGTTTTCTATCGTGCTTGAAATAAAGTGACAAGCAGCAGCCTGTTGGTGTGAGCTGATTAATGTTTCAACATATCAAGCAATTGTACATACAGACTCCAACTGCGGCAATCAATTCAATCAGCAGCGCTTATGAGCCCATTACAATCTAGCGGAGAGCAGGCGGGGCCTGCATCCTTCAACTGGCCACACTATATTATTCAGCCGGGCCAAAAGATGCATGGCGAGATGGAGGGCAGGGCGGCAAAGTTCACAAACTGGTCCCTAATGACCTGACTATGAACATGCATTGAAGTGATTGGGCAATAAGAAAAGTGGGTGTTTTTATGTGTATTTTACAACCCCACTTCCCCTCGCCATAAGAACGGTGGCTCGTTGTCATGGTGATTTCTGTGTCCCATAGCAACCAGACTAAATGTTCATCCCAATTGTGAAGGCCGGAGGTCTCTTGGTGCTCTGAGGATGTCGACAGCCTTAAGGGTATAATACACGTTGGAGAGAAGAAGCCCGCTGCGCTCGCCTTGAGAATAATTACAGGCTCGGCTCGTTGACTGCACAAGAAAAGAAGTTCAACAAGCCTCAAAGCGAAATTTCAAGCCTGAGTCTGAGCCACTAACCTTTGGCCAGCCAGCGGAGATTTCAGAGACTTGAATAGAATTTTACCACCGACTGCTGTGCGTGGGAGTGAAACGGCACACTGTCCTCAGGCCTGATGATGCACATTTATTTGTAAATTGTGTGTTTTTGTTAGCCTTGTGCTTCCAATTTATGAGGTATTCCACTCGGTCAGACAGCAGGTCAAGCTTTCAAAGACTTTTTCAGGATGCTTAAGGTTGCACCACTTCATGAAATTAATCTTAAAAATGTGTACATAGGATGTCTGTGGATTTTTGGTGAGGAACTGCCCTGGAGCAATACACGCAATATGCAACACAAGAACTATCAAAGAGAATCATATGTAAGAGATTCCATCTTAAAGATGATGGAAAGCTAGCCAGCTATATAAATGCATACTTTATTGATCCCATAATGGAAATTTAAATTTCAGTAGCATCTTGTGTAAAGCTAAAACTTTGCATCAGATGCTAACATCAGAGGACTTGAGGAATAAACGGTCTCATTTTATTTTGGGAGAAACTCCTAAACATTTCGGAACCAAAGTTGTGCTATTTGGGCACATTTCATCAAGGAGGCTTCATCAACGTAACCTTTAAATACATTTTTAGCACACATTTGTCAGTCTGCCTCAGGTGTACTGGGTGCTTGTTGTATCACTTTTTATACTTTTATATATTTATTGGAATCATACATAAACAAAACACATTCCAGCGGAAAGACCAAAATGTCTTCATGTTATTTTCATACTTTGTGTCAGTGCAGAATTATAAACCATCAAATAGAAGGACAAGTTGCTACACCAATGGTAAGTTGTCACATTAGATTTTACAACTAATAAACAACAAAATTATTCTTGTTCTCCTGTTGTTGTTGTTTGTTTTTACACACAGAGAAATTATTTATTATTGATTTTGAAAATTTACCATTGTCATTGAGAAAACTAACATAAAATATTGTGAAATAGACTAAAGTGCTTAGGAATTGCTGGTATATAGGTCAGAGCTCTCAGCCTCAAATGCCTGTTTTGCTTCCCTTAAATGACAAAACAAAACAAAAAAACATTTCAGTTAATGGATGGATGGTTCATCATGAAACTTGTCCTGACGTGGTAATACTGTGGTTCGAGCAACTGGAAAATCAAATTTTAAACAATGAAACAAAACCTGGCAAACAGCAAACTAATTTCCTCACTCTTCAGACTCATCAGCGGAAGAACAGTTGCCAGAGGTAAAGTTTTTCATTTGCCCATTCTTTGCATATGTGACAACAAACCCCAAAATGACTAAGACAAGGTGCCTCAAACTACCATGTTAGCTCGTACTTGCTCTATTTTAAAGTTAGCTTAAAACAGAGCAGTGACTGAGGCATGACAATAAGACTGAATCTCTCCTCTAATGAGTCCACATGATTTGCTGCTAGAATTTGTCTATGTACAACGTCTGCTTCGAAATATAGCCAGTACACAACCCCTGACCATTTATATGAAGAAAACTAGTATTCCACTTACTGTATTTTGTTGCACCCTCTGCTGGAGAAGAAAATTGCACATGATACAACGAACCCCGGTTTCCCCTACTCTCTGGGATGCTGCGAGGTGGTGGAGCTTACCGTAAAGATGCATAGAGAGAATGCGCATGCGTCAAGTAAGGAACTCCGGGCTCGGTTTATCGATGTATGTACGGTGTTTAATAAAGCCTGGTGTGAGACCAACGCTTGTCATCATTGAAATATAAAACATATATTAAGATAAGAATAAGATTAATTTAACAGCATCGTTGAACAGTCTAGTAAGGCTACTGCAACGTCTAAATTCAACGATGCCTCCTTAAGTCTCTGGTGCCCAACATTAGAAACCTGTCAGACTTTCATTTTATAGTTGTGACAATGTGACCGATTTTTGTTAATTTCAAATCTGTTGATTCTACTTTTTTTTTTTTTTTTTTTTTGGTGGAGGCTTCGCCAGATTACTCCTAGCCCTTATTTGTGCAATTGTAAATGAATTGTTATGCCCACTCCTTATCAATGGAGGCAACGTAAACACATCTAAGAGACACTGTTGTGTTTGAATTTATGGGAAATGTCACACATTCTAAAACAAAATAAATGCAATTAAATGGCAAGTCACTAAATTACCACTCCTATTTTCGTACAGTCCTCCGCTGACATGTCTTTTTAGACCTGATTCATACAAAAATAAAACACAATAGATCAGTCATGTTCATGGATGTATTTTAATAAAAATAATTCTGTTAAAACAGAATACAATATTTCTTTTAACACATTTCCAGTACATATTTTTCCAATGATATATTTTTTTTAAACTTTTTATAGATCTTCAAAGTCATGCTAAGTAGACAGTAATTCTTTAAACTTAAAAAAGAAAGGAAAAAAGGAAATCCTTTATTACTGTTGTGCTAAAAACGTAAATGAAATTAAAATCACAATAGGAGTCAGTTGTGCACTGCTTGTCTGCAAAGGTTCAAGTCATTCTCTGTGAGGCCTGGGACCTTTTCCAATGAATCTCGTGTCCTATGGAGTCACTGATCAGACCAGTGGCCATGTCTATGCAGGAATCAAGGGAGACCTGGGTTCAAACATCAGCAACAGCTAATACCAAGCTCGATTCAGCAATTAAACAAGAGGATCTGTTTTGTGTAACAGGGGTCCTTTAAAGCTGAAAGCAAAAGTGCTTGTGGTGATTTATTTGACTGTTATAACAGTTGGTCTAAGTAAGACTAAGTAAGGTTGATCACATACTCTGTAATTATATCTTGGGGGTCCACAATACCAAATAACTTCTGCAAATTCAGTGTTTTTTATGTGGAGCTATACACTTGTGGAGTGAATCCATGTCACTTGCCAGGGTAAAAATAATGAACCAGGAAGATAATTGTGTTGTTTTTGTTTAATCCACTTCCATTGTGAAATCAACTAAATACCTGCCTTTTTGGAAGCTCCTATCCAAGTTTTTTTTTATTGAAAATAAAGTGTTGTGTTCCGCTTGAAATATTATAAATAATGTGACATCCCCCAAATCGGAATTGGTAAAAGGAAAAATTTACCATGCATGTGTGGTTTTTAAAAACTGTTTTTTTTTTTTTTTTTTTATTTGGACTAGTGGCGGGAAAATGAAGCTTCTTGAACAATTGCAATATATATTTTTACTGCTCTCTATGGTGCTCTTTGTTTAAAGATGCAGTGGAAATGTATTCAATTTCAATTGCACTGGACTAGCTAGCCTTTGAACCTTTAAACCAAGAGCACCATCTAGAGGGGAAAAAACAATACTGCAGGTGGTTCATGAAGTTTCATTTTCCCATCACTACAATGTAGCATTAAATCAATTTAAGATCATACATTGTTTTATTTATTTTTAATTATTGAAGCTTGTGATTAGTTTGGATGGGAAAGACGACAAAAAAAAAAAAAACACAAGTATGATGCAATTGTTTCAAAAAACACTGCTCCTAGGAAATGGAGACTGCTTAGATAGTTATACTTTGGTCAGAGGTGATTGCCTCCTCGTTTCCCCCATCCCTGAATAATATACCTCAGCTGGGTCTTTTGTATGTCAAACACATTGGTTGAGCAAACAACTTTTAAATGCATTTGTTTTGCTTTCCTGGCAATGTAACAATGTTCTGATTTGCAAGAGGTTAAAGGATATTTGTCCAAATGTATAGTTTAGGGTCACTTGTATGTAGGTTGACGTAATAATGACGTAATTTCAGGTTGATGTAATAATGACCAACTATAGTGTCAGCGTAGTAAACAGTTGTGGACAATGTGGTACAAGATATGGTGAAGCTCAAGATTGGAATCTGCAGAAAAAACTACTGTAGGGAGTCAAAATCCACCAATGAAAAGCAAAAGAGGAGAATGACTGTTCTTTTTTTTTTTTTTTTTTTTTTTTTTGGAGATGAGCACTACAATCTGACAAAAAAAAAAAGTATAAACAGAAATATAATTAATTAATATTTAAATAGTGTCACACGTTTATTTGATAATACTAAATTAAAAAGGAAGCTTTCATTTCTATTCTCTGCTTTTTTGTGTCTGGGCCGCTGGCTCCGCCGCTGATAGTCAGCTAAACACACCAATCACACGCATGCTTTCTTCTCTGTAGCCGTGACAACCACCTGCTGGACATGCCCTCTCTCCCTCAGTGCAACTTAACATGAACCTGTCGAGAGAGAGACAGCAGTTTAAGTACGACAAATGGAGATTACAGAAGGTGCATCTGACTTATTCATAGATACAAACAAACATTGACTTCGATAAAGAAAATAAATGTCAAAAACGCTCTTAAGATGCCATATTGCGTTGGCAGGTTCATATTTTTAACCACGTGCCACATCATACTGTACAGTACTCTAGTTCCCCTTTCTGTCACAACAAATCCCATTGTGATCGTATATTGGAGACCTGGTGTATATGTATAATTCAATTCAATTCATTTTTTTATTTCATTCCTTACAGAAAGAATTAAAACTTATGTTATCTGCCCCGATCAACAACACCAAACAAACACAAAGTAAATGATAGCGAGCGGTCAAGGCGCTTTCAATATAACAATTGTATGTAATAATTTAGCAGCATGTCCTTGTGCTATATATGTATTTTTCCAGTAATTGAGCTTTTGTCAAGTTTTTAAAGATACAGATAGACTGAGATGATTTTGATTTACAATCCAGATTGTTTCATAAGATGACACCTTGAGTTGAAATACATCGTTCATTTTGTTTTGTTTTATATTTTGTTTAGGAAAAAGTATCTGTTCCTCTTAATTTATACTCACTTTCCCCCCATTTTTTTTTTTTTTTAAATGTTTTTATTTTTTAATTTAATTTGTATATTAACTGGTAAAATTTCATGATGGGCTTTAAACATTGTTTTGAAACGGTTAAACCGCATCAATTCATTACATTTGAAAGTTTGTAGTTGTACAAATAATGGATTAGTGTGGTCTCTGTATCCACAGCCGCAAACGACACGAATTGCACGTTACTGTAAAAGAAAGGTGGAATCGGTGTAGTTTTTGGCTGCACACCCCACACTTCAATGCAATAGATCAGGTGCGGAACAATAAATGAATTATATAACAATAACAAAGCATTCTTGTTCAATGATTCTTTAGCCTTGTATAAAACTGCTTGGTTTGCGATAGCTTCGATTTGACATATTCTATAGTCCATGTGATTTCTATGTTAAGTGTTCATCAATAATACCTAAAAACTATTTCATTAGTCCTTTCTATTGCTGTATTTTGCAGAGTCTGTGTTGCTTCAACATCAATATTTCTACAGCTAAAAATTACAAATCTGGTTTTACTCATGTTTATAGGCAGTCTGTTGGCATTGAACCACTTCATAATTCTCTGAAACTCGTTCTCTATTACTTGAAATACATTATATATATTTTTCCCCAACATAAAATAAAGTGGTGTCATCTGCAAATAAAATTAATTTTGACAATTTGGAAATAGTTGAAATATAATTCACATAAAGAAGAAAAAGTACTGGCCCGAGAATTGATCCCTGGGCCCCCCCACAAGTTAGCTAACTGTGTTGACTGTCTACTATTGAATTCAACACAGTTTTCTATTTTTTAAATAACTAGTGACCCATTGATGTGCGACACCTCTTATACCATATTTAAACAACATTATTTCTATTAAATAATGATCTTTCAACATGACATGGTATCTGAAGGCCACAATCGTATTCAGAATTTACACAATTAGTGTAATGGACATATGGACAGAAGAATCACAACTATCTGTATGTCTGTCCATAAAAAAAAAGTTATTTTCATTACACGCATTTCCTAAAGAATAACCATATTCACATATCCGTCTCTTGCACATACTCACCCACAAAGGCTAGAGCAAAAAGTTGTCTACTCTGGCGAAAGAGCAGGAACCAGACCTGACCCGGGCCATAAGCTGTACACACTCTGTAGCCTGGCCCAGCGCTAACACCAAAGGAGGCTGCTTCGGCAGATTTTGGAACTCTAGACGTGAGAAAACAAATCAGAATGAATATCATTCAAAATGCATCACATAGAAGCGTCTTTTTCTACCCAGTATGGCGCTGTTGAGTGCGGAGCAGAGTGACTCTCTCTGTGTGGGGTCTAACTGCTGCCCCACGGGGCAGTTCCACGGGTCCGAGTACGCTAACAGGCTGAATGCATCCTGCACAACACAGACACACTTTATCTTGACAAATGTGAAACACTCAAAGCATGTATCATTCATGTGTGTGCGCGCTAATGCGTATACCTGCAACATCTTCTTGTGTGTTGTGTTCTTGCCGTACTCGCGGCACAGCTTTTCATTCAGTGCCTGAAGTTCCCGTCCAAATTGTATCATCCTCTCTGTAGCTGCCTGGTTCCCTTCACAAAGTTGTTTACCATTTCTGTAACTCTCCTCTCCTGGCAACAAACGGGCGCATAATGGTTATTGAACATGAAAAGCAGAAGGTAAGCCAGGTAATATTTCATTTTGCTCTGTGCGCGCACGTACCTGCGATACCATTACCAATGCTGTTGTCATCTGGCTGAAGTATCTCTTCATGTTTATATGTGCCATTCATGATACGAGTGGACGAGCCTTCAACAACCCCATTAGTGTAGTGTTCCGCTTCAATCTCCATCTCACTGTCACTATACGAACATCAACCAACACAGGCAGCTGGGTGGGTCATAACAGCAATTTACTTATCCTTTCGTTTTGTGCGGAAAAGCTTTAAGGAAGGTAACATTGAACATTCAGACTCATCACTTATGATTGTGACTCAAAGATACAAATTTCACACTACAACATAGATCAGGGGTCAGCCACATTTCCTGTCAAAAAAAAATAAAAATAAAAAAAAAAAATAAAAAAAAAAAATAAAAAAAATAAAATAAAAAAAATAATAATAATAATAAAAAAAAAGTGTGTGAACCGCACAATATTTGAAGGAAACGTGTCCATCGTGTTAGTCTAATGCACTGAGGGCTCAAGAGCTTATTAGAGCCGCACCATAACACAAAAATATAAGCGCTGCATTGAATACGTACACATACAGGACTGTCTCAGAAAATTGGAATATTGTGATCAAGTCCATTATGTTCTGTAATGCAATATAATAAGCAAAAATGCCATACATTCTGGATTCATTACAAATGAACTGAAATATTGCAAGCCTTTTATTGTTTTAATAATGCTGATTGTGGCATTTTTTTTTTTTAACTTGGTCTGCGGAAATATATTATTTTGAAATGGGATATTTGAGTTTTCTTAAGCTGTAAGCCATAATCAGCAATATTAAAACAATAAAAGGCTTGCAATAGTTCAGTTGATTTGTAATGAATCCAGAATGTATGACATTTTTGCTGATTTCATTGCATTAATAAATAATGGACGTTATCACAATATTCTAATTTTCTGAGACAGTTCTGTACATTTTTTCTACCCTCCTCTTACGTTTTTCTTTAATTTTTTTGTTGTAACTTTTCTGCCTTTCTGTTAAAATTTGTGAGATTTTGGCAATTTTATTGACATATGGTCATTCTCTGCCTTTCTTCTTCCTATTATGGACATTTTATGCTTTTTTGCTATCAATTTTCTGACTTTTTGGGAAATTTTGAGCGTATTTTATAGTAATTTGGGGAATTTCTTTTGTTTTTGGACATTTTAAGATTACTTTTTGAACATTTTAATTTCTACCTTTATTCAATTCTCTGACATTTTTGGCAATTTCATGGGCATTTTATTTTCTGCTTTTGCTCTTTGGACATTTTATGGTCACTTTTTGGTCATTTTTACATAAAACTTTTTCATCTACCTTTGTCCTCTTTCTGACAGCTTACAAATTTGGACTATGGTATTTTTTTTAATCATCTTAATTATTAATTCAGGTTAAAAAGAATTCTGGAAAAAAAAAGGTAAAAAAAAAAAAAATTCTACTTTTTTTTTTTTTTTTTTTATTAATTAATTTATTTATTTAGTAATTACTTTTTAAGAGATCCACAGGGAGCCACAGGAGAGGGACTAAAGAGTCACATGTGGCTCCAGAGCCGCAGGTTGCAGACTCGCATAGATTAATGATTTGGAACCTATTCCAAAGCATTGAGTGGTTTTCTGGTTACTGCGGCAGCAAAACATCCTCTCGCGATGTGAAGGGACATTGAGTAATTTCACTCTGTTTGGATAGGACATGGGTACTAGTTTGGCTGCTCCCCTCTCAATTGCTGTGAGCTCTCCCACGGCCCACACATGGTGGATGTGGATGCATTTTCAGTGTATATTGCAAGAGCATATTCCAAAAAAAAAAGTGTGTTCCAAAAATTTGAAGAGTTATGTGCTCAAAGGATCCGTGCCAAGGATCACACCCAGCAATCACCTGTCACGTGGCTCCCAAATTTCAGGGATTCATTCATCCATCTGTACACCAATATTCGTGCTTTGTATAGTGGAGCACATTCATGTATAGACATAGCTGTCCCTAAACTGTTCCCACAGTCTTAGAACTGTTTTGGAGGGGGTGAAGCGCCTAAATGAATAACTGACTTAGAAGTGTTTCTCAACAATATAGATTACGTTTCAAGACTAAGAGCCCTATTTTGGTATACTAGCACCTTTGATCGGTGGCGCGTTTGTGAATTTGGCAGATACGCTACCTGGTTTCTTGGTTGCTGTTGTTGCTGTGTGGCTGGCTCTTAGTGGAGTCGGAAGAATTCGACTCAGAGTAGTTGATGGATGAAGGTGAGGAGGAGGTGGAAGAAGAGGCTGAGGAGGACGTGCTGGGGTATTTCATGTTGCTGCTAACAACGCTGCTGTGGCTCTTTGATTTTTTGGAGGGAGTCACCCCATTACTGCATGTCGGGCTGTCTACACCTGAAGGAAGGAGCAAAATATAGACTAATATTTTTTAATGTTCGAACCCCAGCTTTGATGTTTCTAAAAAAAAGGTCTGAAAAGCAGTTGAACCTCCGGTGTGCATGTGTGAATTTCCAGCCCCCTGGCGAGGGCTAAGGTTGGGAGAACCAGGATAACTTCCCTGGGACTTCGGGGAGCGGATGGTCAAGCAGCGAACCTCGCTGTCTGTACCGTTTACCATTTCCACAAACTGACGACACCTAGAAAACATGCAGATGGGCGTTACTGAATTTGACAATAAATCCCCAAGCTTCAAACAGGCCAACTTACTTCAACATAAACAGAAGGTCTGGATTGTGTTCTAACAGGCAGGGGTAAAGTTGCTGAGTGGCTTCGATGGCTTCACCCACACGTCCTTCCAGCACCAGCTTCTGTATTCCTGTTCAGAAAAGTCACTTAGTCGAAAAATAATTGTTATTTTATTCATTTGATTTTTGGGGGGAAGTAGGACATGCAAAATGATTCATTCACCCTCACTGAGTTCATATTTAATAAAACTACCTTTGTTTGTGATTACAGCAGCAAGTATTTTGGAGTAAAACAAAGTTAAGTCCTGGGATATTTCTAAAATAGTGTAGACTCAAACTATGCATATCATATCAAATATATTGTTTCCCCTCTTTTCAGGATTTCTGTGGTAGGGCTTTCTGGAACCATCACAGGTTGCAACACTTCAAGCACAAAAGTTTAGTTAGTTGCCAGTTAAGACTGATGAATAAATTTTGAGTGTGTGCTGTATTCACTTACTCTGTCTGTTCTTTATAGATGCTTGGTCTTCTTGTATCATGGTCTCTGTGGCTCTGGCAAATGCAGTGGCAGTGGCATAGTAACCATGGTGGACCAGATAGCTGGACACCATACTGGAGTCAAAGTAAAGAAATTTAGATTTCCATGGAACACTGTCTGAATTAACTAGACTAAGTGCAATTTCTGGAGAAATTATGTCGGAATGTTGAAAGCTGCATGCTAAGATTTGAATGCACGTGGAATGCCGATGAAGTAAATTGAGAGATAAATTATGACCTCCTGGTTACTGGACAATTCACTTTACCAACTGTGCCACCGAGCACCTGGTAATGATGATAAGTTATATGTATGGAAGTGGGCGTGGAAAGTGAAAGTTCAATGTCTGTCCCATTGAAAATGAATGGGAAAAAGTTGATATTAATTGTTAAATTGTGCAAATGCTTAATGTGGAATCAGACGATATGTCAATTTTTTAAGCTAGATGGAAGTAGTAAATTGGAAGTATTATATGGGAGTGGTTTGGCGGCAAAAAAAGTGTGAATAATAATAATAAAAAATAAAAAAATCACAACATTCCCACAATTAAAAATATCAAATGAGAACTGTCACATTACTCATATAATCTTGTAGGTTAGTTTATGTCAACACACTGTATCTTAGTGTTAAACAATGCAACATTGCAAATCCTCTAAATATTCTATAGTAGCATTTACGAGATTGTATACAGAGAAACAAAGAAACTGAAACCCACTTCTGAAGGACAGCTTGCCAGTCACCCAGCCGTTCTCCTATTGGGAAGCGAGCGATCATCCCATGGATCTTTGCTCTCCATTCACTCATGTAGTCCTCAATGTCAAAGACAAATGGCTGCTGTCCAAAGTTTGCATCGACAATCTCGCCCGGAGTTTGAAGACCCACAGTGGGGTACAGGTTAGGCTGGGTCAATAGGAGGGTAGAAAAGTTAAAAATAACAATATTAAACCAACAATCACCATGATGTGTTGTGTCAGTGTTTAACTGCTTTTGTTTGTGAAGTAACAGCAAACATTTTGCCCTCTGAAAAAACCGTGATGATTAGTGGCAAAAGAGTTACGCTAAGTAAAGAAAGGAAGGGAAATTGATGTCAAATGCAGTGGATATAAAGTTTACATACCCCTACTGCCAGGATTTTGAGATGTAAAATCGATGTCAAACATCTTGATGTTGCAAAATGTGCCAACTCTTTTCCAAACTCTCCAAATTGGTTAGATTGTAAGGTCACCTTCAGTGCACATCCTGTTTCAGATCATTCCACAGATGTTTGTTCGGACTGGATGGGTCAATCCAAAACTTTGACCTTCTTTGGATCACTGTCATGCTAAAGGATGGAGTTCTTCAGCGTGGTATTGGTACATGGTACCAGCGACTACTCAAGAGTTGAGTGCTCATACTGGTATCGGTCTGAAAAAAGTGGCATTGAACAACCCTAGTATTTTTTTTTTTTTAATTGAGTTGTGAAGGTTATTAAAATTAGGTTTGAAATGATTTATTTTCGTCTAATTCTTGAAATTATCAGAACCTGGAATTTGAACAGGAGCGTGTAGACTTTATCCACTGTAATTCAATCAACGTAACGCTCAATATAGCCTTCAGAGTTGAATAGGTGGCATATTGGATGTGAACGTGACAACTTGGTACTTACAGGGAGGTCGGTGAAAGCAACACCTGTAAGGTAAAAGAAAATTGTTCTTGTAATACATGAGGATTGCAAGCAATGAATATGATTAATGTATAACAATATTTTTCATTAATGCATATTAATTGCAAATGTATCATAATTTTTCAAGAATTACAAAATCGGGGGGCATAATACACAACATGAAACTAAAGAATATTTAGCATACTGTATGTATAGATATTTACCGATATCTACAGTATCTCACAAAAGTGAGTCACTCCCTATCTTTTCTTCAGATATTTATTTGTATCATTACATGAGACATAACTGAAGAAAAATGATACTGTGACACACTGAATATAATACACGAGTGTGTGTGTAATTCTCTAGAAATTACATGGATCCATTTCCACTGACCTAAACTGATGCCATTTTTGGTGTAAAAGCAAGTGTTGTTGATGAGGTTAACGCAGCAGCCAATCACGTCGCCCGTTGTGAAAGTTGGACCATATGGTTGGCCAGTCCCAGAAGAGCAGAAGGAGTGGCCATCATCTCCATGGTAACCATAGGAGTGCTTGTCCCATCCTGAAATAGGGCAAGGATTAGGATTAGTTTATACTTTATACTTTCAACACTTGTTGGGGGGGAAGTTGCCCGTTATGAGGACTTGTGTGAAATATAAAAACATAATTTTCAACTGAATAAGTGAATCATAGTCATTGGAAGAAGAATAGCCTAGTTACTACTCATTTATGGCCAATTTTCCAGCAATTGGATGCACTTTGCATTGATGAGAATTCTTTGGTATGTGCTCTTTGTGTTCATGGTGCAGTGAAATATATGG
Source organism: Festucalex cinctus (assembly GCF_051991245.1). Taxonomy (NCBI): domain Eukaryota; kingdom Metazoa; phylum Chordata; class Actinopteri; order Syngnathiformes; family Syngnathidae; genus Festucalex; species Festucalex cinctus. The sequence goes on along the minus strand of NC_135413.1, from coordinate 19,752,069 downwards.
CCAGCTGGGGGCTCTCAAGAGAATAAACTGGTGAGTCACAGTCAGCAGGTATATGCACACAGAAAGCAAAGTCAAGAGGATGACATGAGGGTTTTTTTGTTTTGTTTTTAACACTACCTTTTTTTGTTGTTTTGCTTATACATGACTAAGCAACTGGTTTGTTTATCCAGAATGTTAGATTACACCTAAACCATATTTTAGCTGTATGCACTCATCCACGTGATCAATAGTATAATAATGTTGGAGCAGTTGGAGCAACGCGCACAATTAACTGGTGACAATAAAGAAATGACTCGCTTTTTTTTTTTTTTTTGTCTGACTTTGACTTGCAACAAGACATTAAGATCTGATCACTCACCAGGTAGTCAAGCCTGACGAGCTTCTACAAATCTTAATTTAAAATATTTTGAGCATTTAATGCATATTTTGGCTGTGCTTTTCAGACCACATTATTAAGAAAACGGAAGAATTGCTCGTCTAGTGCAGCTCAGTTTTTTTTTTTTTTTTTTTTTTTTAAATACATAGCAAACTATACTGTACAGAAATTAACATGCCTACAAAGTTATTGTATAAATATGGTATATTGCAAAATACCAATAATTGATTCAGGGCTTTTTTAGTTCCAGCCAATTAGGTCTCACATGGAAATGTGTGCTTATATAATTGTGTAATAGGGAAATCAAATCCAAATTCAATTCCAATGGCACTTGGAAAGCTGGTGAGGCAGAACTATTCAAATTTCAACAACTGAAAGTTGAATTCGGATCAATGATTAAAATGTAATCAGTTAAAGGAGTTCTGGTGAGGTCAAGCGAGACCTCAGTTCATGTGGCAATTAAGCAACTAATTTTATTTATAGATGCACGAGTGACCCACTTAACAAGTTTGTCAAGATATGATCCATCAATATTTTTTTAATTCTGACTTGCGAGTCACATCTTGAGATACAAGCACTGTATGATGGCAGGTGACAACTCATTTCACAAGTAGCAGTTTGTAAAATATAATTAGTACATTCTCTTCAATAAAAGTGGTGTCAAACTGCATATTGACACACTCAGCTCGAGGTTAATGTCAAACATAAAACGAGTTGCATGTTACATGATGTAAGCAACCATGTGGTCTCCACTATCTGAATGCCAACATACAATTGGAAACTCCACAAGCACACAGGTTAAAAATTAAAACGATACTAGTCACAGTAGTCACGATAACACATTTTTCCAGGTGATAAATTTTCCCACAAATTATTGCGATACACAATAAGCGTGAGTGAACGCTAATGTCATGCCCGTAATACATTGAGATTTTTCCCAATATTTATTTATTTATTTAAATCAGTAGCCACAGCTACTGAGGGCTTGTTTTTCCTCCGTGGGACTCGAGCAATGATGAGCACGACAGCTCCGGTGTGTCCCACATAGCCAACCAAACTGAAGCAAAATACCGTTGAGTTATGTATTTGTCACTCCAAATTGGAGTTAACTTTGAAGAAACTCAAACACTGCATATTTAAACATCAAAATGTTAAACCAAATCATTCAATAATGAAAGTCTGCTAGCTTAATGTGCTTAAGGCTACCTGGGTAAAAGGACAGTCAAGAATCATCATTGGCCTGGCTTTCACTCACTGGCGTGAGATCAAAGACGACACTATGCGCTGGTCCTCATGGGAAATGTGGTCTTCCTTCACACAAAACACTGTACTGTAGCTATTTTCGATATGGCACCGCCATAATCAACAAAAACTAAAGGTTCCTTAGCGTCCATTTAACTGCTAAATCGAAAATATAGAAGGCGCAAAAAATAATCTGCGATATGGCGGGGGTTCACTGTATTGTTTCATTAAATGTGTGTAGCTAAATGTGCACGGTATGTATCGGGGTGCCCTCTATACTTGCCATTTTGTAGAATTTGTCTACTTGTGTGTTTTGTGTTTGTGTGGTCTCTGTATGGTGAGGTATTAGATTAATCTGCTGACAGGGATATTGCCTCTAAACCCAGGCTCACTGCTCCAACATGCTAATGAAATGGGCAGGCCTCCACAGCGGGATCAGACATAGAGGTCAGAGTAGAGAACATTGTACTATTAAGGGACACACATGCAAAAGCAAAGATGCACGAGTTCCCTTCTTTGCATGGGTGCGTCACAAACAGTCAGCGGGCCCAGGGCAGGCAGCTTCACAAATATGCACTACCAAATGAACAGTGTTCACTCAAACTTAAAGCAATCAACTGTAATCTGTCTAGCAGTGCTACTGTCCATCGGAATCCTAGCAACCAAAAATATTTTCATGACTAATGTTTGGACAGAATTAGAAAACGCATTCATCCATGCAACCCTGTTCCATCCAGTTCCACCCTATGACACATTGGAATCAAGAAGAATGATCTTTGTTTGTGAGTGCATCTAAAGTCAGATGAACTGACTGCCCTTGTGTGTCCACTGCATAAAACAAACCCGTCACAACTAACAAAACGTGTATCTTGACTGTTCAATAAGCACGTCTAATGGCTCCAGACAGACCTGGAAGCTCCGCAATGTGGTTGGTTAGAAGAGAGAAGAGTTCTGATTGGATGGGGGAGGCAATAGGCTTTAGTCATGTTTTCAGCTACTGTACTTGTAGAAAGAACCATGACTCTTCATCTAGTGTGCTGGGCCATTCATTGATGTCATTGTATGTGGGTAAATGTGACTCAGTGAGTGATTGAGTGTTTGGGTGCATGCGTGCGCACGCGTGTGTGTACTGTGTATACATGTGTTTTTTAACAAGGCTACTGGTTGCACAAGGCTCAAAATAACTTTTTTTCTTTGACAAGCAGATTTGCTAGTGACTTCATTTGAGGATCAACTTCTTAATTTTGAAGAGCAACCGTTATCATTGCCGAGTGGGGCATTTTCAAACAAATATAGATGTCAGTTTAGCAAATTTAATAGAGAGCGAAAAATCAAAACTCCACATTCCACTGTGAAATTAAATAACATTACTGATATTATATTACATATTTTAATAAACTATAATGGTCATACTTTTAACCTTATATTCCCTTCATCTCGGATGGCATAGACCGGTCCTGTTTGGCTGTGTAGCATTATCGTAGAAATTTTCCAAAGTTGGAGTCTCAGCTTTAACACAGTTCTAGAGAGACTTCTGTTAAAAGTGTACTCGATCACCCAAGCACTTAACTCATTCAAACCCAAAATTGCATAAATACGTTTTTAATAGATTGTCCTATTTATAAATGTTATCCATTCGTTTATCCATAAATATAATTGTTTTTTTGTTTTTTGTTTTAATGCTATAGCATACAGAAGGCTTTGAAGCAGCTTCTGACCTGAAGAGGTCGCTTAAAGCAATGGTAGTTACTACAAAAAACGGCCAGCAGGTGGCAGCAGAATATACGAGATGAGCCAGCGCCATGTTGCAACAAGCTCTTTTTCCCAGTGTTTTCATCAGGTTGGAGAATAATGATTAAACTTAGCTATAATTCTAATGTTAATTGCTGCAAAATGGAAACCGATGCAAATATACTTTTTTTTGATGAAAGAAGAGACTCTAATCTCTCTTTTGGTAGCAATAGAACACAACATTCTGTGGGCCTTTCAAAATTAGTCAAAATCCAGTAAAACAGCTGAGAACGAAGGCGGCAGCTTCAGTGAAGATGGCTGGGAGTGATGGTGTCTGCTGTGGTTTCACTCCAAGTCGGGCTGTCGCTCCGGCTGGGACGCCACAGAGAGGAGATTCCACTGCATTTTATGACGAATTCAGGAAGTTCAATTTAATTCAGAAACACGAAACAAAGCCGGAGGGAGAGTCGGCTCATCACCATGGCAATTGTTTATTGCCAATTTGCACCGGTGTCGGCCGTAAACTCGCCAAAACACAACAGCCACGCACTTAGCGAACACGTTTTTTGTTGTTTTCCGCCTCTCGTCCCAGGCACATATCCACATGCACAGCCGTGGTCTCCGAGGAAGTCGATTCGCGCCGCCAAACAGTTGCCTTCACGGAAACTATCTGGGCTTGGGGGCGGTGAGAGAGAAAAAAAAAAAAAAAAGCCGAGTACACCATCGAACGGACCAATCACGAGAGAGCTACGCCCCGCCATCTACGGCGTGCAAGGATTGGCGACGTGTGCACCGCAGCCAGCCACGAGCTACGCGGCACTTAAAATTCATGGCTCGCGTAGATCATGTGATCTAACGCTAACGCGAGAGCAAACGTAGAGACATAAATTAGGCTTTACGTGCCATGACAGCTCAGCAATTAGCATGGCTTCTGCGTCTTCTATTAGTTGCTCCTCATCATCCCTTCGCGAGAACAATAGTTGTCAGAAGTGAATCTTAATGGGTGCCATGGAAGTTTGACGATGATTAATGACTTAAGAGCAACTCCACGTCTTTTACCGCACTAGGTAGACAATCGATGCTTGTCACGGCAACTTAGCAGAGCACATAATTTTCCGTGATAGTACCCGAACAGTGGATTCACCGTTGTTATTCTTGTTTTTAAGATTGAGATAAGACTGTTGTTGATTTCATCGTATTTATTTAGGAAATTGGTAGTGGCCCATCTGGGTCAGCATCTGTAGTGTCTAGGCCCAACACAGCTTGGAATTAGCCCCAAAATTTGCTTTGCTTCCACCTCAGACTTCTCGAATTTGGTGACGTAAGTACGCTGGTGCCATATTAACGCACGTGCATCCAGCTCAGTACAGATTTTTGGGTTTGTCTCCTCGGTTCAATTTAAAAAAAAAATAATAAAAAAAAAAAAAAAATAATAATAATAATAATAATAATAAAAAATAAAATGTTCATTTTCCATTGTGTTTTTATGAGGTGTGGAATGTGAATTTTGATTTGCAAGTTGTAATGTGAATCCACTTAATTCAAGCCTTAATGCATATTGAGAAGTACTCTAACTTATTAAAACACAGTAAAGTCAATCAATCAACCATACCGTACCGTATTCTCCGCACTATAAGGCGCACCGCATTATAAGGCGCACCTTCAATGAATGACATATTTTAAAACTTTTTCCATATATAAGGCGCTACAGTAGAGGCTGGGGTTACGTTATGCATCCATTAGATGGTGCTGCGCTAAAGGGAATGTCAACAAAACAGTCAGATAGGTCAGTCAAACTTTATTAATAGATTACAAACCAGCTTTCTGACAACTCCATTCAGTCCCAAAAAGAATAAACAGCTGTTTTATTATTTTCTCTGAGGTAAAGTATTAGTATTAGCTAGCGATCCAAGATGGCGGGATCTTCTGCTCATGCGCGTCACTGATCGTGCAAGGTCACCGATAGCGTATTGACAGCGAGGCCTGTTGCGGCTCAATATTGATCCATATATAAGGCGCACTGGATTATAAGGCGCATGGTCAGCTTTTGAAAAAACTGAAGGCTTTTAGGTGCGCCTTATAGTGCGGAAAATACGGTAATTATACATAGTTTATATTTAGTACATAGTTTGGACACCACTGGTTTCAGCAGACGGTTTGTGATTTAGATGGAGCTCAAACTACATTTTTAGGACCAATTTACGCATAAACTTCAGAAATTCCAAAGATTTCACGTACTTTTACTCCCATAGATATGCCAAATCTTCGCTGCCTATACCAAACAGCACTTGTTTTGAGCTTCTGGTAGTCCAAAAGCAATAACAATCCCCGTTCGTACTGATAACTGAGCATTGGTCGAGCAATGTTAGGATCACTGATAGGTTCAAAGTCTTGATCTGCACATTGAATCATAGGTTCACAATGTGGAGAAGTTGGGAAGGATGTTAGCTGTATGTTGATTGCGGCACCAATATAGTAACATTAACATGTCACAACAATTGACTTTCGACAAGTCCTTTTGGATGAGTGGAATACCATTCAAAAGCATTATGTGACTGAGTTGAGATTACCGAATACTAGGGGTGTTAAAAAAAAAAATAGATTCGGCGATATATCACGATACTACATCGCGCGATTCTCGAATCGATTCAATAAAAAAAAAAAAATCGTTTTTTTTTTTTTTTAAGAGCTCAGAATTGTTCATTCGGTAGTCTTACCGATTCAACGTCTTATCATCATAGCCTTTTTTTTTGTGTGTGTGTGTGTGAATCGATTTTTAAACTTCCATTTTTAATGGAAAAATATTCAACAAAACGTCTGACTTCGGGTTAGGATTCACACCTTGAGCATGGAAGAATGTTATATGAACGGAACATTAAGCCTTAATATTTTATTTTAATGCTGTTCAAACATGAAACAGATTACAACCTCTATAAGACTGAAATTTCAGATAAATAAAGAATACATTTTCATATAAATCTTACACTCTACAAGCTTACTGATTAGTATTTTCTAAATTTGAATGGAAAAAAATCGCAACAATCGACTTATAAATTCGTATCGGGATTAATCGGTATCGAATCGAATCGTGACCTGTGAATCGTGATACGAATCGAATCGTCAGGTACTAGGCAATTCACACCCCTACCGAATACAGGAATAAATTCAAAATTGTCTGTGAAATACATCAATCACCCATTCCCTAAAAGAACACCCAAGAAGAATCAATAGTAAAAGCAGAAGAGTAAGAGTAAGAGTAGAAGAAGCTGTTCAGGCGTAGGTAGTGTAGGCTGATCCTCCTCCAACAACCTTACACATGGAGCATTCATTTAAAAGGGCAATATTTAGGATGTCCAATGGCATAAACTTTATTTTCAAAAAGCATTGTTAAAACTGAAAAATAATTGATCAAACACAAATTTCTAACCTTTTTATTATCAGTCACTTATTACTCACCAGGCAGTCTATTCATGTTGACCCCTTGTGCAGACAAGCCAATTCCCATGTAGCTGCATGCAAAAAAAAAAAAAAAGGCGTTAAACCGTCAATGCTTAACATTAAAAAAAAATACATGTGCATTTATTGTCAGACCCAGAGCTTCTTTTGAATTTGGCATTTTTACTATTACTGCCTCCGGTATATTCATAATGAAACATTGGTTCATGTAGCCATGAGGCATATTCAACAAACTATTTCTGATTATCTCAAACTCACAACTCAAGCTCATGACACAAAGTGGAAGGAAAAGATAGCCTGTCACCCAATCACAGTCATTTCCAAAATTATTTTCAAAACCTGCAGTGGGAAAAAAAAAGAAAGGTTGGTGACTAGAACAGACAATTCAAAGTAAAACAGGAGAAGGAACGGTTTTGTTATTGTTGTTGAACACAAGGGCAGCCTGACATATGTTGAATGCACAGAGAAAGTTGCAGTGCCGAAGGAATCAGACATCTTTAGGTCACCAATCTATTTCACGTTCTGAAGAACCATTAATGTGCTGAACTGTTATTGTTATTAACAATTATTGAAATATTGAATTATAGTATCTGTGTTTTATTATACGACTTGATTCAGTCCAGACACAGCCAGACTCCCTTTTGCCGCTATCAGCCTCCACATACATTGAGGTTGAGACCCCAGTTCTAATGTGTGAACTATTTCAGTCTGGACTGACCAAGAAAAGCCTGGCATGATGCAGGGCTCATAAAAAGGTGGGGGGAAAGCCTTTTGGAGGGAACTGTAGTTATTTTTCCTAAAATAAAATAACCTTGGTGTGAATGCTTGTTTTTCTTGAATGCTTATGTGCCCTGTGATTGGCTGCCAAACAATTCAGGTTGTACCCTGTTTCTCGCCCAGTCACTTGGAATAGGCTCCACCCTCCACTACACCTGCTACCTGAGTGAGAAATGGCACAGAGAGTGAATAAATGGCTCAATTTTATTAGTGCTATGAGTACTGGTACTATGGGTTTTCTTATTTCTAATCTTTTTTGAGCAGTACATAAAATAACTTATTTTATTATTATTATTATCAATATAGTTTTTGTTGTTTTTAAATTACTTTAGTTTGTAATTGAACTCTGGGGAGAAACGGGGCAGATCATCAAATAATATTCTTTTATATTCTCTTTTAGAGATGAATGAAATAAATGACTGAAATAAAATTAACTTAATTTGTCATTACTGGTGTAGATGGCAATTATACCTTTGCCGCTTCTTGTAAAAATGAAATGTTTGTACTCAAAGCAAATACTGTACATGAAATGAAAAACATTTCCTATTCATTATGAATATTTTGTTTTCATTTCACATTCACATTTTCTTAAAATGTGTTCCTTCTATGAAAGGTCTTCTCAGAGTGGATAAAAATGAAATGTAAATGTTTGCCCCTTACAGTGGTAGGGAACTCTTTCAACAATTTCAAATGACTAGTTTTTACCCATAAACTGCTAGGTTGGGCAGCATAGCTCAGTGGTAGAGTGGTCGTCTCCCATCCGTGAGGTTGTGGGTTCGATCCTCACCCCTGGTAATCATGCCGAAGTGTCCTTTGAGCAAGACACTGAATCCCGATTTGGTCCCAGTGGACCTGGCAGCGCCCTTGCATGGTAGCAGTCAACCAGTAGTGTGTGAACGGGTGAATGTGAGGCATTGTAATACACTAAGGAAACACCATAGGGTGTAGTTAAAGCGCTATGTAAAAAGCACTCCATTAGACGGCATTATAGAACTGTGACAACTGTTGTCTGCACAACCAATTTGCAGCTCAAGGTGATGACGTGTCTGTATGGAGTGGTGTCCCAAATCTAAGTGCCTTTTTTTTTTTTTTTTTTTAGCCCTTGATTTTGGCACTCCAGTCAGAGGCCTGAAGGTGAGTGGAAAGATGAAGGGCAAGGGCCAAGAGGAAGAGTCAGAACTGCACCAAGATTGGTGACTTGGTTCTCTAACTCATCTACCTGGTACTTTGCATTGTCCTTAGCATGTCGAGTTGAGTAATGACATTTTTCAGCATCACAACTTATGCATTCAAGACACGTCGGGGTGCCCTTGTACTGTTTTTTTTTCTTTTCTTTTCCCCTTCTACTCACCAGACTTTCTCTTCATGGCAGGTTTTGAAAAGGCCATATGACTGGGACAGGGTGATCGGATAACTTTACCTCCCACTTGTTTTCACTTTAGAATTGCATTTCACCGAAAGCTGTCATGAGACTGAGGTACGTTCTCGCCCATATGTCATTAAACCAACCCCCCGTCCGCAAAATAATCATCCTACAAAAAGGGAAATGCACTTAATCTGATATATTAAAAAGGTGTCTGCTTACCCATCTCGGCCTTTGCTGACAATTTTGACTTCAAAATAGTAGATCCCACAGGCTGCAGGAATTGGATGTGTAGCTCGTACAGATGCGGCATCCTTGTGATTTTTGCCATGCCCTGAAAGTGAAAAACATTTATGCTTAGGTGAAGGACGTTCATGTAGCCGCTTAAGAATTTTTAGAATCTCGATTGAACTTGCGCGTCTTTTTGAATTAGGGCATCTGCTCTTCTATTATTAAACCCAAACAGGGGGGAAGGGCGCAGAGTCAGATTTTGATGGAGGAAGTTAAAGCCCATAAATGTAGTACAGTGCCATGCAAAAGTGTAAGCCCTCATTGAACATATAACCTTTTGCCATATTAAAAGATAACGTGGCTGAAAAGATAGAATCAACATCTTGTGGGACACAATCGAGAAGTGGAACATTTATATTTTAATTTGCTTTCACAAAAAAATAATAATAAATAATTGAAAAGTAGGGTGTGCGAAATTATTCACCCCCTTTTCGATCAGTGCAGCCAACTGACTCCAAAAGTTCCCTGATGATTTCTGAACGATCCAATGTTGACTGATGATGATAATTAGAGTCCACCTGTTGATAGACTCAGTATAAAATGCACCTGCTCTGGGAAGGACCAAGAACACACCAGCCTGGTCCGGGTTAGAGTTGTGGAGAAGTTTAACACAGGATTAGGATCTACTTAACTCAACTCAACTCAATAGAAAAATTTCAGAAGCTAAAAATTTCATGCAGACCAAGCACAATATTGAAATGGAGAGTATCAGACCACTTCAAACCAAGCAAAGCCCAGCTGTCCCTAAACACACACATCCAGGTGTTGACGCTTCACAAAAAACACCACTCATTTTATAGCTTTATGTTTGAAGCCTGAAATGTGGCAAAAGGTCAAAAAGATCAAGAGGGGCTAATACTGTCGCAAGGCACGGTCCCGTTTTTACCACACACTCCAAACGAGGAACTGATAAGGGCGAAATTAAAGTAATATTTAGAATAAGAGCAGTTATTTGCGCTATTTTGTACCACAAAGTATTCAGTTTTGAGTTCTGATCTACACAGTAAAAGGTCTTAAAATTACCTGTTTTATTATTATTATTATTATTATTATTATTATTATTATTATTATTAAATAATTATCGGACACTTTTTGTATCACTTCTGAAATATCACTGTTCATCTGCTATTAACGGTATATGAACTGAAATTGCTGACCCAAATAATGATTGAAGAAAGAAAATTTTGAAAATTGTCAGGGGTGCATACTGTATGTGTATTAGGGGTGTGAATTGCCTAGTACCTGACGATTCGATTCGTATCACGATTCACAGGTCACGATTCGATTCGATACCGATTAATCCCGATACGAATGGTCACGATTCGATACCGATTAATCCCGATACGAATTTATAAGTCGATTGTTGCGATTTTTTTCCATTCAAATTTAGAAAATACTATCAGTAAATTTGTACATGTACACTGTAAGATTTGTATGAATATATTTATCTAAAACTTGAGGCTTATAACCGTGAGCCACTGTACACAAACAGTTTGCAATCTGTTTCACATTTGAACAGCATTAAAATAAAAATATTAAGGCTTAATGTGCCGTTCATATAACATTCTTCCATGCTCAAGGTGTGAATCCTTAAAAAAAAAAAAAAAAAAAAAAAAAAAAAAAAAAAAAAAAAAAAAATCGATTCTGCCGATTATTGAATCGATTCGAGAATCGCGCGATGTAGTATCGCGATATATCGCCGAATCGATTTTTTTTTAACACCCCTAATGTGTATATTGCAGGCCCAATTCCAGCAACTATAATGCCAGTGTTCCAAAGTCACAAGGTGTTTAATCATTACGTGAGAATTGAGAAGGATACTTGAAAACCTTTGTGCAATAATGTTAGCATGGGCTATTCCATGCAAGAAATTGCCAAGAAACACAGAATTGACTGTGTGACCCCCAAACTTTTGAACGGAAGCGTACATTAAAGAAAAAGCAGACAGGTTTATATAAAAACACAAAATACATTCTCACAATTTTAACAGGAAATATTTAGTGTTCAAATTTAAATAACCTATTCAGAAACACTTCCATTACGATATTTATACGTATACACTCACCATTACTGATTAGGGATTAAATTTATATATTATTAAGCCTTCAGTCTCCATTTGAAGCAGTTAAATCTCTATGCCGAGGCACTAATGGTTGTGCATTGGTGGAATTGTCAGTGCTGGGTAAATATTTTCATAATTTCGTCATTGATTTATTCTTTGAAGCATTCATAATAATCGGTGCATGGCTTGATATCAGTGAAGTTAGTACAACAGTCATAGTCATAACTGCTGGGAAGACAAATCCTGGACTGGTCACCAGTTAGTTGCAGAGCACACATATTGAGACAGAAAACCATTCACTCTCACATTTACACTCTCTTTTGCCTGCACTGAAGTCAGGCGTTCAATTTGACTGCAAATTCTGCTCTCGATACCCACAACATGCACAGAGTGTGAAATTTGCTGATAAGTATTATCAGCAAATTTCACACACTCCACTGCCTGATCTTAATAACTTTACATTTTTAGTAGGGGTGTTCAATGCCACTTTTTTCACACCCATACCTGTATGCGAACACAACTTGAGTACTTACCGATACCAATACAATATCATTAGTACTTTTGGCTACTTTCAAATTGCAGGGTGATGCCCAATTCAGATTTTTTTTACAATTTTTTACGTTATATGATATTTTTATGTACTAGTTCACGTTACAAAAACAAATGAAACATCTAACGTGAGCGCAACGTGCCCGTCCACTTGCTGCCCTGATAGCGGCAGTGGTGTTAGCCTGTTAGCTGATGTCTTCAAGCAAAACTATAGCGTCACAAAATGTCTGAAAACTAAGACTAATTTCCACCAAAATTCATTTGCACATTCCTACTCTTGTCCACTTCAATCTTTGAAAATATAAAAATGATTAGTACAGTATTTTTTTATTTTGTGGAGGTGATAATGACTTTACTCATAGGAGCTCACATTATGTCAATAATATCCAAAAAGGCTATGTACAAGAGTAGGCATGTGTATGAATTTTGGTGGCAATTGGTCACCATTTTCCGACACGAGGAGACAACAGATCGTAGCAAACCAAGCCAGGCAACAATATTACAATGCTAGCCTCCCTATTTATATGACGTTGTCAGGGTGATGTGACAATCAAGCAGTGCTGGCCCAATTTTGGGGAGTTAAAACTTGTGCAGAAATTTGTCACCAAAAAAAACAAAAAAACAAAAAAAAAAACACTTAAATCACTGCAGATTTCAGGTGAATTTTAGTGCCACTGCTGACATTTCCATACAGACCTATTATACAAGTGCCAATGTTCATCCCAACCAAGTGTCCCTTTAATCCACACAAGGTCAATATTATACACACATGCAGATATAGATGCATAAACACGCCCAAGAACATTTGGATAATTATCCTTAGGCAAGTCACACCTAGGCCAGACAGATTTTTAAATAAAAAACACAGCTTCTGGTTGGTATACTTCTTGTTTGACATTAGACCACTCATGCTAGCAGAATCGGTAGACTTCATTTAAAATGGTTGGTTTCCTGACAAAGGCCGAGCTTTCAGGTATCAGTCCATAAATGTTCAATAGGAATGAGATTGTGGCTTTTCCAGAAGCTGTTTTATTGATACCAAATACATTTTAACATGTGTTTGGGATCAATGTCTTGATTTGAGGTCAATTTTAAGAATTTTGAGGTTGCCCTCTTTTTTTTTTTTTTTTTTTTTTTTAATGTTAAGAGGTTCAGGAACAACCAAAGAACCATCAAGGCTCAACCCAGCCCAGAATTGGAAACTGCTGAAATACCAATGTCACTGTCCACAGTGAAGAGGGTTTACATTGTTTTGGACGGTGTGGATGCCGACCAAGAAAGAAGCTCCTGCTCCAAAATCAACTCATTCAAGCTTGACTAAAATTTGCAGCTGCTGACATGGACAAGCCAAATGACAAAAGTGTTATGGTTCGACAAGACAATATTGACGTATTTGGTCACAAGTATATTTGAAGAAGTCAAGGTTCTCATAAGGGGTGAGCTGGAGCCTATCACTGCTGAGTGTTGATTTGGGGAAAGAAGTTGAGTGCAAATTATACATTTGTTTAGAATACATTCTGATTATCAAAAATCGTTTGGTGTTTACTTTGTATTTCGTATTCGTATAGTGATTAAATAAAAATGTGGGAGCGGGGGGAACGGGGTGATGTACTATGTTAGCACTTTGGTCATTGTTTTCCAAAGTAAAAACATATGTCGCAAATGTCTTATTTTGATTAAACACAGAAGATAGTCTTCTTTCATGAAGGACTGCAGAAATCAATAAACAATTACTGTTGATATGCTGAAATCAGAGGATTTGGACAATTTTAAATAAAAAAAAATTGCTCCAAACGATAACTTGATTATTAAAATAGTTGTCTATTAATCTATTAATTTTGACAGCTCTAATATATATATCTCCAACAGGACTTGCTCCACATGAATCGCTAGGGTTTTTGCTGTGACTGTGCTACATTCGCATTGTGTGCAGCAAGAGTTCAAAGGTTGTTCTTATTTATCATATACACACTCGTCCCTGGCACTGCTGCTGATTTGAATAGAGAAAATTGAGACTTTGTCAAGATAGCATCCAAACCACAAGTGTGAGGGAGCAAGGCAGTAGCTGGATCAACTAGCAAGGAAATATCTATAAATGACCTATTAATCTATAATGCAAAAACATACACATTTAATGTTTTCAGTTAACATTATCTGGATTAAATTGTTGACATGTATTGGTAACATTCTCAGAATACATCAATATAAAAAAATACACTACTAATCTATTAACTAAAAGTGTGATATATTAAATCGGACCATGCTTCTGTCAAAAAGAACAGAAATTCTGCATGATATAATCAGTGGATTATATCCGTCTCTGCCTGTCAGCCTCGCCTAGATTTCGACAAAATGTAAGGCCTTTAACTGCTATGCACAAACAGAAGGACATACCAGGTATGTAACTTGTGAAACAGAGTAATAAGTACAGCATCTTATTTGAGTCACGTTTAAGTGATCAAAACTGAATTCAAATGTCTAAATGAGCTAAATAGAAGCCTCCTTTCTTGGCGGGTTGATCTAATAGAAAGTAACAGAAAACAAACCTCTGAGCAAGGCTTCATAGAGATGGCACTTTGTTATCTCTATGAAATAAAAACAACATACATTCTTGTCGTCAGGATGGGCGAATGATGCTACTGCAGGACAAATACTTTCTGGATTAGGCAAATGTCGACGATCAGATTGACAAGATCGGTGCATTCGCTCTTATGTATGCGCAGAGGCCTCCAGCAGCTGTTGAAAACGACCTGGTTGCCTGTTAAAGAGGCATCAGACTGTTTTGCTCGAGACAATTCGGATTCAGATGATTTGGGCTATTTGTCTCACGAGGCAGCGTTAAGCTATTTTGCGTTTATTTTATTTTATTTTATTCTATTTAAACGAGAACGCTGTCACCGAATATATATTCTATTTAATAGGTTAGTTTGTGACAACAACAACAACAACAACAACAAAAACGTTCAACTCTGTGCTGTCGCGTTAAAGGTTAACACTAACACGTATGTTTCGTATCCATCTTGTGGCCTGTTTATCCTGTCATCCTAGCTCCCCACTAGCATTCTAGTCACAAGTCAAAACTAGATTCGGAAACGTTGGTTAGCCATTAGGCTAACTACCGTGCTTGCATAAGTGATAGCTGTTAGCTAGCGACGAAATACCAGCAGAGCTCCCAATGTACATCACAATTCGTCTCTGACCCATAAATACAAACTATTGAGTGCGCCAAATACAATGTCATGCCACTGCAAAAACAACGCCAGTGACAAATAAGGAAACAAAGTCGTGTTGGTGAAGGCCCAGGGTCATATATCACTATTGTTATTGGGTGAGTTGTCGAGTTAAGTGAGTTCACCATTTGGGCATTTCTCTGCTCGTCTGAGAAACAAAGCAAGGGTAAGGGAGTAAGGCAGCTATGACTGGATTTTCCACTCACACCGTCAACATGATTATAGAGGGAAAGACAGATAACCATCGTGACAAATACGAGAGAATACACTCCATCAGTATGACTAACATTAGCACTCCGCCCAACGTGAAATTAAATAATTCTCTAACCTTTGTAATGGACCCTCAGGTTGTTCTGTGACAGCCCAATGTAGCTGTATTTATCCTTGGGACTCCATGATCGGGGTAAAGGGGTCTCTTCCTCGTTCACGGCCGGGTAAAGCCGCTTGAGTCGTTCATTCAGCTCATGTTCTTGGTAATTAAAAACAGGATCCCCCAACGACAGGCTCCCGGCACCAAGCTCTGCCATTTTTGGCTTGTATCTGCCTGGTGTCTTAATGTTCGTGTCTTTATATCCAATCCCCGTGTCACTTCACTGGAACTGTACGCTGAAAGTGAGAGGGACTGTGAGGAGAAAATAGCAGCGGTGTGACATCCCCGGATAAGCAGCAGAATGTAGTCACTGTAGGCTGGAACGGTGCCCTGTGGGTATTGTAGTTTTTCCAAGTACGTTTGTTCACGCAAACGTTTCCAGAAAAGACTACACCGTTTTGCTACCGCACCCCTGAGGGGTCCTTCAGTAACCAAGGTGCCTAGAAAATGCATTTTTTTCCCAATCAAATGGGCCAATACGATTAGTACACACTTTTAAAAAGGTTTACGCTACAATGTTCACTTCATATTAGATATATTAATCAAGTAAAGTGTTATATCCTGACTAAAGTATGCATTGTTTACGTTGAAGCAATAACGTGTACAATTACAGAAAGTAAAAGACAAATGTGACGTGTAATCCCATTGTAAACATGTCATCTTTTGAAGTGATCGGGTAACAAGTGATCTAAGTGAATTTTTTGGGTGTTGTTTTGATTTTGAATAGACACAAATATTACAATATTTGTTGCAGTTGTTGGAAATCTTTACTGGGTGTGTTTTTTGTTGTTGTATAATATTCGTCATGTGCATTCTCTCGACGAAAAAAAGGACGTTTGCGTTGTTTTGTGAGACTTTTGTATTTAGAAAGTAATCAGGCGCGCTGTGGCATACTATATGTGGGTCTTTCTGTTGTTCTTGGTTGCTTTGGTAACCCGTGATAATGTGATGATGATGTTGGCGGTGTTGTTCGCAGAACAATCCCGTTTACTGGGAATGAACAAGAACTTCCGATGTCCCGTTACATTTTTTAGATTTTATTTGCCGTGGCACCACTCAAATATATAACACTTGCACTTCTACATTTGATGCCAACTGAAAAGTCAAGGCAAGTGACTGGAATATGGATTTACATTGACGGGGTGTGTGCGTGCGTGCGTTTTAATATATAACATGTTGTTTTAGTCAGATATTGTGATTCAAATCCAAATAGTATTTTTGTCCTTTAGAATATTATCTTATAAACAAAATTACTCTGCTGCCACATAAAAGCCAATGCAAGAAAGAAAGGTTTCCAATGCCGGATAAAGGCATTTACATCTGTGCAGGCCCATACATAAAATTCTTGATGGTCCTTGAGAGCTACATCAGCAAGAGCTGCATGCTATAACCCCCCCCAAAAACAAAAATATCAGGCACTATGGCAGTAACGTGTATTGATACAAAGACAGAACAGAATTAGCAGTTTAATGTTCATTCTACCGAAGCCCTCCATACATACAGTATTATTAACAAATGGAACAGAATGCCTGTGTGATTGCCTATGATTATTGTGAAAGATGTTTGAAATTTTTGTTCTAAAAGCTTTACATTGTTTATTTGTCTGTTTGTTGAATTTTCATTCAGTATATTCCAATTGATTAGTCAATTTATAACATGTCTTTGCAGCGTATCAACAGGATTTTATCATAAAACTACAAGAAATGCTAACCCATCTGTGGCTGCGTGCAGAGAAATATGACAAGAAGATCCAAAATCTTTGGGAAGAGGAACACATTGCGATTAAAGTCTTACAAATCAAGAAACAGCAGCTGCAGGAAGACATTGCCACCATGAGGGAGAAAGAAAACTCCATGCAGGTGGCGATATACAGGTCTGTCTCAGAAAATTAGAATATATTAGATATATAGATTAGAATATATATTTTCTGTAACGCAATCAAAAAAACAAAAATGTCATACATTCTGAATTAATTACAAATCAACTGAAATATTGCAAGCCTTTTATTATTTTAATATTGCTGATTATGGCTTACAGCTTAAACAAAACTCAAATATCCTATCTCAAAATATTAGAATATCATAAAAAAAAAGTATATTAGTAGGCTATTCAACTAATCACTTGAATCGTCTAATTAACTCGAAACACCTGCAAGTGTTTCCAAGTAAATCCAGAATGTATGACATTTTTGTTTTTTTTAAATGCATTACAGAAAATAAAGGACTTTATCACAATATTCTATTTTTCTGAGACAGTCCTGTATTATCTGAAATGTGTCAATTGAAATGTTACTAATATGTGTGACTATTGAGGGAGTAATATTACTTATGTTATTATCACGTTACTTTGCGCCACATGCAGGTATAGATCACACTGTAATGAGAACGTTTTTAGATAATCATGGATTTATACGTATAAATTCATGATTACCCAATAGATAATATTCGACACATGATTCTGATCTCACAGCCTTCTAACGTAAAGTTGTGCCCTGTGAAGGAAGAGTAGACCAATGGGTATATTATAGTTAGTGCCTACTGATTCATAGTGACTGGTGAAGGCTCTGTCTGCATCAGTGATAGGTTGCAAAAAATGATTTGAGGTGTACATATGATTTGGAGTGTTTACACTGTTGAAGGGAACCCATGGGCCCCATGGAGCTGACTTTTAAAAGAGTGTGCGCAAGGCTTGACAAAAGCCCAAGAAATAGCTCAATAGAATCAAGGCTGGGAAGTGAGAAGGTGTGTCACAACTCACAATGCAACAGATGCCCTAGAAGAGAGACACAAGAAGACCAGAATGCAAATATTGCACACAGCACGTATACTGTACATATCTGACAGATAGCACTCATATATGCATTGATTATTAAACGGAAGCCACTTTTGGACTTTTTTTTTAATAGAGTTAGCTTTGTTTTTGTAATGTGTGCACTGTGTAGTTGGAGAAATTGCAGGCTGAGTACAGTCACTTGAGGAGTGAGCAAGTTGCCCTGCTCAAACGCTGAAGGTCAGGGACACAGCTTGAAACTCGTTTACAACACCGTAGTTTCAATAAATGCTGTATGTCACGAGCCTTGTGGAAAAGAAAATGACAAGTAGTTATGCTAACAAGTAATGTCATGGGAAAAAAAAGTTCAAATGTTAATTTTGAAAAGATGTCACACAAACAATTGATTTGTTTTTCCATAAATATATTTTTTCTGCTCAGATTATGAGCTACATTTGATTGGTTTTAGCATGTCCTTCAATTTTCAGTTTTTAACGCTTGGAGGAGAAAAATGTGGACATCCGTGGTGTACACCCAATCTGGAAACTCGGTTCACATTGTTGAACAGTTAGGCATATTTAACTATTTAACCATTTTTAAAGTGTTGCACTAAGGTGAAATAAGGTGAAATTCAGTGATGTGTAGAATCGAGTGATGCAATGAATACATATTTTAGTAGTTGTGTTTTTAGTTTTAAACATCTTTTTGTTGGAAGTACCAAACCCAACCCAATGCACGATGCACACTGAACTCTTCTTTATTAAAAATAAATAATTAGTCACGGATGACGTAGTGGTGACTGGCGAGTACATCAGGTACATATAGATGCAGTGTGGGTTCAGTCCCAACTCACTGATGATGTGAATGTAAGCGTGTATCAGCATTTCTGTCTTTATATTTTCCCTGTGACTGGCAACCAGTAGTCTGTCTTTCAGACAGTCAGCTGGAATATGCTCCAGCATCCCACAACCTTGAACAGGATAGCAAAGCTAAACTAGACAATAATAATGCATAAAGAACAAAGACACCGAATCACACATTCATTGTTGGGATTTGTGCAGTTCTGCCAGTAAAGTAAAGTGACAACTGACAATCTTTTGGGCTGTTTTCATGACCAACCTGCACTGGCCTGCAGTTTTTAAGCCACACACATAGTACATGAAGATGCTCGCACAATGGAGTACCCTACATAGGGGACAGCCCACTGCTGCTGACCTGTTGGCAAACTGGTGGGGTCAAAACCATAGGACCGAAGTGATGTAATATGACCACAGAGTGGAGCGGTATAAAAATAGATGGATGGTGTTGCTTTATTTTTGCTGATGTTCATAATATCCGATTTTGTGTGTATTTTTTGTTGGCGTTTTACAATGATCACCGTTGTTCGTTTTAAATACTACAATACCCACAATCCACCGGGTTAAGTGACGGAAGCCTTTAGTACGTACCGCGTACGTAAACGTCGCACTGTGTCATCTGTACCGGGTCCGGGTTTTGGAGGTAATGATTGTTGTTTATTTAAACTAAACATTTAAAAAATAAAAATAAACAGGCTAAATCTGTAAAAATATTAACTTGTTCGACCTACCAGTGAATCGATTTGTGATAGTTTCCTTGTCGAGTTGGGCACGCCTATGTCGGTTAGCTAGCCAGTGCTGTCGTGCTACACAGTAAAGACATACACTTTGGGACATGATAATTTAACAACCATTGAAAGGGTCAGTACACTACCCAACCAGATGTAGCGATACCTGGAATTTAAAGGCGTTGGAAGGCACGAAACTCGCTATAATATGTTAATGCTAAAAGAGCGCGTACCACCGTTGGCGAGGTGGCTTACAAGCTAAATGAGAAGAAGCCATAGCTAAGCAGGCAGGCATGTCTGCCATGAACGTTAAAAATAACTTGGCCATCCGTCGCTCTTACTGACCTGTTCGGTGAGGGGAGAAGACCTCGTTAAGCTGCGTTTTATTGAGCTTTGTGTTAAACGATCATGTCCGCATACGTCAAAACATGCCGTGGTGTGCTCAAAAGTGGCAGAGTGAAAGTGTCATACAAGTAGACGGTTGGATGTCCCGCGTGCTAACCAACCTAACGAAACGCCCTGCTGTGTCACCCAGACTCGTCTATCAAGTTACTTTAACGTGGTAGTCTTTCAGAACTTTAAACATATATTGGCCACCATAGATGATATTTTGTCCAATGAACAAGGCAACCATTCTGGTCTTTTCCCCTAAACAAGGCGCAATTATTTAGGCCAGGTCGCACCATTATGACCAGGCACGGCTCTAAACCGGGGCTAGGGGGTGCTAAAGCCCCGTTAAAAATCTGTGTAACAGTGATAGCCCCGCCCCCAAAACAGCATTCTCTCCACTACTGTTTATTTTGTATTCTAACAGCTTTTTATTATGATCTTATTAGATCCACCAGTGGGCATGTTGTGGCCTGTCATTTGATTTAAAACTAGTTCAAACACAAAAGAACACACCCTTTATCCAGTCCAGCATGTGCCGGCCATCGTGCCACCATTAAATGTCATGCCTGGAAACATCGATTATTGGTCATGTATTCAAATCACTGATGCAGGCCAGTGAATTTTTTGACTAGCGTACCAGGATGCCTGAATGATGGGTGTCAGTTGAAAATGTTCTTGTGGCTGAAGTTGAACACATGTCATTGATTGACCATTTCACATGACCTCATTGTGATCCTTTTTATTTCTCTCTTGTCCCCTAACAGTGCTATTCAGGATGCAGGACCCGCCTTTGTGGGAGCAGATAGGCACTGGCTTCGTGCAACACTATTACCAGTTATTTCAAAGTGACAGAGCAAAACTGGCTGATCTGTATGTGAGTGCAATTTTGGATTCATCTAGAACTTTCAACTTTAAAGGAACACAGGACTTGTGACAAACTAACCCGCTATTCTGTGAAATGATTAATTGAAAAAAATGCCATTTATGTTGAGCAGTTATGATTCTATCACACTTTTTATGAATATGTTTGCGTTAAGTACTGTATCGGGTATTTTTGGACAGTCACGTGATCATCGTGACGTATCACGTGCATAAAATACACATTCAATGACATGGCTGCCAGTGGCATCAGAGAGACTCATGAGGAATGATCGCGTCCCATGGCGGACGTCAAAGGTGGAATTGCGCCTTACAACAAAGAATCACTTCTTCAAAAAAAGTACAGCCACGGAAAGGACACCGAAAGTTGGATAAAACTGGCAGATCCAGCCGCCGTAGAGTGGAAGTGACGTGTGCTAAGCACGCTTTGGCCCAAATTAGGAGCGGCCACCCCCCACCACCCCACCCCCACGTGGAATGACATGAGACCGGACGTGAGGACTTTATTCTTAACAGAAATGGCGCACTATTTGGGATCAAAGATGTCTTTTTCTTGCACATTATGTCAGCAAATTCCCATTGAAATGAGCGAAGACGGTTTCCGATTACACAGGGGATACGTCATCACAATCACGTGACCAGGAACATGGCGTCCCTTACAGTGCGTTCGAAATTTGATATTTAATTGCCGGTTTAAAATAAAATTCAGGGAATAAGATGTCAGAGATATTTGCACTTTTATTCTTTGTAGACGATGCCTAGCGACCCAATACTGGAAAATGATTAATAAGTGGTGTATCGCTTTAAACCATGCTGTTTTTTACGTGCAAAGAAGACTCATAAAAATAGTGATTTTAATTGCTATGTTTGTTCTTAAAACATTCAAACCAATCATTTTACCGGGGCTGTCTACTCACAAATGTATATATGGTTATATAGACTCCCACTTAAACTCTTGTCTGTCTGCCACACAGATTGCAGAGTCCTTATTAACCTGGGAAGGGGAACAAATTTGCGGAAAAGATGCAATTACCAAGAAACTCCTTGTAAGTTGCCACAGTATTGTTACCTTGCTTAAAAAATGGCCTATGTCATTTTTAGACACTTTTTTTTTTTTTTTTTGTCTTAATTATCACAAGATGCTTGATGACCCCTGTTAAAATTGCCAAAGTTCCACCCTTTTATTATACAAAAACAGGACATTATGTCAAATTGATACAGGACTCACAAAAAGTTAGGGATATTTGGCTTTCAGGTGAAATTTCAGGACAAGCCTAAAATGCATTCAAAACTTTACAAGTGAACTTAATGTGACCTTCTCTAAGCTTTTGAATGCATATGTCCAATTGTTAGATGTTTCAATACTTTTTGCACATTTGCTGTTCTCTGACGAGGATCCTGATGGCAATAATGCACAACGACAATGTCCAGCTCATCAAGGTCGCATCATCAGGGAACAGCTGTTGGAGACTGATGTACCTCATATGGAATGCCAAATATCTCTAACTTTTTGTGAGTAGTGTATATAATCATATATTGTGATTCAGTTACTAGATTGGTCCATAATGTGCAGTGTTAATGAAATGGGGAGGGGCTGCGACACTGCACACAGGCTGGTCTCTAGTTGGTTGCAGGCTGCAAAGTATGAGCTGATCAACATATGCCTTTATGTACTTTTCCACGGAAATTGGCCAATCGCCATCTGTGGCCAATCGATCGGAGCACCACTAATTGCAAGCATTAATTATTAATTGAGATATTTTGAGCATTTGGTTTGAGTGTTTCCTAAAAACATGACTTAAGCCATTATTTTAGGAAGCCGATAGAATGATGTGAATATCACTACATACACAATTAGCAGCAAATACGGTACAATAAAAGGAAAACATTTCTATGGGGTTCAAGTAGAAATCCACAAAGCTACTGCTACAATTGTGTGGTAATCTTCAGAAGCTGAATCGAGGCTACTGGACTCAAGTCTTTCAGTCATCGATTCTACTTTTGCTTCCCAAGTTGGCCTATTTTTCCCCAGCCACAAAAATGACCACACAAAGCAATTTCTCCTTTGATTTCTGTTCAGTATGCATAAACGGCACTTTTGCAATAGCTATAGTTTGGCTCACTATCGCAATGACAACCACCTGAGCTGGTCATGAACTGGTGACACATTACATTCACTCAGTCCTATCTTAAATGTATGTTTCATTGCAGAATGCAGCCATAACTAAATTAATAATTGCCCATTTCATGTTGTGCTATGCGTCTTAACGGTCATCTCATAAAGCTGCAACAATTGCAATGTAGATCAGGCTCTCAAAGCAAATTCATGTCTTAGCAACATAAATCTCAACTGTATCGTGTATTAACTTTTCTTGTGTGGGGTGTGTGTGCGTGTGTATGTGAGACAGAATCTGGGCATCAAAAAAATAGGGCATACTATAACAGCACATGACCACCAGCCAACCACAGACAGCTGCATCCTGAGTATGGTTGTAGGACAGCTAAAAGTAAGTAGAGCTGCAAATGCAAAATTATCTGTGCACCTGTGTTTTAAATAAGCTTGTCATTAGGGCTGCAGCTAACAATTATTTGAATAATCAATCTGACAATTCTGTTTTCAATTGATGAAATGATCAAACATTTTTTTTCCCTTCTCTTAATTAAAAAAATGACAAAAGTTTCTGCATGAACATGCCAGAGCTCTTGAAGTAAGAAATTGTTTAAAAAAAAAAAAAAAAGTTTTTTTTTTTTTTTTTTTTTTTTTTTTTAGCTCAAATTACTATAAGCCACACACAAGCAAAAATATTTGCTCTACAATATCTGCTAAAAAAAAAAAAAAAAAAAAAGTTTTTCTGATCTTCTGTCACGACTCACGACACTGTCTGACTCGTCAGTCTCAACTGCGAAATCAAGATTTCCAGGTTTGCCTATAATCCAGTTCTTCTCATACAAGGGGATGATGTGTCTGACTCACAGGAAACTTTTTTTTTTTTTTTTTTTTTTAATTACTAGAATATAGTGTAATTGTACATCCACTACAGTAGATGCCATTGACACTGATTGTCAGAGTGTGTGCAAGGCATATTAGCTCCTCTGCAGAGGTGTCATGACATTTTGTTTTAAATACAAATTATACTATTTTTAAGTGGCATTCGAGTCAAGTTCAAGTAATGCCATTTCCCACCCTTTATCTATACATTATACACTATAATAACATTTTGTCCTCCAAAAAAAATCTAACAAAAACAATGTAATCATGTATCAATAGCTATATAATACTGAGCATATCTACGTGCGAATAGACATCCCTGTGTAGCTCATTTAGACCGGTATCGCCACAGTATGTGTGCCCGGGGAGGATGTAGCGTGGTTCAAAGTATGCTAGTGTAACACTAGATCTTCGGGAAGACAAGAGTGTATCGTGTATCACTCCAAAAATGTGGGAACAGCATTCAGAGAGTGAATAGCCCCAGCACAACATTTATTGCGTCGCCTCGTTCTCTCGTCACAACACAACAACCATCACAATCGCCTCTCCCTCCTTTTTCTATATACTTCCGCCAATCACGCTCATTTACAATACTATAGTTCCTTCCTGCCAAATCAGAAACAACATAAATCCCCACAAATACATAAAACAATGTGAAAATAAATCGTCTTACACTAGCAAACGCTGAAATGTGTTGTCTAATGTTGCTTGCCTTAGCGTCCGTTTGCTTGGATTTTTTCCCAAGCTGCGTTTCTTGAACTCTGCATGCTCGACCTCGTGTTCCTTACACAGGTGTCCAATTAAATTTGTCGTGTTGAAGGCTTTTGTAGACTGTCACCTACGAGACACTGCAGTGTTGCACAGCTTGCAAATAGCTCATAGGATGTTTTTCACTGAGTTCCGTAAGCTAATTGACTGTCATGTACACACTACGTCATAAGACACGTGACAGGAAGTGAATATATAAAATAAATAATACACGCATAGCTTTTAGATTCAAATATGCAAGATATCAGTGCAAAACGTCCACTGGGATTGTGTAGGCGATCACCAATCGTTCATAAAATGCCGGAAATTGTCCGATCATGATCAAGCCAATCAGATCAGCGTAAAATTTAGTTTAGAGATACAAATATGTCAGGAGAGCAGGCATGTGATGTAATAATCGCACGGCACAACAAATCGATAAAGAAATGTGTCGCCAATACTTTAAATTATCGATTTTGATCGTTGTTGCAGCCCTACTTGTCACAAAACAAATTGACTGTGGAGGTTTCCCCCCCCCCCCTCTAGCTATATTTATGAGTGAAAGTGTATTTGGTGTAACTGATGTGCTGGAGACTGTCTAAACAGCTATTTGTGTTTGCAGGCTGACAACGATCAAATCATGGGTTTTCATCAGATTTTCCTCCTGAAGCAAGTAAACAGTGCTTGGGTGTGCACCAACGAAATGTTCAGGCTGGCTCTTCACAACTATGCCTAAACGATTCTTTTACTCTGGTGGGCATGGGCAAGCCATAGTGGTGTAGGGGAGGGAAGAGTTGGCCTTGGAGAGTTGGGCGAAAACTCATGCTCCCTCCACTGCTGTCTGCTTTTGTTTGTTTGACAAGCATCTGACCACCGGAATCTAATTGTCAAATCACTGAGCCCAATCCATCCCAGACAGTACAAATGCAACTCTTCTTTCGCCGCTGAAATGGGCCAACCTATCAGACACCATCCAAGACACTCACTTGGCCTCTAGTTCATTCTACTCAGTTCCGTTTGATTTTGTTCATCTAGTTTTAGATCAAGCTTGGCTCGGTTCCAGTTCAGCATCATGTTGGGTTTAGATGCCATTAGAGTCACTCTAGCCTTTATTCCTTTTTACAAGTCCTTTATACAACGCTCCATGCCAGGTTCGCATTGTCATGCCACCAAAGACTCATTTAAGACAGTGTTCCAGTTTGCTGTGCTATTCTACATTTCCCCTTCCAACTGTCTTGCTTTACACAGAAATGTTGGGCAATTTACATGGACAAAAGCCAAAATTCACAATAAAACCCAGACTTTTTTTCATAATGCTGTGGGCTTGTTTCTGTCTCTTGATGTTCCACAGCACTTTGGCAAACTTATGTGGGCAGATTAAACAAAAATATACAATTCTATATGGCCTATGGAGAGACAGAAAAAAAGGTGCAGCATGCCACCATCAAAACCTCAACCCAGCTATAAAGTATGGTGGAAGGAAATCTTGGTGTGGCGCTGCTTTGCCTCTCGGCTTGGATGTGTTGCTATCATCTATGGAAAAATTCCCAACTTTATCAAGAAATTTTACATCTGCCAATTGATGCCACAGAAAATTGGTCACGCAAATGACAACGTACAGGACAGAAATCAAAGTCTGAATCCTGACCTCAACCCAATTAAGATTCTGTCGCACGACCTCAGGGTTCACACCGAGGAATACTGCTGAACAGAAGGTTTTGGAAAGAGGAGCAGTCCAAGATTTATGGGAAGGTTTGAGCAATTATCAGAATTTTTATTTTTTTGCATTTACTGTTCACATGCGTTCACTAAAACATGGACATATTTCTGTGGCATTAGTTATAAAAACAAACAAAACATTGACTTGCATTATTCTCGGACAGTTTTTGACCTTTTTAATTAATTGGATTTCTGGAAAATGGTTGATCGTGTGGCTATTGCTGTTCCACTTATACCGTGTATACATTATTTCCTTTCGAGTCATTTATTTAAATGGGAGTGCTTGGTTAAAAAAAAAAAAGTGTTTAGCCCATTTCAGTTGAACCTGAAGTGTGTGTATTTGAGGTTTCTGTGGAAATTTTTGGAAATGGTAAATCGAGTCGTGTTGCGTTGCATTGCATAAATACGTTCAGTGGACAACAATATGGCGCCCTCTACTGTCAATATTATCCAATGACTGACTTTGTTTTTCTACTGATTTCCATCCATCCATTCAACCCACCCACCTACTGCTTTCTATCGGCGCCCATTGTTTCACAGAATTAGTGGTGAAATCAAAAACGTTTTATTTTCTGAGTACGAACAGGTAGGAACTTCTCTGACCATGTGCTGATAGTAGTCGGAGCGTAAGTCACACACACCGGAAGTTTAGACGGTTGCTCCGGGTGAACGAAGTGAATATTGACAGCGTCACTTCAATCAAAAAATCTTCATCCTGCCCATTTCTCAGCAATGGCGTTCAACGCTGGTATTGATGTCGAGGGTGCGACACAGCATCTCCGGGACATACTGAAGCTCGACCGTCATGGTAACAGTACTGGTGAGTTTTGACCGTGAATGTAATGTGGAGGCGATAGTCTAGGCCGCAGAAGCTAATTGAACGCTAGCTTACCAGACTGATGATGAGTTTATGCAAATCTTGCTCAGTTTCTAACAATAACGATTTAGTTGTCAATTAACAAAAGCAGATTGAAACAATTTCGCGCAACTGTCTTTAATTATTTGGAGACGTTGGTCTCACGTGAAAATATGCATTTTCTTCACCACGCGCGACGTAATCTGTTTCTGGCGTTAGCTAAAACGGAACTTAACATCGATTCTGCATTTTTGCCAAGTTATTTGAGTCACACGGAAATTTTGCATGTCAAAACTATCACTTTGTTTAATGACTAAACGCCTTCGCTAAAGCACTTTATCTTACATGTAGATAGAGTTAATGAAATGATAGCGAGTTTAATTTGTTTGCTGCTGCACTGGTGCTAAAAAACTAAATTGGTGCAGGATGAAACTTAAACTTGTTAGTGTGCAAGATATAAATACCTAGTATTACGTACATAGTGTTGACGTAAGTAGAACTACATTACGTTATTGTCAAAATACACGCATGATTAGTTTGCCTCAGTGCAAGGCACGTTGGGATAAACACACGGACGCAGAGGCAGGACACGGCACGAATAAATCCTCTGGGTTTGATACAAGATACAAAGCTTCTATGTCCTCCGACTCCAGCTCACTCCAGCTCCCATCATAATGAGGACACGGAGAGCACATCACGCTGACTGTGCGGCAGCTTATGCAAAAAAATAATACAACTGCACCCATTAATCAGGTCTCTATTAAATAACAAATGTAATAGCATTCAAGCAAATTAATCAAATGTGACATACAAACGTTAAATCCACTAAATTAGGCAAAGAAGCACATTAAATGTGTATATGTAATAAAAAAAAAACAAAAAACTATATATAAATATGCTAATCTCAAAGGTGTTCATGGATCATTAGTCATCCATTTGACCTTATGAAAAAAGAAGAAACATAAAAATAACTAAAAGTAAACAGTAACCGTCCAGCAGTCCACGTTGCCAGTTGTGTCTGACATTTGCAAGATGAATTCTCACGGTATTTGTGAGTTCACAAACTCCCTTGTACCGAGCAACATCTTGTACCGAGCCCGTTGAGTTCGGACCAATTACAGAGCGACATTGTGTTTGGGGGTGGGACATGCAGCTGTGACGAAACCAGGAAGCCGACGTCGCAGCAAGCAAACAAACAAACCTAACATGAATGAATGAATGGATGGTGCAATTAATTCTGTTCTTGTAGAATTAGTCACCGTTTCCTTGTTGAATGTTGAACAGCGAGAGGCGCTTCATGCATTCCTAGCTGAAAAGGTGTTCGCGTCCAGAAATTCCAGTAAATACTATATATATATATATATATATATATATATATATATATATATATATATATATATATATATATATATATATCTCATTCAAAGACTGCTGTTGTTAATCAACAGTAAAAACAAATGGATTATCCTAAATGTTGCAAAAAACTTGTATTGGTGACTTTGAACTATCCAGTTTTGCTGAAAAACCTTTATGATACACAATATTGTTGATGGATAATGTGCTCATCGACAAACATTTGAAGTTGAATAATTGTAATTTTAACCCTTTTTTCCCCAGTCCTAATGAAACCACCTTTGAGAAATGCATTTCATTCCTCAGATGCAGAATCAGGTGATGGTCCAAGACGGCTGTCCTTTAATGGAGAGCTGAACGGGCTATTGGGAACAGCTGGTCTTCTCGGAGGTGGCGATTTGACATCAGACTCGACCAGACCTATCTCCGCAGTTAACAGCATTGCTCAAGATATCCAGATAATGTTAGTTTTCCCAATTATTCAGTTTTTAAAATGAGCTCATATCCAATTATTTTCATTTCATTCCATTCTGGTATTTTTTTATCACTAAAACTTAAAGTAGTGCAATTTTTGTTGTCTTGAGATCCAGATGAAATAATTTTATTTCAATGACTGCTCCAATTTCAGTCGCCTTTCTGGTGATGATCAGTCTACCTGTATCCCCATCACCTCGGACAATGTGGAGATTGTGGCGAGTCAGGAATCGAGCATCAACAGCAAGGCTCGAGGTAGCAACATGGTAAGATTTTGATTTTTGAATATTCCTTTTTCTGCCCCTGCCTGTTTTAGTGAGTATAGGATACAATTGATTAATTGTAGAGATATTCAATATCACTTGTTTTAAGAAAGCTGCAGTATGTTTACCTACGAGCTACACTTACATACGGAAACCTCCTTCAGATAACTGGACAAGTTATAATCCTGCTTTGGGCTTCTACCACCGCTCTTGTAGGTCACCATATGTTCAAGCCTCTTCTTGAACAAAAGTGTTCGCTTCAGCCTTTTCCATCCTTATGGCAAAGTCCACCACAATCTGCCCCTCCTTGTTCCTCTCCTGGATACCAAATGTACCCATCAGTTCTTCATTACCCCTTCATTACCATGTCCATTGAAATCTTTACTAATCCAGACTCTTGCCACCTGGAATGTTCCGAACTACCTGATCTAGCTCCATCCAGATGGTCTCTTTTTCTTTTAGTTCACGTCCTAACTGTGTGGCATAACCACCAACTACAGCAAACATAACACCCTCGATTTCATGTTTTAGTGTTGTCACTCGATCGCAAACTCTTTTCACTTCGAGGACATTCTTAATAGAGAGAGACCGATAATCGGGGCCGATATTTGACATATTGGTACATATCGGTATCGGCCTGTTTTATTAATCTGACGGCCAATATAAGCGATCCATTTAAAACTCCGTCTTTTCGCTTCGAATGCAGCCCAGAGCGTCTCTGTCTGTTATGGAGTCCAACTCCAGCAACGTAACGCCCATAGCAGCATTTGATTGGTTAGCCGTGCAAGAGCCAGAACCAATCAGTAGTGTATGCCGTGTATCACAGTAGCCGGTCACACACGCACCCACGGACACAACGTGAGACACATGCTTCGAAGGTAAGTTAAAAGAGAAGAGACTCCGCCGAACTTTTCACCATGATAAGCTAAACACATTAAATTATGTTGTGTATTAAATGCACTATATGAATGAAGCTGCATTGCCTTGCATTGAATCCCCGCTAGCTAACAGTGGTGTGTTCACCTTAGCATGTAGGCTAACACCCAGTAGCTAATTCACTACTTGAACTACTCGGGGAGGGAATCACACACATTTTCACTTAATTAAGTAAACAATGTTTGTTAGAAAGGTTCCAAATATTAACAGTTGTCATTATTATATTGTCTAGTTCCATGTTAAGAGTAGAGTAACATCATTATATTTACCTCTCGTGACGCACACATTGCATTCTGGGTCACGTCCACAACTTGTTGCATAGCGATTATTATGCAGTTAGATGCCACAGTGACACTAAATAGCGTTTAGTTACTTTATATTGTGTTTTTTTTTTTTGTCGCACTGGTTTGCCATTGTGTGCCTTAAGCTTCGACGTCGATTTGATTGACAGCTCGTTGTGCACCTCTTTAAAGTCCGCTCCGTAACTAATTAAGTGTCTCAAACACCGTTTAACTACACGAACGTGTTCTATTTCGTATGTTAGGCATTAGTAGAGAAGTGCACTCAAGTATAGTGTGCTTATTTGCTCGTTTTGTCTCTCTTTTCACGTCATGTCTGCCGTCAGTTGGGACATTATCCTCTCAATGGATGCCACTAATATGTAACATCTACGACCGTAGTCGGCTGCAATTAATGTTCAGTGATGTAATTTCGTTACGTGCATCATACTTTGAATAATGAGCTCATGTTTGGTGTGTTGTATAACTTTCTCGTGTGTTAGTAACTATTCATGTGTACAGCTAAGATAGTGCTTGTTAATGTGAATTAGCAATGTTGCAGCCCAGTTATTATTTAGACAAGTAAATCTGTGCCATTAAGTGATACAGTACAGTACAGTACAGTAGTGAGAGAATAGTGTGCCCATATACACACATGTGTCTATAAGTGTAAAACACATTAAACAGCAGAAACTGGCAGCGGTCCACCGCAACAATGTCTGTTTAACCAAATTAGTCTTACTATTATTATAACCAAGTTATTTTACTCTACCTTTTTCTGCGTTGATTGGAACATCCAAAGTGGCAGTAAACTACATGAAGTGTGTTGTATCCTGAAGCTGTCTTTTGACAGTTCTCTTGTAGAGAGGAGTAGCATGATATTTCTGTTCTCGATTTAAGATCCTAAGCTTATCAATACTGTCTATATGGTAACAATAACAATAATCATAATGAGAATAAGGTCTACAAGAACTGTATGGTGTTCAGGGATGAATAGTTTTTCTCATGGATTTTATTTTTTTTTGCTGTAGTAATAAGTAATGCCACAGCTGATGCACATTTTGAATGACAGGGTTCCTCCTATTACTTTAAAATATAAAAATACAACATTTATAGAATAAAACTACAAGTATCCCAAATGCTATAAAAGGTAATGTCACGTTGGCCCCCACATTTAACTCCCCCCGCCACCAACGTCTTATTGCAGAGGAATGTATGTAAAATGAAAAGTGCAGTGTGAGAATCCATTGTAAAGAACGGTTAGGGTTTGCATTATTCAAAAATTTGGTGCCAACATTTTAACTTTTACTGCAAATGAATATCGGCTTCAAATATCGGTTATCAGCCTCCTTGACTACCGATAATCGGTATCGGTATCGGCCCTGAAAAAAGCATATCGGTCTATCTCTAATTCTTAACTCTTGCTTAAAGGTAACCCCTACAGTACTTAATTTCTTTTCCCAGCTACACCATGATGAAACAATTTGAAACCTGCCCATAATCCTCACACTTCACAATGTTCATTCCATGAAAATGGCATTTTTAATGGATAAAAGTAGGTTTGACCTACTGAACCATTATTACCTATCTCGGAATCTCCCTCAGATAACTCATTTTTCACGATTGAGTTGGTCAAGAACTGTTCTGGCAGACCGAGTGTTCAATTAGTCAGGTATTGATTGACATTTACAAATGCAGTCTTGTCAATGGTAATTAACTTCAAATGGTGAATTACTTTTCTTTTAGGTGAAGATTCAGCCTGTTGCCAAGTATGACTGGGAGCACAAGTACCATTATGGCAGACTTATTGCTGTGTCAAATTCCTTCATGGCATATGCAATTAGAGGTGAGAGTTTGGGATTCAGCTTTTTTATTTATTTATTTTTTGACATGCCAAGTGTTAACTAGTAAAATAAGCTCTAAAAGTATATATAGATCATAATCTCTTTGGGCTACCGCACATTTAGTGATACGTTGGCACTCCACTGCACACTTGTATAGTGTGCGGAGTTTTGCCACATGGTTTCATTCGTGGCCGAACACTGGTTTTGTGGTGATTCAGTATTTTAATCGCATTTGAGCACTGTGGCAATGTCGCAAATTATAGCCAATCAAAATGTGTCCATAAGATTTTAGATCGCTGACTATTGGTACATATTTCTGCAAATGTAATAAATATTGAAGTTGCATTTCATTTTGTTTTCCATGCTACATGATATAGTGCAGTCT
Organism: Festucalex cinctus; assembly: GCF_051991245.1. Classification (NCBI taxonomy): domain Eukaryota; kingdom Metazoa; phylum Chordata; class Actinopteri; order Syngnathiformes; family Syngnathidae; genus Festucalex; species Festucalex cinctus. The sequence continues at coordinate 19,719,155 of NC_135413.1, read as the reverse complement.
TTTCTATTACAACTTTCTTCAGGAGCCAACAACCAGGCTATGATACGCGTCTTGAGTGTGGACACTGCAGAGCGTTCTCTACTGAAAGGCTTCACCGGCGCGGTCACAGATCTGGCTTTTGCCCACCTTGACTCACCCCTGTTGGGTTGTGTAGATGAAGCTGGCAACCTGATGGTTTGGGAGCTCACATGCACCGGCAATGCAATACTGTATCCTGACTGGAAGTTATGCTTAAAAAAAGAAAAAAAAATCCTACCCTTTTCATTACATCCAGTTTGGATGATTTTTTTAAAACTTTTGTTTAAAGTAGCCAACAAACTCTGCAACAAATATATTCCCAAAAACAATATTTGTGTACCTACCTCTAGTACACCATCGTCTTACACTGACTGCACTGACAGAACTGGGTGCATATTATCCAAATACTTTTGAGCTGTAATTTTACCCACATACCCGTGACGACATGCAGACATACCCCCCAATAACTGTTCCCTCATGCTTTCCTTAATCCATAGCCCAAAGAGATCAGATAGTTGTTCATATCCAAAGGCCACAGGATACTCCACTGAACTCACATCGGCGGCTCATCTGGTGCCCTTTCATTCCAGATGAAAATGAGGACAACCAAGATGACACCAGTCAAACCTTGGCTATCCTGCATAAAGACAGGGTATCAGTTTAATGAAAATATGTAACGTGACCTGATGCAAACACCATAGACTAATCAATTTAACATATTGCACTAAACGAGGCACATTGTAGTCAATCTAAGGGTTCCACTAGTTTATGCCTGACAGATTATACAGGATCACTGAAATATATTTGTCTGTATCTCCCGCCCACCACCCCTTTTTTTTTTTTCTAGGCTGAAGTGTGGGACCTTGAAATATTGAGGTCCAGCAATGTGAGTTGGCCTGTTGATGCCACAGATTTGAAAGAAGGCCTCATCACTGTGAAGGGATATACACAGGTAGGACTTGATATACATACAGATAAAAGAAGGTCTAAAAGCAGTGCTTAAACACCTTTTGTCAGCTGCATCATTCACCTGTGGAGGTCTGGTTCAGACGGCAAGATTTTAAAATTGTTGACAGACTTCCAACCTGTCAGAGATACATGACGAGAAAAAAACTAAATAAAAAAAATCATGGGTATAACCGTTTTGAGCGTGCAGCCACACGGCACAATCAACGCATCACACACGAACCGATTTCCTTCATGCTTGTTTCCAGGTTAGATGGGAAATTTTGCGAAACCTGGATAAAAAATGGAAATGCCCTGGATAAATGGGTCTGCATGTGGCCATATGTCGTCCGATTTCATTAATGAAAATGAAGACTGACAAAACAAAATAATTATTGCTCATCATTACTCGTCATTTAAGCGATGAGGTGACGCGTAGCCCACTTGTAAAGCATGCTTCTAGTTTTGAAATCAGAAAATGTTAGATCATATCAAACAGGTACTTTACCCACACTTTAGCATGTGTGATTTTACTGACTTGAGATCAAGTTTTTTTTTTTACATACACTATGTGTATTGTATTTATTGATAAATTCAGTGTTTAAATGCAGTTCATTTGTTTAGGTAAAAATGAATTTGAGTTGCTGTGCTTAGGATCCATTTTGGCTCCTGACTCATGAGAACACTTTTTGCAAGATGTTTGCTTTCAGAAATAGTGACTGCTTTAGTATTTTATGACACAAGCAGATAGACATACTTCGATTTTAATTTGTATTGGTAACATACAATAATACATATTTTACTGTCCCACCAGCATGTCAGTGAAGGTGCCCTCTCGCCAGATGGAACCGTGTTAGCCACAGCCAGTCATGATGGATACATCAAGTTCTGGCAGATCTATATAGAAGGGGGGCAGGACAAGCCGAGGTATGGAAAAAGAATGAACACCTTATTTTGAAAGTTGGAGTACTCTCTGGTACTTGTGTACTCGAGTGATAGAATGTCCTCTTTTTGTTTTCTTAATTAGATGTCTACACGAATTACGTCCTCATGGTGGACGTCCCCTTTCCTGCCTTCTCTTCTGTGACAACCACAAAAGGCAGGACCCTGAGTGAGTAGACGAGTCCAGATTGCTGTCAGCAAATTGCATGATATCTACAAATATGAATCTATTGTTGTTCCATTTACAGAGTCACTTCTCTGTTTCTCTAAATAGTGTTCCATTCTGGAGATTTCTTATAACTGGAGCAGATCAGAACCGAGAATTAAAGATGTGGTGTACTGTTTCCTGGACTTGTTTGCAGACCATCAGGTTATTTCTCTAGTCTTTCAGTTGCACCCTTGAGTGTCATATAATTAAGACCCCAAAGTCTTTTTGTGAAATTGTTGTTGTTCTTTGTTCTTTATCCGTCTTATTCCTGAGGGCTTTGATATAGAAACAATTGTGTGCGTGACTTCATGTCAGACACCGGAAGTAGGAGAGGGTCATCAATTACAGCCGCTTGTTTCACAGGGTGGTTTATTCTTGCTATAGCACTTCCAGGGCCCCTGCTCTTATATAATCTGCATTATTTTGAAAAAATAAATCACTAAAATCATTGATAACATGTCTACCCCTTTATGTGAACACCAACTTTGTTGAAGAACTCAAGCCATTAATGGTTACTACTGTTTTGCAGATTCTCTCCAGATCCGGCACACGTAACAGTTCTGCCGAGTCTTAAGGCAAGTTTGGACTTGTCTGCTGAGTACCTCATCCTTTCCGACGTACAAAGGAAGGTCAGTGCAATATTATTAGCTGTTATCTTTATAAAATGTTCACTGTGGTTTAAACAAAAGCAACTTCAACCATTTACAACATACATTTTCTCAAGGTTATTGTTCCAATTTCAGTGTTATGACATTTATAAATCCTCAGATCTAGCTTGTATTTCGTATGATTTATTCATTTTATAAAAGTCCTTTAGGCAATGATCGCAAGGTACAATATGAATATGGTGTGCATCTAATTATTTGTGAATCTTTTCACCAAACATAAACCGTTAAAAAAGGCTACATTCACACTACAAGCGACCCAGATTGGATTTTTTTTTTTTTTTCCCCCAAATGCGACCTGTATCTGATGTTTTTATGTCAGTCTGAATGGCTCCATTACGTTTTTTTTCTTTTCTTTTTTTCTTTCCCTCCATATCCGACTTGGGTCACTTTCATATGTGGTCCTTGATCGGATACGTATCCGAATTTTTGCAATGCGACCGCATCCTGCAGCCAGGTCGCATATATCCGACCTCTACGTCATCAAAAGTCCAATATGTGCTCCGTGTACTCAGGAGATGATCTTCTTCTTTTAATATTAATTTGCTGTGGGTCCTTGCTAGGTTCTTTATGTGATGGAGCTGAGACAGGATCTGGAAAAAGGCAAAGCATCTTTCACTGCTGTGTCTGAGTTTCTCCTGACCCATCCTGTGCTTAGCTTTGGAGTTCAAGATGTTGCCCAAAGCCGTTTGCGGCACACTGAAGTTCTTCCTGTGGAGGAGGAGAGTGAGAGCTCAACAACAGGTGTGTGGGTCTATGAAGGCTTTAATGGTGGGGTGGGGTATCAAACTAATGGTCCCTTTTTGGATCTGGTGCAATTTTATAATCTGTCACAATTTCACACAGAATACAGTAATCATGATTATTTTACCCGTGTATGTGATTTCTTTCAGAGGGCACTCCAGGACCCACAGAGTTAAAATCTGGCATCCAGATTAAACTCTATTGTGTTCACACCAAGTGAGTTTTTATAGACTGATCAAATAGTACTATTTTGTTCAACAAAATACCAGTTAAAAGTTTGGATACAGCTTATTCAATAATGTGAATTTTCGTAAAGTGTTAGTCAGTGCCTTCTTCAAGGGTTCTTATGCAGTTACAGGCAATATGCTACTAATATGCATCAAATTTTTCTCCTTAAACAGTGTTTCTTTGACGGTGGCTTTCTTTTAACGGGTTCATACCTTCCACCCGATTAAACAAATTATTCCTCGCTGAATATATGAAACTGTATGCTGTATATTTGTAGCAAGTCATATACATTGATATTTTGTGTTTTTAGGAGTCTGCAGGACGTTCAGATCTGGCTCCAGCCTAGTGCGGGCTCCAACTCTACTGGCCTGCCCCATTCTGATCCTCCGGATGGTTTTGGTTGGTCACACGTTTTTTTGCTGTTGATGGTTTTTGTCCCCAAGTTACTGCTTTCTTTAAATTTCTCCCTGAAATATCAGAACAAGATCAATTAGCTAAACATTTCAGTATAAAATTAATATGTACCGGTAGTTACCTCCTAAAGTATTGGAACGACAAGTTAAGTTCCTTAATTTTTATTTTATACTGAAGACCTTTGGGTTCCTGATCAAAAGAGAGATAAGAGGTCACAATTCCAGCTTCCAATTCATGGTATTTACTATTTTCATTTAGATGTGTTAAACAACCCACAATAAAGCACCTTTGGTTTAAACCCACCCACTTTTTAAATGAGAAAAGTATTGGAACAGACATGCTTCTCCTGATTTGTATGTAGGGATGGAAATTGATAGAATTTTTTCAATTCCATTTTCGATTCAGCTCAACGATTCGGTGGTTTATCAATTCTCTTATGGGCCCTTTTTTGAAAAAAGTAGAATGAATGGGTTGATTAGCATCCACTTTGTTTATGCCTTAATTGTATCTGTAAACAAAATGCATTTGTAAAAGTAACATGAGTTTACAACCCCAACAGTGAGAAGTCCACATTGTAGGACTCCTCGATGGGGTGCCATGGGATCTGGCAGGCCATGGCCAAAAAGTTGGCGTTACAAAATGTGTAAAATGTAGTCATGTGAAAACATTCAATCATACTATGTTTTTCACGGGGTGACTTTTAGTCCCCTCCTGACATCATTTTTATTATACAAGTATCAATGTTCATCCCAATCAAATGGCCTTTCAAGGAATCAGTCTGAAAAGCATCACCTAAGCAACTAGAAACATCCATCAGTCACATGTTCTGATACTTTTGTTCACTATAAAAATAGGTGGGTTCAAAGAAAAGGCACTCTGTCCCCTGTTAACACATCTAACTGCAAATACCAAGAAATAAAAGGTGGAATTCTGACCTTTTGTCTCATTTTCATTTCCTGATTTGAGACACAAATGTATTCAGTTTACAACAAAAACAAAGGAATTGACTTTCGGAGGGTCTGTATCAATAAATAAATGTAAGTTCAGTTTAATTTTATTCAATGAAATATTTAATGTGTCTAACAGGGATTTCAGGCCATCTAACGGACCAGAGTTCTGACAAGGATTCAGGAAGTGGCTCCCAGACCGACCTGAGGAACATGTCATCACTTCCTACACCTGCTGACTTTCTGTCACACACAACCAATGGCAATGGGCGAATGCCGAAATTAATGACTCCTGATGCCTTCATGACGCTAAGCACTTCGGTATAAAGCTCTTTTTTGATATATATATATATGTATATATATATATGTATATATATATATGTATATATATATGTGTATATATATGTATATGTGTATATATATATGTATGTATATGTATGTATTTGTCAAGTGCAATTGAGTACCGATATATGAGCTGAAAAAAAGGGTACCATAAGATCATCTTTATTTAAACAAAACTTACTTTTTTTAAGAGAATAAAAACATTTTCTGGCACAATGTAGCATTACTCAGTCAAATAGAAAATTGAAAACTTTAAATTTACCAGCATTTAGCCACACAGATTAAAATAAGCCTCTCAACAGGCTAATATTGCAGACTCAGAATTGCACATAAACATTGCCTGGATCACATAATGTATAGTATATATAAAAAAAAAAAAACTCAGTTCCTAAATTAAAATTACTTGGGACCTTTTATTATTATTATTGTCTTTTCCATTGCCATGAAAAAACAACAACAACCTCACTACATTTTAATATTTTTATCATTTATAAAATAAATGATAAAATCGGTCGGTTGCTTAGTATGCAAATAATGTTAATATTTTCTGGTAATGACCTGTGTTCACTGACTTTAAAATGCCCTAATTTTTACATTTGCGCAAACATTGAGACATTGCATCAACTTCAACAAACATGTTTCATTTGTGTTACTGTTAACATTGGTATACTCTTCAGGTGCCTGCATCTCCTGGCAGTAGTGCCAGCAGTCTGACAATTGTGACAGCATTCAGCGACTCAACCAACAGGTGGGTTTTTGCATAATGGGGATTATAATGATCACTGAGACACGGTTTATTTTGGCTCTGTATTCAAAACTAATATCATTAAATTTTAATTGTAGCAAGACAAAGCTGGCCTATCATTGTACCATAATACCAGCTTCACATTTGTCATCTTCTGAATATCTTTTTCAACAAATGTACTCGTGCAAGTAAAAATATTAGGGAACATTGGTATTTTCTTGTTTTGACAGAACTTCTGATGACATTAGTCAGAGTCCTAACCGGGAAGATAACGGTTTGTCACTTCCGGCTTCAAGTAGCAGTCCAAGACCTGCTTCCGCTGTCCTTCCTGTAGTGGAGACCATCCAGGTATGTCCTGACATGTCGTCTTCCAGCTACTCTTCATTCTTGAGACTTGGTCCAATGTTACCAGTATTCTCTCTCACTCTCTCCAGGCACTGGCATCCCCTAGCGCTCCAGTTGTGCTTGACAGCCCTCAGGTTGTTGATTCTCCACTCATGCCACCCCTTGCCTCCCCAACTAGGGCCCGTTCCCCTGATGTTATCTCCTCAGCCTCCACAGTCATGTCCCAGGACATTCCAGAGATTGCATCCCAGACCCTGCAGCTTCAGCGTGGTCTTGTGTCCACCTTGGACTCCTTACCTCTGTCTGCCCTTCAGACTGATAGTATGGCCTCTGCTGCTTCTGCCCTTCACTTGCTCACTTCACCACGCTCCGCCAACAGCAACAGGTACCAAAATGAAGTAATGCAATTCCTGAAAGAAAATTACTGTACAGAATCACAACAGCGGAAAGGAATAATTACAAAGCATTAAAACAGTCCGAATGGCTTCTTAGAAAAAGAAAACTTCAGGTCACAAACTGGGTCACGGGGCGAATTAAGTTTGTAACCCAAGGTTCCGCTGTGTTCAACAAGAATCTCTTTCGCAACGTGTATTTGAGCCACTGTGAACTAGACAGAGACAACTGCGGTTGTCATTTTTAAAATAAGTACAGAAAAGCAGTAGAGAATAGGCATATTTTTTAGATGAACATTGGTCTAAATAAAAGTTTACTTTAAATTTTGACAAAGTGTGGCAAAAAAGTATTTGGCCAGATTCCTATTGGATTTTGGCCAAATACATTTTTACCCCAACTGTAAATCCAGGCCACTATTGCACACTTTTCCTGATTCATTAGTGCAACAACTGGGTCAACTCCCACTTCATAGAATATTGCGCCCATTAAACCAGGGTCTGCAAAAAACATCACAGAGAGTGAGGAGCAGAGATTGAAAGAAGACTCAGAAGTAAGTGCACTAGTGCTTTAGGTTGTGTGCCAAAGTAGCTACATGATAGTGTAATTTAATATTATCGTTCATAAAATACTGATAGTTTTGATGGATGTTTGGAATAAACTAAAATCTGAGGCAAATAACACACATTTATTTCATTGCCATTGTAAATCACCAAGATATGAATCCCCTCGAGTTTTCAGTGGCTCAATTGTAAGGGCAACTAATTGACTTAATGTTACTTTTTACATTACGTAGACAATAGACATGCATTTTAAAAAATATTGTTTGTTTTTAACAGCTTATTGCCCCTTGAGCTTGGATGTGTAGATGGGCCTGTTGGAGGTTCTCCAGAGTTGGAGCCCAGACTGAGCCAAACGCCATCTCTCCTGGAGACTGCTTTATCACAGGACAACCCTGGGTTAGCAGGAGGGTCTACAGAGAATTCAATTAGCCACACTTCTTGGCCAGCTGCTCCTGACATCACCAGAGAAACCAGGAATAGAGAGAACAGTCTTGGAGACTGGTAATAACAATCTCCGAGATACTTTTTTATTTTTATTTTTTATTTTTTTATTTCATTCATTTATTAAAAAAAAAAAAAAGCCAATACATTATAAAAACATATTCCTCGATGTAGAATGAAAAGGTGCAGAAAGAAGACAAATCTTACATACAGTACTTTCCGGTCTAGAAAGTGAACCTAATTAAAAGCCGCAACATTTAAATTAAGCTATGAAAATAACTTTGTACATACATTAGCCGCATTGTATTATTAGTTGCATTATTAGCCTTAGCTTTCAAGGTTGGTGATAGAAGACTTTCACACTATTAGAAATACATTATATTTTGGATTTTTAAATTATTATTGCAATCACCACACCTTCCATCCATAAAAGACAATTTGCTGTACTGTACAAAGATAACGTTAAAGGAACACGTGGGTTGAGGCTAATACTAAAAACTTGATGGTGTAGTCTCACAATAATTTCAATAGCAAAGCTCAATAATTAGTGCCTGGACTTGGTGCCTTCAGCAGCACTCGAGATTCTCGTTCACATCGACTGAGTCCCGAATAAACTATCGTTTACTTATACTTTTTCCGAAAAACGCTTCATAGTTCAACATATGAAAAATCCAATTTGAACAAAATATTAAGTGGCAAATAGAGTGCACATTAGTAGCTCTTTATTTTCATATGTTTACTGAGCCACCATATTCACTTACCTCACTGTAACAAACACCGGCTACTTCTGTGCTGCACGACATACGTCCCTTGTGCAATGTCCACGTAAAGGGAGACAGGAGATCACATTCAAACGTTCCACTCTTACTATATGCAATGACGCATTATGACCCGAATGGGAAACTTATGAATCGACGTTCGTTTACAACGGCCTATCCGCTACTTAGTCTACTAGTACTTAATTTGTTCCCAGCCCTACAAGTAAGACAGTATATGGCATCAACAACATGACTAAGAAGTTTATTACTGTCTTACTTTGTCTACTGGCTGTTTATCTCATTACTAGCTTGGATTTACTCCTGTGTGTCACAGCTCAAGGGATGATTCAAACGACAGAGTCCTGAGTTCACCCTATGCATGTCGGTCCTATTGCCTCTCACAGAATGACAGTCAGGATCCTGGTGCTGAGAAGAGGTAACACATGCACCTGTTGATTCAGATACACAGGGACATATTTCTTTTCTTCACACTATCTCTCATTGTTTGGATTCAGTGACCCTGAGGATGAGGTTGCTGGTTCAGCATCATCTGCAAATTGCGGCACACGTTCCTCTACCAGGATACCAGTTAAAGACTGGAAGACCTCCCCCAGAGGCTCACCAAAGCTTAAGAGAAAGACCAAAAAAGATGAGAGGTGTGTTGTTTGTCAATGTGGAACTTGAGAAATTGTTGCCTAATTAGCAGACTACATGAACATCTGTTCTTTCTCTTTTCTCAATAGTGAATCACCACAGTTGAGACACTTAGACTCTGGTCAGGTAAAGTCCTCACAAAAAGTTAAAATGTTCAAGAAAAGTCATTAAAGTTTCTTTGTCCCTGCCTCATTACAAATCTGTCAGTATCTGGGTTTACATGGAGCCTTGTATTCTGATTTGAATTAAGCCGAATGAAAATGTTTCATATCAACACCTCAGCTCAAATGAACAAAAAACATTTCATTCGGTTTCACAGGGGTGGTATATTCATTCCTTTTGCCAATCTGATGAGAAATCATGTACCGGTATGCGGTTCAACTCGAATAACCAGGCTGCTTCCTGCCTCTGCTTGCTCTTTGTTGACGTAAATCCGCAGTGACGTCATTTGAAAATGGCTAGCTTCCAACCAGAGAGCTAGTTTTTGCTTTTATGAAGCAGTTGCTTTAATTAAAAAATGTATAAAAAAAAAAAAATCACAACTACTGAGAAAATAGACAGCTGACTCCCAACCCTGAGAAATCACGTTACATTTATAAATGCGCTTTTCCATTACAGGTTCCATAACGGCCTCTCTTGGTCTGGCCTGAACTCCAACTCTTCTCTGCACACTCGCAGTTTCTGATAATATTTCACGAGTGGAGAGGTGCACTTACTGGTTTTGCAGAACTGCAATGTAAAAGTGGCTATATTATCTGTGTGTCACATCTGTAAAATGGATCTTCTGATTAAAATTAGTGGAACATGCAAACAAGAAATCAGAATAGATCACATCAAATGTAAACAGTTCAGAAGATATTTTCAGGCGGAATAATTTCTCGGTCCGACATAGGTCTGCATGTAAACCCACCTAGTATTTCTAAGTTTGTGACTTTAACAGGACAATACATCTTAAACCTTGGCATCCTCTTTAAAAATTGTTGAAGTTTTTAAGTCATAATTTTGTTCATGCCCTCTGCAGATGAACACGGATGTGCAGCAAGAGTTATTAATGTTTCTCCGAGGTCAACAGAGAGAGTTAACTGAATTACGTGGACAAATTGAAGCCATGCAGAGCTCCATATTGGCCCAAGTAGAACGTGTGCTGACCAGCCATCAGGAACAAGAACGTATCCTTCAGATCTAGTGAGACTGGAGCTTACCAGTTTATTTTGTCTAGTCATATTTCTAAAGCGCAATCCCACATCTCACCCAATCACTGGATTGATGCAGGTGCGTTTGCACTGAGGGAAAGTGACTATGTGATCATGGGGAGATTTCAATACCAATATGAATTTGAACATGGTACATGTTATGCTGAGAGACATTAGTTTATCATTGTTTGTCTAAAGTTAAAGTTGTTTCATACATTTTCATCGTAATGATCTGTGTTTCCAACAAACTATCACCATCCAATCTGACATATAGTGCCTAATCTAGTCTCAATCGTTACACATATACACTATTTTCTTGTGAACTTTAACTCTCACTGACCTCAGAGTGCAGACTCGAGCGGGTTCTGGCAGAGGCTCGAAATCAGCAGCATCACCAGGAACAACTCAGCCAGCAGCTGAGCCACACCCTTTGCAATTCCCTAACAAACAGGATGGACAAAGTGCTTCGAGAGGAGATGAAGAAAAATGTTCCGCCAAGTAAAGAGAAACACAACTGACTGGCATAAATGTTCATATCATTAGCTTGTTTTGTTTTTGTTTTTAAATTTCACTGACCGGTAAATCTCATTTCTTAGTAGTTTCTTGTGGCGTCTACAGTTATCGGTTATTAGTTTTTATTTTCTACTTACAGTTGTCAGTTATTAGTCTTGTTCTTTTTTTCTCTCCACCTTAAATCCATCCCATTAATAAAATCATCGATCTCAATGCAATACTTGGCATGGAGACTATAGGCTGAAGCTATGCTTGAGCTTTGCTAACTTGCTCGCGGAAAGGTGATTGAAGACCAATGTATTTTTGTTTTTTTTTTCCTTCATGTTTAGCCATATTGAAGAGTCTGGAGCCTGTGACATCTCAAATGAGCAATGCTATTGCTTCTAAACTGACCACTGTCGAGATTGCCCTGAAGGATAATGTCAGCAAGGTCGTCAAATCCAAAGTAAGTGTTTGACCTTTACTACCACTCCTTTTATGACTTGTTCTGGTCTGCATGGTCTAAGATTTGTAGGGCCAAGTAAATTCTGCATTTGAATCTTTGCTCACTTAAGCTTTTCCTTGTTGCTAGAACACAACAGATGCAATTGGCCGAGCTGCAGCAGAAGCAATGCAAGGTCCTATCCAGGCTGCCTACAAAGAGGCATTCCAGAGCATTGTACTGCCTGTTTTTGAGAGAGGCTGCCAGTCCATGTTTCAGCAAATTAATGAAAGTTTCAAGCAAGGAACGCAAGAATGTAAGTCCATTGTGATTTGTCTGGAAATCTCCTTGTACGGTGAGCAGTGTGACGATACTTTCAAATTGCATATGTTCAAATTATTTTAAATTAATGAATAAGGCCTTGGTATGGATTGCCCAGGCGGTTCAAAATGCCTTGTGGTTCTCAGATGATTTTGTGCCCTGTTTGACATTCAAATTTGTGACTAACACTGGCAGTCCCCAAATGCAGGAATTGACATTTGGCCACTGCACACCATCAGACACTGGCCATACAGGCCACAGTCACTTTTGTGCTGAGAGAGCTGGGTTGTATTTGTGTTGCTTTGCCTCCCTCTACTGGCAGTTTAGCGTAATAATTTTCGTTTAAGTCAATTACAACCTCTGTTCTGATTAGTGGTGCAACAACCTCATGGTTTGAATCGAATCACTGATTTGCGTCACGGACCAGATCCTTTTTCATATCAGCAAAGAAACAAGAACTTTAAACTTTCAACTTTAAATTGATTGATATGACCAGTTTTAAATCATCTGTAAATTTCATGAACTAGGAAGTAATTTTTTTTTAAACAAAATGACAAGTGAAATGTATTAAAATATAGTTTTACTCAACAGTACAACCAATGTAGAATAATATAATATGACATTGTGAACTACTAAAAGTTGAGCGCTCATAAATAATGAATATGCCTTTATATGAAAACATATTTTTTCTGGATTCTGGACCACTGCTATAATTGGTCAAAGGAAAGACATCACCCCTCTGGCCCTCTCCAGGCATGACAGATCAAATGAAGGATAACCAAACGTTCACATTATTATAACGGTGGCATCGAGTGTAAATCAATTAGTTGTTATTCATTAGGGCTGGGAATCTTTGTCTGTCTCATGATTCGATTCGATTACGATTTTTGGGTCTACAATTCGATTCAGAATCGATTTTCGATTCTCAATTCAAACGATATTTGATTCAAATTGACACAATGGTTGAATAATTCAGTGCCAGGGCTGGTTTAGAGGACTGGTTTTTCAATTATTTTGACAGTGCACTGCAGTCCTGAGATATGGTGTCCAGTAGTTCGGAGGTTGTGCTTTTTCACACCAGCCAGTAACTTTAGAACTTCAGCAAAGTTGCTATACTGTGTGCAGAGAGGAAAGTACAGTTTGCTGGCCATGAATGGGGAGTTTTAAAAATTTAATAGATAACCCTTAACAAAATTGACGGTTTACAATCTAGCACGTAAAACTGACTGTAACTGTGTGTGTGCAACTTTAACTTCATTGCTACTCTGAGCCAAGGACTGGTTTGACGACGCGGATTTTATTTTTAATTTTTATTGGTTGGTTATTTATTTCTCTTGTTCAATCAAGAAACATCTTTATTTGTCCCTTATGATGAAATTCAGTTGTATGCATTATATTGACCGGGGTTCAGACTCACACAAAGTCCAGAAACAAATCAAGTGAAGGTGCTGCGCATATGCCCCAGCATTTTGGGGGTTGATGTGTTCTGCAGGCAGGCGGACCTTGGCAGTGCTGGAAACTATTTGATACCCGTAACACCTAATCCCGATTTTTGGTCACAGGTTCAGGTGTATGGCCAAGTCCATTTCTGACACAGCAGTCACTGCAGCAGTCTTGTGGCTTAAAAAGCAAATGTCTGTGTCCATCAATAGTGGGAGGAATTTGGGTATTGTCCAAGGACTGAGAACTTTCTTCCGTTCTAAAATGTATTCAACACATGAGAACCAGATTTTCAACCAAATAATGGTGTTGTAGTGAACTTTTACAAAAGCATAAAGGGAGAGAAAAGCTTTATTTTACTGCTTCAGACCCATAGTTGATTGCAGTCGACATGACATATTTGCGTTTCTAAACCAATAAAACGCATAATTTGGATGATGTCAACACTTCTGGTTCATGATTGGATCCTAGCTAACCAATCACAGGTTGATTTTTTTGCATGATGTTAATGTTAAGAATGTGACGTGTCCACTATAATGAATAAAAACATGAGCTAACCCCTCCCCCCAACTTTTTACCCTGTTCTTCTTATGTGGGAAAAGTCTAAATCAGTTTACAAAAAAAACCCAAAACTAAATAAAAAAAAAATTGCCTAGCAGAAAAAATACGGTTCTGAAGGGGTTACGTTTCCACTGAGGTAATTTTTTTTGTTTTTGTTTTTGTTTTGTTTTTTAAACCAAGTTTTAAAGCGATACTTTACTTATTTAGCCATTTTTGGCAGTCAAACATTAATATTTAGCCTATAATAAATTTGATACTTTATTTTATTTTAGGAAAATTACATCACAGGGGCTCAGGTAACCAATCACAGCTCAACTTGTGAATGTCACATGACCAAACCTAGAAAAACCGAGCCCTTGTGATGTCATTTTCAGTCGACAGCAAGTTGCAAAATGTGTTTTTAAAGGTACTAATTGTACGTGAAAAATGATAGTATCAAATTAATTATAGACAAAATGTTCACTTTTTATTGCTATAATGGGCTAAATAAGTGACGTATCCCTTTAATTAATGTGGTGTGTCAGATTGTCTCACAAGTTTTGCTTCTGCTTTGTCTAAAGGCATTAATTGATTAGCCTATTTGCGGAAATAGACTCAATACCACTCCAATGACCAATTGGGAATTGTCTTAGTCTGCTTGTAAGCATCACAGGCTCATACCAGAAGTTGTTCTCTCTCTTTTTTTTTTTTTTTTTTGTTATTCCTTGTATAAATGCTTAGATCAATTAGGCATTGCATGTAGGCGTAGGCAACTGCACTCTCTTATTTGCTTGTGTGAGGATGATTTTGGAGTTGTTGATCTTTCTCTGTAGACATCCAGCAGCTTGAGGTCCATGCAAAAAGCAGAAAGCAGAGAGAGCAGGACACACGAGACCCCATGATTGACCAACTGCAACTTATGATGGACGGCTTCCAAAACTCCACCGATCAACTGGCCAATAGCATCACAGCGAACATCCGGGCTGAGATCCAACATCAGATCCAGATGATGGTGGGAAAGTAAGTGTCCAAGTCATCCATCATCAGTCAGTGTGAGCCTTTTTGTTTGGCAAGCTGAGATGCTACAACCTGAAAAGTGCTGAGTCCATCTTTGTAATTTTCATGTGTAAAACAATGTTGAATTTATTATTGTGTTGCTTATGCAAAGTTGCAAATGCTGTAATAATGTTGACATTATTTACTTGTTATATTTTTTTGATGCAGTCCTGTTGTACCCAAAATTAGAACAGCAACCTATTTGTTATATAGGTCTCTGTTGGTTGTGTTAATGGTAGTTATTCTATTTAAAACATTTACTCTTGTCTTCTCTTTTCGCACTTTTTAATGATTTCTCACCACTAATAATACAGAACAACTTAGAATCATGTTGGCAAGGGAAATTAAATGAGATTTATAGCACTAGTTTCCCTAAATAAACCAAATTAACAGTTGTGCACATGCTGTAATAGAGAGTATGCTCTGGTTTGGATCTCACGCCTCAACTTTTTTTTTCTTTTTTTTTTTTTCTTCAGTTTGCAGGAATCGATTCTTAGTCATGTACAGCGTATTGTCAAAGGGGAGGTGAGTCTAGCAATGAAAGAGCAGCAGGCAGTGGTCACCTCCAGCATTATGCAGGCAATGAGGTCTGCAGCAGGGACCCCCGTCCCTACAGCACATCTAGACTACCAGACACAGCAAGCCAACATCCTGCAGCTCCTTCAGCAGGGACAACTCAACCAGGCTTTCCAGCAGGTAGCACACAACATATTCACATTGATAGCTATAACAACAAAATGTTAATTCATTTTGCCTGAACTCTTACTAGCAAGAACCAAGCGTGTTTTCCTTTGTAAACTTTTAGTCTTATCAATTTATGTATTGCATGGACAGGTGTGGGATTGAGGGCATCAAAACTTCTTGAAATAATTTTCATCTGAATAATATAACCTTCTTACTCCTGCCCAGGCTTTGTCAGCAACAGACCTGAACTTGGTCTTGTACGTGTGCGAGACCATCGACTCCCAGCAGGTGTTCGGACAACAGCCGTGCCCTCTCAGCCAGCCTGTGCTGCTGTCACTCATACAACAGCTCTCGTCTAATCTCAACACTCACTCTGAGCTCAAAATCAGGTAGGGCACAGACAGTGAAGTGGCTATTCTTCACCAATATTCATCCAGTAATCACCAGGTGAATGAGCGTAAATTGAACTCATGCAATTCGGGGGGAAATAATACAAATGTCAACTGAAAATGAGCAGAATAAAGTAGTGTATGGTCAGGACGATTGCTAAGGTTTTTTATCTGCTGGATTTCTAAAACTATTTCTCCATTCACACTGATTTAGAATTGTCATGCACTTGCAACTAGGGACGTAACAATACTGGTAATATCGTGATATGGCGATATTAAAACTGTCACAATATATCGTCATGTCACGATATTAAAAGTAGCACATCTATTAAGAGTCTGGTTGATTTCCAAGTGTGCAATTCTAGCACCCTCTGGTGGCTAGTTTTTTAGTGCAGTTTAATTTTCACAAGGCATGTTTTGACCCTTCTATGTTTAAAATCCACACTAATGGTCAGATGAAGGGGGGTGTAATTTGCTTGTGAGTTAATGTTGTAGGAACTGAATTTGTGCATGCATTAGCAAGTAAGTGCCTCGGTGTATATATATTATATTTATATATTTGTTTATTTTTCATTGCTGTATTGTACAAAAGCAAAAAAAAAATTTTTTTTTAATTTTTTTTTTTTTTTATGAGTATGGGTTCATTTTTTCACAATATTGTGACCTTTTTTTGTATTGCCAACCTCCCCACAATATCATGATAATTATCATATCGTGACCATATCGTGACACGGTAAAGTGATGTTTGGATATCGCTACATCCCTACTTGCAACCTGACTGCTCAGCTTACTTTCACGGAATCCCATCATGCTAATTTTGCCAATAAATCATGTTTTGTTTTTTTGTTTTTTTTTAGGACTGTCAGTTTTGAAATGCACTTTGTTTGATTTCTTAAATTTAATATAAAAAATTGAAATATACATTTAACTCATTTGCTCCCAGCCGTTTTCACAGAAGCAATCCCGTTCGCTCCCAGCTGTTTTACTGGATTTTGACTGATTTCGCAAGGTCCACAGAATATTGTGTTATATTGCTACATGGAACCTATCAAAAGAAAGATTAAAGTCTCTTCTTTCATCAGGAAAAAAGTATATTTCTATCTGTTTCCGTTTTGCAGCAATTAGCATTAGACTATAGCTAAGTTTAATCAATTTTCACAAATCTATTTAGAATTGTGAGTAATTGAGCTTTTTTTCAACATGGCCCTGGTTGATGTCCTTTGCTCTGCTGCCACCTGCTGGCCGTTTGTGTAATAACTACCATTTCTGCAACCGTTCTTTGCTGTTGATAGGTTGCCTCAAAGCCTTCTGTATACTCTAGCATAAAAACAAACAAAAAAACGTATAAATATGTCTTTGGGACACTTAAAAAAAAAAAACTTATAAGTTATTTGGAGCAAATGAGTTAATATCAATTCACCTTTCTTGCAATAAAATGTTGACGTAACGAGAACACAAGCATCATAGGGTTACACAGCTTAGAAAAGGTTGGGATCAACTGCACAAAGTGATACAGCCGAATCTGAATTGAGCTCATCATCTTTGCCTCTCACTGAGGTTTTTAAACTGTTGAACCTTGCTGGTTTTTGTGCTTTGCTCCATACCAGTCTGATATTTGGGCATGTTTGTGTAAAATAAAATATATTTTGCCCTTGTAGCTTTGGATTGGGCTGATCGGGGTTGCACATCCACTATATCTTTTCTTTGCTTTCCTTATGCCGGCTGCCTCTCCTCTAGATAGTTAATGTCTCTTCGGAGAGCGTCTACCTAACCATCTTTATGTCCCCTTCGCCTCTGAATGTGTGCATCCTTTCTTCCCTTCTGCTGTTCTCGCAGTCAAACGATTCCCTTAGCAAAGCAATGTCTCTTTACAGCCTGGTGCAGAGTTGAGACACCTCTCTGGTTCGCAGCTGGGCTATGGCCCCGTAGAGGGGGGGAGGGTGTGGTTCATTATGACATTTTATTAGCTCAGAGTGGAGACACTGCACAGCCTTGCGTCCGGTTGAGCTTACCAACTAGATCGCTGCTGAAAATCTCCAGAGGAACTGAAGTAATATTTAGTGGACATCCATATCCGGCTCTCATTTAGAATTGAAAGGATTTGCTAGATTTGCTGGATATCCAGAAAGGAGAGTCACTAAAATGGGGGTTGTTGTGCCCCCTGTTGCAGGCCAGACTGGGTGCCAGCTGGCACTGTAGATGGCAAAGGGGCAGGGCGTGTCCATTGAGATGAATGGTCACTTAAACTGTTAAGACAGTTTAGGTGGTGGACACTCACGCCACCAGATGTCTGACTGTAGCAATTGATTGCAAAGCGAGATGCAGGGTGGCAGGAGCAGGAGGAGAGGGCGCAGCTGCAGGTTACAACTCCATCCCACTGCAGGTTTTTTTTTTTTTTTGGTGACAATACAAAATATTCATTAACACAAGTGAGCTGGTAGCCAGGAAAGCCATCAAGGACTGCTTGACATTGAAGCTTAAGTGACTGAAGGTGTTAACAGGCAACCATTGAAAATGCCTTTTGTGCCGTCTCTCTCTTGCCTTTGCCTGTAAAAGTCGTTTTGTAGAATGCATCTTTTATCAGTGATTGTCATTCTTATTGAAGTTTTGCTCTGCCTCCCACCTGCAGCTACTTGGAGGACGCACTGATGAATCTGGACCACGGTGATCCTCGAACAAGAGATCACATGGCGTCCGTGCTGACCCAGGTCAGACCGAAGCTCTTCGCATTTATGCAGCAGGACCCGCACCGCCCCCTGACCAAGAGAGCGCGACGCCTCATGATGATGCTCCAAGGACTTGTCAACCACTAGCTTATTTCAAATCTCATTTTGAAGAAAGCGTTTTTTTTTTTTTTTCAGCAGATAACGTTGAGTCAGTTTTTGTATGCCTCCAGGAATGTAGAGGAGAACTCCTTTGTAATATTCAAGGACAACTTCAGTCCACTCACTTTTCATGTTCTTGGTGAGAAGACAGTTAATGTTACCGCTGCACCTGGGAGATATACGCTGGAAACGGTGGAACGTAGAAGCTATAGCAGCAGAACAACCGAGGTTCTAGTGGATTGGGCTGAGATTCGTAGTTTTGAGTTCAGGGAGGTTACTATCGCTGTTTTTTCCTCTTATTCCGTCAACCCTCATCAAAACCACATGTGAAATGTAGAAACACATTTTCTTTTCTTTTTTCTTCCTTCCAGTGCAATTCAATAGGCTCCCCATGAAAAAGATTGTGAGCGTCCACATTCTGAAAAGATTTTTGTGTTTTTGTTTTTTAAGTTTTCCAGATCTTCTCCCAGGTTGCCATTGAAGCCGGCGAGTGTTTTGCAATTCCTTTGTGCAAGTGTACATATGACTTAAAGAATGTTCATCTCAGTGGCTGATGTCGCCAAACCATTGTGTTTTTGTCACTTCTCGGTTCCTCAAGCCAAACAGTCTCTGAAAAAGTTCAGGACTCGACATGCTTTGTAGGGTTTGTTTTTGTTTTTGTTTTCTCCCAAATATAAGTAAGCTAATGTAAACAAATGCAGCATCCAAGGCCAAAGGGACTTGGACGTTTTGCCCAATAGTGTCAGTTTGGTTCCTGGAAGATTTTTAGTTGAATCCTCTTTTGGAAGTAATAATAATACAACATAACTGGCCTTTCCCCACAAATCATTCCACTAAGGCTCCCTGTAGGATGCAAGGAGAATAAACACATTTAAACAGTAACTATCACACAGAATGCTTCAAGAGCCTCTTTCACAATCTGTAAAGTGCTTTGCTTTCATGCTGCAGCCGTCCAGAGAAACTAAAGTCTGATTATTCTGTCCCATGGTTTCTCATGTTTTTCAATTATTTTTTTATGCATATAAAAAAAAATGTCTTGTACACTTGTTTAGGATTGTGAAACCACTGAAAAAGTATTACAAACTCACATTTGTTACTGACATTTTATCAGAATATTTCTGTTAGCAAGCTGGGCGTGCAGTTGCTTATCGTGGGCTTTAGGAGGCAGCACCTGATTGAAGCGCATTACCTATTTGATGCCCATCGAGTCTGCTTTTGGCACAACAAGCTCTGTTAGCTCATGTTCTTCATTCACCTTTTGTGTACACTTTATTTACAAACAAGCTTGCCCAGTGGTCACTGTTTTGCTGACATAATATACCTGTTATTTTGACATTTCTGTTTGAATTTAAATTGGGAGTTGTCTAACAAGTGCCTTACTGCATTTTATCTAGTTTTACATGGATGTTCGATCCTGTTTAGGCCTTTCAGGAAGCTCTAGTAATGAAGCATTACCCCCATAATTGTTGTCTGTATTGACATGTGCAAGTATTTGTTATTAAGGGGCGGTTTGTGGTGACTTGTAAAGTTAAACTCAGTTGGTCAGACGAACGTGTGTATTCAATGTTTAAAATCCATGTTGCCACTAATTCGGATGCTCGAAAGTGAGAAATACTATTTTGGCTACAGTACTATCATATTGGTCTTTTCAGTTACACATCTCAAGAGAATATTGTTTGACTTCTGCTTCACCCTGAGTGGGAACACAACTAAAGCTTGTGTGTTGTGTTCTTTGAACTGATCGGTTTGCTGTTTGGATCTTTTACAATTTATTTTACTTTAAACGTTTGGAATAAAAAAGAAAAAAACTGTTGAATTGATGTGTTGTGGCGTGCTAAGCTGGTTCAACTTCACTTGAAAGTGCTGGCTGCTTCATTCTTTGAAGTTGGGAATACTAAGTGGTGCATTTCACACAAACAAACCTCAGAGAAGAAGTCCAAAAGGTGAATTTTAATACAGTATTGTATATAAATTCATGTCAATGCATGCTGTATGGGTATTAGGCAGGATTACCAGATTTTCTGAATTAAAAACCAAGACACTACATTTTTGCCGAAATCAAAATGCACATTAAATACTAACCAGGTCACTATACCAAAATTAAACGCTAACCAATCTAGAACCAATGTTGCATCTTTCCTGGTTGTCAGTTCAACAGCTGTAAATAAGTTAATGCACTCAACCATTGTCCAACCGTTTTTTGCGCAGCTGGCTTTGCGTTTACCTCGCGCGGGTCCCGCGTTGTAAAATTGGAAATGCCCCGCCAGAAAAACTCAGCTACTGCTATCAATTTAACAATTGAATTCCTTATTAATTGGTTTTATTGTATAAATCGCCATAAATGTGTGATTGACGTGCACATGGCCGAAATAATTGGATTTCTGACTGGGCATGCGTAATAACAGACTCACTGTTTAAAACAGGATCGTGGTCACACCTAATTAGGGAGCGACCAGTCCAGGATCTTTCCATGAGGATTCGAATGCACGCTTGTTCAAAATGTGTTTAACTCATTCACTGCCATTGACGGAAAAAGACGTCAAATGATGCATTTTTTTTGATGGTCTGGCAATGAATGTGTTAATAAATAACTTAATAAAAAAAATCAAAAATCAAAGTGGCCCTTGCAGCTTTCTATTTTTCTGTCTGTGGCCCTCAGAGGAAAAAGTTTGGACACCCATGGTGTACATTACATCAACAATTTATAATTGCTTCATTGATTTTTACCCCGTTTAACTCATTCACCGCCATTGACGGAAAAATACGTCAAATGATGCATTTTTTGCTGGTCTGGCAATGAATGTGTTAAAAAAAAATATATATATATTAATTTCTGACTTGATTTAAAGTGTGTTCCATTCTTGACTTTAAAATATGCAGCCTAATTTCTCTTACTAAATTATTTACACGCGCAATTCCAACACTTGAATTTTCGTTTCTTGTAGTTGATGGCGCCACAAGCACCTAAAGCGAAACCTCATTAAACTCTCACCGCTTGAATTATTTCGTAGCGGCACTGAGACGAAACCGGTTCGAGAATCGAAATGCTGTCACTGTCAGATAAGTTTTCCCCCATCATGACCATCTGTTTAAAGCAGATGTGCTCGTGCTTCATCCTCCCATCGCTTCTCTTCTCGTCTCCTCCCTCTCCAGTGCACAGACACTCTCGCACTCCCCATCAGAGGAGCGCACCGTGCATCCTCTCTCTCATTTCGGACTATAGCGCTGCACCAAGCATAAGCGAGAAACCTTTTTTTTATCAGACACTAGCCACTGACTTTATTTGCTCCCCAACAAAAAACGTCGGGAATCTTCTGCGTGGTTGCGGGACACGTTTCAACATCATGAACTCTGCGTGCTTCTTCGTGCCTGTTGCTTTCCTTCTGCGTAAGTAGCCTTACTGAACTTCAAATAACCCTTTGGAAGTTTAATCTGTATAGTAGACTACTTCTGAACTAGTTTGGGTAGACGAGCTGCTTCCTGCAAGTTCCTCGTCAAGTGTCCATCCTCCGCAGCACAAGTAGGCTACGTCACGACGTTACATCTATTTCTGAATGATCTTGTAGGACTCACCTATAGCAGCGTCTCGCTGCAAATAGATGCTGACTCGTATAACTTGCGTGGATTTTTAGATCATTTTTTTATCCGGACTGTCATACTTCAGACCCAAGCCGCAACCAAGTTGACGCATGCGCCTTTATTAACCGCTCTTCAATTTGAGTCCAATAACTCGGTGGCATCACATCACACAGAATTTATTCCATGCGTGCGCTAAATGCTCATCCTTGTCATTATTATGAACTTGTCGACGCGGAAGGAGGGTGGAGAGGTGTCCCACGGGAGCGAGACGCCGTGGGGTTAGAGGGAACAAAGAAAGTTCTAAGATGGAGATAAATGAATATCATCTGTCCCCATCCTCCTCTTCTTCCATCTTCTCTCTCGCTTTCGTCTTTCCTCACAAAAAGCCTCTCTGACAGGCAGTGTCACTCAATCTTCGTCACATTTATATAGACTTATGTACTGTGTGAGTGAGAGAGCAAATATTTGCACGTTAACTTCTTAAATTTTGTATTCAGCACTGTGGTTCTGGCTTCAAAGTTGCATTGGTCTTCCTGTGTGGACTTTGCATGTTCTCCATGCTCTTGTGTGGAATTTCTCGGGGTTCTTTGGCAACCCCCGGGTTCCAGAAACATTTTATGCATGTTGGGTTCATTGAAGACTCAAATTAGATATGATATGAATGTGAGCGACCACTCCGGGGTGAGGAAAAGCGCTATAGAAAGTGGATAGATGGGATTTCTTGTTCAAAATGTTTGATCTGTGTCTGTCTTTTGTGGAAATACCAAACATAAGGTAGTCAGCCATGAATTAGGGTGGTCTTGTATTTTTTTTTACTGTTCAATTTACCAGAAAAGTCATGTTCTGGTGCTTGCCTGATGGTTTTCTTTTTGTAGTGACAGTGGAAGTTCATAACAAGCTGTAAAATATTACACGCACTTTTGTGACCCCACTTGGCTTGACTCATCAATTTATGATTCAATCTAGACTGGCTTGATTGATTAACGGATGGACAGCATTGTAGCATCAAAGTTCAAATATCGACTCTGGCTTTCTTGTGTGGAGTTTGCATGTTCTCCCTTTGCTTGTGCCGGCTTCCTTCAATTCTCATATTCCAAAAATATGTACGATATGGTAAATGAAGACACAAAAATTGTCTATACTGTACAGTCAAGTATATGTGAGTGTTCAGTTCATGCCGTATCCCATTTATCAACTTAAGTCAGCTGGGATAGGCTGTAACTCACCTGCAACCATAATGAGGAGAGTGAAACAAATTGTATTGTTACCTAATTCAAGCAGCAGGAGAAAATTATATTTTCATTTTAGGTGTGTTTAAATTACCATAAGCACCCATGCCACACTATGCTGCAGCTTGGATGCATGCATAAAATCTCTTAGACTTCTCAGATCAGTTTACCCGCACAATGTACATGCTGAACCGGATTATCAAGAAGGGGGAAAAACAATTTTATTCAGAAAAACATGGTGGCAACACATAAAAAGTGGGGGAGCAATCAATCATCTGTTACTAACTGAATACAAACAGAACCAAAAATTAAATTACCGGAGCACATGAAAAGAATTAGCAATGAACAAAATGTCAGAAAAAGCACAACACAGACTTTTGTGGCAGAAAATGTAACCTAGACTTTGTAACTGGGTCTTCGTCAACTTAAGCACAAAAAAATGCAACACAATGATGGAGAGAGAGAAAGAGAGAGAGAGAGAGAGAGCTCCTTGCAGCTATCATCAGAGACCCCAAAATCACATTAATAGCTGTCCACTGGTGAGCGGGGGATTATATTTTAATTGTTCCCCCTCGAGAACAGTTACAGTACGTCTTTTCCTCCCACATGTTCCCTAGTGCGGTCTTTGAACTGCAGCGCAGACACTGCAAGTGGAAGTTTCTTCATTTAAACCCTTGTAAAGGTCAAGCGGGGCGTTTACTTTGCTGTCCCTGCAATCTTCTCCCCTCACTTTTCAACACTTTTCCGCCTCCTTCTCCTAACACAATGATCAGTTCACAGTTTTCAGGGTGCGTTATAGTTTGCCGCACACCGAACGACGCAGCCGAACCTGACGGAACTCTCACACTTTGTGCAGCAACTACTTTTCATAAGTGCTCTTGGCTGCTGGTTTTGCATGATAAAGCAGTACAGCACAGATTACAGCCAATCAAAATGTGTATGAGCTTTTACATGCACCAAAAATACATCTTTGGGTTTCAAACCATTGAGACCCAACTAGCTACTGCCAAGCCGTACAAAGAAATACAGTGTACAAGCACAGTTTTACAACAATGCCGGACTGTAGTTATAATTTCCACAGGTGAGTGGGCAGGAATTCATTTGTTAATCATCAAACAAAATGGGTGGCCGCCACTGAGAGGTTGACGGACCTTTTGTGAATATTGATGCTACGAAATGCCAACCTCTGTTCATTTCATCTACAGTATACCTGTGGATTACATAACAAAGATGTCAGCCTCTTTTGCCAAAATGTACACACATGATATACATAGACATACATTTTATGGCTTAATTTTATTATTTTAATTATGTCAAGCCTCAAAAGCATGTATCGGCATGGTAGGCAATCGGTGGTGGCTCGAATTGAGTTGCGAATTGGCTGTTGAAGATGAACACTGAATCAGAATTTTTTGCACTAGCCAGACCGGCTCACATTTTTTTCCAGATAGGAATGTATAATGTGAAACGTCTACATGGGGAGTGCACATGCATAAAAGCTCAAGTATTGCGTGTGTATGGGAATATTTGGCCAGCGAATGAGCAGTATATTCAACTGTTCAGTAATTAGTCAATAAAGCCCAGTTAGGTGTAGCAACGCCTTGCTGTTGGCCTCTCACGCTGTCCTAGCAGCAAATGAAAGTTGGATGCTGGACCTGAGGGAAGAAGTAGTTTAGCGCTAGCTAGGACAAGGCTAGTACAACACAATGTGGATGGATGGATTTAAAATGGGACTGAAGAGGAAAAGAACATCCTGAGTTCTGCCATTGGCCAGGATACGGTGCGGGATCCTGAAGCTGAAAGCAAGTTATTTTAAACCAAAAAGGTTAACCTTTGCATGTTTTGATATGCTGTATCAATGTGCCAGTTTAGGTCAATGAATTTTGAGCATCCAACATTCATCAATTGTCAACAGCCGGGACACCCGTCATCGTCAATTATTTCAAAGTGAACCAAACTGTAATCGTCAATCTATCAAAGTTATTTTCACCGGGCTTCCGTCACCACAAAATTACAGCTGCCATTTTAGGACTGACAGTAAAATTCATGAGCCCTGTCTGTCAATTGTCAGTCCGTCAACGGAGGCTTTGCTGGAGCACCTCAACCACACGAGCGCTCAAGTCAAAGAGCGTGGCCGGACACAGCAGGAGGAACAAACAATGGAGCTTTAATCAACTCAATTATTGTTATGTTTTCTTTTCCTCACTAATGTCGCCACATATGCAGTGGTGCTTGAAAGTTTACATACCCTTGGGGTACAACTGTAACAAACTGCTATGAATCGCCAACAAAATTCAAGTGCACATTTCTGCTCATGTCAACTTCACCATCTGAAAGTAACAACAATTGCCACAGTATTTTGGACTTTATGGGCATTAAGTTTTTGCCTCACCAAATAGTGCACATGAGTTTATATACCCCTAGGGACTGTAAACTTTGAAGCACAACTGTAGTGTGTGCACATGGTCGTAACTGTCGCAAATGCCGCCAAACGGACTCAATGGCCGTTTCTCAATGTGTTCTTGTCCGTACTTGCGCCCTTGTCCAAGTGCTGTCCCAATTGAAAGTACGGAAGAAGCAAAAGCAAGTAATGGACGGGATACCCAGATGTTGTTCTTTCTGCGAGCTTCCAAGTTCTTGGCATTGCCGTAACTGTGCACCACATGACTAAATGCTAAATAATTACAGTACGAGTGACATATTAAAGGAGTGTCATTTCGAATTATATATCATATTTATCCAATTTAGGATTATATTGAGAAAAAAAGGTTCTGGAAAGACACGGATTTGAGTTGCAGGTTTTGTTTGGATTCTCCTGAAGACTGTGGCACAAGCGCAGAACTGACTGATTAGATCAACAAGGCTGAAAGAGACTGAACATCAAATCAACACGATTAAAAAGCAAAATAAAAATTCAAGCTAAACAACATTCAGTTAATTACAGAGCCTACGTTGTAAGCAATAATGACTTGCTCAGGACAGCACGCGGTCTTTCTGCCCTGCAGTTCTGACATTCAGTTTGAATCAAAATACGGATGCTGCAGACTGTGCATTATGTTGCTAATTTTTAACATTTTTTGTCATCTTATTCTACCTATTGGAATGTTTGAAGGCCTGCTTGTCTCTTGTGTCGCAAGTTGGCAACACTTGTGAAGATTCTTCTCTTGAAACTGTTGGAGGCACACTCCCGTTTTCAATCGTCCTTCAGAAATTTGCAGGTTTTCTATGCACGCTCTCCCTCCATTATAGCCTTTCTCTTTTACCTTGTCTCCTGCCCATTTTATTTTCAACGATTAAGAGCTTTTCCGCAATTTCTTCTTTGGCTTTAAATCACATTAAAGGTGATGTGATGAGTGAGTGACCCATGATGTCCTGCCTTTTTAGCGACAGGCTTCATAAATACGGGTTGTGATCTCCGTGGCTGCATCCCGTCTTCCCGTTAGCTTCTCTCTTACGTCTGCTCTCTTCACTTGTCCTTTGGCTCAACTGCTACCATATTACACCACTCGCGTTCATGGCTCCCAAGACAAAATAGTACACCTTTTCAATCTATGTGTGCACATAAAATGGTGAGAGCATTGACCTTGAATGACCACTGTTTTCACTGTTAATACCCTTACATGTAATCGTTGTAGACTTGGTGGGATCGTGATTGTGAACGGGTGCAACATACATACTCCACAAACACCTCGTTAAAGAAACTGACTACAATAAGTCCAGTGTAATAATGGTGATTTGATTAATAGATTATATTCCGCCATCTATTTTCTGCCGCTTGTATTTAGGGTCAGGGTTGTGGCGCTTAGAGTATATCGCAGCAGATTTTTAGTGAGAGTTGTAATACACATACTTGGAGTGGCAGATTATAGTGTACAAGATTTAGTATACAGCATATTGAGTAAATCTGCAAATGTATTTTAGAATTGCAGCAAGCACACAACAAAGTGGAGCTGTCCTCTTTTATAATCACTCTAATTGCATTAATCTCTCACACTTGAGAGTGCGTGTTTGCGTGCGTGTGAGAGAGAAAGAGCGAGATAGAGCATTTGTACCAAGTACCTGCGTGTGAATGAATATTCATGTCCAGTATTATTCAGTGAAACGTGGAGGAGAGTCATGCTCTGGTGGTACTTTGTTCATGGTATTTGTTAAAGGAATTCCTCTACGCAGACAGTACACACACGCACATGCATGAATTGTTTGGAAAATTGTATTCACAATACCACGTCTTATTTCAAGATGCCTTGACTGCTTCTTTCATGAGTTTAAGTGTGCTACTTCAGGTTCTGAAGTATGAATCATCCTTGATTTTTTTTTCGTCGTCCCTTCTACAGATTCATTTCGTAAAACTAGCATAACTGCTCTGAATAAATGAAATGAAAATAAAGCATTGGGAGAAGGGCTTTGGCGTGGCGGCCATCTTACATTGCCATTTTCGCTATGCTCATAGCTTCAATGTATTGATTTCTGTGCGGCGTTTTCACGTTTGTTGTTTTCGTGGCAAAAATATCACAGCGTATGGCGTACGATTGTACCAAGAATTCCGTGCGTTGCAGGCGGAGAACTATAACTACTTCCTGCCTTTACATCTAAGAATCATGGGAAATGTAGTTCTACTCTGCACTCCAGTCGTCAGTCGCTACAATGCAAGCTGAGCTTTCTAGCGGTAGCTATATTTCTTTCCAGTGTTAAAATATGTGACTGGCACGAGGTTAACGACACAGCCAGTTTCCATTCGCTATCGGGACAAAGTAAAAAAGGTTGGATAATGGTGAGTGCACTGCATTGACTTTTTTAGCGCTGTTTAAGAGTCAATGCGGCGGCTATTATTATTCTATTATACAATCCTATGGCCTTGAAAACAAAGCTACTTCCCTCAATTCAATATATGAACTGAATCTAGATGCTACCAGATGGCGATCATTTCTTTCTTTCTTTCTTTCTTTCTTTCTTTCTTTCTTTCTTTCTTTCTTTCTTTCTTTCTTTCTTTCTTTCTTTCTTTCTTTCTTTCTTTCTAATTAGACATGGTCGTGGCCTAAGCACATAAACTAACAGAATTCAAGTCACAAATACACTTTCGAAGTTGGCAACTTGGCAAACATAGGATGGAAAGTGACATCATCCAAGTTTTATTCAAGACGTTAGGGTTGTAGTGCTTGTTATGCATGCAACTTTAGATTCGGAATTATGAACTGCACCTATATGTACTTTAAAGTCTGTGGAGTTGTTATCCAGTACCTGTTTTTGACTTGTGTGCGTGTTTTATTTATTTATTTTTTAATTGTTATAACTATTGTTTTTCCACACACACACACTACAGAATACTTACCATGGTGTTTTTTTGTTTTTTTTTGTTTTGTTTTTTAATCTTGCACACAAGAAATACACAAAAAAATAAATAAAACTAACACTAAAACTAATAATAACTGAGCTAAAACAAAGCAACTAACAAAGATTAAAGCTAAAACTAAAACTTAAAAAAAACAAACTCCAAATGAATTTAAAACGTGGCACATAGAACATATTTGTAAAGAAAATTTTAGACTTAACTTCCCCTTTCCCATTTTAAGTCTCCACTGAAGGCACAAGTCCAGAATGTGGTACTTGTGAATGTTAAATTGTTTTTTTTGTTTGTTTATTTTTTGCAAAAGGAAAAACTCCTTAGAAATGATACCAACGTGGGGTGGAGATTCCACTGTATTTATTTTAAAGTCTCTTTGGAGTTATTTTGTCTCTGTGCTTCCCACTCCAGATGAGAGAGGATGTTGTTTCAATGCACTGCACTACTTGCAACAATGTGAAGTGACGTTACCATGAAAAAAAGATGTGCCTGTCCCAGTGGATGCACACATATGCCCCGTGTGCTTGTGTGTGTTTGCATGCCTCGTTGCTTGTGTGTCTGTGGGAGGGAAAGGAAGCTGACCTGGACAGCGCCGAGCTTTGTGGCTACTAGTAAAATCGTAAATATAACCACAAAAAAACAGCATTGACCCAGTGCAAAAGTGTAGCATTTTAAAGCTGAAGAAAAAATGTAAAATGTCCTATACACTGGATTTCCACTCCTTCAAGGCTTTTTCACTCTGAGATTGAATTATGCATTATGTATAATATAATTGGATGGAATGGAAATGAAAATGAAATGTGGGCAGCAAATGGTACAAATGTGTCATGACCAGGAAAATAATCTGGGCAATTCTGTTGCAACAACATCGTTGACACTTGACACCCACAACATTTGTTGTTCCTATGAAAAATATCAAGTCTGATTTTGTGCCCTGCGCAAGTGGAGCACAAAGTGCCGTCTAACTGCGCGCATGGATGGAGTTGTCTCTCTTTTGGCATTTTCATTGATGTGCGCAGTTTAGACATGTATGTTGGCACTGTTGTGGATATGAACATGAAGTTTCCTGCACACTGATTATGTTTACATGCGTAAACCCAAATATTGGCAATATTGGGGTTTTAAAAAGGCCATGTAAACAAGTGCTAAAACCTCGAATGCTCTTAAAAAAAATCTAATGTTACCCCTTTCATAACCGGATTTTTTTTTATATATATATATCTATAAATGCATTTGGAATACCATGATCGGAGGGGCCATTGCCTTGTGCACATGCTCTATTCTTCTTCTTCTTCTTCTTCTTCTTCTTCTACTACTTTTTCTCCTTCTCCTTCTTTTTCTTCTTCTTCCTCTCCTCCTTCTTCTTCTTCTACTTTTTTCTTCTTCGTCTCCTTCTTCTTCTACTTTTTCTTTTTCTTCTCCTCCACCTCCTTCTTCTACTACTTTTCTTCTTATTCTTCTACTTTTTCTTCTTCTCTTTCGTCTCCTCCGCCACCTCCTTCTTCTTCTTCATTTCCGCCCCCTCCTGCTCCTTCTTCTACTACTTTTCTTCTTCTTCTCCTCCTCCTCTTTCTTCTTCTTCTTCTTCTTCCTTATTCTCCTTCTTTTTCATCTTCTTCTTCTCCTTCTTCTTCTTCTTCTACTTTTTCGTCTTCTTTTTCTTCTCCTCCTCCTTCTTCTTCGTCCTCTCCTCCCCCTGTTCCTTCTTCTTCTCCTATTTTTTTCTCCTCCTCCTCCTTCTTCTTCTACTACTTTTCTTCTTCTCCTCCTCCTCTTTCTTCTTCTTCTTCTCTCCTCCTCCTCCTCCTCCTTCTTCTTCTTCTTCTTCTTCTTCTTCTTCTTCTTCTTCTTCTTCTTCTTCTTCTTCTTCTTCTTCTTCTTCTTATTTCTATTTGCAAAGGGCTACTTTACCATTTCAATTTTCCGAGCTTGTCCGTACTTGCCCAGGGATATGAGTTATACTACCAGTTCTACTTTACAGTATGATCATCTTTTTCTTGATTTGTTTTGTAGTCTTTTATAGTGTTGTTTTTTCCCTTTCTTGAAAATTCCTGATGGGATTGGTGTGTGCTTCAGGCAGCCTTCATTTGAACAAGCCCCTTTTCCAGTTTTTTTTTTTTTTTTTAGTGTGTGTGCCTATTTCTTAAAGTGGAAACACATTTTTGGAAGGTAAAAGTGCCCACAGGCATAACAATGAATGACGTCCTTGCATTCACAATATTCAATCCACTTGTGACGGGGATGCCATAAGTTCATCAAGTTTTACTTGTCCCCCATGACTGTTGTTTGCATAAATGGGATGTAATAAGTACGGAAACCCAATAGTGATTTACATGATGTTAGTATCGAGTTGCATGTTGAATGCCAGCTCACCTCCGTCCATTCAGAGAATTCTTAAGCGAAGATGCTGTGATGCTGTATCCTTCTTTATGCACGGCTGTCCTAACTTCACACTAAGGGGATATGGAACTTGACAAAAATATGGTCAGAAATGTGACTGTTAATCCATTATTCAAAATAAAAGTAACTGCTTTATCTGGTTTGACTGTATATTTTCAGGCTTAAGTGAATTTCTTCCTGCATGGCTAATATCATAAAACACTCTTTATTTATGATACTCTATATTTTATCCTTACGTTCTGGGTGAGATGTCAGAGTGAGGTGGCCGTGCGACTGCGTGGTGGCCTTCACTTGGAGGTTTGGTGCCCTGACACTTAAACAGTCATTGGAAAACAAACTACTCTCATGCAACTTTTAACGTCCTAAATTTAGTCAACAGCTGGCCTTCAGGCTGACATGGGCTTTGTGCCATCTAATAGATACCGTACTGTAGATTCAAGTCAAGTTTATTTGTGTAGCCCCAAATCACAAAGGGCTTCACAGTTGACACGTTAGCGACTTTCTCTGATCTAAGCGGGCAAGAAAATACTCAAAACCCTGTTTGGGGAAAAGAGGAAAAATCTTGAGAAGCGACAACAGATGGAGGGAATCCCCAGCGCAGGATGCCGAGTAGGCGACATAGTGCTCCAAGTGCCCACTTCGCAGCTCTTATCCAAGATCTGTAATCACAAGATGCTCTGTGTAACTTGTTTCAATAAATAGGGGAAACATGTAAACAAAATTTCTAATTAGTCCCATCATTGGAGTGTTTCTGTTGCAATCTTTGACCTCAAAGAAGATTTTTGACATCATTTTCTAATGTGAGGTCAGGATTCCCAGGTTCTTTGACGCCAAACTCATCCAATCATGCCTTTATGAACTTCACTTTTAGCACTAAAATAAAAGGGCCCTTTCCAAAGTTTTTCCTAACTAAGAAATGTCTTGGCAAGAAGAAAAAATATATTAAAGGACAAGTCAGGTGTTTGCAACCTCTCTGAATCTCAGCAAGCACTCATCTACTACAAGTCAAATGTGTGTGTGTTCATGAAGTTTTGCACACAAACAGTATACATCCGAGTGTTTGTGTGTCTGGAGAGCCAAGTGCTAACTGTGATAAGTTACAGCAGCCACTTCAGGTGCGGAAGTCAATAAAAGCTCATTAACTCAACAAGCGGGTCGGCGGCTCCGTCCAACATGATCCACCTCCCACTTTGTCTTTCTTGGAGTGCAGTAAGGTGCGCACGAGGGCGGCTGCGTTTTTCCCCGTGTGTGCATTCATGTGTGAGATGCTGGATCAATGAGAGCACATGGTTCATTTCCGCTGACTAGAAAGAGATGGAGGGACATTGTGGGGAGGGGAAGGAAATAAATGGGGGAGAGAGAAAAAAAAAAAACCTGCAACAATAATATGATGAATGAAAGCAGTCAATGTGACAAAGGTTGTTATCATACTTTACACCAATACCAATCTTGTCAAATTATTGCTCAATTATTTCCTTCAAGGAGCATTCACTTCACATTAATTTCAATAGAGAATGACACAATGAAAACAAGCTCAGCAGATTTGTTTGGGGTGCAATGAATCTTCTTTTCTACCATATAATATCCATTATGATTGGGCGATCATCGATATCGGGTCTCTCTATTTGGCCGATACACTCACTGTACAAGTTACCGCATTCACAGTCTATGACTTGCTAGTTCCTTCGCTTCAGACTGAAGTTACAATCTAGTCAGTAAAACAATAAGAGTACGTTCGGAAATTCACTTTGACGCCACAATAACCCAACTCTAAAATTTTACTTGAGGCAGAGTGGGCTCCCATTCTATGAATTTGCTGTTGTTGCTGTGGCTAGCAAGACTACTGCAAACATTAGCTACAATAGTGCCGCTAAACAACCACTAACTTAGACAAGTTAACCTAATGATTAATGAAGTTGTTTATTCCACATCATCCCACAACGGTCGCATCTTGTTCGCCATTTTGTCTCGCCTGACACTCGCCGCTCTGTCCCCACTCAAATGAAGGTTCATGTAAATACATCAGCAAAAGTGCTACTGCTTTGGGCTAGCATCTTTGCATCATTAGTAAATACGCATTTATGGCACTCAAAGGAGAGCATGGATGACATCTAAATAAACAATTCTAATACTAGAATGTTACATATGATGAAAAAGATTGCACTGTTGACAGTGGTTGGCACGTGTAGTTAATGGCTTTGAATCCTACGAGTTTATGTGTTCTCGTACTTGAGTGATTTTTCTGCAGGTGCTCCAGTTTCTTCCCATATTACAAAAACATGCATCTTAGGTTCACTGAAGACGCTAAAATGTACATGTGAATGGTGGTTGGCCTGGCAACCAGTGCACTCATTTTATCGAGCACTTAAGGTACCATTTTAAACATTTATGCACCGGCTATAAAGAGCTCATGTCACTATTATCGCATGCACATCATTTTACTTTAAATAGGAGACATGTTCCTCTATTTGCGCAATCACAAGCACAAGATCAAAATCTTTATTCACATGAACAACAGAAGAGATTTATGAGCAGAAATACTTCTAATTAGTTCTCGTACTTGTCACTAATGATGTTGTGATGCACTCGCCTGACTGGTGCGCATGCAGCGTGGGTTCAGTTTGCAACTCAGTGGAGGTGTGAATGTGAGTGTGAATGGTTGTGTGTCTCCATATGCACCCTGCAACTGACTGACAACCAGTTCAGGGTGTAGTCCACATTTCGCCTCATGTCAGCTCACCACACATTTTGGTTAACCCAATGCTATAGTATGGGAAACACAGAAGGGCCAATGGAAATTAGCATCAAATTTACTGTCATTAAACTCATTCACTCCCAGCCATTTTCCCTTCGCTCCCGGCTGTTTTACTGGATTTTGACTTATTCTGAAAGGTCCACAGAATATTGTGTTCTTTTGATATAAAACATGGAATGTACCAAAAGAAAGATAAAAAAAAAAAAAAAAGCTTGTTGCAACATGGCCCTGGTTGATCTCTTATACTCTGCTGCCACCCGCTGGCCGTTTTTAGTAATAACTACCATTGCTTTAAGAGACCTATTCAGGTCAGAGGCTGCATCTAAGCCTTTTGTGTGCTCTAGCATTAAAATAAATAAATAAATGAATAAATAAATGGCAGTATTTAATATAGACCTATAATGTTTTTATACGATTTGGGGGGCAAATGAGTTAAAAACCTTTACACAACTGCAATTGTACTCACTCTTAGCGGGGACTTTAAATTCAGGATTGTGTCTGTTCAATAAAAACCCATCAAATAATTGATTACTTTTGCCACCTACGTGTGCTATAGATGAGGAAAATGACAAATTCATGTAAACACGGTAATAAACATGATTTGTGTATCATAATCAACAACTTCCCCTTTTCCAAAATGGTTTCTTAAGCACAATGTGCCAATATATTTTGTGATTATATTGCCGCATCCTTTTTTCCTTTTTTCTTTTTTTAAGGCAAATTTTGCTTAAAAATCCATCAATTTTGGTTACATCTCATCTTAACTCATTGACTGCCATTGACGGAAAAAGACGTCAAATAATGCATTTTTGCTGGGCTGGCAGTGAATGTGTTAATACAGTACTATGAACACAGAGAATGTAAACTCACCTGTATGCCGTCTCAGCCACTCCATCGTTATCGGGTCATTTCCCTCCATATTTAGCACGTGGATCCGTGTGTTCAGTGTTCGTGCTTATAGTCCCTCTCAACACTTCCATTCACCAACTGTTTCTTTATTGCTTTACATAAAACTCAACTAAACTGTTTTGTTTTTTTTAACACATCAATCTTTCATTACGTTTGCACTGTAGACTCCTCACAACAAGCTTTTAGGCTGCATAATGTGCCAAGTAGTGTGGCCAGCAGCTCCTTGCTGATCATCGATCCGATTTATTACCATGGCAGAGCATAGCATCGCTCCACTGAAAGTTGGCCTTCAGTAGATTTTGGAAGGTTAAGCGCCTTGCTTCGGGACACGTTGGTATAACATAAAAGGGGGAGGAGGGAGAAGTTGCAGGTATCCAATTTGCGAACCACATTCCCACAACACTTGTGCATCCTCCATGGACAGTTCTGTGGTTGCCCTTCATTAAAAGAATATGCAGTGCATGGAAGAAAAACTCTTGGGACATCACTCTTTATCAATTCATGAATTAATTAATCAGGGGTTGTGCTAGACCCCTTAGTTCCCCCCTGAATCTTAATTCTTCATCCCAAGAAGACGATTTTCCATTACAGTGTTCAGGTCCGAGTCCTGCTGCTAAAATCCGTGAGTATTGATGCCCTCCTCAAAGGCTTATAATTGCCCATAGATGGTGGCAAAGCACTATTTTATTATCATTACTATTATTATTATTATTATTACTATTATTATTATTATTATTATTATTAGTATACAGGACTGTGACCTCTGAGAATGAAGCTGTTTTCCTAGCTTGCCCATACAGTAATTACTTGACACCGAAGTGGTGTCAAAGCAATACTTGAAAAAAAATATAGCTAGGTATTGGCACGATACCGATACCTGGTATTGGTACTTGCCCATCCCTAGTAATAATAATCTGCAAATAAGTAGCGGATTGAAATATGTGGTGGAACTCCAATACAGGATAAGTGGACAAAATTTTGTACCGACAAAAATGCTTATACGCTGTTGCCTGACAGAGGAACTACTGGTTGCATCTCGAATAGAGCTGTCAAAAGATTACATTTTTTAATCAGATTAATCACATCGTAGAATTTTGATTAATCAAAATTAATAGTGCGATTAATCTGCGGTAATACAATGATTAATGCGATATTTTTTGTGATTAATTAGTTAACGCTTTAACTTTGACAGCGCTAATCTCGAATGTAGTGAATGTTGTTTTTATGGTTCGTTCAAGGGCGTCAATCGTCGCAAAGATGTTCACTTACAGTTTTAATGGTCAAAAAACATTTTGCGACTTTGTACGAACCCTGCTAAAAATAAATTCAGTGAGATACGGGCTTTTTCTGGTTTGGTGGAGATACTGTGGGGGTATCGCTATGTGTGCGGTGTGCTGTGGTGATCCGCTCGAGTACACCACACAGTACAAAATCTGTAAGCACACTCTTACTTACAGTTTAAAAATGGGCTCGGATCTTGATGATCAGTCTGTGTTTACCAAGCCTTAGAAAAGTTATTTTCCTCCAGAACAGCGGAAGCTGTTAAAAATGCAAAGAGTCTCGACTCCATGTTATTCCATTTTCACTCCCTGTAGGTACATGTCCTGTTGCTGTGATAAGATGATGTGATAAACAATTGCTCTTGTGTAATGGATCCAGGAAATAGGAACACTATATGAATGCTGATGTAAATAAAGTTTAACTTCATTATCAGTGGACTCTTCTGCTAAATTAGTAACCAGGATATATACTTCCAAAAATCTGTCAATACTATTAATATAAACTTGTGTGTACCGGGTAAAGGTCAAACCGGTGGATGGTGGCTTTAATGACTGAGATGAATTAGAAAGGTCACAGATTCATGCAGGTGGAGTCCAACCTGTAAACATTTTGTCAAGCTATTTACTAAAAATATAGTTACATGAAATTTCCAGCAAAAAAAAAAAAAAAAAGTTAAGCAGCGTACTGTGGAGATACGATGGACAGGTCCCTGCAGATGGATGGATAGATGATAGATAGCCTAGATAGTTAAACATCATTTCAGGAGCGCCGTGAGCAGCTGCCGTGTTAGCTAAATCTACGATTTCTGTCACGACAGATGAGGCTTCCACTGCTTGCACAGTAGTCTGGAGCCTTATTTGTGCCATTTCAGTGCTCTCTGATTGGCTCTTATATAATGTGCATTCTGCCACACGGCGCTACTGCATTACTGCATACGAATGGATCATATGTTTTAACTGTGAATGATTATGACAGAAACTGAGATCATTAATTTTTGGAGCTTGGCTAAATTTGCATAAGCTGTACAAGGAATAAGAAAAGAAAGAGGATTATATGCAGGATAATTAGCTCAGGGTTTGGCAACAAAATCCTCAATCAGAGGCAGAAAAGTTGTTTGGATTGCATTGTGTCAAATGAACTTTGCACAGGTGGCGCAAACGTGTGTCAGAGAAGTTACAGGACTGTTGTCTCAAAAGCTTTCTTTCTTATTTTTCTTAATTAATCCTACTGGAGTGAAAACCACTTCTCTGCCATGCCATCACGCACTGTTCGAACGATTCTCCTGCGATTGATCCTTGTAGTTCCTTTGTCGCGGCCATCTTGATGTTGTCCAAGCCCTCAAAATGGGTCTCCTTGACCTTGAAAAAAAAGGGGGTGGGGGGGGGGGGGGGGGGGGGGTGTCACAGGGGGCCAGGTCTGAGTGTAGGTGTCATGACTGTGTTCTGTTTGTGGCAAATGTCTGATGTTTGGTTTTATTTGATTTTATTTGAACTGATGCAATCAGCATGTAATCAGCAGCTAGCCCCAAATGGTCAGAAGCTATGTGATGTCAGAAGCTATGTGATGTCAGGAATATTTATCAGCATGTAACTATGTGGAATCTGTAATCTTTTTATCTGGTCAACAGCCAATCAGATAACTCCATGTCAGTCCTGTTAGCCACATGTCTGGCCACAGCCAATCGGATCCATTCGCTGTCTATATAAGTCTGACAGAGAAGTGTGTCTCTGTCCTGTTATTCCTCTGTCCAGCTGGCCACCTGCTCCTCTGTTCCTCGATGCCTTCTCTTTGTTTCTTGTGGTTAAGTTAGTTCCTCGCCTCTTGATGTTATGCGAGTAAAGTGTTAAACTCTTCGGTCTTTACTTGTAAAAGAAGCTTTGAGCTGGTAGGTGAAGAATAAACTGGATGTGATAGTTAGCCAAAGACGTCTTCACACAAAATGAATTGGTGACAAAGTTTGCTGTAATTTGTTGGTGACACGCTCGGGGACGATGAGAGCAACTCTGTTGAATAAAACACCGGCGCAGACCTTAAAAGCTTTCTGCCAAAAATGATTAGATCGTCGACCTCCTGAGGTGCACCACTCGCTGACTGAGGCCTGTGTGTATCTGTGTGAGTGTGTGTGGGCAGGGTATTGCGGTGCCTTTTCAATGCCAGTGAGGATCCCATACCACTTTGTGCATGCGTTCACACACACACACACACACGCACACACACACACACACACACACACACACACACACACACACGCACACATGCTTTGAAAGTTGAATAGAGATTCCTGAACCAACACCGTTTGTTCAAAGGTCTTTTAATCACTCAGTGTTTTCCTGATGGGACTGAAAGTGAGACAGCAGTGTGTGTAGTCAAGATTTCCTGTGTGGGTGTGCGTGCGTGCATGTGTGTGTGTGTGCTGTATGGGTGTTCATGCACCAATGGGGAAATCATGAAGAACAATCATGGCCACACATCAATGCCTTCTTTGTTGTAAAGGAAATGACTGACAGACATTCACAGCAGATGCGGCAATTATGCATCCATTTCATCAGCGCTCTTTCCTTCATCACATATCCACTTTTTTTGTTGCTATTTTCAACCTTTTTTTCTTAATAAAGCATGGAAGCTTAAAACAACACACCAACGCTGCTTTGCTCCCATCACACACTGGCTTTACCTGTGTAATTTCGACTTGTTAAGGTCACCTTGTCATTCCGACTACTCCCCCACTCCCCCTCACAAACCTTCCTGTAGTTCATTCCTGCTCAATCTAACCACCTTCCTCCGCACAATCCTTGCTTACCTTTTCCTCCATTAAAATTCTTTCCCTTCGAGCGCTCTCTCTCTCTCTCTCTCTCTCTCTCTCTCAAAAACAACATTCAAAGTAACAAACAAACATGAGGACGGGGTCACCAACGCCAGTCCAGTGCCCTCATCCTGCATGTTTTAGAAGTTTCCTTCTTTCAACACACCTGACTCAAATTATGAGCTCACCAGCATGCTCTCAGAAACCTAATAATGAGTAGGCATGTAACGATAACGGCAATATTGTGATATCGCGATATTAAAACTGCCACAATGTATCGTCGTCATCATGTCACGATATTAAAAGCAGCACATCTGTTAAAAAAAATAGTCAGGTTGATTTCCATTTGTGCGGTTCTATTACCCTCTGGTGGCTAGTTTTTTAGTGCTTTTTAATTTTCACTAGATATGTTTTGGCCCTTCTATGTTTAAAATCCATGCTAATCGTCAGATGGGGAATATAATATGCTTGTGAACCGATTCAATACGTGGAGGAACTCAATGTGTGCTTGCATTAGCAAATAAGTGCCTCAATATTAAGTGTTATTGGAGATAAGTGTTTATATGCATTGCTGTAATGTGCAAGCTGTAATATACAAAAAAAAAAAAAACATGTTTGTTTTTTTTGGTTACAATATTATGACCTTTTTTGTGTCGCCAACCTCCACACAATATCTGGATAATTATCGTATTGTAACTTTAATATTGTGATAATATTGTATTGTAATGTTTGGAAATCGTCAGATCCCTAATAGTGAACCTGATCATTTGAATCAGGTTTGTTGGAGGAGGGAAACTTCTAAAATATGAAGGATATGGGCCCGTGAGGCCTGGAGTTGGTGAGCCCTGCGCTTGGATGAGAATTGACTTGACTCGACTTGGCTTGACCTGAACAAAGGCCAAGGCAGATTATTTTTTATAACCATCCCCCAGAGTAAATAAATGTCAAAATGTCGCCATTTGTGTTTCAAGATGGACAGCACATATGCATATTTCGGGCTGGTGAGATCAGGTGGACACAAAATCCTAACGAGACAGATGTAAAAAAAAAAAGGACACAAGCAGAACATGATAAATTAACAAAAACAAAGATGATGATAATGTCATATTCGCTTGGCCTTGCTGGAAGATGCTAAACAACACTAGAGATATAATGGATAACATATTTAGTAATTTTCCTCCAGGAAAACAATGCACATTCACATTTTTTTTTAAATAACTGGGCTCAGGTGCATCGTGATTCAACTGTTCATCTTTGATGGGATTAAAGTCCTATGTTAAATTCAACACATTGAGCATGATCCATCAAGACGCACAGCTGCCTGTGCTGTGTATCATCCACACACTCAACGGTCTTTCTCCAGCAAAGAGTGGGAGTACCTTCCAGAAGGGAAAAATCTGAGAAAAATCACTCCTCAGTCAGCGTCAGTACGACAGATAGCATGGAGTTTTCCAAATGTCATCTAGAAGGCCATTAGAAGGTAAAGAATTCATTTCACAATTACCATGACTTTGATTCCAAACTAATTAGATTGATCTGACACTACTGAAAAGGCTCTATGTCCCTAATTGAAGTTGACTATATTCAAATACATACATGATTTTTTTGTCAATGCAAGCATTTTCTTAGGGTTAGTTCCTTCATCTGGTAAATATGTTTGTGCTTCCCCCCCTCACTCGCTAAGACGAGCCCGAAATTTTTCATCTGTTGCCGTGATGGGTCAAAACAAACGTGCACAAGATGCCACAACGTCCAATCAGCTCAAAGTATTGCAGAGAATGTCCCGCCTTTCCCGGGCAAATCACCATTGAGCAGTCCCAGATTGATAATGTGAAGACCTCCCTTGAGTGAATCACAATTATCAATCTGGTTACATTGCCTCGTTTAGTTAAAAAAACAACAACCCAAAAAAAAAACGCATCCACATAAACGCACACAAAAAATGAAGCAGTTGATTCCGGAATACTTTCCTTGTTAGGCATCTTATTGGGTGCCGGTGTTTACACATAAATAAATGTCATTGATGACCACAGTGCATCATGTGATTTGATAACGATTTTATGAATCTTAACTAGATTTAGTTAAGTTATTAAATATAAACAATAATAAGTCAACATAAATCCTAATTTCTGAATGGGCCCCAGGCCACTTTTTACAGGAAAAGTTGGGCCCCAAGGTAAAAAAAAAAAAAAGGTTGAGAATCCCTGTACTAGAGTAATCGATTAAGACTTTACACATTTCGGATTGGCTGGATCAAATCGTCAGACATTTTGTATTTTATACACAATGTGCACATGATGTCCACAGACAGAAGGTGGGAAATTCAAACCTGAATCCAGTCTGAAAACTATTGGACAGAGGATTGCAGGAGTACCCGTTGTGCACGCACGCTACTTGGTTAACTCATATATGGTCAAATAAAAGCTATGTAAAGATAGTTTTGGAAAAATTGTTACATAGAGCAGCTAATAATCCTTGTTTATAATCCAAGGTTTCTCATCCTATACAGTCAGATTATCTCTTCCAGTTTGTTTTGTTTTTTTAACACGCTGATTGGTGATCGATTCCTAAATCCTGAACGTGCAAATCCTTATTCAGTTAACCTAACATGATAACGTGTCCAATTTGAACACCAAACTCCGACTGTGCGGCAGACGTACTATCCACTATAACAACTTTTGACAGACCAAACATTTATATTACCGTATTTTCTGCACTACAAGGCGCACCGCATTATAAGGCGCACCTTTAATGAATGACATATTTTTAAACTTTTTCCATATATAAGGCGCTACAGTAGAGGCTGAGGTTACGTTATGCATCCATTAGATGGTGCTGCGCTAAAGGGAATGTCAACAAAACAGTCAGATAGGTCAGTCAAACTTTATTAATAGATTACAAACCAGCTTTCTGACAACTCCATTCACTTCCAAACTGAATAAACAGCTGTTTTATTATTTTCTCTGAGGTCAAGTATTAGTATTAGCTAGCGATCCAAGATGGCGGGATCTTCTGCGCATGCGCGTCACCGATCGTGCAGGGTCGCCGATAGCGTCTTGACAGCGAGACCTGTGGCGGCTCAATATTGATCCATACATAAGGCGCACTGGATTATAAGGCGCATGATTAGCTTTTGAAAAATTGAAGGCTTCTAGGTGCGCCTTATAGTGCGGAAAATACGGTACCTTTTTTTCCACATGGTTGTAGTAACAACCACAAGGATGACATATTAAAGTGCATTTAATAGGGTTCATGTAGTGATCCAGTGGTAGATGAAATATAACAGTGTTTTTACAGTAATTTCAAATAATGTATGGTAAACACAATTGATGTTAAATGAATATGAGCGCAAATGACTATAAATCCACTTTTATTAATTATCTTCACATTCCGTCGGACTCTACTGGTCGCACTTTAATAACCTTCATGTTTGTTTTCCAGTGACCAGTATAGACTTCGCAGTCAGTCAGTGTAATTGGCTATGCACCAACAACTTTCTTTAGTCTAGCACAGGCTTATTACGCCGTTTTTTTCCTCACTAAATCCTGCACTGAAATTAACTTCATGTGGGGTTAGTTAGCAGCACATACAGACTAAGACGCTCTTGTTGACTCACACAAAAGCGCTTTGATTCCATTTGGTTGAATTCAACGGGGCTTTGCAAGCGCAGAGAAGAGTGTAGGATGATTTTGCTGCAAGCTCTTGTTCCAGCAGTTGAGTCCTGCTATTGATCGGACTGCCACAGATGTATACTGTATCACCTGGTGGAGGAGACACGATATACCCATTTGCAACATGCAGTTACTCCTCTCATCTTGACAGCACCGCCTTTCTCTTAACGGCTGCTCTACTGTACTGAAGAGAAAATAGTCAATGGCTACAAGATCTGAATTTGTGAATGCCTTTTTTGTTTGTTTTTAAATAGACTGTTACTTATTGTCACCGGGTCGAAAAGGGACACTTATGAAGCTGTTTTATAGTTTCTTTCTTAACCAAGCATTTTCTAACATCACATATCAAGCGGGCATATTGCTTTGGCTGTGATTAAACATCACAACAATTTTACCATCCTTTTTCATCCTTATTAGGATTGCCACCATTGACAGCCCACTCAACATTCGCAACTATAGACACTTTAGAGTCCTTGCTGAACAAAACGTGGACTCTTGGAGAAAAGCAAACAGTAGGAGGGGCATAGCTCAGGTGGTAGTGTGGCAGTCTCCCAAGCTGAAGGTTGTGAATTTGTTCCTCAACCCTCAAGTGACTCATATTTCTTTCAAATTTTTATTTTATTCTCTTCCTAGTGTAAATCTTAGCCGACTCTAAACTGAGTCTATTTGGTCCCTCTCTAAATAGTCAAATTTACTGTGCATGGACCAGAATTCGGGTTATGAAAGGGGTAACACAGGGGTCTTATTTGTGTTCTTAACTCATTCACTCCCAGCCATTTTCACAGAAGCAGTCCCGTTCGCTCCCGGCTGTTTTACTGGATTTTGACTGATTTTGCAAGGCCCACAGAATATTTTGTTCTAATGCTATAAAAGCATGGAACCTATCAAAATAAAGAATAAAATCTCTTCTTTCATCAGGAAAAAAAGTATGTTTCCGTTTTGCAGCAATTAGCATTAGAAGAGAGCTAAGTTTCA
This sequence comes from Festucalex cinctus, assembly GCF_051991245.1. Taxonomy (NCBI): domain Eukaryota; kingdom Metazoa; phylum Chordata; class Actinopteri; order Syngnathiformes; family Syngnathidae; genus Festucalex; species Festucalex cinctus. The sequence continues at coordinate 19,675,481 of NC_135413.1, read as the reverse complement.
TCAGTTTTCACAAATCTATTTAAAATTGTAAGTAATTGAGCTTTTTTTCTACATGGCCCTGGTTGATCTCCTTTGCTCTGCTGCCACCTGCTGGCCGTTTGTGTAATAACTACCATTTCTGCAACCGTTCTTTGCAGTTGAGGCCGCATCAAAGCCTTCTGTATGCTCTAGTATAAAAAAAAAACAAAAATAAAAACAAAAAAAAACAAAAAAAACGTATAAATACGTCTTTGGGACACTTAAGACATGAAAAAAAAACGTATTTACACGTTATTGGGAGCAAATGAGTTAAAAATGGTATTTCAATTTCCGTTTGTCAAGTTGTGTATAGTGATGCATAGTAAAGTAAAAACTGCATCAAAGCCTTCTGTATGCTCTAGCATAAAAAAACCCACGTATAAATACGTCTTTGGACACTTAGAACATTAGAAAAAACGTATTTATACGTTATTGGGAGTAAATGAGTTAAAAACCCGAATAAGAGCATATTCGGGTTATTGCGTGTGTTTACATGGCCTTTCAAACACGAATATTGCCAATATTTGGGTTTGAAAAGGGTTATTGACTGCATGTGAACTGTTAAAGGTAGCACAGGTTGTGTTCGAGCAATAAACAGTGCTTTAAAGTAAAACATTTAATAAATGTTTGCGTATGACATTCAGAATATTTGTTCATGTCAAACTACTGGGGTCATTTTTTTCCATTTTAAATTATGTAAGTAATTAACTTATTAGAAAAAGGCATTCAATGTTGAAAGAATTACCACATAACAGGTGCTTTTCAAATTTTGCGAGCAAAATATGTTGATAAAAGTCTTTTTAATGAAGTAATTAGCCGTGATTAATCAAATTGATAGGATGTGATTAATCTGATTAAAAAATGTACTCGTTTGACAGCTCTAATTATCCGTCCATCCATTTTCTTGCCCGCTTATTCCTCGCAAGGGTCGCGGGGGGAGTGCTGGAGCCTATCTCAGCTGGCTTTGGGCAGCAGGCGGGGGAAACCCTGGACTAGTTGCCAGCCAATCGCAGGGCACACAGAGACGAACAACCATCCACACTCACAAGCACACCTAGGGACATTCCAGGAGTGCTCAAGTAACCTGCCATGCATGTCTTTGGAATGTGGGAGGACACCGGAGTACCCGGAGAAGACCCACGCAGGCACGGGTGAACATGCAAACTCCACCCAGGAAGGCCGGAGCTTGGAAGCTCTAATTCTAAAATGACAAAATAAGAAAAATGTAAGTGGAAATAAATAGGAAGCATATTGCACTGTGGTTTGACTAGTAACAGGTATTTATAATCATATTCATATAACTATGCAATAATAACCACTACTGCTGCTACTCCAATGAATACAACTACTAATAAATAACAATGGTAGTAATGACAACATCCATGTGTTGAATAAGATATTGAGTGACATTTGCCATGTCAGTCATGTGAATGGGGCCTGTCAAATTGAACAAAGCTTCAAAGTATAGAAAAGCGCTAAGCTGCCCTTATTTGCTCAGGAGAGCAGCCAGTAGCAAACAACCATTGTGTGTCTGCATAATGTGATGGGATGCAAAATATTGTCGCTATTGTAGTGGCTCCTCTTGATAGTTAAATGCTACTTGGGCCGAGTGGGAGTTTGTGTCTTTGAGCAAAGTGATGGAAAACACACATTAGTAGGATTTTCAATGCAATTGAGTGTTCGTACAGTAGTGAGTAGGTATGAGTTTAACAAGCTGGTTAAAGTGTAACACGGACAACCTGCGCAGAGTGGAATTGATTTTCTCAAAGACTGTTTATATGGAGCATGAAGGTACGGCAACAGAATACGAAGTGGAAGAGGATGTCTGCTGACATTATACGAACCAAATGAATCTGATGTCTTCTCTTACTGGTTTGTTATTCTTTGACTTTTATTTGTATTTTTATTGACAGACACTGCATGAGAGACTTTGTCATAACACACATGCTATACATACACATGGGGTCTTACACAAATGCATACTGCAGAAATGTCCTTAATCAGCACATGTGCTGATAGAATAGATTGTTTCTGGGCTCATTAACATGTGCTAAGGATTTAGGTGTCCCACGAGGAAGATGAGCCGACGCGGCCATATTTCACCGCAGGGCGAATGTTAGCTTGGGTGTTCTCGGATAAACTCCAGCTGCGAGCTGGTGTGGGATGTGCTGATGAATATTCACACTCACCCATTGGAAGACACTCCAGTCAGCAGGGGCCAAATTGTTGCCATTACTTACAGTACATACCTGCCCTTTTTCCCCTTTGAGTGTCTTCACTGTAATGCATTGAAGGAGTAGAAATGTATAACTCCAATTTCAGCAATTCACATCATACCAGAATTTAAAACACACACTCTGAGACATCCCCGCTATTAAAACCAATTTAATCAGCCGTCTCAAGGCTTAGACTAAAAAGCCCTGAGTAAACTCTGAGATGCATTTCATCTCTGCATTGGTGAGCTGCTATTGGAGTTCTCTCTCCTGACAACAATTTTATGCACCACTAATATTACTGTAGGTCCCAAGTCGAATCTTTGTGTGAGTCCTGTAACTTCTACAGAGTTGTGCTTTGTCATAAATAAATGCAAGACTCCTAATACCGCTACGTCACTATGATTGTTTGTGGGACCTGACTACCATACAAATGACCTTCATACCAGTGAGTCTAACTTCACTTAAATGTTGTTTGGGAATTGTTGTATTAAAGAGCCCCCAATGGACTGGAATTTCAAATGTTTAACTCGCAACTTGTGCATATTATTAGTAAGATAATTCTTTTAAATTAAACAAAACACATCTAGATATTTTACATAGAAACCCCTATTCAATATAAGTCTTTCTTGTATGAAATTATATGTTAAAGCTTCTGCCTGTATTTCCAATTATGATGTAAGAATTCCCCACATCTTCGAATAAATGATTTATGTTCTCCAGTTAGATCCCCAAAACACAGACACAAATAAGAGTTTAACACTTTATGCCCATACACATTTTTAAAATTTTAATTGTAAAATACAACTAGACCCCAGTCTACGCAAATATATGCATTATTATTACATTTATTACGGCTAATTTTGACGTGGACGTGTCTGCTGAAATTCCCCCAGTTCAAAAAGAAAAAAAAATAGAGGCATTAAAGGAACTTTAAATTAATTAAAATTAATGCACCAATTTTGACACACCTACTTAAAAAAGGTAAGTATAGCTTAGTTTTGGGTCTGGAACAGATTAATTGCATTTCCATTCATTCCAATGGGAAACATGACATCAATTTATGAACGTTTCATGTTTTAAACCGTCACAGAAGTAATAAAGTTATCTTCAATTGTACTACGTTTCTCCTTGTGAGACTGGTTAGGGGTGACTTACATACAACTGTATGACTGCAAGCCTTTGAAGGCTGCTGCACTGAGAGGTTCTTGGGACTTGAGAAAGAAGCAGTTTCAAACACTTCCTCGGTGCTCATCACCCCCGTGCTGAAAGGACCTTCAATTCATGCAGACCTTTAAGAACAAGCCAACTTGATTATGCTTTGGGTTGGCTTCAGATAATTTTGTTGAAACATTATCATTGCATCGCTTCCAAACATTTGTGTTGCTTTCAGACATTTGCAACTTCCAGGCACTTTCCCCACTCGATACATGTGAGAATTTATAAATGTTTAATAGGAAAACAGGAGAAGTAAAAGGGTTAGAATGAGTAGACATAACGGAAATATCAAAACACTTTAAATCTTTTCTTCTTTCCCCTTGGTTACTTTCAACTCCATGTTAAATGTACAAGAAGACGCCTTGCTTAACAAGTGAAGTCCCTAAAAAGTCCTCCGCAGACTGTTTCATCCTCTTCGTCTGGCATCAGCATACCTCATAAAAATTATATGAATTACACTTTAACCATGACTGTGGAATGGTTCCGCGTAGATAAAACATGAGCTGCAATTTAAAGACTTGTCATCCGAGGGGGATGAAAGTAGTCTTCCGTGGGAGGAACTTCTTCCCAATCCTGCTTCACATGACTTACAGAAAAAAAAAATATTAATGGAGAAGTCCAAACACATATTGAAGTAGCCCACGGAGACTCTGAGGCACCTGCTGATTGGACGCAGTCTATTTTGGTAATCATTTATTTCGATGATAACGTGGAGGTACGTGTATCATGTAAGGATGGATTGACATCTAAAGAAAAATAGCTGCAGGTCTAATCAATTTGAATCTGCTCTATGTGCGTGTATGTGCTTGTCAGGTGAGGAGAGCAGCAGGCATCAGCAGCATTTCAGTCCAGTCAGCAGTGATCTTGCCAGCCTCTGCACAAGGCAACTCATGAATAGATCAGTATCGTGGGTGTTCGTGTGCAAGCATGTATCAAGATGCCATCTGTATTCTTTCCGCCAAAACATGAAAATATCAGCTGTGATGTTGGCGACACCTTCGTACCTTTTAAAGCGTAACCACTAGTAGAGGGAAACTGTAGCTGATGTTAACGGAGATGTTTCCAAAAATATAGACACAAGACATAACACAACTATGTACAGTAGTGCACTTGACTTGACATCGGGCAGGGGTCTGCAACCTGCGGACCTGGAGCCACATGTGGCTCTTTAGTCCCTCTCTTGTGGCTCCCTGTGGATCTTTAAAAAAAATATTAGAATAAATTAATATTTTATTTTATTTTATTATTATTATTATTTTTACACATTTGTATTTTCATTATTTTTATTTTTAGATAAAATATTCAAATAAATTAATGATTAAATAAAAAATAATAATGAAAGATTTAAAATATACAGTCAAAATTATTAAGTCAGAAAAAAGAGGTAGACATTTTTTTTTTTTAAATACCTAAATGCCCAAAAAGTGCCCATAAAATGTCCAAAAAAGTAAGAGGCAAAGCAGAAAATTACCATCAATTGATGAAACTGTCCAAAATGTCAAAGAATAAAATGACAAAGGCAGGAGAAAAGTGTTCAAAAAGTATCCATAAAATGTAAAAAACCCAAAAGGAATTACAAAAATTGCCATAAAATGTCCATTTGTCCAATTGATAGCAAAAAGGCAGAAAAAATGTCTACAAAAATGAGAAGAGAGGCAGAAAATTACCATGTGTCCATAAAATTGCCAAAAACGTCAGAAATTTAACAAAAAGAGCAGAAATTCCAATATATACATAGAGATGAAAAAATGAATTTAAAAAATCCTAAAAAATGGAAGATGACGTTGCTTTGTGACTACAAACATACGTCTGACGTAATCATTTGAGTCGGGTGTGTGTTTTGACTTCTGCCAAACCCGAGACTGACTCACCGAACCTCTGGGGTTGGATTGAACCCAAGTTAAGAACCACTGCTCGAAATTGTGAAAAGGTGCAAATGTGGTTGTTTGTCTATATGTGCCCTGTGATTGGATGGCTATGAAGCGGCGTCTTTGTCCTTGTTGTTCCATTAGAAACAGGCACAAAAGAAATCTAAATCGGGTGAGATGACTCCTACACATTGATCTGAATAGCTGCTTATAATGTGACAAAACATTAATGCAATCACATTTCAGTTTCTGTCACAACTTGTTGAAGGATTTCTGAATTACATCATGTGGCACTTGTTTGAGGTTAAATTGAACATTTAGCAGCAGACGAGCAGTGGCAGCTTGTTTCTCCACCACAATACTTCTCTTAAAATGCTGCTTTTTAAAGGAACGTTTACCATTCAGCACCGTTATGCAGTGTGCCTCTGGGTTTTGCCTTGTCAATTTTGAGCTTGAGAAGCTGATATGAACTTGGGCTCTTTACCCCATTAGGGTTGGTGCATCCCTCTGCAGTGCAGAATTTGAGCCTTATTTCACACAATAAAGTCAAGGGGAGAGAGATGAATTGTTCCCCCCATACAGGTATGGCTACTGTATGTCGCTATGTTATGAAGTGCATCAATCAAAAGAAATCTAAATGTCTGGCAAAATGGCTCTAGATCAAACCTCACTTATATAAAGAGGACAATGAGAACCTGGCATCATCCTAAAGCGGATATTTGGGATAACTTTATGGCATTTGAATTGCTTTTGCAAGTATACATGAACATCATTTTTGCACTAACTTTTGTAATCCTGGATACCACTCTGCAGTCTGCAGTGACTTCAATGTTTGCTAACATCAATACACTTAAACCATTCGCTAAAATTATTAGCCAAGCAGTCTTAATCGGTCTCCTAAGAAAAAAAAAATATTGTCTACATCTTCATCTTCTTTCAAATCCCCTAATCCCCATCTTTGTGAAAACAATCAAGTCTGAAACCCATGACGATATTGCTTGCACTCCTGCTACCTGGTTTTAGTTAAGATGTCAAATATTAATACAAGAAGACAAGCAAACAATAGATCAACGGTGCTGCAATTGATCTGTCTGCATGCTCATTTTTCCCCACCAATGTGGTTTGTTATATATGTTGTAAGTACTTAACGTACATATGTTGAACAAAAACTGCATTTTTTTTTCCCATCCAGCATTTGTTATGTTGGATAAAAGGCAATGCATGAAAAGCAAACCATCAAAGTGATGTGTATTTAATTTTTGAGCATGGTTGCATAATTTGTTGGACGTGTCCCCTGAACTATTGCGCAGTGTGGGAGGTTCAGCCATTAGTTGCCAGTTGGTTGGGCCACAGGTTTTTGCTGTGATTCAAAATTTGTATCCACGGTGAATGGCGTGGCAATGTTGCTGATTTAATAGCCAATCAAAAATGGCATGTTATATCACGTGAGCTTTCACAAGCAAAATAATCTGTTGATATTGGCTGGGGAAAAAAACAAACAAAAACAAAACATACTGTACGTAGTATTTTATAATACAGTATTGCGTATGTGGCACCTCAAACGTTTTTTCTGATATGAACACATCACAATTTTTTTCTGTTGCAACCAGTTGGTTATATGCGTGAGGGTTAATTATCTGATTTGTGACATCTAGACTTGACAAGATGTAAAAAGGGTGACGCACTGGGGCGACCCTTAAGTTTGAAAAGAAAATTTATTTTAGGCTAGGTCAGTGGTCAATAGAGGTGGGAATCTTGGGGCACCTCACGATTCGATTGCGATTACGATTCAGAGGCTACGATTCGATTATAAAACGATTATTGATTTCCCCCCAGGCAGCAGAAAAAAAACAATGTATTTTGGTGCTTTTAATGTTTCGTACATTAGTTACAAAAATAGTACAAAAGTCCTCTCAGGCCTAAATAAACTACTATTTCAGTATCAAGTTAACAGTTCAAAACAGTAAATAAAATACTCAAGTCCTCATTCTGTAACAACAGCTTTTAAGTATATTCAGTCTTCAACAGAATAAAACATAGCATTGAGCAAAAATATATTATTTTTATCCACTCAAAAGTGCACTGAGATATAAATGAAAGACAATGTGAACTACTACTTCAATACAAATGCCTAAAAAAAAAAAAAAAAAGTGCTTTCCTGCTTTTTAAGTTGTGTAAAGATGAACATGTAAACATTAAAGTTTCTCAGAGGTACAAAAAAAAAAAAACCTCAAGTGCTTTTCTGCTTTTTAACTTGTGAAAACATGAACGTGTAAACATTAAAGGGATCGTTCGGCTTTTTTAACATGAATCTCAATTTGATCCTCACCTCCCGTGTGTGCGATCAGCACTGACTTCTTTCTGACAGCGTTCGGTGACACCAGTTCTGGTTCGACGTTGGACGAGAGGAAAATAGTCCAGCAAGCTGGCTGGGGTCTCGGAAATAAAGCCTTTTTCTTCTAAAAAAAACTATTTGTTTTCAAAAGCGTGATACATTTCCACCACAATACTCTTTTCTGAATAAAGTCAGACGCCATTACTGCCAGCCACTACTTTTCTGTTCGTTCGTTCGTATCACTGCGCGGCGCCCTGTAGAACGCTAACCGACGCACTGCAGCCAGCTAGCTGATACTTCCGCCTGAAGTTGTTTGCCTTTTCGGAGCAGGTCTGATCTGACGAAGAGGTGGGTTGGTCAGCTCAGCCATGCTTGTTGTTGTTTTGAATGTCGAGGCGTGAGTTGTGGATGTGTACTCTCGGTCCGTCCCATTAAGCGTCCCGAAGACCGCGCGCGCTACTGCGTTTCAGTTCCGCGTACTTTTCGCTCCGGTCCACTTTTAGTTTCGGTTCCCTTGGCATATTTATATAATCGGAATTTGGACTTTTGTGAATCGTTCTCGATTGTTCCACGGCCGAATCGTGAATAATCTAAGAATCGGAAATTTTGCACACCTCTAGTGGTCAACAACCTTTCCTGTCAAAAGAGCAATGTTGGGCCAAATAAATAACCAAAAATCTGTTTTGGAGCCACAAAACATTTGAACATTATGATGAACGAAACAGTGTGTTATTGTTAGCCTAATATATTAAGGTCCAAGAACTCATTCCAGCTGCACCATAACAGAAAATATGCAGAATCCACTACTTTGAGATTCATTTTCTGGCCTTTCGTCTTCCGTTTTTGGACTTATTTTTCATACTTCATTTTTCATACTTTTTTTTTTTTTTTTAATTGTCTGCCTTTTCTGTCAAATTTCTGACATTTTTATGGATATATTATGGTAATCTTCTGTCTATATTCTTCCTTTAGACATATTTTGCCCTTTTTTTTTTCCTTTTTGCTATAATTTTCTGACATTTTTTTTATTTTATTTTGTGGACATTTTATGGTAATTTTGAGGATTTCTTCTTTTGTTTTGTTTTTGGACATTTTATAATTACCTTTTGAACAGTTTCTTTTCTACTTTTTTTTTTTAAATTAATTTCTCTGACATTTGGCAGTTTCATCGACATTTTATGGTAATTTTCTGCTATTCCTTTTCCTTTTTTGGACATTTTATTGTCATTTTTGGACAATTTTTAGGTATTTTTCAAAGCTTTTTTTGCCTGCGTTTTGTCTGTCTTAAATTTTTGACGCTATTTTTTTTCATATTTAATTATTATATTTGCATTTAATATTTTACCTAAAACACAAAAATAAATATGTAAAATAAATGAATAAAATAATTTCCTCTATTTTATTTTATTTTTTTTTTTAGATCCACAGAGAGCCACAGGAGAGAGACTAAAGAGCCACATGTAGCTCCAGGGCCACAGGTTGTAGACCCATGGGCTAGGTACATGTAATGACTTATATTTTAAGTAATGCAGAGTGCACAACATGTTCAAATATGTTTGAAACTTTCATTGAAAGAGCCTGGAGTTATTAGTCCATGTAAGTTCTTCCCTTTGATTTCCAAAGTGCACACTCAGAGGAGGTTGAATCATGTTGAATGCTGGTGGTTGGACCCAATCATGCACTACATCCAGAAGTGGGAGGGAATCATGTAAATGAGGCCATCATGGGAGTTGACTATTGACTGATATAGCTCTCAGCATAATGGACTGCACATCGCACCATCCCACCCATCATGGCAGACAATCAACAGCTTGGCACTGGGCAGACAAAAAGTGATTTGAATTTGAAGGAACAATTTTCTCTCAATATCTGATCTCACTTGTTCTCTTAAAAGTATTCCGCTCCTTGCATGATGAATTTCACTGCTCGAAATCATGCCGGAAATTCCAGACCCATAATTGAAAGAGCTGCCAAGCACTAGCTGCAGTACACCAGCAATAAAAAAAAAGTTACAGAGAGGTTGCAGTAGTTTGTTTTCAGTGATGTAAAAGCTGTTAAATTATTACCGTTCTGATCACGTCAATCAAAAGTGAGGATTATTAACTTTAAGGTTTAGTTTTAGTCTATTCAGGTTTTCATTAAAAAAAAAAAAAACTTGATCAGTGATGCTAATCGTTTCCAGAGTAACTGAACAACTTTGCTTAAAATCAATAGGTTTCCAGAGGGGGGGAAAACACTGATGGAAATGGAGGAAGGGGCCGGGTTTATTAAATATTTAACACCTTTCTCTCTGTTCTGTTGACCCAATTAGCATCTCCTGTTCACCTGCCAGCATCAAACTGCGCGTACACTCTGACGCGCACTTGTCACGACAAGACTGTTCTGGGACAGTCACACTCTTCAGGAGTGTTATTCCTGCTGGTCTGAACACCAAACATGACACGATGCGCCCACATTTGCCACCGCGGTCTTCAGCAGTCATTCTCGACAAGAAGCTGCTTTCCGTTGCTCTCAAAAAGACTTTTATGACTTGCTGTTCCTTTTTTGAGTCTTTAAAAGTATCACTATATCAGACTATTACAATAATTCGAATAGTAAACATAAATGATAACAATAGAGACAAACATGTTTGTTGAAAAGGGTTTAAAATTCATCATCATTTTGCTTTTTGGTGATATTGGATGATTGATTTACAGTAAATACAAATATATTCTGTTTAAAAAAATACAAGCAATGTTTTTTAATGTAATGTTGTCATTAACCTGAACAGGGAGGTGTAGAGAGTAGCCTGTGTGAAGTGTGTCTCCATTAAGGGTGTGCCAGAGGGCTTTACAGGGTTCACAGCTTGAGGAAAACAAATAACCTCTTAACAAGAATGGCACTTAGAAGAATGCAGTGTAACATGCAGGCTGTTTTAAAGCTTTTTTTTGTTTTTTTCACTTTTAATTGGGTCCGCATCACAATCCGTTGCGGTTTTCCTTGGTCTAGACCTCCCTCTAAAAAGCTATGAGGAAATCTGCTTTTTGCGTAAAATTGACCAAGAATTAACAAGCCAACAATCTGCTTCTTGCTTTGAACTTTTTGTAAACAAAAATCAATTGTGATACCTCTGTGGTTGGCTAGCCTCAGCTCTGCATCGAGCAAAATTATTTTTCAGTGACTTTAATGATCAGTATTATTACTTGCTACACACATAATACTCCCAGCCATTTTCACAGAAGCAATCCCGTTCGCTCTGTTTTACTGGATTTTGACTGATTTTGCAAGGCCCACAGAATATTGTTTTCTATTGCTATAAAACCATGGAACCTATCAAGAGAAAGATTACAGTCTCTTCTTTCATCAGGAGAAAAAGTTTGTTTCTATCTGTTTCCGTTTTGCAGCAATTAGCATTAGAAGAGAGCTAAGTTTCATCAGTTCTCACAAATCTATTTAAAATACAAAGTAATTGAGCTTTTTTTCTACATGGCCCTGGTTGATCTCTTTTGCTCTGCTGCCACCTGCTGGCCGTTTGTGTAATAACTACCATTTCTGCAACTGTTCTTTGCAGTTGAGAGGCTGCATCAAAGCCTTCTGTATGCTCTAGCATAAAAAACAAAACAAAAACAAAAACGTATAAATACGTCTTTGGGACACTTAGAACATTTAAAAAACAAACAAACGTATTTACACGTTGTTGGGAGCAAATGAGTTAAGGTGGAAGTCAACCCCAACATTTTATTTACAGTAATAAGTTCTATGCAGCCCCACTTTAAAATCAACCCGCTTTTATGCATTTCAGGGGGCGGCCATTTTGTCAATTGCTGTTGAATGAAAATGGTATCACAGTTTATCATGTTATCAGGGCTCAGGTAACGACCAATCATGGCTCAGCTTCAGATAACAGGTGAGCCGTGTTTGGTCGTTAGGCACTGTGATGTCATTTTCAGTGGACAGCAAGCGGCAAAATGGCCTCCGCTGAGATGAAAGGGATGGCTTTTGCTGCTTAAATTATATTCCACAAAGGCGATTTTAATCAGATTATCATGTTTAGGTAAGTGGGGGCTCACACAAAATAGTATTGTAAAGAAATTTATTGGGCTGACTTCCGCTTTAAGCGTATGGAATTGTTTACAGCTGTTGATCCAATATAACAAAAGTATTCAACATTAGTTTTAGCAAAACCTATAGCCACCTGAACGATGTTCATGCACACACCCCCATTAATGTCATAATGAGATGTTGTAAACATCTAAAAAAAAATAAAAATAACTATTGGACTTAAAGTTTATCAGTGTATTTTTTATTTATTTATGTTGAATTATTTTTTCAATGCATTTCAATGGTGTTAATTATAACTATGGCCATGGCAGAAGTCGACTGTAGGTAATATACTAGTAGTTTAAATATACATATTTTGCCATCTTCTGATCAAATCGATGATTGAATATCGTATTTTTTATTTTTTTTCAAATTGATGATCACTGACAAAAAGCCATTATTTAAAAATATACAGTAAATATACAAGTTAATGAAATGATCATGCTAGCGTTTTTTTTTTTTAATTAATTAAAAAAATTTTTTTTTAATTCATAGTGACAATAGTGATAGTAAAGCACAGATGTGCAATCTTGGTCCTAGAGGGCCGGAGCCCTGCAGGTTTTGGATGTTTCCCTTCTCAAACACAGCTGATATATGATCAGCTCATCAGCAAGCTCTGCATAAATTCGATCGTTGATTGGGATCAGCTTGTGTTGGACGAAAGAAACCTCCAGAACCTGCAGTACTCCGGCCCTTCTGTATAAAATATACTCAATGCGGTTGACTTGAGATTGCATTACTTTTTTTTTTTTTTAAGATTCTTGAGTTAAACTCCCAAATAGTCTTCAAAATGTAGGATCTTGTCGAAGTTATTTAAGGAGCTGTCTTACACTATATCTGCCAGAGGCGAAACTCACTCTGCCTACAGTTAATTGACATTTCCACAGACTATAAGGATGTAAAGGGCCACTTTTTCTGATTTGGAGGAGTTACGGTGCCTTGGTTGAAGGGCACCTTATCTAACTCAGAAGGATGTAGGGGGTGGGAGAAGGGTTCTGCTGCCCCCCTCCCCGCCCCTTTCCATGTCCTTTGGGAGAAGTAAATCTGGGTGACTCTTCTCTCGCAGGCCTCATAGTTAACCATTTGTCCAAAACGTTTTGCACTTCAATACGTTTCTAACCATGAGCTCATACCAGTTTATTATGTGTTGCATGATATTCATAAGACAATGCCTTTTAATTCTAATCATTTTTCATTGTTTCATCTCAGCCCCCTCCAGTGTATTCCATGCACACACTTCAGACCTTGTAACTCAACCGGCAGCCAGTCAGTGGCGTGTGCTGCCTGTCAACAGACATGAGCTTCCAGATGAACGAGTTAGGAGATGAAGTGTGACGTGAATAAACACACATTCATACACCTCTTCAGCAGGCTTGCACATGAGCTGATGGTCTCATTTTCACTTGTCATTGAATGTTTGAGTTTATTTTTGTAAAGTGAAAGTGTAAAGAAGTGTTTTTGAGTGTTTTTGGTTTTTGTAACCACGCAGGAGGGGTTTGGTTGGTGCTAGATTTCACTTTGATGGATTGGATGTACTGGTTTCTATGGATCTCACTCTGCCTCATCGATCCTTCCCTCCTTCCTCTCTTTAGTTTTTCCTCTGGTCTCTTGAGATCTCGTTAACTTGTTGGAATTTAGAGGCTTCTGGGGTTGGCGTAAGACTTTGATTTTGTAACCATGGGGAAGGCAGGAAGTGTTTGGTCGGTGCTGGATTTCACTTTGATTTATCTTTCTTTTCTTTTTATCTTTTCTGACCTTTTCTCTGGTCTCCTGACCATTTGAACCTCACGACTCTGGCGAGACTCTGAAGTATGTGGTTAAGGTGAAGGGTAATGGGATTTTTTTTATAAGGTTTTAGGTGAATTAGTGAGTATAAATTTATACGTATTTGCACGCACACGCATGCAAACATACACAAAAAAAAAAGCAATGATGATAAGACGTTGAATCGGTAAGACTACCGAATGAACAATTCTGAACTCTTTAAAAAAATATATATATATGTTTGAGTGTATTTTTGTAAAGTGAAAGTGTAAAGAAGTGTTTTTGAGCACGATTCATTGTTTTGAGTTTGCGTTTGAGGAGCTACTTGACTAAATGTGTTTCTTAATTGGAGGGAGGATGAGGAATATATGAATCAATGAAAAGAAGATAAAATTGTGTGATTTATTTTTATTTATTTTTTGTATCAGGGGTGAGAGTTTTTGTTTATCTGCCTCCCAGTTCTGAAGTTGGGAGCTGGAATCTCCACTCCAGGCTTCCTGTTTGGAGATTACATTAGGACACGGCTTTGTTCGTGTGTAAGCGCTGCGTGCATTTGAAAGGCGTTTTAGAGAGAAGCTTTTAAAGCTGACAGTCGCCACAGTCACCAGCGGCCGTGACAATCCGCACTGACGGATAACAGCATGCGGACCGCTGCAGCTGCTTCATAAAGTTTGTACAGCAACATTTCCAAGGCTACAAACCACACGCGAATTTACACCTGGTCAGATGACGTCCTTTCAGTTTTATGGTGCATATTGTCAGGGAGCTCGATTCGAAACTTCGCTTATTTGAGCTTGTGATGAGCATAACTGGGGATCCTCATGTTCAGTATTTACGATCACGACGCTTTCGCGTAAGGCCAACTCCGAGTTTGGCTCGGTCATGAACTTGGTGCGTGTGATGTGAAATAGAGCAACAGCCAATTAGGAAGCAAACTGAAGCGTGCGCCGAGGGGCAAGTGGTTGTGTAGAGTGTTTGTATAATGCATCCCACAAGTCGTTCTCTTCAACTTCTGGGGAAGAACGGCTACAATCGTCTGTCGAGATATTGGTATTCGTGTGATGTGCTGTTTTGATAATATAGAATACAAAACACACCATAAGAACAGAAAGAAAACATGCCTTTTTTTTTTTTTTTTTTACGATCTGTGTGGAAGCTCTCACATTTTGCCGATAATCCACTTTAACTGTCTTGATAAGCTCTAATTTTTTTGGCTTGTGTTCTTGTAGCCAACTTGGAGCTTCCACTTAAAATCTGATTTGAAGCTAAAAAATTAGAAGCAGTTTATGTTATTAAACAATGTCCATCACACACTGCACAGTGAACAAAAATGAACTTACTGTTGGATAATGTATGCTATGCGTTACAATTCTAAAAATGAACATTGTTGTGATTCCTTGTGTGTACTTCCAGTGCTGAGCCCTTGCTCAATTGCTGCAGTTTCAACGAGGAGGTGTCATTCCATTTACAAGGGTTTTGCTCGGTGTCTCATGGCTCTGGGTGACAGTCTGACGGACACAGCGCGCAAGGATGAAGACACCCATGAGATACACTCAATTTGCAGGTTAGTGTATTCACTTACTTAAAGTAGGACCGTCACTGGCTTGAGAGAGGACAAATTAGACAATCTAATGAGACCCAACACAAAACCTGGAAAAAATAAATCCTTTCTTTGCAAAGATAATAATGCTTGTTTTAATTACAGCCTTGAAAAGAAAACTGTTCAGTGACTTAAGATCTGATAGGATAGAACTATTGCGATAGCCCGCTAGAAAAGTCTCTCTTGCTCTCACTTTCTCTCTCTGTCAGTCTTCTCTTGTACCTCTAAAATCATAAATTTTCAGGACAACCCCAAAACAGCACGTTTGTTAACCACTAATATTGCATCGACAAAGAGAGCAAGCCGTATTCAACACTTTAGATTGGTCGATAATTCGTAAAAATGACACCCACACATGTGGACCAAAATGACAGATTTTTAGAAAAAAAAAAAGGAAATTTTGACTTGACAATGACCATTCCCATCAGCAAGCTCAGCAGAAGCCTGAAAAAAGGTCCTGATTAGTTGAGGCAGGTGTGTCGGAGGAGGGAGATGTTGAAAACAGGCTGGATAGGGGTCTTGAGGACTGGACTCAGCCCCTCATCTGTAATTATTGTCAAATTTACGTCATCCTTCATGAAAACAGACTCATTATGTTTTGTGTCACATCAAAATGCCACATTTTAAAACATATTTTCTTTTGGAAATCAGTGGCCAAATTGGATAAGTTTCATAAAGGTTGGATAGTACAGCAATCATTCTCACATTGATTAGTTGTTGTTTTTATCACTAAACAATAATAATTGGTAAAAAAAAATATATATATATATATTGTAATATAATTTAAAGCAAAATAAAATTAATTGATGGAATAATCGATAAAATCATTGATTCTAGAACAGCCCTAATATACTACATACTGTATATATCCATTAGGTGTGTCAAAATTTGTGCATTAAATTTGAGTTAATTTAAAGTTCCTTTAACGCCACAAATTTTTTAAACCCGCGGTTAATGGCCACCCCTTACTTGGAAAGCCTGAACTGGGGAATTCCAGTTGCAACTCAGTCAACACATCGACGTAAAAATTTAGCAGTAATAATTTTTCATAATTCATATATTTGTAGCGACTGGGGTCAAGATGTGCTTTACAATTTTGAAAATGTGCATAATTTCACGAGTTACTTCATTTTTATGATTAGATAGCTCTTAATATGAAAAGGAAAATGCACTGAGCTGTCACCAATGTCTCACAAATTCAATTATGCCATCTCGTGGCAGAAAAATGACCTCAGCACAAATCAATATCATACTCGTTTTTTTTGGGGGTTTTTTGTTTTGTTTTGTTTTTTACAGTACAGTGCATTTTGTTAATTTTAACTAAGTTTTATGAATTATGAAATTTACTGAATCACTGACTAAAAGATGCAACCATATTTCTCTTAGTTTAAGTTATATAAAGAAGAGTATGAAAACTTATAACATTTGCAATTAATCGTGAGTTAACTTTTGATGTCACGCGACTAATTACGATTAAAAATTTAATTGCCTGACAACCCTACTATCCGTCCATTTTTAACACATGAATATTTACTTGACACTCCTGAAATTTCAAGTTGGGGTGTCACTGTGGTTTTCGTAAAAAAAATAATCTGGAGCCCTGCATATATTTACTGTTCATATATCAACACATAACATCACTTGTAGGCCATGACTGTTTATGTTTTGGTCCTCATGTCAAAAGTTTCCTTTGTGCACTACTACAAACTACAACAGAAGATACATGAATACATTTCTGATGTGAAGCGACGACTTCAACATCCTCAATTCAAACGACACATGATTCATAGAGGACGGAGACGTCCTTCACTGAGGCTGAGGTTGCTGAGGTAGTCAGAAAACACCTCAGTGGCGGCGGGCTCGATCTGCTTTGAATACCTCAAAGTTGGCAAAGCGGGTAGGTGGTCTCCATTTTAAGAAGGATCGATGTGGGGGAGGGGCTCTCAATCGTCAGGCAAAATACTTGAGAGGAGACTCAAACAGTTAAACAATATACAGTACAATGTGATTTTACATCCTGGCCATGAAAGAACCACTTATCAGTATTTCAAAATGATTTTTATTACTAAATTATGTGTTGACCACAGCTGCGGTACTTTAAATGAGATCAGCAAGTTAAGCCTCTTCGATGGTCGCCACATAAGGATTTTTCATTTAATTACAGGCTTTTAATTCATTCGACTAATTTTGAATTGTGCGGTCGTAAAAGTGCCTTTGCCAGTGTACCTTCTTTATTTGCAATCAATGCCGTAAATGTTACTCTTATTGAGCCGTTAATATTTCCTTATTGGGCTTCAACAGCTTTCCTTACCCTCGTAACACTATATTAGAAACTTTGCAAGCTGGTTACCTGAATATTTGAGGGTTTACAGCTTTGCTGTTGTGCTTCAGTTTGCAATTGTACTTGTTACAGCCTCCCACTACAACTTGAAAATGCTCCGTGAAAGGTGCTGTGCTCCTGGCGGCCGCTCTCAGGACAGTTACTTACTTTGCCTTCACCTTTAAGACTTCATAGTGCGGTTTGTATTTGATGAGCACACAACAAAGCTGATATGATTTACTGCCAACAGATGTGAGAGCGCTATTAAGTCAAAAGATTTTCATGACATTTTTTTTTGATTGCCCTTCACCTTGTTCACCAAACAAAATATTTGAACCTTGAACTTCAGTTCTTAGCGGTGTAAAATGGGTAACAACAAGTGATGCATTCTAATTTTTGTGAGGTTCAGTGTGCGCACACAAGCAGACAGAGGACATGCAAATGCCACACAGAAAGGTCAATTCAAAACCCGAACCTGTGACTTTGAGGCAGATGTGCGAACCACGTTTCTCCATGTACCGAGTAGGTTGATCATCTAGTTTTTTTTTTTCCTTCTTGTATCTCTTTATTTTTTAAATAAAGGTTAACTCCTATTACTATAATACATTTTTGCTAGGCTCAGTAGATGCTTGCTTGCTCTGATGTAACACTCTAAGGAGCATTTTTCATTTATTTAAGTTTTTTTTTTTTTTTTTATAAATCATTTTAAAAACTTCGGTTCTATTTAATCTTTGCAATTACCTACGAACGTCAACATAGGCTTGCCACGTTAAGCCCGTTTATATTTGTCACTTTTTTTTTTTTTTAAATAAGTAGGCTACAATGCAAACTAAACATTCAAGACACTCCTCTGCTACCTCGTGCAACATGCGGTCTAATTGACGACAATTGATTTCAAAGACTGCTTGTTAAGTACAATACAAGATCCCCCCCCTCACACACACACACACACCCGCACCTGCTGCTAGTACATGAGTGAAACTTGAGAGGCTTCTGTTTCTGTGCAAGCAAACTTGTTTTCACTGCCTATTTAAAGTTAACGAGCAATATCAATTCTGATGCCTACGTATCGATAGGTGTATTGGAATGAGGGAGGCCCTATCGATTTTTTTTTTTTTTTTTAAGCACACCCCTAGTATATGAGCCGGTCATGGTTTATTCGCAAAACCTGTTCCCATAGCCAAAATTAGCATTTTGCTTTTATTGATACATTGGAAAATCCACCCTCTCCAAACGTAAAAACTTTAAAAAAAATTTAACATTTTAATTTTAGGCATATTTTCCGAATTTCTAGTGTTTCAATTCAGGTTTATTTTTGCAAGTCTTGAAAATTTGCGTACAAATAGGTGGATGAAAACCCACCTAATGACCAACAGAGGGACAGAACGGGAAACCTGGCGTTTATTCACTTGTACTTGTTTTCTTTGCTCTTATTTAGCTTACTGTTTACTGCATGATCCATTTCTGTTTCATGTACAGCATTTTGTGTACAACAATTCCTGTTTTAAAGTGTTTTATAAATAAAGTTGAGTTGAGTTGGGAACACACAGATAACCAAAAGAAATGTTGATGAACAGAAGTGCATCTCATTGATAGTTTACACTTGCAGTTATTGGAAGTAATCCAAGCGGATATCTTCTGCTGCCTTGCAAGCTGTTGCTATTGTTGTCTCTTGTCCCAGGGTATCAACAATAACTGCACACCACTTGTCTTGTCAGTAGACAAGTGACACAAAGGCCCCGTTGAAACACCCACATGCTGAGTTGTTGAGAAAACCAAACCTGCTGTGCATATCACTTTTGTCCACCAACCATTGACATCGATGGCAAGATTGGTGCCTTCTATCCAGCTGGAGCCCATCCCAGCTGACTTTGGGCTAAAGGCAGATTACACCCATCACTAGCCAATGGGCATATAAAAGAGATAAACAAACATTTCCACTCACATTCACACTTCTGTCACTGAGTGAGAACGGAACCCAAGCAGCCTGCACGCTAGTCAGGCCAGTGAACCAATTCACCATCACTTCACCATCAGTGACTGCATGCCAACAAAAACAAGCAATTAGGAAACTTAGACACACAGTAAGTGCGCACAGTGGAAGGAAGCCTCATCTGTCGTCTGACAGAAATTGTAGATTTAGTTGACAGAACAGCGGCTCACATCTATCCATCCATCTATTGATCCATCCATCCATTTCGAAATAATCTCCATGGGCAGGTGGTCTACATTGTTCCCCACATTCTGATGTGGAAGAAAGTCAGTGGAACAGAATGTGGGCACGACGATCACTCAATCAACAAACTGTTTCTAACAGAGTGAGTTTTGTAGCTAAATTGTTTTTCTCCCTACACAGTGTATGTAATTTTATTTTACATCATAAAATTCTGAGTCAGGCAAAAGGTCAGTAAACCACAGACTTTGAATTAATTGAGCATCCCAAAAATTAGTGCAGGTGATTCAGTAAGAAGTTCAAGAAGACTTTTTTTGTTTTTACTTTACTATGCATCACTATACACAACTTGACAAACGGAAATTGAAATACCATTTTTAACTCATTTGCTCCCAATAACGTGTAAATACGTTTTTTTTTTCATGTTTTAAGTGTCCCAAAGACGTATTTATACGTTTGTTTGTGTTTTTTTTTTTTTTATACTAGAGCATACAGAAGGCTTTGATGCGGCCTCAACTGCAAAGAACGGTTGCAGAAATGGTAGTTATTACACAAACGGCCAGAAGGTGGCAGCAGAGCAAAGGAGATCAACCAGGGCCATCTAGAAAAAAAAGCTCAATTACTTTGTATTTTAAATAGATTTGTGAGAACTGATGAAACTTAGCTCTCTTCTAATCGGACCCGTCGCCATGGGCGGGCCTTGGGGGTCCGTGCCCGCCCTGTCAGTCAGCCGTGCCCGCCCAAGCAAGATGACTCACCAACTATTCGTCCTATCAGTCACGTAAACTTGCGCCTTCTGTTTTAAGTAAAGCATGGCGTGCCAGCCAACCACATACCTCCTTTCAAGTTTGGCTGTGATTGACAACTAGAGCCAATGACAATCAGGATCAGGAGGGATGGGGTGGGGTGGGGGGAGACGCGCGCTCTGCAGACGTGCCTTAGCCAAATCTACTTCCGCGTAGATAGTGCGCATTTGCCGGCTGGCGCTGGGACAAAGACTGAGCAGTGAGCACATCGTGCCGCTTTAATGGAAGCCACCAAATGCCAAACCTCGATCCAGGATGACACAGTTGACATCAATGGGAATCCTGAGTCCACTGGTTACGTTTACAAGTGAGTGTCAAACTTTTATTTTAATTAGTCAAGCCACACAGCACGGATGAATTGTAGCAATACACAGTATGCTGTTACCAGACCCAAGCAGTCACACATACACAACAACAACTAAGGAGCATAAAATTATTTATCACTAAAGCAGTTGTAGTACAATGTGAGTTGAAT
Source organism: Festucalex cinctus (assembly GCF_051991245.1). NCBI lineage: Eukaryota > Metazoa > Chordata > Actinopteri > Syngnathiformes > Syngnathidae > Festucalex > Festucalex cinctus. The sequence goes on along the minus strand of NC_135413.1, from coordinate 19,654,611 downwards.
TCTCTTTTTTATTGCCAAGTTTGTTCATGTTGATGACTGTCACTAAGTTCTAATAAAAAAAAACAGCACTTTACACATCCTTTTGGATTGATATTCTGCTTTTCACTGAACCCATATGTTGTTTCTGTATATCATTGACATAACTCAACCTTAGGGCGGCACGGTAGTCGAGTGGTTAGCACGTCCGCTTCCCAGTTCTGAGGTCTCCGGTTCGAGTCCAGGCTCGGACCTTCCTGGGTGGAGTTTGCATGTTCTCCCTGTGCCCGCGTGGGTCTTCTCCGGGTACTCCGGTCTCCTCCCACATTCCAAAGACATGCATGACAGGTTAATTGGGTGCTCCGAATTGTCCCTAGGTGTGTTTGTGAGTGTGGATGCATGTTCGTCTCTGTGTGCCCTGCGATTGGCTGGCAACCAGTCCAGGGTGTCCCCCGCCTACTGCCCAGAGCCAGCTGAGATAGGCGCCAGCAGCCCCCGCGACCCTTGTGAGGAATAAGCGGTCAAGAAAATGGATGGATGGATGGAACTCAACCTTATTTCTACATCACTTTAAAACAGCCATTGCTGCATACAAAGTGCTGTGCATGGGATACAAATTAGTCTTTTAGTAGACACAAGTGAAATAAAATAACACAAAATAAAATTCATTAGAGTAAATCTAAGTAGATAAGTATACACGCAAATAAAATACTAAAAATCTGTACAAGTATAGAAATAAAATAACACAAAATACAGAAGGCACCATAAAAAAAGTAAAATGATTTGAAGTCTCATGCTGAGTCAAAGATCAAAGAATAGAGATGTCTGGCAAAAATGAAAGGAAATTTTGTCCATATCGTACAGCCCTAATCCAACACGCAAATGAAGGCAACTGCTAGCCAATTCCAGATAGAAGGGGTTGGGTCACAGAGTCATTCATTCGGACATAGTTGTTTACAGAAGTGAAGAGTGGATTTGTTTCAAATGAACTTTTGAGTTGAATAAATGCAAAATGAACTACACATTTTTTTTTCAGTTTGTCTTTTAGATTTCAGAACGAACTGCCGCTTTTAAGTGACAGAAAATATTTCTGAACACTTTTGCAGTTGTCACAATGCCGCTGTTCAACCTGATGAACATTAGATTTAGGTTGATAAAGTGTGCCCCCCCCAAAAAAGGTAATGCCCCCCCTACAATTTCTTTCTGGTGACGGGTCTGCTTCTAATACTAATTGCTGCAGAATGGAAACAGATATAAACATACTTTTTTTTTTCCTGATGAAAGAAGAGACTTTAGGTTCAATGCTTTTATAGCAATAGAACACAATATTCTGTGGGCCTTGCAAAATCAGTCAAAATTCAGTAAAACAGTCGGGAGCGAACGGGATTGCTTCTGTGAAAATGGCTGGGAGTGAATGAGTTAATGGCTAAATGTTATTTCTTCCAGTAGCACTTCCTCAAATTGCCCCTTTTAACCTCTCTTCGTATACGCTAGATGCCGCTCTTTAAAAATGTACGTCTCTCGTTGCTGTTATTTCCCCGCTCTTCTTTCAGTTACCGCTACAGTCCTCCATATCCATCATCCCATACACTCACTCTGTCATCTCTCTTCACTGTTTATTTATCATGCCTCTTTTATCCATCATGAAGACATGCTACAGTCCAAGGTAAAGATATTCCGGATACTTATTTAAGTGCAGTGTTACTGTCAAATAAAATAAAAAGATCTAAAAGAAGCAAATGGATTCATAGTAGATGTTAGTCAAAATTGCCTGGAGTATAAAGCTGAGCCTTTTACAGCAGAGGCTTGGACCACTCCGTGCAGGATACATAATGAAGGAGGGTTTTGCACCCAAACATGCTTAATCTGCCAGAGATTCATTCATTTATTCATTTTGGCAGGATAACTCGGCATATGTGAGCCACGCTAGCTAAAGCGTCTCCATGTTGCAATGTATAGTTTCGAGTAATGGACAAAAACAAACTAATTATGTGGCCAAATGCATTTGAGATATTAAATATAGTTTATAACAGAGACCATAGGAAAAGCCAAATAACACTTTTCATTGACACAAAATTCTTAAATCAAATTTCCCATAACAGTAACTTGACCTCATCAAAGAAGGCTACTGGGGTCAAAAGTAGCAAGAATAAAACTACCAAACTTTGGCAGACGAGGAGATAAATTGTAAGCTGAATGGGATCTTCAAAGGTGTTTTTTGGTTGAGGCTGAATGACCATTTCTGCCAGATTTTATCTGTTGAGAGGGAAAACTTTGTAAAAGGATCAGATTTTCAATGGGTTACCTGCTGTTGGATTTCACACTCCAGTGGTCTTTCAATAGTTCGGAAAGTTTTCCTTCTTTTTTCTAAGGTGCTGATTGCAAAAGATGCTTGAGAGATGCATGTGCTAAAACTTTCATATATCCATCCATCCATTTTCTTGACCACTTATTCCTCACAAGGGTCGCGGGGTTGCTGGAGCCTCTCTCAGCTGGCTTTGGGCAGTAGGCGGGGTATACTGAACTGGTTGCCAGCCATTTTTTTTTTTTTTTTTTACCCATAAGAACCTTTTAGCCAGAGCAGGCCACATGTATGAACTATAACTGAGGGTACGTGTCCTTCAGTTTGCTTTTGTAACTCTTAAAATGTAGTCCAACCAGTGTTGAAAGCACATCACATTCTGTTAGAATGTGCGGATGTGTTTACATAATGTGCATTGCAACCTTCAAAATTAAACACAGTTATGGAATGCTTTCGAAACAGCTCCATTAAGAGTGAATGAATAAATGAATGAATGAAATTCGAAATAAAATTGTACAGCTAGTATGTTAACATTCTTAACTGTCATCAACGGTCATCATGGAACATTTGGGAGGTCCGCAGGTACATAAATAAATAAATAAATAAATAAATAAATAAATAAATACAAATACAAGAGCGACGTAGAGCAAATTACACGTGAGTGCAAGGTTTGCCGAACAGCTGTTAAAACAAAGCGTAGCAGCACAACTAACCTCTTCCAGCACTTGCGCCAAAGGCATCCAAAAGAATTTGAGCTTGAATTGAGCTTGTCTTTTGCCAGAGTCAGTTGACAGGCTAGTTTTTCTTGCAAAGAATTTAATAGTTTAATTACAATCAAAGGTGGTGCTGATTATTATAAGCTGTTGATCTTGACGTTCTGTTATATACAAATGTTATTGTGAATTAAGTTATATTTTTGCACAAGTGGTAAAATATTGGATGTGTGGTTTACAATACCTGTTTACAGTTGTTAGAACTACTTGTGGCATTCAAGTTATGCAAAAACTATGAGTAGTTTTTTTTTTTTTTTGCACAAGCTATGTATGTGACATTTAATTTGAGCAAAAGCTAAGAGTAGCTTTTTTTGCACATATGCTATGCGGCTTTTAAGTTATCCAAAAGATAACTAGCTTTTTTTTTTTTTGCATCAGCTATGTATGTGACATTTAAGTTGAGCAAAAGCTATGAGTGTTTTTTTTTGCACCGGCTATGTGACATTTAAATTATGCAAAAGGTATAAGTAGCTTTTTTTTTGCATAAGGTATGTATGGCATTTAAGTTGAGCAAAAGCTGTGAGTAGCTTTTTCTTTTTTTTTGCACAAACTACGTGGCATTTAAGTTTTGCAAAAGCTATAAAATCAGTGTACATTATTGTCTAAACACTTTGCACAAGATTTATTTTTGAATAAATCTAACCTTGTTTAAATGGTTTTTTTTTTTAATGCTTTTGATTACAATTGATTAAAATCATAATCATCCAGAATGACAGAAAAAAGAAAAAGAAAAGAGATTTTATTTTTTTGGCCATATCGCCCAGCCCTAAAGTGATGTATTTGGGAGTGTTACTGGAAGAGAAACAAACATAATAGTGAGTTACAGAAAATAAGTTGATCACTCTGGGAAGCCAACAACCACATAAAAAACATGCTTTGTTGGATTTAACTCTTCGATATGGCCATGTCTGTGTAAAGACGGCAGAAGCGGTTGGGGTGAAAATCAACACCTCCAAAACTGAGGCCATGGTCCTCGGTTGGAAAAGATTGGACGATAGAGACTGTATCGATCTGTCATGGTAAAGAAGGAGCTGACCTGGTGAGGTTGTTTTGGGCATGTCCCACTGAGAGTAGGCCCCAGGATAGACCCAGGACACTGGGAGACTGGACAAAGTGGTTGGGGAGAGGTAACTCTGGTCTTCTCTGCTTAGGTTGCTGGCACCACAATTCACCATCGGATAACTGAAGAAAAATATTGTGATCACTTAACATCTGTTTCGAACTGACCTAGCCATGTCAGCAAACCCAAGGACAAAAGAAGCAGGGGCTCAAACCAACCAACCTGGAGATCTACTTTCCATTGTGAATTGTGAGGTGGAAAAAGTGATTAAGGGAATGGTTCACACTGGTTCGCACAAATATCTTCAAAAAGCGTATTTTAGAGAGTATTTGTGTGCCGCCGTGACCTTACAGCCCACCCGTATCGCACCCCTTCACTATTGTTCAGTTGCCTCTATTCCTTGAGGTACCAATTAAAGCACTTACCCTGAAACCCAGCCACCTTAGCGGGAGTGGGCCTAATGTAATGACAGAGGTGTTAAAAGACTCCAACCCACTTGTCCACATACACACTTTCCCCCAAGCTGTCCTCCTAATGTTCCTACCATAAATTATCTTTCTCTCTCACCCTCTTCACTATCCTCTACTTATTTGTCCTCTCTTGCTATTACATCATGTGTACTACACAGTTCAATCCTTTCTTTGGATAACATGTTTTTTTTTTTTTTTTTTTTTTTTTTTGGGTGTTTCTATCAGAGACAGAGGCACCAAATGAGAACACACACGTTGAGCCACAGCAAGTATTCACTCAGTAAGAAAGTGCATTCTGCATCTAGGCCAAGGCTGCACCATTGTCAGAGGCATCCCAGGAGTGCAGCTCTGCTTTTATTCCTCATCTTCACAATAGATATCGCGCCGTTGTACTCTCTTCTTGGTGGCTGCAGATCAGGAGAGGTGAAAAGGAAATATTAGGGGCTAAGGATGCACGATAGAATTAAACAGTGACCTTTTTGCTGTGCTTAAGAATATTTCTAAGAGTAGTAACTGAAATTAAAAGTAAAGGTGATATACGTCAAGATATGAATATAGCAGCAATTAAACTTTTATTAAAGCCAGAAAAAGACCCTACCCTCCCGTCAAGTTACCGACCGATATCACTAATTAATACCGATATTAAAATTATCGCTAAGGCCTTGGCATCTCGATTAGAGACGGTAATCTCGACAATTATTCATAGTGATCAAACAGGTTTTATTAAAGGTCGTCATTCTACTAATAATATTAGGAGACTCTTTAACTTGATTAGTATGTCACAGCGGTATGATAAAAAGGCAGTTGTTATTTCGCTGGATGCAGAAAAAGCATTCGATAAAGTTAACTGGTCCTTCCTCTTTGCTGTCTTAAATAAATTCGGCTTCGGGGAGTCATTCATTCAATGGGTCTCAATATTATATGATTCTCCTAAAGCTACAGTTACTACTAATGGGATTACATCACAGAGTTTTACTTTACAAAGGGGAACAAGACAAGGGTGCCCAATTTCTCCTTTATTATTTGCTATATTTATTGAGCCGCTTGCATTAGCTATACGTCAGGATAGACGGATCCAAGGAATCCACTCCGGGACAATAGAACATAAAATTAATCTATATGCCGATGATATATTACTCTATTTAGAAGAACCTGCTATCTCGCTAGGGGAAGCATTTAAATTAATAACTAAATTCTCTCACTTATCAGATTACTCTATTAACTGGACAAAATCAACATTATTACCTATTACAGAAAATTCATGGAATCCTACAAGTCAGGATCCACACTACTCCTTTCCTACAGGTAATTTAAAATACTTAGGTGTTAAAATTTCACCTAAGTTAACTGAATTAACTTCTTTAAATTTTTCACCATTATTGGATAGTATCCGTAGTGACCTGGAACGCTGGAATAATCTTCCGATCTCTTTAATAGGACGGATAGCTACTATAAAAATGAAAGTTTTACCAAAGATTAATTATTTATTTTCAATGATTCCATTTAAACCTACGTCTAACTGGTTCCAATCGCTGGACTCTGCTATCATAAAATTCTATTGGAATAAAAAAAAAGCCAAAATTAGTCTATCTACTCTTCAGGAAAGTAAATCTAAAGGAGGTTTAGAGGCACCAAACTTTATGTACTATTATCTAGCTAATCAACTACAATATCTTGTGCTATGGACACAACCCAACAGAGATACTAACTGTTGGTTGGAATTGGAGCAGAAGGATTGTAATAATCTTAGACTGTCAGATTTACTCTTTATTACAAAATCAATAAGACGACATAATTGTTTTAAAAACCCAATGATAGCCGCCACCCTGACTGCCTGGTGGAAGGCATTAGAAATTACAAACTCCCAATTGGCGCCCTGTGGGCTCTCTCCCATTTGGCATAACCCCGACTTTCAACTTAATAATCAGTCGTTCCATTTAAGCCTATGGGAGCAGAAAGGAATTACACACCTTCATCATCTTTTCTCAGATAATAAGTTTATATCGTATACAAACTTGGTCCAGAAATATGAAATAAAAAAGGGAAATTTCTTACATTATCTGCAAGTTAAAAATATGGTTAAGAAACAAATCCCAACACTTCAAGATACGCTCCAACTGCCTGTCTTAGCTAAAGATATTATAAAGCTTTCTCCAACAACAATAAAGAAAATATCAAAAATATATAAGTTATTTTTATACACAAATAAAACGTATTTACCGACTTTAAAATGGGAAAAAGACTTGTCTATAGTTCCGGAACCAGACTTTTGGACCCAAATCTGTGAAAATGTATTTAAAATGACCAAACAGACAAATTTGCAACTTATCCAATATAAGATACTTCATAGAACATATATTACACAATATATGATGAAAAAAATGGGACTCTCTGACTCCGACATTTGTCTCCAGTGCTCACAAAACACTGCCGATACTTATCTTCATGCTTTATGGTCATGTACTCCAGTGCTGCATTTCTGGACTAAAATCTTGGAAAAGCTCGCTGATATATTAAACTGTAGGCTTCCTTTATCTCCAAGACTGTGTTTACTAGGTGACTTAACAATAACTGAGCGACCATGTAAACAATCTCAATCTATATTTATAGCCCTTACTATTGCTAAAAAAATAATCCTTGTCAATTGGAAAAATAAACAATCTCTAAATATCGACCACTGGTTAAACTTACTAATAAATTATATCTCAATGGAAAAAATCTCTGCCTTAAATAAAAATCAAGTATCAAGATTTAAACAAATATGGTCTATGTACATAGAATATTTTAATCTCAATTTGGCAACTTAATCCTGCCAAGATTCTGCCTGTTAACGAGAGCCACCACATCGTTACAACTTCTGTTTTCGCTGCTCCTGTATTTGGTATTTTGTATCTGATTGTTTTTATTTTTATATAGTCAGGAACCTAGTTGCTGCTAGTGGGCTCGAGCATACCACACTATACGACACTATACTCAATAACTCCTTAAGATCTATTTCTAGTGGGCACTAAGCATCAACACTTGGTGTTACTGCATGCTAATTAGTCAATTTTCTTGACGCCGTCCCCTGTGGTCGGGCGGGGGTGGTTCTGCCCCCCCCCCCCGTTGTCTGCTCGGTGGCGGTTGCGTCTTGGCCGCTCCCTGGGCCCCCTGTGGGGTGCGGTGTTGGGGTGCTTCCCCTGGTGCCCGGGGCGGTGCCGTCCCGGCGCGGTCCGCTGCTCCGTGCCCGGCGGCGCGGTTCGGGGTGGGTGGGCCTCCGGTGTGCCCCGTGGTTCCCTCTCCCCTCCCCCTTCCTCCCCCCCGTCGCCTCTCCCTCCTCGCCTCCTCCCGCCCATCCTCCTCTGCCTCCCGGTCCCTTTTCCCTTGTCGCCCTCCCTCCTCCTCTCCCCCCCCGCCTCCTGCCCTGCAGCCGCCCTTTCGCCTTCTTGTCGTCTTCTCCCCGCTTCCCCCGCCCCCCCCCCCCCCTTCCCTGTCTGCCCTGCGGCCCCTCCCCCTCCCTCTCCCTGGGCCTGGGGCTCCCTCCCCGGCCCGGGCGTCGGGCTCCGGGGGCCGGGCGAGGGTTTGGGGCCTGCCCCGCTCCGGTATAACTCCTGGTGCCCCGGGCGGGCCCCGGTGGCTGGTGGGCTGTCCGGTAGCCCTGCTGCGCTGGCTGCCCGCCCATTGTGGTGCCGGGTGGATGAGGTGGGGGGCGGCAGGGGGTGGGGGTGCTGGGGGGCGGGCGTGCCACCTACACCCGCCGGGTTGGGTGAGGCCCCGCTGGTCGCTCCTCTTACTCACTTCACTAGCTTGCACTATACACTTTGTAAATATACACATAGGGCACACAACACATTTCTTGGTGGGGTGGGGAAGGGTGGAAACACCGTCTTCACCCTTCAACTCCCCTCCAATTTTAATGCACCTCACGTCCAAGGGGAGGGGTGAGTTGGGGCGGGGAGCCATCAGAGGGGATGGACTGCAGTGCCTGGCAGCGCTGTGGTCCCCCCCATTTGTGTCCCTGCCCCACCACTTTGTCCCTCCATTCCCTTTTTTAATGCACCACACATATACATATTCATTTTTTGGGGGGGGATACGGGTGTGTCGGAGTAGGGGAAATTTTTTCCCTCTGCTCCGACTCACCTGCTCCCAATTTTAATGCACCACACGCACACACTTGTATATACACTGGGTGGGGCCACATTCACGGTGTAAGGGTAGAGCTCGCCAGTCGGCGAGCTGGCGGACTCAGTAACAGGGTTAGGTGTCACTTGTACTCTGGCGTGACGACCGGGGCCTCTCCCCACCGGGCTCGGTGTTCTGGTGTCCCGCCTTCTCCCCTGGTGCTTCCTCCTCTGCTTCCCCCCTCCCGCCGCGGTGCAAATCTCGCGCGGCTGGAGGTGGGGTGGGCACATCTTCCCTCTCTGCGCTGCTGCCCGGTGCCGGTTTCCGGGGGGGGGGTGGGGGGTTCTCGCGGGGGGCCGGGTTCGCGGGGGGGGGGGTGGCGGCCGTCGGGGGGGGGGCGGCTTGTTTGGGGGGGGGGTGGAGGTATGGGTGGGTGGGGGGTTGGGTGCTGGGGGTCGGGGTGTGTTCGGGGGTTTGGGGGTCGGGGGTGGTGGGGCCTGGGTCGTGGTGGATGGCGGGTTTGGGTGGGGTGCGGGGGGGTCGTGGGGGGATGGGGGCTGGGGACCGGTGGGGCGCTGTGGGGGCCCGCTGGGCCTCGTTCTGCGGCCTTGGGCTCGGGGGTGTGGGCCGGGGCTGGGGCGGGGGTGTTCCGGGTGTCTGGGTCGGCTCGCTGACCGGTGTCCGCTCGGGTGGCTTGGGGGTGGCCTTGGTGCTGCCGCGGCCTGGGGATTCCGGGGGGGGGTGCTCGCTTTGCTGGACCGCGGTTGACGGCTTCTCTCTTTGGTGGTGGTCCTTATGCATGCCAGATCCGTCGCACCAGCATCTACTGAAACTCAACAGAAGTACCCTCTCCCTCCCACAGCCCCTTGAATCAGTTGGTGCTGGTGTCTGTGGTTCTCACTTTTCTTTATCTATCCTTCCCTCCTTCCTCTCTTTAGTTTTTCCTCTGGTCACTTGAGATCTTAATTTATTAGAAGTATGAGGTTTCTGGGGTTGGCATAAGACTCCGGTTTTGTAACCACGCAGGAGGGGTCTTGTTGGTGCTGGACTTCACTTTGATGGATTGGATGTACTGGCTTCTATTGATCTCACTCTGCCTTATCGATCCTTCCCTCCTTCCTCTCTTTAGTTTTTCCTCTGGGCTCTTGAGATCTCGCTAAATTTGCTGGAATTTAGAGGCTTCCGGGGTTGGCGTAAGACTTTGATTTTGTAATCATGGGGAAGGCAGGAAGTGTTTGGTCGGTGCTGGATGTCACTTTGATTTACCTTTCTTTTCTCTTTATTTCTTTTTTTTCTGACCTTTTCTCTGGTCTCCTGACCATTTAAATCTCACGACTCTGGCAAGATTCTGAAGTACCTGGTTAAGGCGAAGGGTAATGGGATATTTATAAGGTTTTAGGTGAATGAATGAGTATAAATTTATACGTATTTGCACGCACGCACACGCACGCACGCAAACGCACGCAAACGCACACACGCAAACGCACGCACGCACGCAAACGCACGCACGCAAACGCACGCACACATACACACACACACAAAAAAAAAAAAAAAAAAAAAAAAAAAAAAAAAAAAAAAAAAAAAAAAAAAAAAAAGGAAAAGAGCAATGATGACAAGACGTTGAATCGGTAAGACTACCGAATGAACAATTCTGAGCTCTTCAAAAAAAAAAAAAAAAAAAAAAAAAAAAAAAAAAAAAAAAAAAAAAAAAAGAAAGAATGGGAGAGACGCTGATGAAAAATAGTTGCTGTGTTACAGCAAGACAAAATTATAAAGCTTAAAAGGTTACTCGCCCACTGGAATTGCAATAGTAAAAAGCACAAAATAAAACAGAATTGAGTTATGAACCATTAAACAATGACTTCATAATGAGTATTCACACCCTCTTAAGCTGCTGACTCAAATATTTTAATTGATAAAACTTGATAAAACGTGGTTACATTCAGTCATACATTCAGTTGTATTTTTGAATACATTTTTTCATAGCAAATAATAGAAAACAGGATGCACACTAAAACACTCCCTGATTTCACAGTCATACTATCTAAGTTTTTCTAGGGTGTTTTAAATAGTAATTGTGGGAATTATAAAAATAATTTGAAACCTTTTGATTATTTCACTTCTTTTTACGGGTGTTCTAAGTTTTTGCCTTGGTATCGTTAAAGTACCGCTTTCCAGTTAATTTATATAAGCATAGTATTGAAGTTGAAATTTTGGTATCGTGCCAAGATTAGTGGTGACTGCACTGGCATCTCACTGCCAGGAGATTTCTCAATGATCAACATCCAAATAGATGGATTGACCACTGGACAAGGTAATCAGAAGTTCAGCAACTTTATACGGGGATGCATGAAGAAAAAGTTTACATACCTCCAGTTCTTGCGAACCTGGGAGAACTGAAAAATGTGACCAGTGAAACATCAGGCCTATACGCATGATCAGACTCCAGATATGCTGCAGTGAGTCTATCGCATTAATGTTTGCTGAGTAAATAGAGGGTTGCACATTAACTCATTTGTTGCCAAAAACATATAATTACATTCTATTTTAACTATTACCATGGTCCCAGTTTTTTTTATTTATTTTTTTATTTTTTTTATGCTAGAGCATACAGGCTTTGATGCAGCCTTTGAACTGGAAAAAAAAAAAAAACGGAAAAAAAAACACTTGAAGCAATGGTAGTTATTACAAAAACGGCCAGCAGGTGGCAGCAGAGTATAAGAGATCAACCAGGGCAATGTTTCAAAAAGCTCTTTTCCCCACTGTTGTAAACACATTTGTGAATAATGATGAAACTTAGCTATATGCTAATGATAACTGGTGCAAAACTGAAACAGATAGAAATATACTTTTTTCCTGATTAAAGAAGAGACTCTAATCTTTCTTCTGGTAGGTTCCATGTTTTTTATATCCATATATGTTTTTAATCCAGTAAAACAGCTGTTATTTTGTGGACATATATATTGTACGGATCACTTTTACGCTTTAGATGTTTTACTAAAGCGTTTACAGCAACACTAATGAACTGTATGCACTATAATTGTATCCAAACCGTAATTACTTGTGTCACACACGTACAGTAGTTGTAAAGTTGTGATTAGACCACATCACTTAATATTCTGAAACAGTCTGTGAGCTAAAACATTCCGAAGGTTTCTGTCAAAAAAGAAGGTGAAATTGAAAAATGCTTCTTTCCATAGTTGTTATCCTTCAAAATAAATACCAGAGGCTTGAATGCAAACAGTAAGGTGGAGTAGTGGTAACATGTCTATCTCACGGATGAGAAGTTTTGGGTTTGAATTACATTATGTGGACAGTGGAGTGGAGTATGTGGACATATTTTGATCAAGTGGTTTGTGATTTTATTTGTTATTTTTTTTGGGGGGGGGGGGGGGTGGGGGGGGGGATTAGGGTGAATTTAACTTCCTTGCAGCATACAACCAATTAATATCTTCAGCACCATATGATTATTGTAATAGCCTAAGGCAAGGTCAAATTTAAATTACTTTACAGACCCTTACAAAAGTTGATATTCATTCTCCATTTTCAGTGAAAAATCTACTTGAGCTAGAATGTCCTTCGCTGCTCACATATTCCATATTACAAATGTACCCTATACAGTTGTATAATTTTACAAGTTAATCAGTGCATATAGCAAGGGTTGATAAACAAGACATGCAGTCAGTCCCACTCACAGTCACACCATATATTTACAAAAATGCAGTCCATGTTTTTTTGGACAACGGGAAATTAGAGTCCTCAATTAGAAAGCACAAATGGCCCTTCGGCTATGAAAATGTAATGGTTTGTGTCTGAGTAAAAAATCCTGAGGCAAACTGAATCGAACATTGAAATCCAGCCACCCATCCATTTCTATATGCTGTTCAGGGCTGCAGGTGAGTTGGAGCGTTTCCAGTTGACTTAGGGGGAAAAAAGTGGTTGACCACCTGGACTGGTCTCCAGTCAATCCCAAGACACATGTAGTGACAGACAACCAATCACGCTCACATTTGCACTGTCCCTGAGTGGGAATTGTACCCACGTGGCCAGCAGGAAAATCAGGCAAGTGAACTGATACACCTTCAGTGACTCCCACTGAAAACAAAGTAATAAATATAAATATAGTAGCTCTGAAGTGCAGTACAGTCTTGTAAATACACATACTGATACAACTTTAGCACTTAAAAAGAAAGCTCAGCGATGGTTTTGGAAGTTTGAGAATGACAGGAGTAGGATGTTAGCAGCAGTAGAGCAGAACTCTCTTGAGGTTTTCGTCTTGTTGGAAGCAGCTGCTTGTCTGTTAAGTGTCCTCACAGCGATTCCGCTGTTTGCGCACCACCTGTGACTTCAAGCCAACAGACACACGCACGCACACACATAGATGGAAAAACATACAGAACGGGCCAATGCAAAAATCAGCGCCTTTAAACTCAACACCTCCATCTGCTCCTCCTCCCACAACAAGGAGGCAGCCATCCCCTCTGAACCAGTGGCAGGCTGCTGGAATGTTTAAGTCCTGGAACTGTTCCAAATGTGCGTGCGTGTAGGCAGGCCCCACGTGTATGTGACAAGAAGCAAGTCCCCTAATATGAATCTGGAAAGCGGAGCCTTTCCAAACATCACTTTATACTGTAATATACGCTACCTTCGGTGCACCTGCGCAATACAAATGAGATTCCAAACAAGAACGGTTCTGAAATAATTTTCCTTTATAAAGATAAGTTTTGAATTCCAGTATTCAGTTCAGGGCCATTTTAAATCTAACAACCTTACTGCTGTCCGATAAAAATTCCGTACAGTATATGTCTTTTTTTTTTAATTTTTTTTTTTTTTAGAGAAAGTATCTTAACCTAACTTGTGTACACTAATTTTTTAGGAAAACCACATCCACGCACAGTCGCACACCAGTGTTACCAATGTTGCATGAATGTATGCATCATATTGTATATTATCACTGCCATACATGATTTATTGTGTCGAAATATGGGGAAAGACATACAAAACCAACACACAATCTGTCTTTAAATTACAAAAAAAGCCATACGAATAATTAATCAGTCACATTATATGGAACCAACAAATCCGTTATTCATAAAATTAAATACTCTCAAATTCTCTGACCTTGTCAAATTTAAAACAGCTCAATCATGTACAAAGTATACAATAACCAACTTTGCCACAGTATTCAGAAGTTATTCAAAAGAGGGCTGTTGCTATGGGTTACAGGGCACAAGTGACTTTAAAAAAAACAATGATAAGAACAAACATAAAGCAAATGTGTGTTTCTGTTAAAGGGATTAATTTGTGGTACACTTATGAAATTGAACTGGAAAAAAAATGCGAATCAATTACTGCATTTAAAAAGAGGTTTAAAAAGATAATTATAGAAAAATATGTAAATCAGGTATAAATGTAAATAAATTTGTGTGTATGTATGTTTATATGTGTATGTACTTATTATGTACGTATGTGCATGTGTGCCCACATATGTTCAATACTTACTTTACTTTTGCTCTGTCTTCTTTGCGTATATGTAATGGATAAGGACTTATAACTCATACCAATATATTTGTGCACTTAAGATAAACATTGTTTTTGTTTATTTTCTAATGTTTAACTTTTATGTTAGTAAGAACAACTTTAGTATATTATTATGATAGAAGCATTAGTGAGTAGGACTAGAGAAGTTTTTGAACTTTTTCCTACTCCTTTTGAACATGTAAATTATGATACTATTGACGATTTATTTTTCATTTCCTTTTGTCTTTTTTAACTACAACTTGTATTTTATACTTGTGATGCGTTTATATGTTCAATCAATCAATCAATCAATCAATCAATCAATCAATCAATCAATCAATCAATCAATCAATCAATCAATCAATCAATATAGAAGTGCATTGAATGAGGGAAATCAGAAGACTTGAAACTTGTCCTGTGCATTATTCTGAATCATCCTCTAAGTCGGTCTCAAGTGATGTTTGGCCAACCCCCTTATGAAAGATATTTACCGGAATCAGTGAACAAGTAGCATAACTCATTTACAGCAGCACTTTGTGTTGGTCAATGGTATGAAATCAAGGCAATTTATGTTGTGGCTTAACGGGACAAAAATGAATTTGTTTGCAAGCGACTGTAGTTTGGAGTGTAAATTAAAAAGAGGAAAAGTTACAGAAGTTGTTTTGTTATGATTTTTGGGGGGATACCGTAAAATGTCTTTCAATTAACACATACACGACCTCCATCTTCACCTCAGATAAGTAATTTTGAAAGCAGTAGGTACAGTAAATGCTTAATTACGCTGTTGACTGCTTAATTTGTTCCTTATTTGTGTTGCACCAAGTGAACTACATCACTTTGTCATGTTAATGATCTTAAAATGTGATTTTCATTGGAGCTAATCTCCACGGAAGGTGTTTAAATGCCTTTAGGTTTTGAGTGTTTTGTGTGGCTTTTTTTATTTATTTATTTTTTATCAGAACCATCTGCTTCTGTTTTCTTCATTACTCTCTCTCTCTCTCTCTCTCTCTCTCTCTCTCTCTCTCTCTCTCTCTCTCTCTCTCCCGTCATCACTGCCGGTCTTTCCACTGGGAAAAGATAGCCAACATTGTGTTAGGATGTATTAACGGCCATTTGTAGTCAGACAGGCTGAACTCTCAAGATGCAGCTTGAAGGTTATTTGAATAAAAACTAACACTACCAAAATAAACTGACAAAAGGGCGCTTTGATAGATTTTCCACTCTCGTTTTTTTTTTTTTTTTTTTTTTTTCTTACTGCAATACACATCCAAATTTTAATGCCTTGCTGCAGTTTCAAGGCAACACAACAGCACAAATCAAAATGGGATATTTGTGAGAAAAAAAACCTTTAAAACTTTTTAAAGTAAGAGTACAAGTACAAATAATGAGATTCCAATAATTACTTTGATGCCTTTGGACATCAAAAGACCATAATGTCAAATGGTCTTCTATTCAGTCACTTCATTATTCCTGTTCTGTTCCATTTTTGGGGGTTAACGGAGTTCCTATGATAGAACATGCCTTAGTCAGCCCCTAACCGACACTAGCGTAGTAAGTAAGTAAAGGTTAAAAAACACTGCAATTTAATAATAAAAGATAAATAAAAGTCAAATTAAAAATAGTAACAAAAAGGAGAACAACTGCTTAAGTGTATTGCTCTGGTTGATTTGCACACTCGAAGATACACAAATCGTCTGCGACGTTTCTAACCATGAAGCATCATGGGTCAGGCCCATCACAAACTGAGTAAACAATTGATTTGCAAATGATAATCTGGGCAGTATGATGGACTAATCATTAGTGTGTCTGTTCGCAGCTCACAAGAGCCAAATTTGAATCTTGACTCAGATCATCTTGTGTGCCGTTTGCATAATCTTGTGCTTGTTTTCTCTTGGAATAATCTGGCAGTCATCCCACATCGCCACAAAAAATGAACCTTTGTGATTGGCTATTGCCCAAAATAAGATGGGATAGGCTCCAGAGACCAGCTCACCCGTGACACTCATGAGGACAAGTGGCAAAGAAAATGGATGGATATTAACTTTCTTCCTGATGTCAAATCAATCAGTTCAGCAGTCTGTCGGCCAGTGCGGACAAGCTTTTGATTAGTTTTATGACGAATTCCATGACTAATTTTCTCTTTGACAAACTTGCCAAAGCGTGTGATCAATAGACTTCAGACCAGACTTCAGACCAGACTTACAATAGTCAGAATTAGGAAATACACCAACTAAGAATAGAGGCATAGATTTGCTAACAATAGTGAGAGTTCTCGCACATCCTGGTGACTGAAAGTTCAATATGGTTCCCATTTTTTTTTTTTTTTTTTTTTTTTTTTTTTTTTGCCAGCACAGTTAATTTACACTGTAATGCAAGCTGCATTAAAAAGTGTCATTTCTGCAGCATTATTATATATAAGGAAAAAAACTATTACGAAAAACGTGAGAGGTGCGCTGATATTTTTTGAGGTACTGTACATGGAATGTGGAGTTTGTGCATGTCCTCATTATGAGCTGACAAGACATCAACTCCAGCTCCAACACTGCATTGCGTCTGCAGTGAGACGTCATTTTTAGTGAGGGGAGTCTCAATCACCAAGCTGTTTTTCTCTTGTTCTTCTTTTCCATCTAATGGTTTTGTTGAGATGAGGGCACATCTTGCTACACAGGTTAGTTTTCACCAGATCAAATGTCTCAACAAAATGTATAAAAAGAAACAAATCACCAAAACATAAAATGTACTGTAGAACATTGATATTCAAGTCTTAACTTGACTCATAAAGGCATGATTTGAAGGTGATTTGTGTCGCAGTAGCGCCCTCGCTCATCTCACTTCTTAATATAGGTGACATTTTTCTCACAAATGCACAAGAATGTTAAATACAGTGTAATGTAAAACAAAGCAACTTGCCTTAATTCACTCATAAACCACACTGGAATCCTGACCAACTTTATGCAAATTTTGGCTGAATCCTTAGTTGTACAATTACAGTGTTATGTTAACTTTCTGTTAAAGATAGCACTGTCACAGTTTTGTGGCGATGCTCGTGATTAAAGTGGAGAACAGAGTAAATAAAAACATAAAAACAGACAAACTAATAAAAATAAAACTAAATACAAAAAAAAAAAAAAAAAAAAAAACAGTCCAGGTTTCGGCTTTCCTAAGGTGGAGTTTGCATGTTCTTGCCGTGCCTGCGTGGGTCTTCTCCGGGTACTCAGGTCTCCTCCCACATTCCAAAGACATGCATGACAGGTTAATGGAACACTCTGAATTGTTCCGAGGTGTGAGTGTGAGTGTGGATGGTTGTTCAGTTCAGGGTGTACCCCACCTACTGCCCAAAACCAGCTGGGATAGGCTCCAGCAACCCCACAACCCTTTTGAGTAGTAAGCGGTACAGAGTGACGATGCATGGATGGATGGTCAAATAAAACCCCGAAATGAACTAGAGCTGTCAAAATTAACCGATTCCTTACTGGTGCCCGTAAGAGGGAACAAACAACCCCTATCCTGGCCTCTCTTCACTGTCTGCCCGTGAAATTTAGAGTCCACTTTAAGATTCTTCTATTTGTTTTCAAATCTCTAAATGGTCTTGCCCCAACTTATCTTGGACCCGCCCGGTGCCTCAGGTCGGCAGACCAGACTCAATTGGAGGTACCGAGGGCTAAGCAGAGGCTTAGAGGAAATCGAGCCTTTGCTGTTGCCGGTCCCTCCCTTTGGAACGACCTTCCACAAAATATTAGGCAATCCTCCTCTTTATCCTCTTTTAAAACACATTTTAAAACACGTGTTCTTTGGCTTTTGGCACACCATAAGACTTGTTTTAGTTTTTTTGTGGTGTGTATGGATTTGATGTTTAGTCTACTTATTTATTCATTTATTTATTTATTTATTCACTCGCCTACTTCTTATTAATTTACTGATGTAAAATGTATTTACTTGTGAAAAAAAAACGAAAAAAAAACTTGTATACGCACTTCTAAATGTTTGCTTTATTCTTGTTTTGTTACCTTATTCTTTACTGCACAACCGATATTTTTGTTTATGTACAGCACTTTGTATATAGCAATGGCTGTTCTTAAAGCGCTTTATAAATAAAGTTGAGTTGAGTTTAATCAAAATAAGACTAAAATAAGGAAATTTTATGATGTCCAAACCGATAACAGTACACCCCCCCCCCCCTTTTATTTTAATCACTACACGACTACGAAGTACAAAATAACCACCAATCACTGCTTAATAAACAGTAATCAGGGGGAAAAAAATGCTTTTATAATACACTTTAATGCAAAATTAAAATGAAACTAATTAGTTGAATACTCGATTGAATAACAGATTAATCAATTCTAAAAAAAAAAATAAAATATTGGATAGTGACAGCACTAAAATGAACTAAATACAAGCAATCTGAAGAGAACATGAGGCACACCTTGTCATGACTGTGTTTTGTTTGGGGCAAGGGTTATGTTTGGATCAAGTGTGTGATTTGAACTGATACAATCAGCATGTAACCAGCAACTAGTTTCAACTGGTCAGAAGCTATGTGATGTCAGGAATCTTTAATCTCTTTATCTGGTCAGAAGCCAATCAGAGAAATCCATGTCAGTCCTGTTTTCAGCGACCTATCAGGGTTACCCACATGTCTGGCCACAGCCAATCAGATCCATTCGCTGTCTTTATAAGTCTGACAAAAAAAGTGTGTTTTCGCCAAATTATTCTTCTGTTCCTCTGTGGAACCTACACAGCCCAAGTTAGCTCCATGTGTCTTGATTCTTGATACATTCTCGTTGTTTCTGGTCTCGTCGTGAGTGCGTTCCGCGTATACATTGTGATGCGAATAAAGTGTTAAAATCTTATTTGTGTCTGCGTTTTTGGGATCCAATTCCAGAGACTAACACACCTGGACAAGAAACAAGCGGAAATGAAAACCTAATCAGTTGAGAAGACATGAACAAGAAACACAAGAAAAAAAAATACAGTAATACGAAATTAAACGAAATCTAGGTCAACAAAAAAAAAAAAAACGCAAGACCATAAATAATAATTAAAACAAACAAACAAACAAACAAAAAAGTCAAAAAAGTTGTTTTTCTCCTCAGATCATGGGATGAGTTCCATGCCTGCGCCAACGTGGCGATGGCCGGCTGTCCAGAGGAAGCGGCGACCGTGTGGGAGTCTCTCCGCCAAGAATCCAAGAAGATGCAGTTTTCAGGAAACCTCTACGACATGTGCTCCAACCGCGACAGTCACACATTAACCACAGCGTCGCCACATGGCTCCCACATCCAAAGCGAGCTCAACCAAGAGTCTCTACGAGGGCGAGTCGGTCGTCTGGCAGCCGCCAACTACCTTATCGTGCTTCTGTCTTCTCTGTTCTTGCTCTTTTGAACAAAACTGTTTCAACACAGTGTGACTTGTAAAATACAGGATGAACATTTTCGCCTCCGTTTCTCACCGTCCGCCTTTTCCTAAACACCAGATGAGAGGATTGCATGCATCTCATAAAGTTGCTTAAAGGATGGATCAATGTCAGGCTTTTACATGCTCATTTTTCAAGACTAACACCACCGTTTTTTGCAACTTGTAGAGTGTACAGCTTATCTCGACTTTCAGGTGCATGTTTCAATATCAAAAAGCATGATATACCTTAATTCAACTGCAAAGTTCTTTTCCTTCATGCTCATCCCTTATCTAATACGGATGAGGTGGAGATGAGAGTTACTCTGCAGCCACAAATTGTCACTGTTCTCCAGAGACTCCATGCTTGATAAGTCAGACCCATTTATGAGCCATCGCATGAAAGTACTGGATTGATCGCATCCGATCCCCGTGGAATTTAAAGATGTCCCACACACTGATCTCACTCAAAAATACACGCAGTCAACGGCGGATGTAATAATGCTCTACCAATTTATTGTGACTAAAAGTGTTCATTTGTTCTCAATGTCTTTTACTAAATGGAAATTCTGTGTAAACATGATTTTTTTTTTTTTTTTTAAATCTCTTTCTGAAGTTTATAGGTCACTGATGGTGTAGTGGTATACTTGCTTGACTTTAGTGCAGGCGGTGTGGGTTCATTTATATGTCGCCTCGATTGATTGGTTGTATTCTTTCCCAGGTGAGTTGTACTGAGAGGTGGGGTACACTGTGGACTAGTTGCTAGTCAATCTTAGGGCACATAGAAAAACAACCATTCATAGTTCATACCTATGGAAAGTATTCATTGAGCCTATCAGGCACATTTTGGGGGATGTGGACTTTTTTTTGATCACCAGCCAATCTGGGTAGTAACTTTCTAAAGTGACCAGCCAATATGAATTTCCACCAGTCATTTTTTATTTTTACTTTAGCTCCGCTTTTTTTTTTTTTTTTTTTTTTAATCTGCATACCACACTATTCCTGTTTGTTTGTCACACTGGTTGCACACTAGATTGTGGCGTGAAATACTGGCATACTGGCATTCACGCAGCCAAGGCGCATATTAACTCATTCACTGCCATTGATGTGTATATCCATCAATGGCAGTGAATGAGTTAAGTCAATTCCGTTCCCATTGACGTGTATATCCGTCAATGGCAGTGAATGAGTTAAATGTCATTACAAAGCATTGTACCACAGCATTTATTGGAAATGAAGGAGTCACTACCAGGGGTACAAATGAGCGAGAACAAAACAGTGAATTTGAACAATTCCAGTTCCATGCTCGATTTATATTCTCAGACTTAAATAACATTTGACAAGGCCTGTGTCCTTTGCCTGCATTGTACTACAGTATTTACCTTCTACACTATGAGTGGCAAAGCAGAACAGAAGAACTTTATTCTCATCTCTCACTTCCTTGTTTTCAACCAATCAGTCATCATTTGGTAGGCCAAACCAAAATGTTGAAAAATCATCTATGGTATATATAAAAACAAATATATTACAGCTTCACATATCTTTACCTACACTGATGAACTGGTTTAGTATTAAATGGCAGATGTCAAAACAGCCCTTGCATCCTTGGATTCTCTGTATGTAGCCCTTCAAACTTTGGACACCCCTGGTTTGAAATGGAGATGCCAACTTGCCTGCAAATTTATTTCTATTCACTTTTTTTTAGTAACTTTACTAGGAATTTCTCACAGGTTTATTTTTAACCAGTATTAATATCAAATTTATGAATTTTAATTTGTTATTCTTTTTTTTTTTAATTCACCAGAGCTTTACTTTTGAGAAACTCATAAAAATAAATTGACACGCAGTGTATGCTGAGTTGCATTGATGGGCTGAACTGCTGTGTAGACAGACAAAAGCAGAGCAATTTGGTAACCCAGTTCAGATTAGCAGCAGATTAGCATGTTTACAATGTGTCCGTTGTGAGGTGAGCTAGTTCTCACCAGTTCTGAGTTATATTAAAAAATGTAACTCTTTGATACAGTGAATGCAACACCTATATAGTGTTATTTTTTTGACAAATAGAAGTGAACCTTTTACACTTCAATTGTGGGAATGCTGAAGCATTCCCACATATGTTATTGTGATTTTTATTCTCCACGCTTTTTTTTTTTTGCCACGTAACAACTCCCGCATAATACTTCCAATTTACACAATTCACATTTAAACTAGCTTCAAACATTCACGCCTCCCGGGGTATATATCATCTGATTCCACATTACTTACAGTATTTGCACAATTTAACGTTTAATATCAACTTTTCCCCATTCATTTTCAATGGGACAGACATTGAACTTTTTCTAAGTATCACTTTCCACGCCCACTTCCGTATAACATATAACTTAAGCGTCATTACCAGGTGACTGATACTGCTCGGAGGCACAGTTGGTAAAGTGCATTGTCCAGTAACCAGGAGGTCATAATTTCATAATTTATCTCTCAATTTACTTCATAAGCATTCCACATGCATTCAAATCTTAGCATTCAGCTTTTAGCATTCCCATGCAATTTCTGCAGAAATTGCACTTAGTCTATTTTCAACAGTAAACAGTAGTCATCTTCTAATAGCTGCTGGGACCGAGCAAAAAAATGTTCGATCATGTTGAGTCCATTGTCTTGATAATCGATGTTGAACTGTTAACCAACATCGAATTTAGCACTAGCTACAACCTCTGGTCATTAGATTAACTAGCATTAACTACATTTGTTATACATTAAATAGTTCCTGGTGGGAATTTATTGTTAGATTTGATTTCCAAAATTGTGTTGTCCTGGTTTTTAATTTTGAAAAACTGTTCACACTAATTTATCAGCACCTGCCAAAATAATTTTTAAAAAGCATTTGGCGTGATGCCAGGTGTTAATTTAGAACCCTGAAAAGTATCATAGTGTTAGGATAATTTTTTTTTTTGCCTATAAAAAGTGAAGATTGTGTAAAAAAAAATAAATAAAAAAAAAATAAAAAAAAAATATATATATATATATATATATATATATATATATATATATATATATATATATATATATATATATATATATATATATAGTAATAATAATAAAATACTTGCTGTCATCTGTTGTGCTGGAATAAATAACTTCTACTTTCTTGGATTAGTTTGCACATAGCATTAACACATACCTTGTTTAGATATGCAACAAGTAAAATTAGGTGACTAGCTATTGATTATTTGCTGGGATGACTCAGCAGTTGTACAACAGTTAAAACATACTACAGTACAACTTTTAGCGCTCGCTGTGAAGTGAGAGTGTGCTTGAGCTGTTTTTTTTTTTTTTTTTTTTTTTTTAATTGGTTCTTGCCCAGGTCTGGAATACTCCCGGGATCCTCCTTGGCATCCTGCACAGTAGCCTTACATTATGGGACCAATATGCGCTTCTGACAGCACTGCAGCCCGATCATAAGCCAAGTGTATTTCATGCTCCGGGAAGTGTAGTTTGAGCCTGCAGGCCCGCTAAAATGTTTGTTATTCTAACTGGCTGCCGGGAACAGTTGCTTCTGTCTGGCTGAGGATCAGAAATATTGTCACATTATAGTCAGATGGGGGAGGAGAGATGAATCCACTTGGAAAACAAAACACTTTTGTTCTCAGTTCAGATGCACTAAACTGAATCTACTTGTCTAACATTGTGTGTTTAACGGAGAGTTGCTTTTTTGTTTTTACCTAAAATAAATCAAAGCTATCTGACTTTAAAGCCGTGTACCGTACGGCTATTATCTGCCTCAACACGAAATGATCCCTCGAAGGCAAGAGTATAAGCACTTTGCAAAAGGTGATCGGCTATTAAATTGCTGTGAGAAAGAAAATATCAAGAAAGACATTTGGATTTCCCTATGCATTGAATCTGCTGATCTATCTTGCCAGAGGCAAGTTTATAAAATGTACCAACAGTGTAAGATGATCAAAAGATGCGTT
This sequence comes from Festucalex cinctus, assembly GCF_051991245.1. Lineage (NCBI taxonomy): Eukaryota > Metazoa > Chordata > Actinopteri > Syngnathiformes > Syngnathidae > Festucalex > Festucalex cinctus. Next base: position 19,631,042 of record NC_135413.1, on the reverse strand, counting down.
TCAAATGTTATGCAGCTGGAATGCTATTTGTCCAACGTCATTTGGGATATTAAAGTCAAACTAACTTTAAAGTCCATGATATTCTTCTTATACACAACCCTCAGAAACCCGTGAGTTTCATCGCTGTACAGTATGTAGATGAAGAGCGTTATGGCAACACAACCACAGCAATTTAAAACTTCAAGACAAAAGGAAACACAAAGGAATATAGAGACGAAGCTATCAAAATGAAAACTCTCCAACCAGCCTGTTTTTTACATAGGGGACTCCATCCAGAGACATGCTAGAGTGGCTTTAAGAAGGTACGCTAGTTTTGAACTTTAATTAAACTGTCAGAATTAGTACTTAGGGGCCTTAATCACCGAGTTGGAGCAATTTGGAAACAATTTCTATGCAGATAAGTTGTCACCCTCGGAGGATACATATGTGTGAATCATGAGGAACTGGATATGTTGTACTGTAGCATGTCATAGGCATACTACGTTGCATATAACAGGGTGATTATATATATCTCGTCCATACTGAGATATGGCTTACAATGGTCAGAAACATGACAATTTGGTGGCAAACAAATGAAACAATAAAAACATAAGTAAAGAAAAAAAGAAAAAAAATGTGTGCAATGCTGACTGTTGTGCAAACCCACAATCACCTGCTCAAGTCCCTCTTTATTATCATAGTGGCCAAAGGAGGTCACCAAGCCCACAGTTAGGATTGCAGACATTTCTTGTACGGATGTTCGATACCAATTCCCCCCCCCCCCCCCCCCCCCCACCCCACCCCCAGTACTTGTGAGTCATAAAATTTCCCAACAGAAACGACAGATCAATTGGAAAGAAAGACCTATATATTGCAATGTAGCTTTTTTTTTTTTATTTAAAATTGCATGAAATAGCAATTTTCTATTTGAATTTCTAGTCCCTGATTGTCAAATGACCACAATATCAGCTGCTGTTGTGAATACGGATACCTTGAAATAAGGTCACTTACTGTCCTGATACTCTCCATCACAATGTTTTTGTAGAGACCATCTAATGTGATCAGAATTATTATTATTTTTTTCCAACACTTTCTGCACTGGCATTAACTTTGGCGGCCATTAAGGTTGAATAGACTTCTTTGAACAGCCTAACATAGCCTAACAACTGCTATTTCCCCAGGCAAAGAATTTGAAATCATAACATTTTGGATCTTCCGCCCTTTTATGTGTCAGCCTACCTGTAACTAAGGAAACCGTTCTTTAACTGTTTTCTTTTAGAGGTAAGCTAAAAAGGAAATCACAATAATAGTCCAAATTTTAAACACCATATATGTTAGTGGAGAGATGCAGATGAACACTCTTTTTCACATGCATTAGCAAACCTCTCCTAAGCAATCCAAATTTCCATACGTATTATTTTTACAACTAACACAGCAATTAAATGTTTATGTTCCTCTTTACTCTTAAAACATATAACAACATTTGGTAGGATGAAATAAGTTCAACTGTCTTCTGATATTTTGGGTTAGAAAACATTACTTGATCAATCACATGTAGGTTTAAATGGGTTCCTTTTGTACATAATGTTTGTCTCATTTGCTATTATGGCAATATTTTTTATTAAAAGGCGTATTATGTCTTCATCGCACAAGTATCATTCCCTCAGGACACTATTGGCAGTCAACACGCTTTAAACCAGAATGAAATGAACCCCAAATAGACCCAACAGATATACCAAAATCAATGTGCATACTCTATGTGCAAAATGTTATACGCATAATTTAGAGCCGGACATCTGTGGTGCATTTAATATACTGTGAACTGAAATGTTGTATACACAATATTCTGTATGCCCTTCAAGTGCCATGTTTCACTTTATTTGAGTTGTGTTATTTCATTATCAACATGTGCAGTGCTAAGATAATTAACAGAAAAGCAACATGATTTCATCAATGACAGAATAGAGCCAAATGTAAATTTATTTCTCACTGTATTGTAAACTTTTCACAGCAGATGGTCTATTTGTGTTTTCAGCATTGCTGTTTGACTGGATATCAGATTATAGTACGTACTGGTCACTCTTGTTGCGTAAGCTATTTATATTGCTCTGCTCAGATGTTCAACCTGTAGAGACAAGCATGCGGTGCAATACTTTCTATGCCTGTTAGTATTGCAGCACCTCAAAAGCTGTTGGGACAATCCGTTCTGATAACTCCTTATACCTACTGTACAGCAAGCTGAAAGACTCAAAACAATTCATCTTGTCCGACCACCTGGTACCAGCAGTGGTGCTGTTCTCATCTCAAAGTACAGACATTCAAATGTGACATCATCTGTGAACGATGGAATTTTCCTGGGATGTAAGGAAGAAGCTGCCCAACAAGCGTGATGGATGTACACACATCACATTGCATGTATTCTCACTGGACAGGAGCAACGAGCTCTTCATTTCAAAGCAGCTGTACATATTGTACACTGAGGCATACCTGAACTGTATGTCCAAAGATCGCGCTGCTCTCAAAAGCAACCTTGTGTGATTGTAACAAAAAACAAATCTTTGTTTGTGCTTTAATGTCTGCCTGTGCTTGTCTTTGAGCAATCTTTCTTCTCTCTTTCACTGTGCTTTAAATATCCTGCATACATACCGCTGTATGTTTTGCTACCTTTATAGAAAAATAATTAAACAGGTTCTGACTAAAAGATTGACTGAATCTCAGTGTGCACATCATGTTTATTGCCAGCGATGCCAAGTTTGAAAAGAGCATTTATTTCTATTATTAACATGAATCCACCCACTATTTAAACCCGTGCCCTGTGATTGATTGGCGACCAGCCCAGGGTGTACCCCATCTTTTGCCCAAAGCCATCCGTGACACTAATGAGGATAAGCGGGAGAGAAAATGAAGGGATAGTTGGAGTCTTTTAACTTTGCTCTGGCAGGCAGCTGGAGACATGCATTTTGTACTCATAACCATCCCGGGAACAAAGGACCAAAAAAACAAAAAACAAAACAAAAGTACATTCAAAGTAGGACTAAACATGGTAAAATAAATAAATTAATGAATAAATAAATAAATAAATAAATAAATAAATAAATAAATAAATAATAATAATAATAATAATAATAATAATAATAATAATAATAATAATAATAATAATAAGAGAAGAAATAAATTATAGAATAAGACTTTACTTTATATGTCTGTAAGATGACTTTGGTGAACAAACTAATTAGCCAAAACATTATTGGAATTATATAAGTACCTTATATGAATTAAATATTAAATAGCAAAGGCTTGATAACACATCACAGCAATTACCGTACTTTCCCTTTCTAAAACAGCAGTGTGTGTTCTTTTTTTCTTTTTTTCTTTTTTTTTGTCCACCAATTATAAACAGTTTACATCATCACACACATACTGTAAAAGATTAGTAAGTTATCAAGGACACTTTTTGGTATATTCGTTTTATCTGTTTTGTCTTTGTTAATAGTTAGTCATACAAAAACTGTGCAACTAATTTCAATTATTTTTCTGCAGCAGCAGGTGTTGAGCAACAACAACTAATTTGATTTTGGTCAATCAAACTTTATTTGTATAACAGTAAAATGAAACTTAAAAAACAAAAAACAAAAAAAAAAAAAACAGAACAAAAACAAAACAAAAACAAAAAAAAACGTTCATTTTGTTTTCCACGGAAAAGTTCCCCCTCAATGCAAATGGTAGATTCCTATCAATCTAGCCCACCGGTTAACATACATAAAAGTACGCAGCACCAAAAATAGGGTGCTATACATTTTTATTAAGTTTTTTTTTTTTTTTTTTTTTAATTTAAAGTCACTATTGGCTGGTAACCAGTCCAGGGTGTCCCCCGCCTACTGCCCAGAGCCAGCTGAGATAGGCGCCAGCACCCCCCGCGACCCTTGTGAAGAATAAGCGGTCAAGAAAATGGATGGATGGATTTAAAGTCACTATGGTCGTTTATACTGTGCCACAATTTCAATGGTATAGTCTTATTATTCAAAAATATTTATTTAGCAATTACAAGATTCTTAATAACATGTCTGTGACACGATTTTATTTTTTAAAAGTACAGCTGATTTTATACTTTAAATATAGTGAATGCGAGTGAATGAGTGAGGCCGACATTATCCCGCCCTACATACTATTGGGCTCAAAATAATGGAGTCCGTTACCATGATTACTAGTGCCTGCTCAACTGTTATGTGAAGGAAGTGCAACGACTAACTCACAGACACATGATCAGAAATAGACAGATAACAATTTTTTTATTTTTTTATTTTTTCATTTATTTTTTACATATGGGACACTACAGAGATTTTCCATAACGTCTACTTTAAAATTGCTTAGCCACAAGCGGACTATACAATTCTCTATTTATATAAGTTTTGATATTTTTCTCAAGGTCACTTTGAAAGTAGTCAGAATGCAGACCAGTATCTCTCTCGCTAGATCCAATTTCTTTTGTCTGCAGCAGGATTTAAACCATGACCCTCATCATTCAATGCCCAAGTGCTTACGGATGAGCGTCATGTTCCCGTCATGGGGGAAACAAAACCCTGAATGTTACAGCAATTGGAAAAATCGGGTCAATTTCATATGTTTACATAATTGCAATTCATTACTTATATTGTAAAGTGCATTGTTTTGAATAAGATGCCACTTGTCTTACCTTATTAGGAAATAAACATTTAAATTAAAAACTGGCGAAAGCAATAATAATCGGTCACATAAAATGACGTATGTACACATATTAACTTGACATCATGATTATAATCAACATGTCTCCACCGTCCATATTTGTTTCTATATGTATATGGACAATTCTGAGCTTACGTCACAATTGCGTCTCAAGTCAAAATGGCGGTCTTACTCGGTGAAAGGATGCCATCTGCTCATTGAAGCTCATTGAATTCCATTCCTCCCTCCACCATGCAGGAAATAAGATTGCTTCTAACACGAGGACTGCAGTTGGCCTTGGAGCTAACTTTTTTTTTTTTTTTTTTTTTTATTAAGAGTTGCTAGAATGTCACTAAGCACAGTGACAATATTATTGCACTGGCAACACTCTTGTTCGCTTGCACTGCTGACACTCATGCACATCAAAATAAAGGCAATGCATACGACATTTTGTTTTGACTTCATAAAGGCTGCCATCGAAGGTCGCTCAGAGACTGTGGAGGGCGAGTGACAGCCGCATCAGTATTTTGAAGGGTACTAAAGAGGTCATTTAAATTATTTAAATTCATCATTCATAAAGATTTGTTTATTTCCCTCCCGTGGGAGTATTTAAAAAAAAAGAAAAAAAGATGGAGACATATCTATATGCCCTCCGCGGCGGTGGACAACGTCAATAGTCAGGTTTCCATCCAATTGTTTCGAATTTTTTAATCGAATTTACTGAAAATGCGCAAAACAGACATGTGACTTATGCCCATTTCCATCTGTTCTTCTTTTGCTATTGAGAGGGGACTCCGCCGCTGTAGGTGGCGGTATTCACCATCGAGACGTAATCCTCACCAGTAATTTAAAAGAAGAAGAAAAGAAAGCGACTGTGCCGTGCAATGGCGTATGAGTTTGATACTCACTTGTTTAATTAATTCCAAAAAGAAAATTTTGTAACCTATTTTTATTTATTTTTCTTCCTCTGAATGTTAACTATCGTTTGTTGATGCTTATGTGTTGCCTTTCCTTGTGTATGAAATGTGCTATACAAATAAACTTGCCTTGCCTTGCCTTGTGTGGATGTGGACTCAGTAGTAGTTTGGTCAAGTGAATGGGCCATCAACCAGCTGACCGTCATTCTCACAAATCGTGTTTGTTGCGTTTGTCATTCATCATCATTCTTTTTATATTTTGCATTAGCTTCCGTCCTTTATTGATGTTGTTGGACTATGCTGTGTTTTTCTATGGAAAGCACTATAATGGAGGCGAAATGCCAAATCATGCATCCCAAGCAGAGACACATCCCTGAGCTTATCAACAAAATGTATGAAACAAATGCAGCATGCAAGCGTGAGAGACAATCTGAAGCAAAACAACACGAACGATGACAAAAAGCCTAAATGAATATCCGGCTCAAGGTAACAAAAGGAAACAAAAAGGTGAGCAAAGTCACAACGGAAGGAAGACAGCAAGTAACAACCAAACATGATTCTGACCTACATAAGGCAGGCTGACAAGAAAAAGAAAATCACAGTCGTACATCTGTAAACAAAACAGACAACACGTAACTACTGGCAGATGCAAGTAAAATTAAATACCCCTAATGTTTTAGTACAGCAGACTGTAAACAGAAAGCAGCACAGAGCATGACCACTTTACAGAAACATGACCAGCACAAGTCACACACTGCTAAGGAAGGAAGTGGTAAAGGATGTTTAGTTGGCATTACATGGCTAAATCAAACCAGGCCTAAATTCACATTAAAAAATATTAATGTAATGTAATGTACATCTTAATGTACTGTAAAGTAGCCAAAGAATGTTGAAGTCATGATTACGCATCCTTTGGAGACCATGGATGTCATTAACAAGTTTAATCGTCATCCGTATCACATAGTATAACTTTAAAAGTCATATTGTGTGTGTGTGGGCGGTAAACACGTTAAATTGTGTGAGGTGACAGCCACGTATGAGGAGTTACTTGGAGTTATTTGGATGGTTTGCTCAATGAATATTTCATCAGAGCCGGATGCCTTAGTAAACAGAAGAGCAGCAACAGTTGATGATGTGAAGAATAATTCCCAGGACTCCTTGAGCTTACACAGTAAGTGCGTAAGCATATGTAATCACACATTTGAATGGTGCAGAGGGAGAGTGGGGCGGTTGAGACAGCAGAGCCAAAGGCATCCAGTGCAACTCTGAAATCATGTTTTATGACTATTACTCTACTACTACTTTTTGCTTTATCCTTACTTTGTATTTTGTCCAGGGAAGAGGCTGACCGAAACATAAGTTACAAATATAATATATAATTGAAATTGCTGAGCAGCCTCACTCATAATTCTAAATTCTCTTTTGTCTTTGGTTGGTTGGTCTTTGATTCAAGGATATCAATCTAACCTAAAATTGAAATTGTAATTGCAAATTGAGTTAAAAAAAAAAAAAAAAAAAAAAGGTAACTCAGTTCAATGAAATTGTTATCAATCTTCTGTTCAGATACAACTGGGGTATGCATGTTTTGTTACCTTGTGCGGTAATTGCATTAAATTTGAGTAACATGTTAATTTTCAACATAATTAATTAATTCAATTCCAAAAACATATAAATATGTTTTTGTTTGTTTGTCTGTTTGTTTGTTTGTTTTAAGTGTCCCAAAGACGTATTTATATGTTTTTTTGTTTTTGTTTTTATGGAAGAGCATACAGAAGGCTTTGATGCAGCCTCTCAACTTCAAACAACAGTTGCGGAATTGGTAGTTATTAACCAAATAGCCAGCAGGTGGCAGCACAGAAAAGGAGATCAACCAGGGCCATGTTGAAAAAAAAAAAAGCTCAATTATGCATAATTCTAAATAGATTTGTGAAAATTGATTAAACTTAGCTATATTCTAATGCTAATTGCTGCAAAATGAAAACAGATAGAAACATACTTTTTGTTTCCTGATGAAAGAAGAGACTTTAATCTTTCTTTTGATAGGTTCTATGTTTTTATAGCAATATAACACAATATTCTGTGGGCCTTGCAAAATCAGTAAAAATCCAAAAAACAGGCAGGAGCGAACGGGATTGCTTCTGTGAAAATGGCTGGGAACGAATGAGTTAATGTGTTAAACTGACAGCCCTACTCATTTTATAAACATCTTGTGACTTCATCAGCAATATGATTTAATCATAAACAACAAGCCTCATCACATGATTATTAACTATTCATCACAAAAGTAAATGATAGTAATAATAACACAATAAAATAGCAAATAATTAATGCATAAATCTACATCCCTCATCTAGACGGTCCACAGCCTATTTGAAGGTGTTGTAATGCAGGATGTTCTGATGTTTTCTAGCTTTTCATCTCAATGCATCCTTCCCGGATCGAACATCTTGCACCTTGTGGGGAGCATGCGCCATGTGAATGCACGGCCTCGTCATGTGTGGGTCTTGGGAGAACACAGGATCTTCCCAATCTTGATCTCCATGTATTGACCACCTGATTCACATATTCAGTCCCGCCCTCTTCTGAGACCAAGCTCAAGGCCCCTCTATGTTCAGAGAGAATTTATCTTCTCATCTCTCCTGTCTCTTCAGAGGAGTCAGCAGTTGTGAGAGGCTCAGCCAGTCATCCTCATCCAAGAACTGCATGACTGCTTCACTTGATTCGTATAAAGTCAGACATGACAAACTCGGTAAAAGTTATTCTTTATAGTTTGGAATGGTTTTGCGCTTTGCAGTGGCTGAGACCAGCTGCATCCCTCGCTCACTGTCTAGCTAGCCGTCCTAGCTCTCGTTATCTGCCACACTGTGTTGGATCAACTTTATCCTATTCATTCTGCCTGTCACCGGCCCTGACACCGATGGCTCCTTCTGTGGAGATTTTGGTGCTCTAGCTATAGACTCTAAAAAAAAATGGTAGCTACACAAGTTTTATCTCGTAGAGTGGTTGTATGAAATAAAATCATCTGGTTTTAGATACATTTTTTTTAAGTTTTGATTGGGACAGACATTTTGAGCATCCCAGCGAATTGGTACACATTTCTTCCTATTTACTCCCAAATTCACGTTCTCAATCGCGTCTGCGTTTAATCGCTAGAAGGCATGTTGTCATTAGTAACAACCAGACCCCCGTCATGAACCCCCTCGCATAGATACATTTATGATTAGCGTCCTACATTTAATTTTGAAAATGTGGTCACCCTATTTTTAAGTAAACTAGACATCTATTTAAAATATGTTTCTGTTTATTGTGTGAAACCACTTGATGATTTTATTTTTTTGTATAGGTTTTTGCTAATTAAAGCATGTTTCTAAAATGCTTCTAAGAACAGGATTTAAGCCTGTGGACCTCTGCTGTGTTTTTGCTCAAATGAGAGTGTTTAATCACATGAAAGCCTATTAGGATTCATGACATATGGAATGATTATACCTTCAAATAAATTGCTGAATTTCTTAATGGCTTTGGGTCTGTCAATGTGTGTCTAAAAAAATACAACTCTTTTCTTGCGTTTTACAGCCACAAAGATGATAAGGTAGGACTTTTATTGTCTATAAAATTAACATAAAATGTGAGTTGGGAGTTCTAGGTGCATAAAGATCAGTGGCAGTTATTGTGATACACATTAATTCATCCTCTAAAGTGTATTTATATATGAGCTTGTGTAAATTAAATTGTGGTACAAATCAGCTGATGCATCTTACCAAAATTAAAGCCAACAATGAATCTTGAATTGTCGGTTTATTGCAACATCAAGGAAGGAAATCAAACACACCTTTTTCAGGAAAGCTCTGATTAGTGTTGTTTGCTAATGGGTAAAATCCAAGCGATCTTACATGTGCGGTAACATTTTAATTTTTGTATGAATGAGGATGACAAAAACTACACACTATTTGGCAGGTTATTTTAAATAAATTATGATTGGTTGATTTGATTTGGGCTGCGGGCGGCACGGTAGTCGAGTGGTTAGCACGTCCGCTTCCCAGTTCTGAGGTCTCCGGTTCGAGTCCAGGCTCGGACTTTCCTGGGTGGAGTTTGCATGTTCTCCCCGTGCCCGCGTGGGTCTTCTCTGGGTACTCCGGTCTCCTCCCACATTCCAAAGACATGCATGGCAGGTTAATTGGGCGCTCCGAATTGTCCCTAGGTGTGCGTGTGAGTGTGGATGGTTGTTCGTCTCTGTGTGCCCTGCGATTGGTTGGCAACCAGTCCAGGGTGTCCCCCGCCTACTGCCCAGAGCCAGCTGAGATAGGCGCCAGCATCCCCCGTGACCCTTGTGGGGAATAAGCGGTCAAGAAAATGGATGGATGGATGGATTTGGGCTGCACGGTGAATGACTGGTTAGCGCATCTGCCTCGCAGTTAGAGGTCATGTGGACTCAAAGCTCGCTGCGGCCTTCCTTTGTGTGTGTTTTTTGTTTTTGTTTTGATTTGTTTGTTTGTTTTTTGTTTGTTTAGTTTATTGTGGTAACCAGTTTCCTTCCACATTCCAAAAAATATGCTTGGTACGTCAACTGAATACTCTGAATTGGCCACAGCTGTGAATGTGAGTGCGAATGTTTTTTTTTTTTTGGCGGGGGGGTGGGGGGTATCCTGTGCTCTGTGATTGGCTGGCGACCAGTTCACCCAAAGTCAGCTGGGATAGGCACCAGCACACCCATGACCCTAGTAAGGATAAGTAGTATAGGAAATGGATTGAGGATGATTTGAAATTGATTTGCAAACAACTCGTTCTATAAAGCATGATCATCCTTCAGCTGATGTTGCATTTATTGTTAGTCCATGATGGGAGGATATGTTTTTGTTGTGTCTTCTCTTGATTTAAGAAGAAAACGATGTTTCTCTCCATAGCTCATTTTCTCCACTTAAACACCAAAATGTCTCACATGGTCATCATCATCAGTGTCACATCATTCTGCAATAACCAATAACGTGAATGAAAACAAATGTTCTTCTTCACACATTTAAGATTAGCTTTTATTTTAGAATGCTTTTCCAAATAAAAAGCACATTTTATTACTAAACCAGTTTATTGTATGTATGCATGTCTTTGCATTCCTTTACAACATTGGACTGTATGACTTGGCGTTATGAATGTCTGTTTAATCTATTCTGTTTTAACTCTTTGTAAACTGTACATTCACACCACTGGCAGTCATAAAAAAAATAAGAAATACCCTGAGGCGACATATTACAAGTCTCTACTGTCTATCTTGACATTTTTTTTTAATATATGTATAGGTTTCTTAAAGATAGCTGTGACTTTATATTACAACAGTGCATATGAACTTGTAAGGCTCCCAGAAAATGAGAGCTGCAAGGTTACATGACTTTGTATTTAGGTTTGTTACTATAATGCATTTAAACAGACATCTGACTCATCTCTCTCCTGAGCCTCTTTCACAAGTTTTTTGTAGAGGGTGGGAGAAGTGGAATAGTGTAATCAGTAGAAGACCTGCATATCCTTTGCATATGGTAATTTCCATCCATCCATTTCCTTGACCGCTTATTCCTCACAAGGGTCGCGGGGGCTGCTGGCGCCTATCTCAGCTGGCTCTGTGCAGTAGGCGGCGGACACCCTGGACCGGTTGTCAGCCAATCGCAGGGCACACAGAGACGAACACGCATCCACACTCACAAGCACACCTAGGGACAATTCGGAGCGCCCAATTAACCTGCCATGCATGTCTTTGGAATGTGGGAGGAGACCGGAGTACCCGGAGAAGACCCACGCGGACACGGGGAGAACATGCAAACTCCACCCAGGAAGGCCGGAGCCTGGACTCGAACCGGAGTCCTCAGAACTGAGAGGCGGACGTGCTAACCCATATGGTAATTTGAATACATATATTTGTAAAAAAATAAAAAATAAAGTATATTTTTAGCCCAGTATGTCATCTTAGAGGGCTGCATATGTGCATATGACCAAGATGTGCACACGGCATGCTTGATTGTGCTTATCTAATGAATGTCATACATTTCCCAGCAGTAGAGTTTTTATGATTTTATCTCAATACACCACTGCAATTAGATTCGAAAAAGATCCACATAGGATTGAAGTGTAGAGGTTTGTGGGTTTAAAACAACATTTACTAAGATGCTGCTTTTTTATGCTAAGTATTACATGAAAAATCTTTCATAGAAATTAATCTTCCTCATGCGCACGCAGATTGTGCAGGCTCTGCAGATTGTGCCTTGATAGGGACAAGTGTTTGCACAAAAGAGACAATCGCCTCTCGTTCATATCATTTCCCAGAGACTGAAACTAAACATGACATCACAATTGACTCGTGTCACTGCTTCCGTGGTTCAACTTTTACTATCACGACACACTATATGTCCAGAATATGAAGTATTTTTCAAGCGGGATTAAAGTTAAAGTAAAATACGATCAACCCAAAAGAATTTTAAATATGTATATATTTATTTTCTTTATGTGGCCAAATGCATTTGAGAAAATAGCATTCTAATTACTACACACCTTACAAACAGGTGGTTGCTTAGGTATTTTGATCTTGAAATTACTGGTCCTGCAATATATTTATAAACCCTACAAAATCTTCTTTTCCCCGCTGACTGTTTTCAATTCGTTGTCCAACATTGCTTTTGGCTTCTGTCTGTGTTGTCGAACAATTGTGACGTTTGTCACCTTTTGATGATGTATAAGTCGAATGAGTGTGACTTGAGTGTCCAGGGTGCAGTCACATTGGATGCATATCCAATTTATATCCACACGAGTCCTAGCCAGGGTCGGATTGAAAGAAGTCTAATTTGCACTGTTCACATTGACGTGAAAAAATCAAATATATGACACGTTGGGAAAAAAAAATAAATAAAAAAATCGGAATTGTCAAGCAGGAAGAGCACAGTCTTAGGCAAATAAGGTATAGAATGATAGTTTCTACGGTGTTTCACTTCCCTCATTTACTGTTACTGTGCACCGCGAGTTAAAACTACAAACTGCATGAAAGTAGAAGGCAGATGTGATTGAAAAAGTAATTCTGATACCCCTTACCATTTGCCTTTTAAAAACATTTATTCTCAGCAAAGTAAATGTAGCAAGAGAAAATGAATGGATGGAGATAATGCAGCAGGAGAGGGGACCCAAAACCAGTGCGGAAGGAAAAAAAAATCTGAAGGGAAATGAAAACTTGAAGGACAGATTATGAAGATACAGTATGCAAAGGAGGAATGAACACGGTGGGGAGCAGCGAGAGAATGAAGGTTATACTAATGAGTGGTTAGACAGTGAGAATAGAGGAAAGAAAAGAGGAGAAAGTGTGCGTGTGTTGGTGGGTTTGAGACCTTGAACAGTGTCGTTCCATGCCTTTGTAGTGTGTGTTTCAGACACACATTTTGAGCAAAGATGATCTAAGAGATGATCTTAACTGTAGTAAATTGTCTACATGACTCATTTGTGGAATTTTTCAGTGCACCAATCAGTTGTGTGAGAGTCAACACTGCTTTTCATGGCCTTAGAAGTTCTTCAGTGTGCACTTGATTTAATTGTGCTTGCACGTTTGTGTGAACGGATTGTGTATGAGTACTGTATAGCCTTACCACGCCATCTGTGACCTGAACTTTCCTAATTGAACTCTGTCGTCTCAAGACCTCTAAATAGATACGATCTCCTATTGACTTGTAGCACGCTCCTCGTATAGACCTTCATCAAAGATAAACATATAAAATTGAATGCAGCATGTTTACCACACAGTGTATAATTTGTAATTCCAACCAAAAATGAATGCAATACGCAGGGCCAGGAATAATTTAATAGCATTCGATGAAGAGAACAATGCAATCAGTCTGTTCTCTTATATAGTCATTAAAGTTGTGTTATATTACACTGCATTTCTACAATTATGTTGTTCCATATCGCCAACTCTTCTATTCCCAGGGTTATCTTATACAACATCCCTCTTTAAAATGAAAGTGGCTTAGCTCAAGCGTCAAGTATAAATCAAGCTTTAATGTTGCTGAGTGTTTGATAAATCTTATTTGTTATCTCATGTAATGTACACTTGTCTGTTGGCCCTTTTTATGCCTGTGTCCATTTTTAACTATTTATGCACTCATACGTGTTCAAATAAACACTGATGGTGGTCCTGTAAGCACATTCAGTTAAAATTTTTATTTTTCATCAAATACAATACAATACAGTGAATATTGATGTTGGAGGGAATGGCAAGCTAGGTTTAGATTGATACAGTAATAATAATAATAATAATAATAATAATAATAATAATTACAGTAAATATTAATTAAAGTCTGAATATATAGTGTGCTGATTTGAGCACCATGGTTGAAAATGATTTTCAGTCCGCGCACAGCTTACACTCTGCACGAGTATGTACAGAAAGTGAGGGCGGTGATATTCAACGTGCATTCATTCAAGGAAACGCTCAATCCCTGTTCAAAACACACACACAAACTCACCCCATACAAACAGTGTACCTCTTTAGCAGTGCCCTGCTGCATTGTGAAACCATCCCACTCTCTTCATCATCCCTTCCTGTTTGAACACCCTCTTCTCTTCCTTGTTTACTTCCACTCCTCATTTTATATTAATAGATAGTTCCCACAAAGTCAGCCGGTGGGCGTGTCCACTGTCCAGCTTCCTTCCACCATTTTTTTTTTAGTTTTGGAACGTCGCAGTTCAAAGCCTCGACAAAAGTATAAAACGATACTTATGAAATGGCTAATTTGACAGAAATTAGCATGCAAAAGTCCACGTTGTACCGGGAAAGCTTCCAGGCAAAGGAACGCCAGCGGCACATTGCACAAATTGGACTGATCGCTGGGATCCCTATACATTGAAGAAGGAAGATCAAGCCACCGGCCACGTACATGGACACCGTAAACTACCTTATAAATGTGAAGACTGCATAGACCTTTGAACAACTAAAGGCATATAAATCAATGGAGGCAATCAACCAGCTGTGTTGTGAATGGGTGTGAGAAGTGGAACGCATGACAGTGAACTTCAATGTGTTGATCGTGATAGCAAAGCTACGTCATAGCTGGAAACTACAGTTGTTTTCATTAAAATACGCTGGCATAATGTTTTTGCATATGTGCACACTATTTTACAAAGGATATGTATAAATGCCCTTTTTTCACTCATGCTAAGTGGTTGTGTGAAGCCGTTTGGGGAACTGTTTACTAATGAGGAATTTAGCATGCCGGCGCTAGACTGGACAGAAACGGACAATATGCACAATGTAAACATGCTTAGTATAAGAACAAACGTTAAAAGGAAAACTAATTAAGCTGTGATGAAGTGGTCTGAGCAGATCTTGGACTATTTCATGGGTTCATCTTTCTGTTGATACTGGCTAACCACAGTCTGCGACGTGATCACTGATTTAGTGAAATTATCTTCATGTACTCGGATCTTTGGAATGGAATAGAATCCCAATGTACAAGTTCCGTTAGCTTTCTTATTGTAACCATGTACCCAACATGAAATAACCATATTGTTTATGAAAAGGAACACTAGTTTGCTGAAATTTACAAGTGTGCAAGGTCCGCTCACCATCTGCTAGGAAAACCAAAACATATGGTGGACGCATGACGCGGTGACGTCACACGAGAACTATATCTATACAAGATTCTGAAGGATTTAATGGTTATTCAAAAGTAAAAAGAAATTCATGATTTGGTCACAGCAGATAATGGTTGTGTTTATTCTCAGTTACATTTAAAACAATAAAAAGTATGTGTAAGAAAGTATAGGGTTGGGTGAAAAGTACTGTGTGTGCTTTTATGGGTTGGAATAAGGTGACTGTGATTAATTTCCCTCTTGAGCCCTGGCTCTAATTCCCGGTTGGGTGGGTATGGTCCCTGAAAGAGTCCCTGTGGAAATCACAGCAGGCAGGAAGGCAGCAGCTATGAGAAACACTGATGAATTATCTATAGCTGGAGATCGAGAGGGGGAGGGTGTGAGGAGATAGTGAGGCAAGGAATGGCACGGGGCTGTAAAAAGTGGAGTTGATAGAAAAGGAGGAATATTAGCATGAAATGATTAGCTAAAGGGGTTGATATATAGGGTTGAAAAACAGAGAAAGAAGACACATGAAAAAGCAGTAAAGGTAAATGTCACAGCACCTCTTGTTGCTTTACACACCTTGGAATTCCAGAGGCAAAAAGCAACCATGAGGAGGGACAGTAGTTTGAATGACGTCCACGGCCAAATACGTAAACAGGGTGAGACAGATCCTGAATAGTCAGCTGAATGGCAAGAATAAGATCCAGGCCAATAACACCTCTTCCTGTATTCAGATACACCATTGGTGTAATGCCCTGGCCACTGGAAGAGATGCAAGAAACTGGCATCAAGACAAGAAAGCTTCTTACAATGCATGGAAGGAATCCCAAGTCCAAAACCCTGAGGCTGACACAAATCGGAAAGAGGAAGGTTACAAACTAGTGAGTGTCATGGGCACTATCCTGGAAGAAACAACAGGCTTCCAAGAATACATAGTGAATTCCCCAGGCAACAGAAGCCTTGTAATGAGAAGGAGCCAGATGGACTGTCATGGAAAGACCTGCACTGACAAATTGAAAAGAAGGGGTTGACATTGAGAAAACATATGGCTAGACTGAAAGACAGCACAGATGCACTTATCATGGCAGCACAAGAACTGACCTTAAACACAACATCAATAGACGTGACCTCAGGTGCAGGGTGTGCAAAGAAGCCCCAAAGATGGTTCATCATATCACAGCAGGGTGTAAGATGCTGCTAGGCAAGGTATACATGGAGCGGCATAACCAGGTAGCAGGAGTAGTGTACTGGAACATCTGTACGTCCAAGAACTTCTGCAAATGGCAAGATCCAGAGTTGTATCCAGGTGTGAGTGATCACGATGCATTAGTGGCAATATCATCCACGACAACATGAGGCTGGTAGGGAAATTGCAGATGGTCCAGAACAGGTTTCACCTGTGTCTGCCAGTGGGCCAGTACCAGTCTCTACATTGCCTTCATGACATGTGACGTCAACGCCGAAGGTCTATACTCATTTAGGCTAGATGAGGAGGGATTGCAAGAGGTTTTCAATAGTAACGGCCTCTTTTTTTGCATCAGGTTCAAGTTGAAGATCCTTTGTAGGATGCCAGATAGCTGGTAGGCAAAAGCCTTGAAGGAGGGAGGATGGATGGGTAATTCATTCAGAATAACGTTTATTAAACCGATACAAGACTTATAACTCATTTTCCAATATTGGATTAAGCATTGTGCCTTCCTGGGTGGAGTTTGCATGTCCTCCCCGTGCCTGCGTGGGTCTTCTCCGGGTACTCCGGTCTCCTCCCGCATTCGAAAGACATGCATGGCAGGTTGATTGGGCGCTCCGAATTGTCCCAAGGTGTGCCTGTGTGTGTGGATGGTTGTTGTTGGCTGGCAATCAGTTCAGGATTCATCCCCAAAGTGTTTGAATGGGTTGAGGCCAGGGCTCTCAAGTTCCCCTATGCCATGGGTGTCCAAATTTGTATCAGGTGTGTTGGTGAACGGAAAGATCTATAACATGCAGGATAGTGGCCCTAGGGGGCCAAATTTGGACACCCCTGTCCAAATCCAACCACTTCCAAACAGGCCTTTGTGACAGCATGCCAAGTGAAAGGGGCAGCCTCAGTGATGGACCTGTGTGTAATAATCACTCAAAGCTGAAGCTCATCCCAGCCCTTTGGTGTTTTTTGGCTGCTCTCAGCACATATTTTTTTCTCTTTTACAGCCTGCAAATTAACTTTAGTTCACTCTCAGGGATCTCATCAACTATATTTCCAGATGCAGCCAGGACCTGGTTTAATTGAAACACTGATAAGCACTCATTTGTCAGCATTTGTGTTAGTCTTCATCTTTCATTTTATACAGTGTATATATTTTCTTTATTAGCTGCCTGCTTATCCTGTTTAAGGTTACATGGAACCTGGAGCCTACCCCATCGGAACTAGAGCAGTGGTTTTTCATCTTATTGGAGGCACTGAACCTCATCCGTTTCCTATGCACATTCAGCAAACCCTTTATTGAAAAATAAAACATGATCCCACCCCCACCCCCCAAATTCAATGACATAGGGTTTAGGGTTAACAAAATGAATTGGGAGGGTAGCTTGTTCATCAAACCTGGCTCTCTTCACCTTGAATTCAGAAAGCGTTGTGTTCTTGTATTCGCCATCTCTATGTAGCTTTAGGAAGTGTTCTATTAGTTTTGCTCACTCGACTAGAATTGCTCAACTTGGCATTGCAAATCATGCAGTTAGGGCGCTGACTCCCATCACTCAACTCAACTCTCTATTTATAGAACATTTTAAAACAACCACTGCTGTTTTCTTAAAAAGGAAGTTGGAACCCAGGAATAGTAGATACAATGAAAATAGCAGAGGCCCCAGAATTGGACCCTGTGGAACATCACATGTTCCGTTATACATGTGAATTCATATTGTACATATTTGTCCAGCCTCTTTCTTTTTTTGCTCGACATGGTTAGTATGAAGGGATTAAAGTAATAAAGAAATCGTACAACACCATCATAACAGTCACAAGTTGCCTACTGAGTACACCAAATTCACCACCGGACCCCTAAGACTGACTCAACCCAAGTTAAGAACCACTGAACTAGAGTAAGAGATGGGATCCAGCCTGTGTTGGTTACCAGTCAATTGCAGTGGGATTGTTAATGGCATAATGATCAAAAATGTATTCTATGATAGCGGCATGAATGTCATGTATATGAACTACTACACCCGAACAGCATTAGTGTGCCTTACACCCAATTCAAACTGACTGCGGAACGAATGCGGTGAGTTTTCCGTACGGCAGCTGTACGGACACCACAAGAATAGAAAGCATTCGAGTCTGTGTCTCAATTCACACCAGTTACAGTGCGGTGCGTATGCCGTGCGCAACGGATTCGCCACTCGTAAGGTTTCCGCAAGTGTTCTACTTTTTTTCGGATTCCGCATGCGGATTTTCATGAAGCTGAAGAAATTACACGAGCCGGACAGGAAGTTGGGCGTCGGCATCAAGGTAAATCCGGTGTATTCAAAATAAGACCGTTTTTTTTTTTTTTTTTTTTTTTTCCAGAGAAAAGCTAGCTAACATAGCATGAGTCGGACATTTAAAAGACAAAAAAAAACAAAAACAAAAACAAAAAAAACACAGCCCAGAATAAATTAAAAATGACAAAATAACACTAATTAAACACAAAACGTACTTACCCATGGTAGAAGAGCCATGGTAGAAGTCCTAGAAATAATGTCCAAAAAGCATATCAACGTGACAACAGGCAAGCTTGGCTGTTGTTTATAAATAGGACTCTATATACACGGTTTTTATTGCGTGAACTCAACTCTCCAGCATGAATCCCCGTGATCATTTGGTCTGGCGGGCGCAGACTTGCGGACAGCTCACACAACGCACGCGGCGTGAATTGCAGTCCGTGCTGATGCCGCACAGAAAACGCTCGGCGTCCGTTCCGCAGTCAGTGTGAACTGGGTGTTATAGATCAACTTAATGCAATCGTAATATGCAAGCAACAACAACTTGACATCAACTTTAGAAATGACGTGAAAATATTAATATTAAAATATGGCCCAAATCATGAGGTTGCAACATTGTAGAACATGTATTGCATACACAAAGTAGAGAGCTGTGTTCTTCAAATGAGTATAGAGCACGTTTGTTTGGTGGGTGTAATATGAGAGGCATTTGTGTAATGATGTCATTTAACAGTCATTAAGACAGCTGAAATGAATGGAGGTAAAACGCATAACTGACCTGCAATTCAACATTACTGCAGTTGTGTCATTACTGTATGCCGTGTGCTGTTCTTTGGATAATTCTGTAGCCTACAGTATGACCTTGACGCCCTAAGCTACACTGTCTGTCATTCATTACTAATGTTTACACATTATATCTTCTGCTTGCATTACTCACACAGTTCCTGCAGAATGTTTTCAATCACCAGAGGATTTAGACATTAGGAAAATTGCTCCGATGATTGGAACATCGCAATATAATTATATGTAATGAACACACAACCTTGTTTAAACATTTAATTTAAAGGAAAATGGATACTGGCTTCTTGAAAAACAGAACAAAAGATTATACTCTATTAGAAATCAAAAAGCCTGACTGGAGGCAAGTTTACGGCTCCCTTATTTTTTTATTTTTTTTTTAAATTAGTCTGGAAGTCTGGGGAATATACTGTAGGTATGTCCAAGGTTCATATCTGGGCCTTCTTCGTCACAAGACGACACCCCAGATGCCTACTTAGTTTGGACAGTATTTGCTTCAGAAGATGCCTTCATGGCAGTCATACAGTATACTTGACCACAAATCTTCCACCCCCTTGGTAATATCAATGGGAATACTAAGGCAATCTCATCTAAATTGGATTAATCTTGGTTTTCTACCCTTCTCTTCAGCCTCAGCTGCTAGCGTTCTGAGCATAAGCATTCATGCCACGTATGTCTCCCCAAGCTATGATGAGCCATACCATGTAAACAGTCCTTTGAGAATTGGCTCATAGATTCCAGTTCAAATGTTAAATTGGGGCTGATTTATCTGCTGGTAATACACTGACCTGTGTTGTGTTTTCCAGGAATCCATGTTGTTCAAATTGTTTCAGCTGGGGTAAACCATGGGTGGATTGTTTTTAAAAATGGAACTGAACAAGGTAGAAGGACACTGCTGTGAAGCTACTACATTTTTTTGTTGTTTAAATGTCTGCAATATCTATATATATTTATATATATATAATATATATAATGTCTGCAATTGTCTGTAATATCTGCTTAAAGTTTATGTCCAATTGGGTGTTGGGCTCACCCACACCATTTTCCCAACCGTTTCAAACAAAGTAAGTAACAATCCATCTCTCAATTCATTTTCTGTATTGTTGATAAGTGTTGATGAAGTCCACTTCATCGACAGACAAATATTTACACATACAGTTCACACTATCACTGAATGGAAACTGAACTTTTGCTGCCTGCTTAAAAGTCAGATGTTTGAAGCACTTTACCATCCTATGAATGTATCATACTCTCTGACAAACCTTGTCAATACTAGTATTACTAACATGCTCAGCAGAGAGCCAGTACTATGTACCAATGTGCTACACAGGCTATTTTGAACTAATGTGGAGGTAATCTTATTTGCACCCATCCAAAATTGACTTCCTTCCACCTCCCAAAAGAGAATGTTGTTACTATTAAAAAAAGGAAGAATCTCAAGAATGTATTTCTTTAGTCACATCATTTTTTGAAACGCAACTGTTGATTTCAAGATGATCATTGAAAGGTACACTAGCTGCAGTGCTGCATACATTAGTCAACCCACAAGCACCAAGGCAATTTCATTCTCAGAGATTCAAGATACAGCTGTATATATCTCCAGTACTACTCACGCTATCACTCACACTATGCATTACAGTTTTTTTTTTTTTAAACGTGTTCTCAATGTACATGCTTCCTCATTGATATTTCTGTAGTGGGTTTTCAGAGATATCATATCTGTGTTACACAGACAACACCTTGATGTAGTCCTACTATATTTAACTCATTCACTCCCAGGTGTTTTTACTGTTTTATTGTTTTTTTGACTGATTTTGCAATGCCCACAGGATATTGTGTTCTATTGCTATAAAAACATGAAACCTACCAAAAGAAAGATTAGTCTCTTCTTTCATCAGGAAAAGAAAGATATATTTTTATCTGTTTCTGTTTTGCAGCAATTAGCATTAGAATATGGCCACGTTTCGTCATTATTCACAAACCTGTTGAGAACACTGGGAAAAAGAGCTTGTTGCAACATGGCCCGTGCTGTTCTCTTATACTGGTATTGGAAGTTTGAGGTTTCTGGGGTTGGCATAAGACTCTGGTTTTGTAACCACGCAGGAGGGGTTTGGTTGGTGCTGGATTTCACTTTGATGGATTGGATGTACTGGCTTCTATGGATCTCACTCTGCCTCATCGATCCTTCCCTCCTTCCTCTCTTTAGTTTTTCCTCTGGTCTCTTGAGATCTCGCTAATTTGTTGGAATTTAGAGGCTTCCGGGGTTGGCGTAAGACTTTGATTTTGTAATCATGGGGAAGGCAGGAAGTGTTTGGTCGGTGCTGGATTTCACTTTGATTTATCTTTCTTTTCTCTTTATTTTTTTCTGACCTTTTCTCTGGTCTCCTGACCATTTGAACCTCACGACTCTGGCAAGACTCTGAAGTACCTGGTTAAGGCGAAGGGTAATGGGATATTTATAAGGTTTTAGGTGAATTAATGAGTATAAATTTATACGTATTTGCACGCACGCGCACGCACGCACGCAAACGCACGCACGCAAATGCACACACGCAAACACACGCAAACACACGCACACATACACACACACAAAAAAAAAAAGAAAAAAAGAGCAATGATGATAAGACGTTGAATCGGTAAGACTACCGAATGAACAATTCTGAGCTCTTAAAAAAAAAAAAAAAAAAAAAAAAAAAAAAAACCACAAAAAAAACGTATAAGTACGTTTTTGGGAGTGAATGACTTAATAAGTTACAACAGCCATCATGACTTCACGATTGTCACTTGAGACCAATGCCTTGAAATGTTTTCCATCCAGACACAATACTAATAGTGTTTGACCTTTGCTAATTTACACACAAATTGATCTACTTCTTCTTTAAATCCTATACATATTGCCATCAATGTCCCCAGAAGCCAAAAACAGCCATTGCCTACCGCCCCGCAAAGTCATTCAGCCAGTCATTGACAACATCGGGTAGATTACCTACACGGCATTACATGACCTCACTCTGAGCTACATTACAGACCACTGCTCCCCACCCAAATCTGTCTGCTGCACGTGATACAAAACCAAATATGACAGCACAGCTCTGTTGAATTCTCTTTAAACCTTATCTTTAAACTTTCCCTTAGATCGGACTGAAATTCAGTCTTGTCTCTTAAGATTTGTTTTAATCTCATTTATCTGCTTTTGCGTTTGCTTGCAAAGCACTTTCCCTTCTTCTCCAACCTGTCTAAGACTCACTATTCTGTATTAGATTTCACTTTGTGCCTTAATCCCACTCCTGCTCTTACATTTGTTTTAATTGTGCTTGTTTATCTGTCTGTGTAGTGCTTTGCAAGTTTAAAAAGTGCTACACCAATAAAGGTTTTGCACACTCACAAACTACTTGCTGATACCTAAAAGTAGCATTATTAAGCCACAGTGATGGGCCTAGTCACAGGAATTCTAAAGGCTGTAAAGATATGATATAAGACATAAGCAACCCAGGCGGTCAAGCTGCAGTCCTCTACCAGGGACATGGGAACTTGATGGTTTGTGGTTCTGTGCAGGATTTTAGCTAGTCCCAGTATTGCACTCTTCTGCACGGAGATGCTGGATATGGTTGTGTAATACAAACAAGTTTCTTTCACTGCACAGTGCTCTCAAATAAAAGTGAAAGCCTCTTAGTTATCTCACAGCACAAGGTGACAGCAGTTGACTTTTTTTCAGACCTCTGCGGAGAGAAATTAGATTAGTTTTACTTTTATCGATCGGTCGATCACTGATACCCATAGCTGGCCTACGGCATAAGCGAACTAGCAGCCGAGACAGAGAGAGAGAGAGAGAGAGAGAGAGAGAGAGAGAGAGAGAGAGAGAGAGAGAGAGAGAGAGAGAGAGAGAGAGAGAGAGAGAGAGAGAGAGAGAGAGAGCAGCAACAGGATGACACTGTCAAAAAAAATTCTACGGAAAAACATTTGATACTCTACTCTCTATTTCTGTTCATAAACATCGATATTTAAGTAGGCCCATTTGTTTAATATTTCTCTATGCATTTAATACTTTTTTGTACATTTGTTGTTGCATTTTAAAAATAATAAATCAAATTGTGTTTACAATAAATCATTGGCTTATTTTATTCTGCTGGTACTTGCTGGTACTTACGGTTAGCCTATACATTCAGTGTCCCATTTAGTACTGTATCACTGTAAATCAGTCCCAGGCTGATCATGTTGCTGAATTTGCTAATATTTCAGATTAAAACATGACAGGCTTCTCTTTGGGGCTCTCTGTGGCCAGTAGGGGGGTTTGCTTAATTTGCCAAATATTGCAGTACTTCAAGGATTTGCCTGCAAGTTAGCAAATGAGTTGTCTACTTTGACGACTTCAATCAGTTGCAATCTAACAGCAAGTCTCACAAATAGCTTTACAAGGGTATTGATATAATATTGTATTGGTATTGGTATAATGAAGGAGTAGAACATGAAATATGTTTATAGGAGAAATAATGACCAATAATCACAATTAGGGGGCCCCAAAATCTAATTTTGCTTAGGGCCCCATGGAGGCTTGGGTCGGCACTGCTGGTACCCTCAAAAGTAAGGGATTTGGGGATAAGATTCTGGTCGATTGATCAGTGCACCCATGTTTAGCAGCATTTTTCCTTTAAAAAAATCTTCAGGAGCACCATACGTGGAAGTGTTCACATTGGAGTGTTACATGCCCTACTTGCGCTGTTACGGGTTCAAGGTGCAGGAGTGGAACTGTTGCTTGCCTTCGGTGCCGGTTGCCGTGGGTTTGCTTCCCCACCTGTTTCTTTGAGTGTGTGTTTGTGTGAGTGAGTGAAAACAAAAACAAAACAAAACAAAAAAAATAAATAAATAAACTTGTGCTGTTATACCTGCAATGTCACTTAGCAGAGCTCAGACCTCCGCCAAGGCGAAACTGCTCACAAAAACAAAGAAGGAATAAAAAAAAAAGACTTAAGAGGATTCTTTATGTTTCTGCATGTTTGTCCATCTGTTTGTTACATACAAACTACTACTTCCTGGTTCATGAGCTGTGGTGCCATTATAATTCTGGGGGGATTCACACCTTCTTATGTGACCAATGTAAGGTGTCTTTAAAAGTTTTTTTTTTTTTTTGGAAGTCAGTTATGTCATTTACTGGTCTTTATATTATCATAGGTATTCACACAGTTTCTTTTCTATTTAAATAGTTATTATAGCTCATGTGTCATGTCAAAGTAACATAGATCAATTTAAAACATGCTGTGAAAAGTTTCTCAAAACTAGTGTTGGCTCGTTTTTTTTTTCCATAGCACTGTAAAAAGGTATTTGAACTATATCATTTTACCCTTATAACCGAGCCCATTGTGGAATGTGAGCCATCACTTGTGTTGAGGTCAATTGAAAGTCAGACAGCAAGACAGAGTCCCAGACCAATTTTAATATATAGGATAGGGAGATACTGCACCTGCTGACATAAATAGAAAAATCTCTCTAATGAGCATAATACTCCCATGTATAGTATATGAATAGCTGTCCTGTGCTTGTCTATTGTTACCATCAGCATACTGTATTTTATGATATTTTTATCTCCTGTGGTGTCTGAGTAGTAGTCACACAATATTCCCTAAAGGAAAGAAGTGCCAGTAGTAATCAATAAGTGTGTCTTCTGTTCCGTGTTTGTAGAGACACTGAGAAGTAGTGGAGTGGAGTGGAGTGGAGAGAGAGAGAGAGAGAGAGAGAGAGAGAGAGAGAGAGAGAGAGAGAGAGAGAGAGAGAGAGAGAGAGAGAGAGAGAGGCCTTTGTTCCTACGACTTTACAGTTGTATGATAAACACTTTGAAAGACTACGTATGTGTCCATGGGGACTTCAATTTTATAACAAGATGTAACAAGATTATAATTTAAAAGGTTGTGATAAAAGAGTATGTTTCCCCAGCCCGCCCCTGCTGTCCCTCCCTTTCTTACTATATCTCCATCTGATGCTCACCATCTGTCATCATCACCCCCTACCCCATCCCCACCCCACTTTTCACTGCCTCAATCCAATTCAACGAGGTTTATTGGCATTAAAATGTGATTTTAGCCTCTCTCTGGCTCTCCTCCTGGTAAAATTGTCCTGTTAATAATTCTCTGCCGTCAGTGCTTCTCCATGGAAGTCTGCAGTATCCTACTGTATGTAAGGGGGCCTCCTAAGCCACGGTCAGCCATAAGTGAGGCCACATAAATGTTCAACTATTGCCATGGCCAAGTATTCTTTATTACTTTGTCCATGTTCACGAAAATCAGGGTATGAGCTGAACGCTAAGTAATAGCAGGTTGTTACAATCATAGTGGAATGCGAAGGAGTAGTCTGATAAACAAAACTGACTAAAAAGTACTGCGGCAGGTTGAGTCAGCCTTGGAATCGACTTTTAACTGTACAGTGACACCATGTGGACAAAGCCTATAACTGATTCTTGCCTAACATAAACCATGCAGTGTACTGTATTTCCCCCCTATATTAACTAATGTTTTGCTGTTCTGTGGTAACAACAGAATATATATATATATATATATATATATATATTTTTTTTTTTTTTTCTTCTTCTAAATTGTAAGCAACCATTTCAGTAACTAGCACATTAAAACATCAAGTCCTCTCCAAAATTATTGGAACAATGAGGCCAATTCCTTCATATCGCTGGAGACCTTATATATTTTTGTTTGAGATCAAAAATGTGTTTGCTATGTATTTATAAATAGATCTGGAACACAGTTAAGAAGATAGCATTATTTGTCACAAAACATTGAGCAAACATATTAGATGTCTCAGTATTACTTGTTTTTCCATTCAAAGACAACTCTTTGTTTTTCATGTTGGTTACACGACAAATTACATTTTGAACCCTAATTTTTGGCGGAATATTATTTACTAGTGGTATTGGTGACTACTCAAAAGTTGAGTACTCGTATCAGTCTGGGGAAAAAAAAACAAAAAACAATATCAAACATCCCCACCAAGTAAAAATATTTGAACAGCCTAATATTTAAAGCCAAATATGCAGGGTAAGCATTTTTTTTTTGCACATTTTGAGACTGAGACCTACATTGAGGTCTTTGTGTCAGGGTCTGGGTTAAATTAAAATGTGAAACGTGACTATTTAGAAAAAAGTGATACCTCCTCATATATGCACTGAATTGAGAGGCCGAGTTGAGGCCAGAAAAAAAGCCCATGGACCATCAGGGGGTTATACATTGCGACCCGCACCACATAAGGAGGGGAAAATCGTTTTCTTATTAGTTCCATATCGTTTAGATTTCACTCAGATGCTTGCTACAGCTCTGGACAGAACTGCAACATCACCAATACATTCTGTCAGATGGTGTTAATTGAGGCTGGATTTTATCGAACAGGGGTCAGGAGAACATCATCTTGCGCCAACCTGAACTTTGACGTGACGAGGATGACTTGCTTTTCGGATTTCTAGTACTTTTCCAAGACAGAAGTCAGCACTTTTGGCAAAGACTTTCCCCTGTATCCAGGAAGTGACGGAGAAGACTTCGCGGGGTCGAGCCAACCCGAGGGAGGTCGTCACGTCTCTACAAAAGAAGTTGGGAGGTAGAGGAGTCCTGTCACGCTGACGATGAGCGAATAATCTCAGCACGGAAATTGAGTGGCTCGTCTTCAAAATAAAAGCATTGTTCGACTCATAAAGTCCTCTGGTTGCGACATGGAGTTTGTGCAAAAGGACTTTTGGAAGGATACCTGTCTTGTAAAGGTGTTTATTTGTGTCTGTCTTGTCCTGACGTACATACCATTCATGAACAAAAGTGTCTCATTTGCACCATGAACGTCACCGAGATTTGTGTCCCATGATTAAAATAAATAAATAAATAAATAAATAAATAAATAAAATCACATAATTTGGGCCCTTTCACATTCAACAGAGCTTTTCCTCGTTATGTCCACTGCTTGTCCACTGCTACTGGTATGTAGTTACAGTTACTTCCACTACAAACATTTATTCACTAAAATGGTCAATGTATTACCAGCATTAAAACTATTTTCTACTTTTATGTAAAAATGTTTTAATATAACAATACAAAACAGATTAAGTGATGTGACACATCCAAGAACAAGATTTACAGCTTTACAGCAAGCTGCAGTCAGGTAGAGGTGATGGTCGACTGTCAATGGACATGCTGAAGGATAACACAAATTTAGATTCACAACTGGATGACGCGAAGGAATAAAGCAAAGAGTTATTAATGTTAAAAAGTGAGTGTGGATCCCAAAAATGCAGACAGCAATCATAGTGAGTGTGATTATAGACATTTGAGTTTGACACAAAAAATTATATCTGTACTTATAGAAGTTGTAGGAATTTGTCATCTCTGCCTTACCGAACTCACCAACCAATGCTTTATTTTGAAAACATAAAGCGGAAAAATCCAGTGAGTGCGTTTGGTTGTATTCTTGCTTGGAGAAGGTGGTCCTGCTCGACAAACACCGACCAGAAAAACATCCGACGAGGAAAGTTTTCAAGGTCTATGATAACTTTAAACTTGACAACGTATACGAAGGGCACTATCAAACGCAGATTTGAGTCAGACCGTCGTTCTCAGTGTTGAGGAGGTTTGACACTTTTATCTTGAAGATTAAAAAAAAAAAAAAGTTTGCGAGTTGAAAATGGAGAGGCCAGCTGAGTGATAGTGGGGTGAGGAGGCTGGATTTGGCAAATTTGGGAGTCCTGCCCTGCTGCTAGCATGCTAGTTAGCATGCTCAGTTTCGCCATCGCTCTTCAGCACGAATAAGGTGAGAATTCAACTTTTGGTTGTAATGTGACGTCACGTTTATATGCTGACGCCTGAACTATGTATGCTACATTGACTAATTCTATGAAAAGTACTTGTGTTTCGGTTTTTGTCTTTTCTTGCGGCAAGTTGAGCATCAGAAGGGCCTGGCTGGCCAGTTTAAACACAATTTGGGACTACCTCTCACAAATGAACACGTGACAATGTTTGGGGATAATGTGGTTTACACTTGTAGAATATAATTCACATCAAAATGTAATTTATTCTACGTAGAAAAATTGTATGGAGCGGTCCGAGAGGGTTGATATACATTCACCCTCCCCTTAACAAAAGGATTCCACAATCATGTTCTTCTGTATAGTTTTAATTTAAGAAAATATAGTAGTGTCTATACAATACAAGTAATACAAGCATAAACAGCTTGTTGCTAAATGTCATAGAATTGATACTCATGTTGTGTTGTTAACCACAGTATTATGTTCTATGTTGCAGTGTCCACCTTCACTTCTGCCGCTTTTCATTTGAAGATACTGATGTTGACCTTGCGGCATCTTCCAATGGAGTAAAGTAATGAATACTTTCTCAGTGGAAACTCCTAGCAAATTTTGCAGATGTCCTAAAGGCAACTTAGCTGGTTTAAGGTTGGATGCTGCAGTGAATTTTGTGTCCAAAGCCTTCCTGCTAACCATTGTAATTTGATCTGAAGTACTCAAACTATTAGGTTGCCTGACATGGATGTCAGATCTAATCTTCAGGCAAAATGACGGTGCAGATATTGCAACAAAAGCGATAGATAGTGACATGGAGTAATAGCATATTTGCTGGAGGGAGGAGAGATCCAACATGTTTATGATTTTGCGGCGATGAGATCTTGAACATTCTGCATCAGTGGATGGATCACATGCATTCAAGATCAGTGACTGCTGATGCCAGCTGGTTGGGATTCCAGCTTGATTCATGAACCTTCTGTCTGAATCGGGGCACAGCTTGGACGACGTTGAGTCGGCTGATGCTGTGATGAAGCAGGGCTCCTGGTGGCCTGCGTGGCTGGCTGGGCTGAGTCCCCGAGTTATGTGATGGGGTGCAGGAACAGTAAGGTCCTCCCTGAGCCTCCAGGGGATGTTCAGTTGGACCTGGTCAAAAAGGTCAGTAAAAGACATTGTTTAAACTCCATAACTAACACTAAATGATTGTAATGTTGGCGTATTATTTTCAAATAATTGTAATGATCGCACATTAGTTTCATTCATTAGTTTCATTTTGCACTAGTTGCATTGTAATGAGTAGTGTTCTAATATTTTTTTGCTTTTGTTGATGAGACGACTAAAAAATAACCATGGTAAATACTGTTAATTAATAATGAACACGAGCAAGCATTATTATTAAGATGGGCTGTTGACCAAATGTATTTGATTAACTGTGGGGAAAATTGTTCATGAATTGTATACATTATTTTTAAAGCGATATCTCTCCAAAGTGAACTTCCCATTTTGCCATCTTTAAAAGGCAAACTACAGTTGCACTCTATATCACTGTAAGCACGATTTGTACACACACAACGGGCTAAATGAGATCAATAGTTCGATTATTAATCTTATCCATACTCTGTCAGTATTGTATTTGAAAAGGTAGAATATGTTATTAGTTTTTTTTTTTTAACTTGGCACAGTATTACTAACTGTTCTCAAGTTCATTTATAATTGTAACCATGTTGTCACATCTAGTGCAATTAAAACAATGTTCATTATCACCATTATCAACCATGCTGAAATTCAATTGTGAATAACAAGGATGGTTTAATAAATCATTATTATAGACTCCATTTCAATTGTCAGAACTTGAAAGCGCCTCTGACGGTGTGATGATATTTAAACTGGCATAAATTGAGCCATTCAGACTTTGATGAATTATTAAATGGTCATTCATTATAGATTCAGTCTAGCACACTCATAAAACACACAAAAGAATGTTGTGTGACGGGATTATTACTCACATTACATGTAACAATGGCAGTTGAGGGTGATGCAGACATTATGCACATTACAGTAAAGGCCTGCATACGTGTAGATTGGCAGTCACAGATTTTTCTGCTCAGGCCAAAAATCAAGACAGTTTTTACATCGGAACCGTCTTTTGGCATTATCAGGTGCCAAGAAGGAACTATGTCAGTGTAAGTTTAAGCGCTTCATCTTGACAAAATTGATGCGTGGCTGCCAACTTGTGGCATCTTGGTGACAAGGAATGTTGCCAAATATAGACAATTAACGTGCTCTGCTGCCATGTGGCATTTCAAGTTAAGTATGAACATTTTTAAGAGGGCATCAGTTACAACTTACTTGCGGATTTTTGCCATTCACAGAAGGTTTTGGGCCTGATCACCCTCTATTACAGGAGTCCCCTGCCATTCAGGGAGAGTCCTGAGCCCTCCTGTAAAGTTCCTTGGCACAAAGATGCCACACAATAGCAGCAACGCACAACCTAAACCTCAACGCACTTTAACATAGCTCTTTGACATGAAGATGGTACCAAAATAATAGTTATATTGAGACTGCTTTGGCCTGAGCAGATGAGCACAAAACTATATAAAATATCAGAAGATATGTTACCCCAAAAATCTGTGAATTTGCCATTCTTAACAGTACCATGTTTGCCTTAATTAAATGGGATTCATCTACCTTGTAAATGGATGGGCTTCAGAAAACACACATTTTAATTCTGCTGAAGTAATTACTCACTGACGAGGGCCATACCTAAATACATATCATTCATATGGCTCAGATGGTTTCGTGTTTTTTTTTTTTTTTAAATCTCAATCTTAATGTATTGTGTATGTCTGTGTATGTTTAATGTGGGACTGACTCTACACTATATTTTATATTTCACTATATTTTCTTTCCAGGTGGATCCACCCCGTCAAACAGACATCTATAAGCACTTCATTCGAGGAGATGGTACGGCTAGCAAAACTGGTGAGGCCGGAGCAGGGGGAGGCGACAAGGCAGGCTCCACCTCCCCATCTCTTCCTCAGGCACAAGGTTCCACTCCTATCACCTCCCCACAAAATCCTAAAACTCCATCTGAGGTGTCAGACCCTCAACGGAAAAAGGTGGCCAAATATCGAGCCAAGTTTGACCCACGAGTCACAGCCAAGTATGACATCAAAGCTTTGATAGGTCGAGGGAGTTTTAGCCGGGTTGTCCGCGTGGAGCACAAGAGCACTCGACAGCCGTATGCCATAAAGATGATTGAGACCCGGTACAGGGAGGGAAGGGAGGTTTGCGAGTCCGAGCTGTGCGTTCTTCGACGGGTTCGCCACACTAATATAATCCAGCTAATGGAGGTGTTCGAGACGACCGAGCGCGTTTACATGGTGATGGAGCTGGCCACCGGAGGTGAGCTATTTGACCGCATCATTGCTCGCGGCTCCTTCACGGAGCGAGATGCCACCCGGGTGCTGCAGATGGTGTTGGACGGCGTCAAGTATCTCCACACATTGGGGATCACGCACCGTGACCTGAAGCCAGAAAACCTGCTGTACTACCACCCCGGCGCCGACTCGAAGATCATCATCACCGATTTCGGTTTGGCCAACAGCAGAAAGAAGGGAGACGAGTGTCTGATGAAGACCACGTGCGGCACGCCTGAGTACATTGCCCCTGAGATCTTGGTGAGGAAACCCTACACGAATGCCGTCGACATGTGGGCACTGGGGGTGATCTCATACATCCTGCTGAGTGGAACCATGCCCTTTGAAGATGACAACCGTATGAGACTGTACCGGCAGATCCTCAAGGGGAAGTACAGCTTCTCTGGAGAGGTGAGGTGTCGCCAAATTATTAGTCTCTTGTCAGTGAAAAGCATTTGTTTTTCCTTAACAAATAGACAGTTGGGAGATACATCCCGATCTCCACCCTAGGGGTATGTCAACTTAAGCGCATGACTATATGTATATCACCATTCAACCAGGGCTGGACTGGCATAACAAAATCAGCCCTGGCATTTTGACTTGGGCCCAGCCTGACTCCCGCCTAACATGTAGTTCTGCCACTGATGTGTATTGATATGTTTCAGTTTGCTATCTTTGAAATTGACAGACTGGTCCCTCTAAATCAGTGGTGTCCAAACTACGGCCCGGGGGCCATTTGTGGCCCGCCATACATTTTTTGGCGGCCCGCAGAAAATACTAAAAATAATTTTTCAATGCTGTTTAAAAAAAAAAAAAAAAAAAAGGGTGGATTAAACGTTTCTAGCTTTGCAAAGACACAAATTTGCACGTTTACAAACGTTTACTCTGTTTAGACTGGGACTGAATATAATATTTTCCAGAGTAAAATTTACTCTACAAAATTTACTGTGTATGTGAACTTATGAGCACAATGTTTGTAGGGTCACAGGAGAAAAAAAATAAATAAATAACTTATTTCAACTCACGGGTGAGCTAGTGCCTGTCTGAGCACCAAAATCAGCTTGAGAGGCAGGGTACACCCTGAACTGGTCACCAGCCAATCGTAGGCCACATATAGACAAACCACCATTCACACTCACTTCTTCAGACAGTTTAGAGTCTTCTATCAATCTAAGAAATGTTTTTGGAATGTTAGAAGAAACCAGAATCTCCAGAGAGAAGAGTTTAGAGCCTGGATTCAAACCCCCAACTGCAGAACTGTGAGGCGGATGTGCTAGCCGGTCAGCTGTCTTGCCCCCTCACGCATTTATGTTCCGCGTATATTTGTTGCTTTTAGCCACATATGAGTTCAGTTTCAGTTCAGGTAATGGCGTCTGTCTTCTTTCCCCAGCCGTGGCCCAATGTGTCTAACCTTGCCAAAGACTTTGTGGAACGGATTCTAACAGTGGACCCTAGCATGCGGCTGACTGCCGGCCAGGCTCTCAAGCACCCCTGGATCGTCAGCATGGCTGCTGCCTCCTCCATGAAGAACCTCCAACGCTGTATATCTCAGAACCTGCTGAAGCGGGCGTCATCTCGCTGCCACAGCACCAAGTCGGCCCAGTCCACACGCTCCAGTCGCTCAACCAAATCCAACAAAGCTCGTCGCGTTCGGGAAAAGGAACTACGGGAGTTGAACAGACGCTATCAGCAGCAGTACAATGGCTGAAATGTGACTTAATGGTGTGACTGTTAAAAAGCCAAATACTGTAGGTATTCCTACCCCCCAGAAAGAAACTCGACAAACAAACCTGATGGGCCAAAAACCTTGTCAACCAGTAAACTTTAAGAAAGTACCTGCTGCCAGCAAGACTGTAGAATAAATAAAAAATGATAATCCCTGAACTTGGATGGATAAACTTTGCATAGCATTCTGTTCTGTGATGTTTTCCCACATCATCATCATCTTTTTCATCTCTCAGTTCATCTGCTCATCCTGATCTTAAACATGATGGAGCACTCCTTTCCTTTTGTTCTGTCATTTCGTGTGTCATGACATGTATTTATTTATTAATGTGGACAGTCTTCATTCAGTTGGTCACTGGAATAATGACCTTCCATGCTGATCTGTTGACCAGAGCTCTGGGTAATGAAGTTACTTAAGAGGAGGGTGAACATTCCCGAGCACCCTCATGATTGATGACAATTGCTGTGAATTTATGTACTATTCGTCTTGGAGAGTGGCCACTGGCTACTTGCAGAAACATCAACGCAACGTCAAAAGGCCAAAATTAAGATGTCTTTAAGCTTATCTCATCTTGCCATAATTCCTCTGTTTAGTACTAGTATTTTTATTTTTTTTTAAACTCTCCAAAAGATTGTGAATCTGTGACTTTTGCGTTCTGTATAATCCACACAGCCCTGCTCAAAGTGCCTTACATAGAAGAGTAAATTCACAGTTGAAATTTGCATTCCTTCCTGTTTCAATCGGTTTCAATTCTCAATGTTATGTGGCCATTTGACTTGTTTTGTCCTTTTATTAGTCACAGTAGCAAGGAGACAAAACATGCAAGTTGCACCTGCCAATAGTAAATTTAGACCAGCTTGTTTCAAAACCAAAAAAAATCCAATATTATTATTTTATAAATTAAAACATGGACAAAGACTGCATGGGTGTGAACTGATGTCTCTATTTTACTAACTTAAATTACAATATTTGTAATTATTCCCAATTAATGAGTGAAGGTGTTACATTGATTTTATTTTTATTTTTTTTCTTTACCTTTACTTGTGATGTCACAAAGACGATCCTGCTTAATTCTGGGCCAATATTGTGACAGCTGCTCCTAAAACATGTTAAATGTCATGCTGTCTCTTAGCATAAAAGGTTTTATCCATTTAGGGCACATGAATACACTCTGGTAGCAAGTGCAAGTGAGGTCAGAGTTGCGATGAGGTATAAGCCACTGAAAAATAAGCAACATTTGGAACTGAACACTACATTGATTTTAAATTAAAATGCTGGCACATGCAACTATGCAGCCTTCTGGGGAAGGTTAAGTCGGAACGGGAATAGTATATTTCCGTTTATTTGCACTTGTGTTGGGTTTGAAATTTGAATCCTAACCAATACCATTAATTGTAACTAGTCAAAACCCAGATAATGAGAAAGTATTCATTGGTTGATACATATGTAACACGTTAAAGAGCACTGGAGATACCAGCTGCTCTCCAGCTCCCCTTTATTACGTTGTTACAACATAATTTGTGCTGATAGAAAGAAAATACAAATTACTATTCTATCAATCTATTTGCTATAACTTTTATGTTGAATGGGTGCATGTCTGTAAAATGAACCTTAGAGCTAGAAAATTGTTTCATTTGATAGAAATTCTTGAACAAGTCATTTTTTTTTAAACTGTTCAACTTTCATATTATTTCAAGTGTAGTCAGCATGTTTCCCAAATCAAGAGTTTTATGCTGTTATTTTGTTTAATTTTGCGAATCACTTCATGGAGAAAGTTAACAGGTTTTTCAACAAGCACAGTATTATTCATTGATGTGTATTTTTAAAATAAGTTGCTACAATGTGTTCAATGAAAATGTTGCTGTGAGCTATACAGATCATTAGAAAGGCTGTTGTGAACTTTTCGACAAATACTGGAACTTAGCTGAGCCATTTTAGTTGACCTCAGTGTTTCTGTAAATCTTTAGTTCCCTGTGTTTCCTCACACTCTCATTCTGTTGCTGTTACTTGCATTTTCATGAATCCAATGTGCTATCCTGTGAAATGTGTTTTAGGTCCTTTGCTTTTTTTGTCTCTTACAATTCAACAATTGAGGATATCATAGGTACTGATATCAATACACTCGGTCGA
Organism: Festucalex cinctus; assembly: GCF_051991245.1. Classification (NCBI taxonomy): domain Eukaryota; kingdom Metazoa; phylum Chordata; class Actinopteri; order Syngnathiformes; family Syngnathidae; genus Festucalex; species Festucalex cinctus. The sequence continues at coordinate 19,595,552 of NC_135413.1, read as the reverse complement.
CTCATAGGCAGCTGTTTAGTGCCTCATTTAGTAGCAGATAGTACATTTCGTCATGGAGGAACTCAGAAAATGGGTCTTTCAGGTCGTACAATATTGATTCCTCATAGAATATAATCATTTACAATTATGAATAATTTGACGTGCTTGAGGTAGCTATCTACATTGAGTCCCTGAGCGCATATATGCTGTTTTAATGAATAACTACTTTCATTTGTTGTGAAAATTGTCGGCACAATAGTATGTATTTTCATGAACATGTAATTCTGATTTGACACAAATGACAATGCCCTAAATGAAGTTGACAGCAGTTACGCCAAAACATCCATTTTGATACTTTGTATGAATAAGCGAAACATTGTTGATTCTTCTACCATTATCTTTTTTCTTGTGTCATAAGTGCCAATTAAAACAAAAAAGAAAAACAACGCACCAACTTGACTTGTTTCTTCATACCATACACGTTTTTTGTTTTGTTTTTACTCATGAATTATTTGTATTCTTATTTATTTACGTACGCTGCTTTCTTAATGAATTAATTAGTAAATAAAACACTCAATATGATTTATGGCAGGGGTGGCGAGATCCGGTCCTCGACGGCCGCAGTCCTGCAGGTTTTGGATGCTTCCCTTCTTCAACACAGCTGATTCATGATCAGCTCATCAGCAAGCTCTGCAGAAACCTGATAATGAGCCTGTTAATTGGAATCAGCTGCACTTCGAGTAGGGACATCTATAAAACCTGCAGGACTCCGGCCCTCGAGGACCGCAGTTTGCCACCCCTGATTTACGGCATCTGGACTGTTGCCGGTTTTTACACAGTGAAACAGCGCCTACTGATGGACAACATGCTAAATGACCCGTCACTGGAAGTGCTTGGGTTGCCAGATCCGAGAAAGTCCCACTATGTAAACCGGCACACTATTTGCACGTTGATTAGATGCAATCAAGATTAGAATATGATAATTTTTTGTTTTTGTAAATATTAATACAATATTTTGATTTAGACCGTCTATATTAGTGCATTTTTAACAGAGGTGAACGTGAGCGTTAAACCACTCCGACCTGGCATCCAATCATGACGAGACGTCAGTAGTCTGCAGCTGTAGGTAACGACTGCTTCTAGCTTTTGTCCGAGGAAAGCTAAACACGGAACCGAGACGGTAACTGTGCGTCACTGCAAGGAAGGTAAATAATAAAACCCCTTCGACAAACGAGAGCTACGATACGGAATTATCTTGGTGAGTAACATCGTAATTGTGTCATGAAAAACAACGTTTCACGAAAACGACTACTAACCTAGCTAGCATATGCTATACATGTGATAGTTTGCTGGCTCAATAAAGCCTTTAGCACACTTTGCATTAAATTGACAGTTTAGATGACGTCTTGCGATATTGCATCGCAAAACTGAGCACAAGTCACCTCATCTGGAGATATTTGCCATGTTTACATCGATGAAGCTGTTACAGTTAAGGTATTTCCGTTTCTTAACAGCTTTGTTTTGTTTAGTTTCAGTGGGAAATTGGTAAGTTGTTTTTTTGTTTTTGTTTTAGTTGAACTATAAAACGATTAAACTGCTCTTGTACGGTATTTCTCATTTAAATATAACTGTTGTACACTACAGAACGTGTGCTTGCGTTTGGTTTGCTTAGACGGAAACGAATTTTAATTAGTTTAACACAAAATCACTGGAAGTCACCCCGTTCCCTACATTTCCAATCACTTTTTGTACCTGTAGGTATAATAATATAGTTTAATATAATATAATATGGCCAATTTGTATTTCCTTTTGTTCCAATGTGTTTTGTTCTCTAACTTCTCTCACTTATTGTTATACTGTACCAATAATGTCTTACTAATACAACCGAGCTGAATTCACTGATCAGGAGGTCAGGGGTCATTCTTGTTTCTAATTAGAGACAAGTGGTCCCCAGCCCTAGAATTCCCAGCTCTGTCTGAAACCGCTGTCCTATTTTTATAACTCTGTAATATTGTTATCTAGGCATACATCCTACCCCAAGCAGGAACTAGTGATTGAGCTCACCAGTTAAGTACATCCCCGAAGCAGATGTTGAGCTACAGGTTTTAATTCCTGTATAACTAAGACACTGATCAGGAAGTTTTCTATTGAAAGGAACAAAGGTGGAATTTCCACACATTTTTTTCATGTGACCCCTGTGGGAGAATAAGAAAAGGAAAAAAAAAAAGTTAAAAAAAATCCTATATGAAGTAATGATCTCAGGTAGGTTAAAACTTTCACCATCATAGAACTCTCTGCATAAACAAATACCCACTTGGTCCTGCCAATAGCTCTCTGTGTGAAAGGTGCCGACATGATTGTTTGTTTTTTATTGATGGCCAGTCAATGAGGAATGGGGGGAATAGCGGATTGGGCATGGAAAGGAAAACCTGACACTGATTACAACAGCCTTGTTGTGTAAAAAAAAAAACAGTTGTGGCTGACATGTATTTTTGTCTATTATTTATCGTACAGATCAAGGAAGACTTCAAATCGCTTGTCTTTCATCTATAACAAGTTGCAACAAGATACAATTAAACTACTGTAATTTTACGACCATAAGGCACATCATATTAAAAAAGGTGCAGTGTCAGTTAGGGCTGTGCAGTTAATCTAAACAAAAACAGAACGGAACCAAGAAGTGGCTGAGGAACGGGGAAACGGTTGTAAATGAAAACAAATATGTCATACCCATTTTGCTAGGATAATAACATCATCCATTAGCCTATTTTGAGAACTCACCTCTACTCTAGCTCATACAGTAGACTTACTAGACTATAAACTCTTTCATGCTGTCTCCGGAATTTTTTCCATAGACTTTTATTTAGTTTGGGGTATTTCCATAATAAATAAATAGTTCCAAGATCACCATAATTCCCTCTCCTCATGTGAATTCAGGTTATGAAAAGGGTAAACCAGGGGTCCTAAATGTGACACACTTTATTTATGAAGTTCTACTGACGAGCTTCAAGCCACCATTAGGTATGCACATCGTCTCATCACATCTGAACAATTGAAATGAGTCGACCTAACTCATAACAGTGAAAGTCCGAGTCCACCCTCCTACATATCAGCCATTTGCGTCGTTCAGTGGGAGGCTTGGATGACAAAATGTTTTACCAAAACCACATTTGAAGATTGAAGTGCAAGAGTAACTATTGCTGAATGAGGTTTCCCAGTGGATCCTGACATTGTGGAACATTGTGTTTTGGGTGTGATTGAGGGCTTGGTATATGATATGTGCTTGTAAAATGCTCCTCATCGGGCACCTAACATGCTGTAATGAGTGTTTGCTGCATTACTCAGGAACATATTCTTAATCATACACCTTACCAAGCTAAAAGGGATGTTTGTAGAGCAATACAATGTGATGGGACACTGCAAGGAAAGTTGACTTTCATAACGTGAGCCCGACCCATAGTTAGTAGAGCTTAGTGGCTTTAGCCAGTGTGCAAGCATGTATGGGGGCTTTGTGTCTCAGTGGGTATGTCTAAGTGTGCCACATTGTCGTCTTTCAGTTGAGGAATTCACGCAGTAGCTATTTTAGACATTCAAAATTACCAATGCTGCAAATAGTAGAAATTTCTTACTCTAATTTAATGCATTAGTAAAAATATGAATTTTTACGTTAAGAATTGAATCCATTGCAGTTACACTAAGAATCTGTTTTATTTAACATGGCCTTATAAAAACAAAATAATAATTTAAATCAATTACAACCACAGTATAGGCTGTGTAAATAAAGTGAAAAAACCCTGACACTCACGACATTCGCATTGTTGTGACATCCATCCATCCATCCATAGTTGGATGGATGGATGGATGGGGGGGGGGGGGGGGTGTAATCGATATATCGATATTTTGAGCCCAGCCCTATTATCAACAGTGCTATAATTTCCACAGTTTGCATCATTATTTTGCACATACAAAGGACACTCACCCTCAAAAAGGGTAGCAGGACCAAGATATATATTAAGATATTGTATACACGTTTAATAGCATCAGCTGATTACAGATTTGACATTAAACCATGGTTTAAAAAGTCAGTTTGAAAAACTGCTGAAATCTTCGAGCATTATAAAAAAACAAAAAAAACAAAAAAAAAACAACAACAACTTAAATTTGGATGTCTGTCTGTAATGTCAATGCCTCACCAGCAATGAACCCGTGTGTCTTTTGTTTTTGGTGCTCTATGAGTTCATGGCAGTGCTGGTTACAGTATGAACTTCAGTATGTTCCTAACAACAAAAGTAACAATCATGTGAACTTGCTTCTCAGCCTGCTATTAACATGGGTGTGCCATACTCACTACAAGAATAACCTGTGCCACACCTGTATATACCAATCAAAAATTTCTTGTCGAAGTGTTGAAACTTCTAGCCGAGTGGTTAAAGTGGCTTAAACAGGTGTAGTGCTTTTTCTTTACATTACTGGTTTGAATACCACTGTGATCGTGTACATTTTACTAAGTGGAGTAGTGGACCATAGATGAGTTATGTTTATGTATGTTATGTGTTTCTGTAAAGCGCATTGTGATAACTACTGCTGTTTGAATGAAAGCACAACTGTAGATAAATACTTGTATCACTATTTGCACCTACTCCATAGTGCAAATATTTGATTGACAACTTGTTGACAAGAATCGTCGAATAAAGGGAAAGAGCGATAAACATGCGATTTGAACTGGATGAGAATTGGATCGGTTTTACCAAGTGATTGTTTGGTATTGTGCTTTTGACTCATTGATAAGCTTGTGGAATTGGCCTTGTTGAGCTATCAATATTTTGCGGGGTGACTTGTTGGAGAGACCTGTTCTATAATTATAGTGTAGCTGGAAGTAGCTGGATAGTTTTATTGACATTGATCCAAACAGGCCAAACAGGAGCTCTCATCCACTTGCACAAGACTGTATCAGCAATATTTATTTTTATGCATTTGCACCAACATTGTAAGCTTCACTGCCTGACAGTTTATTTTGCTTGCGACTTTTGTATCTCTGTAAAACGTAAATAAATAAATAAATAAAAATGTTGTAGTCGTTTACTTGCTTCACATAATAATGGTATTTTGTAGGGGAAACCCAAATTGTCAAGTTAGAAAAGATTGCCTGGTCACTCTGTCTCTCTCCATCAATTTGAACATACAATATGTAGCACACCACTTCCTATTTTTTCTTTCATTCTCTATTGTCTGTATGTGATCAAGAAACAATCAAAAGCTGCACTTTTTTGTTGTTGTTAATGTAAATGTAATTGTATTTTTCTACTGCAGAGCAAAGCTGAGTTTAAAAATACATTAGTACTCACTTTAGTCGGGACAGCACCAAAGAACAACTAATTCGAGTCATTAGCCATCTGTTTTTGCTGGCATAATAGTGACAGCATTTTCTCATTTCAAATGTATTGTATTTTGGCCATGCTTCAATGCGGCTTGACTATTGTTTTCTCATTTCTTTCCAGATTTAAATAAAGAGAGGACATCGTTTATTGATGCCAACTCCACCGTCATCCCTTCTCCCGCCATCCTCGTATTCTTCCAATTTTCCAGAAAGATTAGCTCCTCCTTTCTCAGCATGGCATTTGTGTTCCTGCTCTGGCGGTGTCACTGAACTCCACCTTTGCCTACCACCATGGAGAGAAAACGCAGAAAGAAATTATTATAGCTGCTCAGAACATTTTCATTATGGACTACCTTTTAGAGCTCTGGACCTGACATGCTGTTTGATTCCCCAGACCCTGATACACGTTTTAGCTGCTCAAAACTGAAAAGTGCAACTGCAACGGATTTTCATTGGGATACTCAAAACACATGATTTGTGCAGTGTCACAACCCAAAATGCTCCTACTACCAGTGTGGACCTCCATACTTATGGGACTGCTTGCAGGCTTCCTGCCTTTGGTGGGGATGGAGCCATTGCCAGAGGGAAAATCTGGCTCTGGTCAAAGCCCTAACGTGGAGTCTCTGAACTCTAACTACTCCCATCTCACTCTCAAAGTGGAGTTCTCCTCTAAGGTGGTGGAACATGGTAAGAAGTAATCATTTTCAAGCACGTTATTATTTCATCTCATCTGTATATAGTTGACATGTCCAGATGAAAGTTGGGTAATTTAATTTTTATCCATTTTTGTGTTTTTAGTATATAGTTTTTAAGGTAAGGTTAAGATGGAAATAATTCAATTAATGGTGATCATGAAACAGTTCACTTTCATTTGTATTTTGTAACTGCCTGTGTCCTAAAACAATCTCTCCACACTTTGCCGCCAGAGTACATTGTGGCATTCACGGGGTATTTCTCAGCCAAAGCCCGAAGCCTGTACATAAGCAGCGCCTTACGGAACACAAAGGATGGAGCATTGGAGTGGCACATTGTTCCCAGGGAGAACCCAGCTTCTGACTTCCCCAGTGATTTTGATGTGGTCCACATTCGACAAGCTTCGCCCAGCAGTCTGCTGACTTTGGAAGACCACCCCTACATCAAGAGGGTCACTCCACAACGCAAAGTGTTCCGTTCACTCAAATACATTCCTTGTAAGTCTGAATATACTGTACTATTATGTAGGACAATATCACCTGCTTAAAGTAATATGAACAGTGGATTTCTGAATACATGCCAAAATCTGTTTACCTGCTATACAATCCCTGTTTATTGAATCAGAGGATGTATTTTCGAGTAAGTGCGAAAATAGGAACAAACACAGCCCGAGTCTGGGTGTGTTGATTCTGGATGGTGAAAGTCTGTCTAAATATATTTGTGTGCTGGGGGATGGGAGAGGGACAGAGACCGTCTGTTTGCTTGCCCACAGAGAGAGAAGGTGAGTTAGTGTTGTGGGGCTTGCCTGAACAGCAGGGTATGGCTTGTGCCTGGCACTGGATAAAAGACATCAGTTCAGCGTGGGTTATTTCATTTTTTTTTTTTTGTAAATTTTAGCAAAGTAAAACTAATGTGTTGACGTTTGAAAATAAAAGTACTAGACAGTGGCTAATACTTAGGCAAAATAATAATTGGCAATTCTAGTTACAGTTATTTATTATTTGTGTCATTTAATGTAAAATTGTTTCCAACTGTTGTAAAAATTGGAATCAAGACTTATTTCTTTGTCTGGTCTTAATTTGTTTTTATTATTATTAATATTTTTTTATTGTATTTTATTTATTGGTTTAATTGGAGATGTGATTACTTTCAGAGACTCAAAGATTCTGGGTAAGCCCTTAAAAATGCCCTGAAAAACAAATGATTGAAGAGACCCAGCCAGGCCTAAAGCATTCCAGTGGAGCTGTGCTGCTGTTTGCAAAATGACCTTGTGACAATATGGTGTAATTATGATGATACTTACTGAAACATTGCTGTTGTGTTCAGCTCCACGCCATTGTGAGATAGAGGGAACAAGAGATGACTTGCATAAATCCACAATTTATCTGTTATGAGCAGTCTGAACATGTGGTTCAAGATAATCCCTAAATAATTATAATGATTAATAAATATATGAACCTGGAGACTAAATTGTTGCATTTTGTTTGCGCAGCAGCAGAAACCGCTGCACCCTGTAATACCACAAACAGGATGCAAAAATGGCAGTCGTGGCAATCGTCCCGACCTTTTCGGAGGACCAGTCTGTCACTGGCCTCAGGTTTTTGGCATTCAACTGGGCGCCACTCCAGTCGGCGCCTTCTGCGAGCCATCCCCCGCCATGTCGCTCAGATCCTGCAGGCAGATGTACTGTGGCAGATGGGACACACTGGTAAGCCTGAAAGAACAGTTTTTTTTTAATTAGGAGAAGGGTGACTTAAACATGATGTGAAGGATCAAAATTGAAGGTGTTGAAATTGTCATTAATGTATGGGTGTGGACATGTGTAGGTTCTGGCGTGAAGGTGGCAGTGTTTGACACAGGTCTGAGTGAGAAACACCCACATTTTAAAAATGTGAAGGAAAGGACCAACTGGACCAATGAGAAGACACTGGATGATGGTGAGCAGTATAAAAATATGTTGCCAGTGCTAATGTGTTTTATCCCGACTGTCAAAATGAATCAATATTGTAACCACTTGGAAGAAAAAAAGGTTGAATAAGGCTTTTTATTTATTTGCTTTCAGGCTTGGGTCATGGCACGTTTGTAGCTGGAGTGATCGCGAGTATGAGAGAGTGTCAGGGCTTTGCTCCCGACTCAGAGCTGCACATCTTCAGAGTCTTCACAAACAACCAGGCATAGACTTTAATTTATCTTATACGATAATACTGGACGACATGATGCTTTGGTTGACTGGTTAGCACATCTGCCTCTGTTAGCACAATTTGTGGGTTCAAATCCAATCCACACCTGAATGTTAAACACCTCTAAATTATTGGAATGTATATGCATCCTATTGTAATAATAATTCACCTTGCAACAGATGCAGTAAGCTATTTTTAACATCCAATTAAACATAAAATCCGAGTACAAATGATTGTGTGTGTGATTCACCTCTTGTATCATTTTACCATGCAGGTGTCATATACGTCATGGTTCCTTGATGCCTTCAACTATGCTATCTTGAAAAAGATTGACGTTCTCAATCTTAGCATTGGAGGCCCTGACTTCATGGATCACCCTTTTGTTGATAAGGTCAGACACTCGCATATTTGTTAATAAATTGAAAAATCTGTACCGTAATCTATCAGTGAGAAATATTCATGTCGGGTAGACGCGCACGACACGCACTTCTGAGTTTGTCTTTACTCCTCAATGACAGGAGGTTAACATATTTCATATCTAAATAATTTCAAGAAATGTATTGATATGAGCACATTATTGCTATCTAGGTAAATACAACTCTGTCTGTGTAGATTCTCAGTTTACACTCATGCAACCTACAACTCTATTGTAGGCATCCCCAGGGGACACATCTAGGGACATGTATAAACATGTAAATTGTACATTTATAAAATTTAGAACTGAAGAAGCCTATTGGATTATAAGTGTAATGTCAACGATGAAAAAAAGTCCAGTTACTTGACTCAGCCTTTGCCAACACCCCCTTGTATGGCTTATATTTTTAAAGAATTTCAGAATTTTCAGGGGAATTGCCTTCAATTCTAAGTGTGGATCCTCATAACAAACAAACAAGCTCTTCCTTAAACATCTTTCTCATCCATTAAAGTGTGTTATACAGTAGCTAGTTTTATTCACAATAATTCTACCATAAGAAAATGATGACGTCATGTTGGGTTGTTTTTGGTGGTAACAGTGTGACACAATTAAAACTTTCCCTCTACCACGAAACAGAACACCAATAAGTATATAGGGAACCCCTGTATACTCTTGGTTCAGTAGACAGATTCTCCAACAGTATTTGCTGATTTCATTTAATTTAAAAACATAAAAACTTGAATAACATTGAGCTATGATGGCAGAACCGTCATAATTATTTTGTTGCAAAATTTCAACAGCTTTGAAAGAAATTTTCTGACAAAAAAAAAGATGCAAATAAACTGCCAAATATTTATTATATTCTATAATATTGAATGAATAAAATTGGGCTCCAGCAGGAAGGGCATGTGTTCTCATCCAGGGCAAAAGGGCATGCGCTTGAGCACCACTAGGGGTCTATGTGCGCTTGTATTTAGGGCAGCTGTGGTAATAATTTGAGTATGGTGGTCAAAAATGTTTGCTAATTACTGGATGATTAGCCCCTCATGCAGATTTATCTTTTTTTCTTTGAATTGCTTGAATTGAATTGTTCAGACACTAATTGGTATACAAATCCACATTTTAAGACGAGAAAACCTGATACTTTATCAAGTGTGTCATCTTGTTTTCTGATTCATATTGTAGCGCTGAAACGTACTGTCTCCTAACCACTGTTTTTCCTGTCTGTATTGTTTGTTGTGCAGGTGTGGGAGCTCACTGCCAATAAAGTGATTATGGTCTCTGCAATTGGCAACGATGGACCTCTGTATGGGTATGATAGTCACTGCATTGATGACATCACACTTCAGTTAACACACAACTGTTTTAACTGAGAAAAAAAACATTCCTTGGTAATCAGTGGCACATAGGCTGTTATTTTTGGACAATATCTCCTAACGACATGCCGCATTTGAGCTAAAATCCTAAATAAATAAAGACAAGGTACATAACCCACATTAATCGAAACGGGGACATATAGTGGGACTAATCAAGAATTTTGCTGGTCAGTCCTGCCACATGACATGCAAATAACATGGACCTCTTTTCATTAGAACTCTCAACAACCCAGCAGACCAGATGGATGTAATTGGAGTTGGTGGGATAGACTTTGAAGACAACATTGCAAGGTTTTCATCTAGAGGCATGACCACCTGGGTGAGTCTATGCGGGAGTACTCTTGCTTCCATATAAATTTATCGTTAATTTAAAGGTCTGATGAAAGAAGTTTACTTAAAATATTTTCACTTTGATCTGGAATTAGTCAGCCATAGTGTAAAAGTTCTTGAATGGACGTACAGGTATGTGTACAGTGCAGTACACCCCTGATGCTACTTGAATTAGTCTGTGGCCAAAGCAGACATCTTGCCTGGGATATGATTAAGATTTTGCTCTCCAGATTCTTACTCTCCTTCTGTAGCTGAAGTTTAAAAGAAGTGCTCAGAGTGAAAAGATCATCGGCTCTCCATTTGTTTATTTTTTATTTTTTATTTTTTTTTATTTTTATTTTTTTTACATAAATCTGCTTTCAAAGTATTTCCCTAATCTTTCCATTTTATTTTGTTTTGACCTTGTAATTTTTCCTTAATATTCATCCACTTCAAGACACTGTTGCAATGACAGACAGCAAGTTTATTCTGTAATGTATAATACTAGGAAAAAAACAAAAAACTTAATTCAAAGCGACGAGTTTCTTTCAGTCTTGTGTCTTATATCTGATTCACATCTCTGTGCAGGAGCTGCCTGGGGGCTATGGCAGGGTGAAGCCAGATATTGTCACCTATGGTTCTGGTGTTAGGGGGTCGGGAATGAAGGAAGGATGCCGATCTCTGTCTGGAACCAGCGTTGCCTCTCCTGTGGTGGCTGGAGCTGTTACACTTCTGGCTAGGTGAAGATTAAAGCTGATACTATCGAGTCTTTTTAAATTTGATTATCCTATCGATTATTCCATCAAATAATCAGCCCTCCCCCTTTTTTTTTTTGTTTGTTTTTTTTGTTTTTGTTAATCCATTAACGTTAGTTGAACTGAGTGGATGTAACTACTGTTTTCTGTGCATGAGCATCAACAAAATTAACACCAACAGAAATAGCCCATACTAAACAGTTAGCAATTACGAATTGCATTAACATGCGAGGGATTACCATATAAGGTAAACATACTGACCACCATTTAGTTTACGCATCATTTTATCTACATGAGTTTAATTGATTGGTTATAGCTACTATGGTAATTATTTTACTTTTATTTTCTGTGCCTGTGCCTACTAGCGACAATAAGCGGAATAACTTTCTGTCCAAAAATGAAAAATAAAATACAGCAAAGCAGTATAAAAACAAGAACCAAAATAATGCACTGTGTTGTGGGCAGCCAGTGAAGTTCGTGTAGGACGGACAGGTGTGATGTGATTTCTGTGAGGGGATCTTGTGGGAGTGCAAGCAGTAGTGTTGGACCAATTTATCTTTACGGGTGGATTTGTTGATTAAACCAGTTTAAAGCGAGGTGCAGTAATGAGCTGCTGTGCGGTGCAAGTCTGCAGATCACCACTCAATTCAAAATAGGAGCCTATTTTTTCTTCCTGTTTTTCCTCCCCTGATTTTAATGTCTAGAATCTGACACTACATTAGTCACATGCCTTTCCTCTGTCCGACAGCACTGTGCTGAATCGAGAGTTCGTGAATCCAGCCTCCATGAAACAGGCTCTGATCGCCTCAGCCCGCAGGCTGCCAGGAGTCAACATGTTCGAGCAGGGCCATGGGAAACTGGACCTGATCAGAGCTTACCAGATCCTCAACAGTTACAGACCTCAGGCCAGGTAAGGCCTGTCGCATCAAGTAACCAACTGAAAGACCTGAAAACAAATTTTTGAATGATAAATGTGTTGCGGTTTTTAATGTTTTCCTAACATACCTCTCTATGTATAATGCAAAAGGAGATTGTGCTCCCACTATTGCTTGTAAAAATTCATACGGATGGTAGTTCACATCGTGGCTACATCAACTTGTCAGATGGATAAATAATGTGGCTCAGTCTGATTAGGGCCAGATCGGATTTGGACACTTGCTAAAAAACAGTCTGGACAGTCAGCCCCAAAAATTGGATTTGAGGAGGAATCCGATTGGAGTCAGCTATTCACATATATATTATGCAATGCACATTTTAGTTGAGCGGCTGACTGGTCAAATTCAGATAAAAACACAATTCCATATGAAACTTATTGCATGTTTTTGCAATATGCATATTGCATGAGCCAATATTGTAATATCGATATTTTTTCGATATATTGTGCAGCCCTACGTGCTACGCCTATGTCCCAAATGTTCAATGTTCTTGTTGCTGTATGAAAGTGTGGCTCAAACTACCAGACACAAATTAATTGGGTTTTTAAGGTTAACATGACCAATAAAGCTGATTCTGATATTGCCAACACAAGCCTGAATGATTTTTTTTCTATGAATTCTATACCATAAAGTCAACAAACTATCACAAATTACTCCAATTTGAAAGGGATATATCTTGTGTTTAATACATAACATTCAAAATCATTCCATCACAAATAATGTGTCCCTTTCTGCTGTCAGTCTTTCTCCCAGCTACATTGACCTGACTGAGTGTCCATACATGTGGCCTTACTGCTCTCAGCCTATCTACTATGGAGGAATGCCCACCATTGTGAATGTCACTATTCTTAATGGCATGGGTGTCACTGGCAGGATTCTGGACAAGGTAAACATATTTCTGAATCGAACTTTAAGATGATCTATTCCGCTCATCTTGTAGCTTCGTGTAATTATTAGATGACAATGACGACACCGTACCTAATGTGGTTTTGCTTCATGATGATGCCTCTAAATTTGTCTCTCCTTCAGCCCATTTGGCAGCCCTACCTTCCTCAAAATGGGGACCATATTGATGTGGCCGTCTCATACTCGCCGGTGTTGTGGCCATGGGCCGGCTACCTGGCTGTCTCCATATCTGTTGCCAAGAAAGCTGCATCCTGGGAAGGGATTGCCCAAGGCCATGTCATGGTGACTGTGGCATCACCTGCGGAGAATGATGTAAGGCAGTCAATGGAGACACATTTGTTGTTTTTCATTTCTGATTTGCACTGATTTATCTACCCATCAATTGTGTCAGTCGGAAGTCCAAGGGGAACTGACCTCAACAGTGAAATTGCCCATTAAGGTGAAGATCGTCCCGACTCCTCCACGCAGTAAAAGGGTATTGTGGGACCAGTACCACAACCTGCGTTACCCACCTGGCTACTTTCCACGTGATAACCTCCGCATGAAAAATGACCCTCTTGACTGGTATGTGTCTGATTTCAACAAGTCTGATTTCACTTAACGAGATACATTTTCTGACAACTCAATACAATGCTTTTTTTCCCCATCAATTGTATTACTAGGAATGGTGACCACATTCACACCAACTTCCGTGACATGTACCAGCACCTGAGAAGCATGGGGTACTTTGTTGAAGTGTTGGGTGCTCCTATCACCTGCTTTGATGCCAGCCAATATGGTAGGAATATAGTTGAATATCATACCTACGTACAAGTCCCACTAAGAAACAGACAAGTTGGACAATATGAGCGAAATCATTTTGACATTGTTTTCAGTGTGCAAAGAAATGAGCCCGGTGTATGACAATCATGGAGTCAATCACGCTGAACATTGCAAAACAGTGTGCACATTTATATGGCGCACAAGCAGACGTAGCAAACTTTTGAATCGAGAGAGATGACAAATATTTTGTCGAGTGTAAGAGAGTTGTGTGGGTTGCAGCGTTAAGTCTTCGTCATTATTATACTTACGGACCAGCCAAGCCATCCAGTTGGATGACTCCTTTTATAATGTTAAATTGTTAATATAAAATATTAACGTTGATTTGACAAAAGGGACAGAGAAGCACTTATTTTCTAATTATCTGGAAAGAAAAAAATATTTATGCGTATCTCGATGATCCTGAGGGAGAAAAACTTGTACAAAAAGTTTGAATGCTTGTTTGGTAGTAGGAGAAAAAAAAAAAAGAGTAAATCTCAAAACTAGAGGGAACGTTTGTTTTTAATGTCATTGTTGTTGCTTGCTTATTAAAACAAATTAAGTGCCGAGGATTTAAAGAGCTGAACTTATGGGACAAGTTAGACAAATGACAATGGTTTTGAAATTTTGACACACTTTAAAAAGTGCATTGCTTAAGTGTTTGCTACAGCTTTAGAGAATTAGTAGAGACAAGCAATGTGTACTCATTGACTTTTTGACCAGGCACATTGCTGATGGTGGACAGCGAGGAGGAGTACTTCCCTGAAGAGATCGCCAAGCTGAGGAGGGATATTGACAATGGGCTTTCACTCATTATTTTCAGTGACTGGTACAACACTTCCGTCATGAGGAAGGTCAAATTCTATGATGAAAACACCAGGTACTCTCTACTTACTCTTTATTGCTGTCCACAACTACAACATGGTTGATTGATGTTGCAATGACTATACAGTTAAATGGGTCCTTTCAACAGTGTATTGTACAGCATTCACCTTATAACAAGATAAGCTGTGCTTTGGAAACGTTTGAATCGATGCAAAACGTACCACATTGTTACATTCAAGACTTACATCTCCTCGTTGCACCATTCTATTACACCCAAGCCTTTCTGGCATTAAAAGGGATTACGTACAGTTAAAAATAGACTTTGCAGCTTTGAAGGGATATGCTGAGGAAGCCGGTTTTACATGAATGAGTTTGACTCATTCATGGGCTGCTCGTTTACAAATGGGTTTATTGGACATTTTAACAATCCTTGCCGTTATTGTGAATTAGATTTATTATTATGAAAAATACAGTGCTGTTATTTTAATATCATCCATTTCCTGAAATGAACTCACATGGCTCTGTGTGGTGTCAGGAATTCCTAGATGAGGCCCGGAAACTGCTCTTTAGTTTTGTCGGGAAAATGTATCCAGAATGGAATTCCTTCTCCCTAGGTCTTGTAATGTTCGTAGGTGATGTTGTATCCAAATGACATTCCTTTACACCAAACTTGTCTTTGATTATTTAATGGAACAAATAAGAATTACAGTGCTCAGCATAAATGAGTACCGTACACCCCAACAAGTTTGTCAGAACACATTTAGTTTCCTTTCAGAATCAAGATTTGTTTTTCGTTTTTTTAACGTGATACTGTACGACAAAATATTCTCACAAATGTGGGCGATTGATTGCAAACAGGATTTATTAATTAGTACGCGTACATAAAGTAGTCCTCACAAATTTGTTGAACATTTTTCACAAATGAGTAGACCCCTAGAAAAATGCTGACGACTTGTTAATTCCAGGCCTAGAAGACATGTTGCTATCCTTAAAAGTCATGGAAGTCATAGAAAATACTAAATGTAGTTGTTTTTATTGTGGGGTGCATTAATTTTTTTGCACTACTTAATTTGATTGCTATTACTGAACATCTGTGCATTCTGTTATCAACCTTGCTTTCATGTTGTGAGTTAAGCGCATATCGAAAACCTCAAAATTTTGGAGCACTTTCTCGTGTTTATTGAGATATTGGACACAATCTTTAATTTTTCTCAAAGCGGGTGTACTCATATATGTTGAGAACTGTACAAACACTATGGTCGAGTAAAAACATCAGTCCGTCTCTTGGTAGAGCAGGAAGTCTTGCGCCCCCCCACCCTTGTGAGATAATGGGTTATAAACCGGTGACAGTCCCCCCTTCCCAGGAAGGTGTGTCCATCATAAAGTGTCCGTGGCCTAATATGATTGCATTGTTATTCAGTGTCGTCAGTGTTATCAAAACATCTATTGTGTGTGATGGGAGGTTATCGTCATGTGTAGCTCAAGCAGCGGCATAAGAATATGTGTTATTGTGCAAATAGCAGTTAAAACTGAATGAGTTGTCACATATTTTAAATCACAAAATGAATATGCATATGAATATGTAACACTAATTCTATAAATTTCTGGAAGTTTTTCCATCTTTGAATGCTCACTTGTACGATAAACCTAGGAAATCACAATGGACCATTACTGGTCATGGTCATGTAGTACAATTTGTTTCCTGCGCTTTGGTTTTCAATGTGTTCAGTGCTTTTGTTTGTAAATACTTTTAATGTTGTACTTTTTAATTCTGTGAATCACATTGAGTTACATTGTGTGTGAAATTCACGATATAAATAAAGATGCCTTGCCTTGCCTTCAGGTCTACTGTTGCCCACGGAAGTACTGTATGTCAATTTCTTGTCTTTTCTTCTGTCACTTACAGGCAATGGTGGATGCCAGACACAGGGGGTGCTAATGTGCCCGCGTTGAATGACCTGATTTCAGTGTGGGGGATGGCTTTCAGTGATGGGCTGTACGAGGGCGACTTCACTCTGGCAGACCATGATAGTAATAAACACACACATACTTTTGTGTTTAGCTCTACTCCGCTGTCCATCTGTCATGTTTTTATATAGATCAAAACTATTAATAATCATGTTCTCCCTCTTGCTAGTGTACTATGCCTCAGGCTGCAGTATAGCTCGTTTCCCAGAAGATGGAATAGTAATTGCCAAGAACCTAAAGGACCAAGGTACGCATTTGTGCAGCTGTCGCATTTTAACTCTCAGCCATTTTCACTGAAGCAACCCCTTTCGCTCCTGGCTGTTTCACTGGATTTTGACAGATATTGCAAGGCTCACAGAATATTCTGTTCTTTTGCTATAAAAACATGGAACCTACCAAAAGAAAGATTAGAGTCTCTTCTTTCATTAGGACAAACAAGTATATTTCTATCTCTTTCCGTTTTGCAGCAATTAGCATTAGAATATAGCTAAGTTTCATCATTATTCACAAACCTGTTTAAAATTGTAGCGAAAACTGCTTGTTGCAACATGACCCTGGTTGATCTCTTATACTCTGCTGCCACCTGCTGACCGTTTTTTTAACTACCATCGCTTCAACTGTTATCTTCAGTTCAGAGGCTGCATCAAAGCCTTCTGTATACCCTAGCATATTTTTAAAGCGTATAAATACGTCTTTGAGACACTGGTAATATTTAAAATAGAACGTATTTTTACGTTTTGGGGAGCAAATGAGTTAACCAGGTTGTGAAGAGCTAATGTTTATGTGTGTTTTGTTTTCAAAGGTCTAGAAGTGTTAAAACAAGAGACTGCAGTGGTGGAGAGGGTTCCCATCCTCGGACTCTACCAAACACCATCTGATGGGGGAGGACGTATTGCCCTATACGGTGACTCAAACTGTATAGATGACAGCCATAGACAAAAAGGTAACTTTGGTCTGCTTTGTATCGCACCTTTTATTTATATTTCTTTCTAACAAGCTTTGCTAATCCACAGTCAACTATTTTTGTTTGTCTATTTTTGCATGCCGTTTTCTCAGACTGTTTCTGGCTGTTAGACGCTTTACTTCAGTACACATCCTACAGTATGACACCTCCCAGCCTAAGCCACTCCCACAGTAGGATGGCACCTCCCACAGGGACTGAGCACCCAATGCCACAGAGATTAGAGGGTAAGCAGGGAAAATACAACTATTTACCTTTATTTAAATGGTTTTGTATTTATGTAGACGAAAGACAAGTTTTTTAGGAAGAGTACAAAAAAAAAAAGTTATTTTTCTGTTCCTCCTAACAGGAAATCATCTTTATCGCTATTCAAAAGTTCTGGAAGCTCATCTTGGAGACCCAAAGCCTCGCCCCCTACCAGCCTGTCCACATCTTTCTTGGGCGAAGCCTCAGCCCCTCAATGAGACAGCGCCCAGGTGGGATTGACAAGACTTCACTTGCATTTATCTGCACAGTAACATTAAAAGTCATCTGCAAGTCTCTTTGTCTTGATGGATGTTATGACAATTCACAGGAAGAACATAATGATGTAATGGTCGCTTAGATGCATGTTACCTTTCAATTCCGCAAATGTCACAAATCCATTGATGGAGTGTCATTATTCTGCATGCTGCTAACATTTAGAACAGCTTTGAGTTTAGATTGTTTTTGTTTTAAATTCTGCGTGTGTGCCCTTCACTTTACTTTCAGTAACCTATGGAAGCACCAGAAGCTTCTTTCCGTGGATTTGGACAAGGTGGCACTGCCAAATGTGAGGCCTTACCGTCCCCAGGTCCGACCTCTTTCCCCCGGGGAGAGTGGGGCCTGGGACATCCCTGGAGGTGAGCAACGCTTCTGTTTTTGATAGTTGGGTTTTAAATTGTCTGACTCAAGTGCTAAATAAATGCATGTCCTTTACGAATCGAACATTTTGAGGTTTACAAATAATGTGGTTGTAGGCATTAAAATCACTCTTGGAAACCCTTTCATTGCACTTCTGAATGTATAATGTTAGCTACTCACCAATTGAAACAAGGTTCATCATCCTTTTTGGGAAGGTGCCAGTTTACTTCAGGATGGTGTCGCAGTTGGATATGGCTGAAAAATTTATCGTGATATGAGTATTTAATATCAGTCGAAAGATATTGATGTTATTATTATTGTTATTATCATCATCATCATCATCATCTTCCATCCATCCATCTTTACCTATTTTTTTTAACCATTATTTAACCAGGAAAATCCCATTGATACTGAAAATCCATCTTTCCTTTCTCTGTCCTGACAGTAGGGGCAGTATAAGTAGACTAAGAACAAAAAATACATTGATTCAAGACAAAACAAAACACAAGTATCCAGAGGAAATATACTATTCAAAATATCTGGTAGTAAAACCAATTTTCATGGAATGTACAATGTTTTTGTTTACATTGTAATGAAGGTTAATGCACAATGTTGTTTACATCCATGCTCCTCAAACAGCGACGCAGTAAAGTTACATTTACCTTCATTCGTTGTTCATACACTGTAGGTGTTGCAAACTAAATACTCTCTTGGGTTGCATGCTTTACAATAGACCAACCAGCTCTCCAAGTATGGACATGCTTGAAATTAGTTTCTCTATTTCTGCCATATTTATAGCACAGTGGAACCCTGCATACTTGTGGTTTGGCACTCGCGGTTATCTATTCATGTATTATTGTTCAATATTTATTTATTTGAAAGTAGATTGCGGAGGGCAACCCCCAATTTTTGCCTCTGGATAATTCAATTGGTTGTTCTTTTATAGCACAGTATCATTTTGCAGTCAAATAACTTTGCCCTTCGATTTCCACAGGAATAATGCCTGGTCGTTACAACCAAGAAGTGGGCCAGACCATCCCGGTGTTTGCCTTCTTGGGGGCGATGGTCGTCCTGTCCTTTTTCGTGGTCCAGCTGACAAAGGCCAAGGGCAAACCCAAGCGCAGGAAACCCCGCATCAAACGCCCCACATACTTGCAGCAGACAACAAGTGGGAAAAACCCCACAGTTTGACCCCTTTGGACATGTGGTTGAACTACTGCGCGTGCCTCCATAATGTGTACATTGCTTAAGGAACAATAACCTTGAACGCATGAAGCACAACAGGAGTCAAATGGCATCTTGAGGAAGACGAGTTTGGCAATTGGAGCCTTTACTATAATTTGTCCATAACGAGTATCTTGAATGTGACAAACAGTTTTTGTGCCAATTGTCCTTTTACGCTATCAAAGTGTGTTTGTGGTATCATGGAACTGTTCTTGCAACACACAACTGGGTTTTCTTCTGGGCAGCCATTTTAACGTTTTCGTCTCTGTTCGAGATTATTTGACCAAATTTAAATATGTTTGACTTTTTATATTTATTAAATTTGTTTGTACCCTAACACATACATGCACGCAGAGGCATAAACGTGCACAGACTGTCCGAAGAATTGTATGCACTTCATGCATACAGGTTCATTCCCGTATCAGAACCATTTGAAAATGTTGGTCGTATACATCTGTTTCTATACTTATCCCCTTCTGTTTTTAAACTTTGTACAATAATCTCTGGATATATACTATTGATCTCCTCAAAAACAACAGTAAGAGGCTTGTTCAAATATACTTCATCAGTAAATGAAAATAAAAAAGCATAATGAAACATACTCTGTATAATTTAGTCAGCAACTGGTAGAAATGCATTAGAATATCTTGGATATTCAATATTCACAGAGGTTACCACAGTATTTGATTGCACAATTGAGAAGGAATATTTCCATTTCTTCCCGCTGGCTGATCAGAGTCTGGATTGATAAATGTCATGAGTCACTCAGGGATTTAGTATTGGTTATTAGCTCAAATCAGTGATGCAGGTTGATTTCATCAGAGGTGATGTGCAACAGGTCTGAGCCCTTTGCAAGCCTAATAGGCCAGGTCAGCCTGTGAATTTGTCACCCGTCCACACTGGACAACTAATCTCCCCAGGAACCTTGGGAAAGTGGGAAATGACTCGGAGGCCAGCTAGCTGTTCTAACAAGATTTGGGAAAGCTGGTGGCGGCGAGAGGTCACATGCCCTTTTCGCTCCAAGTTTCCCAGATGCCAGAATGTTCCTGTCAGGCCAATCAGGTCAACAGGCAGTTGAAAGAGACACCATGGCGACCTTTCTCCCCACCAGCTCTTCCACTTCTCCTGCTTTATGTCCCAGCAGGCTTTACTGCCCACACTAGTCCATCTCCACAAGAAGTCCGACCAAACACCCAAACCCCAGCTGCCCCATGAAAGATTAAAAAAAAAAAAAAAAGTGTCATGTGGTCAAGCAAAGATATTTAAATTGTGACCTTACTTGGATCTCGACTTTAATACCTGCGACCCGTGACCACTTAAGCCATTTAGTGACATCCTGTCCAAACCTTAAGATTACAATTGCAGCATCTTGGCCTTTTTCCTGGCCCTTTGACTCAATCTGGAATCAGTCAACCAGTGTTTTTGTATGACAAGGGTCGTAATAGAACAAATCATATAAATCATGGTCACCAGTGGCCCTGGTCGGCTCTATTTTGTTGGCTTATTACTATTTTTACAGCAAGTTTGCAGTTGACAGATCAAATATTTAGCAAGTTTAAATTTATTTGACTCTGACATACCTCCACCTTTCTATTTATAGTGCAGTATAGCTACCGTATTGACAAACAGTTGTAATCCTTAAAGTGGAGTTTGGGACAATTATCTTTGCGTGTGTGTGTGTGTGTGTGTGTGTGTATAGGTGTGTGTGTGTGTGTGTGTGTGTGTGTGTGTGTGTGTGTGTGTGTGTGTTGTGTGTATGTACGTGTTTCAGCATGACTTTGACCGTTTGTTTTTACACATATATCCTGTCCTCGGCCACTATAATGGGCCATAATATGGAGAGCAGCTTGCCATATGCCCTGTAGATGTACATTCATTGACGCCGTGATGAATTGTATTTTGACAATGGCGCCATTGATTGCATTTGGCTGTTACAACTTAATTTTTCAAATGGAATTTACCAAATTTGTGGCTAATACGACAAAGTCTAGTATGTGAATAATCCATTTCTATTGTGAAACCTGCCGCCAACCAGACAAATCTTCCCTATTCAACCAAATTGTACAGGAGTCAAGTTGATAGCACATCTAGCTCACAGTTATGCAGGGAAGAGTTTGAATATTGGCTCTGGCCTTGCTGTGTGGTGTTTGCAAGTTGCTTCTTCTGCTTGGTTCGAAGACTAACTTTGTGGAGGTGTGAATAACTTGTTTATTGTGTTTATGTTCTTATAACATTTATGGCGCTTACATTTTTTTAAAGGTCTTTAAACACGAGAGGGAGATAGAGAGAGAGGGTGAGAGTTTGAGGGTGTGTATGAGAGAGAGGGTGATAGTGAGAGAGGGAGTAAGTAAGAGTGAGAGAGAGAGAGAGGATGAGTGTGAGCATGAAAGTGAGAGAGGGAGTATGAGAGAGGGAGTTTGTGTGAGAGTTTGGGAGAGAGGGAATGTGTGAGTGTGAGAGAGAGGATGAGTGTGACAGGGTGAGAGAGAGAGAGAGAGAGAGAGAGAGAGAGAGAGAGAGAGGGAGTGTGAGAAATGGGGTTTGAGTGTGAGAGGAGTTGTGAGAGAGTATGATTGTGAGAGGGTGAGTGTGAGAGGATGAGTGAGAGAGGGAGTGTGTGAGATAATTGTGTGAGAGGGGGTTTGAGAGAAGGAAAGTGAGAGTGTGTGTGAGAGAGGGTGAGTTTAATGGAGGGAGTGCCTTAGAGAGAAGGAGGTTGTGAGAGAAGGAAAGTGAGTGTGAAAGAGGGAGTTTTAGAGAGAGGGTGAGTGTAAGAGAGGGAGTGCCTGAGAGAGAGAGGGAGTTTGTGAGAGAGGAAAAGTGAGTGTGAGAGAAGATGAGTGTGAGAGTGAGGGTGAGTGTAAGAGAGGGAGTGCCTGAGAGAGGGGGAGGTGTGTGTGAGAGAGAGAGGTGAGAGAGAGGGAGAGGGCAACAGTAATCCATAGTACTAAAATATAGTGCAGCCAGTGTGTTTAAACTAGTAAACATTCAGTTTTTTTCTTTTGTTTTTTAAATTTCTTTCTATTTATTTATGTATTTTTTTTACACAATATTTTTCCTTCTATACTGGTATACAAAGTTATTCACAAGTGTTGCATAAAAAAATTATATCTTTGTAGTATGCACATAATACGTAGGCTATGACTATTCTGTAACTTTGTATCACGAAAAGTCCCCTACTGTAAAATGTGCTCTGTGATTGGCTGCCAACCAGTTCAGTGTGTTCTTGGCCTCTTGCCCAAACTTGGCTGGGATGTAGGCTCCATCTCAACCTTGTCAGGATAAGTAGTACAAAAAAAAAATGGATGGCTAATAACCATCATCACCATTATCATCATCATAAATTGTAGTGCAGTTACCATTTATATGAACGCAGAGTAGCACCTTAAGGCATCATCAAAATGGGGTCCACCCCTCCCGCCTTCCATCATTTCTGTATGGTTGTTAGCTCACTTGAGCACTTCACACACGTTCCTCAGCTTCAGTGCTCACATGCTCCCCTCAATGATAAGGGTCGTGCCCCGGCCGCTAGTTCATGTGGCTTGAACGCCTTTGTCCATCCCACTGAGAGTTTCCCAGGTGAATGAATAATGGAGGAGTTGGCCAGGGAGAGCATCAGCCTTCTGGCTTCAGCATCAGCCAAACCCAGCAGGGTGGATCTGGCCGGGCCCCGGCTCGGCTCCCTGGGGGCCATCTTCATCATGCTCAAGTCAGCCCTGGGCGCCGGGCTCCTCAATTTCCCGTGGGCTTTTGAGAGAGCCGGGAGCATCCACAGCGCAATCACAGTTGAGCTGGTGAGTATTGTTTACCATAGATTGAATTAAAACTTAGACAATTGCGCCGTAGTTTTTTTGTTTTTTGTTTTCATATCGTCTTTGATGGTGTTTGTGTTTTATAGAATCCCGTTTGTTTGTTTCAAATGGGGGTGTCAAATTACTTAGATATATGTTTTGCCCCCAGCTATATACTCTCCGCACGTGTAACCAGGAACACATCCGGTCTTGCAGCATAATACTTTTCACATGCTAAATTAAAGCGGATCTTATAAAACCCTTGCCAGGATTTCAATGTATCTTACGGTTACTCTCTGTTAGTGTGCTTGTACATTATGAAAAACAGCTGCCATTTTCTGCATTGAATAAATCATGAACTTGTGCAATCTATTTTTCCCACTCAGGTCTCTCTCGTCTTCCTGGTGAGTGGTTTGATCATCCTGGGCTACTCGTCGTCCATCAGCGGCCAATGCACCTACCAGGCGGTGGTGAAGGAGGTGTGCGGGCCCGCCATAGGTCAGCTGTGTGAGATCTGCTTTGTTTTTAACCTTTTTATGATCTCCGTGGCCTTCCTCGTCATTGTGGATGACCAGCTGGAAAAATGTGAGTAGTAATGTTGGCTGTATTTTTCCGTTACTTGAAATCACCAGTATGCATCTCTTGGTGAACATGGACTCTTTATATACCATCACGCAGCTGTTTTATGTAAATTACAGGAATCTTCATATTGTATAGCTCATGGAAATCACAAATTTAGAATCTTCTTTGCCACCACATTTGCCTTCAGTGAATGAAAACTGTCTTCATTTGGGTCAAATCATTTATCATTCTGCCAAAAGTTGAACTTTTAACTTCAACTCAAGACGGTTCCCTCTTGCATTCAGGAAGTAGTAACAAAGGAATAGACCACATATCCATAACTGGCTATTTAATCTCTTGTCAGTTTTTCTAAATATTTTGAGCACCTGAAAATAACGGTCCCCTGCATAAAGTGGCTCCTCAATGTTAAGTAATTCATTGTGGGAGACAGCTGGTGGAATTCCAATTTCAACCCCCTCCACAAATTGATACTATTGGTTAGACATGTGCTCATTTGTTTGTTTGTTTAAATTATTGACCAATGGCTTGTTCTTTTTGGTCAATCAATCAATAATCTGTTTAGGAGTTGTAATCGGTCTTGTTGCACATTGTGAAAAAAAGATGACCACAACTCATTTATGCTTTATGTCACGGGAGCAATTGTATATTTTAATCAGAAGCTAACATTTATGATTGTATTATTATTTTTAATGATCTCTTATTTATGTACAGCGCTTTCTTACAGCTGTGGATGTTCTGCAGTACTGTATAATGTTGAGTTGAATTCTAAATAAATAATATGGCATCCAAGACAGGATTTTTTAAATATATTTTTTAAAAGCCAAAACTAAACAGGGTTCCTCCAGCTGGGGATTCTCACTGGAAAAATGACTGAAGCTATTGGCTTCTTTGAGTTGAATATGAAGACAAAACAGAACCTCATCCAATATGGCCACCACGTACATGTGGCGACCATATTGGGGCGAGTTCCCTTTAAATCACCATACCCTGAACATTTATTTTCCTTCATTCTATTAGTCAGTGTGTATAAACATTAAAAAGTGCAAATGCCAATACAATCTGGTAAACTGAAAAAAGTCTAACTCTATATATTTAATCGGCTTAAAGTTGCTGTTTTTTTCAAGCTCTTAATTATGCCATACGACATTTGTATTATTAATTTCAATAAAATAACAAATAACAACAGTCTTATCAGTGATCATTGTCTGCTGTGCCCAAACCGAATGATGCTACGTCATCATTTGAGACGCCAGAGATGAATAAATCAATTTTACTCATCAATAACTGTGCTATTTATGCCGCTCATCTAAAAACATATTCCGGTATATGTAGTTGTGGCACTTTGTTGGTGGTTTGAGTTTGCAATACTTTTTCTGTGAAATGAAATCGGAGTCTCACTCAGCCCAATTTGTCTGATTTTGTCCATTTGTTTTCCTTCATTAGGTGGTGAACTGTTCTTATTTATTTTGTGTGTCTCTTAGTGTGCGGCTCTCTGTATACGCTCGTAACTGGTTTGCCAGACTCAGAGATGCCCGACCACTTCTACACGGACCAACGCTTCGCCCTGGTACTGCTGTGTGCCTTCCTCATTCTACCGATATCCACGCCCAAAGAGATCAACATTCAACAATACATCAGGTCTGACTTTCAACTCTGCCGGCTGCACACGCACACACTGAACAACGTTCATTTGATATCTTTATTGTCATTTCAGCAATCTAGAAAAGGGGCGTCAAACTCATGTAAAATCATATTATAATTGATGTAAGGACGCCGCTTAACACATTAATGACCTCACAAACTAATCTCTAGATCTCGTAGCACTTTAACCCCTCGCACCCCCCAATTGGGTCCTCTCGGACTTTGAAGAGGAAATTGTGTGAAACAATGCACTAATCAGTAATCATGAAAGAATATAATGATGTCGTACATCAAATTAAACTGCAGAAGCAGGGCTACCCGAAACACAGCTCAAACACCAACTAATTTAATGATCAAATATAGAAATCATATTGCGACACACAGTGAAATAACTTGTCTCCCGTTGTGCTACTTTATGCAAAAAACCCACACGTGTTTTTGTGTTTTGTTCTTTTCAAATCTTCATTTACTTTTAATCAGTAACAAATATTACACACATATTTACACATCTGAACAAATTTCACAAGTGTTTCCTTTATTATGAGACAAAAATTATTCAAATCGACCTTGTGGTTGCAGACATATCCTCTTTTTTTAATTTAGGTACGTCATTTTTGAGCAAAAGCCTGAAAAATAGCTTGGGGCTTCAAGGGTTTTGACAGCACATAATTGCAGGGTTGTGTACTTGGTGTATTACTTTTTTTATTTTTTTATTTTACTTCTAAATTCATACTGTGGATCGGATTAAACCCCTATTTGATGACTTTTTTTTTTTTTTTTTTTTTTGCCCATGGCCCACATGGTTGACACCCCGATCTAGATGACCATTATTACTACAAACCGGTCAACAAAAAAAAACAAAAAAAAAACAAACAAAAAAATAAATAAAAAAAAAAAAAAAAAAAAAACTTGAATGATGGCCAGTGAAATTATGGATAGAAAAAATATAGCAAACAAAAAACACCTGAAATGAATATAAGCAAGGACTGATGTGAGAAATTCGTTGTGATTAGTAAAGGTGGCATTCTGATTCGAAACAATCAGCAAACATTCACGAATTTCTGCACGTTTTTTTTTATTTATTTTTTTAATTTATTTTATTTTTTTTTAAGGAAGGCTCTTCAGTCTTGATCTGTGGGGTGTAATGAAAATTTATTCCTCCAGGGTTCACTGTTGCACTTTCTTTAACTGTGCCTAAAAACATGAACCTACATTGCAGAGTGACTGATGTTTGGAGTACATATGTCCATCAAAAGACAATGAAATTGTATATATATTACAATATAAACAATATAGCAAGTTATATTTGGCACTTTGCACTGTAAATAAACTTGAATTGGGAAAGAATAAGTATTTTAGGCTAACATGACGAATGTGTTGTACTGCTTTTCTATAACAAGAGATTAAGCGTAATGTTAAAATGCAGTCTTATTTGCATGTTCAGCTTTGATGGAGTACTCAAACATACACATTCACTATATAAAGAAAAGATAATAATCCACATCTCTTTCGCTCTCTTTTTTTTTTTTTGAGTGATGTTTGAGCTTGTGTTGCGTCTCTGTCCACTCGCAGCGTACTGGGCACTCTGGCTGCGACCTACCTGACAACAGCCATCATCATCAAGTACCACATGATGCATTCAGTTCCCGTTCACATAATCCCACTCTACAGCAGTGGGTATGTATACGTGTACGTCTGGCTATGTGTGCCTTTGTGTCTGTGTGTGAGCTTGAACGTCACCGTGTACGAGACCCCACTTTGGTGCACTTACAAACTGTTAGTTTGTTTAAAAATGAAATTAAGAGCTAACATACTCTTAATTTGCCATTAGAAATAAATCTGCTTTGCTAGAGGTATCCTTTTGCTAGTTTCTCCTCTTCTTTTGAAATTGCACTTGAAGGCTTTGACCTTTTCTTCTCTGTCTTTAAGTGTAACTACATAGAATTTCCTTGCTTGGCATTGGAAAACATGTTCAGTTAATAAACTACTCGTTCATCCATTTTCTATATTGCTTCGCCTGACTAGAGTCTTAGTAAGATAGAGACCATGCCTGCTGAGTTTTGGGTGAGAGGCAGGTTACACTCTGAACTGGTCAGCAGCCACTCACAGGGCACCAAAAAAACAACCATTTACACTCACATTTACACCCCAGGACAATGTAAAGTCTTCAGTAAATCTCAAAAGCAAATTTTGGGATAGTGTGAGGAAGCCAGAGCACCAATTACACCACACAGGAAGGATGAAGCCTTGATTTCAACTCCAAACTCAGAACAAACAACCTTAGAATTGTGAAACAGATGTGCAAACTGGTAGCCAACCATAGTGCCTCAAATAATCTTTCTTTTTTTAAATGTAAATATTAGATTGCATTATATAAATATACATAAACAGTTGCATGTGAAAATAATGTCCATCAGGATTTCCTCCATTTCAAAGTGAAGGCAGAGGATGTTGAAAACAGTTTTTGGAGATTAAACATGAGTCTAGTGGGAAAGGATATAAGAAAACAATATTTACTGGGAAAAAAAAAGAAAAAAAAAAGAGTTGACCACAAAAAATAGAGCAGCAGTACAGAATGGTGCATTCTCATTTCGCTCTTCCACTGTAACGTGGTCTTATGAGGTGACAGTAGCCAAGCCGTGAGAGATTCGCCTAGGTTGCTAACTACTAGGGATGTAACGATAAGCGCAATATCATGATATCGTGATATTAAAACTGCCACAATATCGTCGTCGTCATATTCACTATATTTAAATGCAACACATCTGTGAAAAAAAAAAAAAAAGTCAGGTTGATTTCCATTCGTGCAGTTCTAGCACCCTCTGATGGCTAGTTTTTTTAGTGCAACTTAATTTTTATTAGGGATGTTGTGGCCCTTCTATGTTTAAAATCTTGGTTAATTGTCAGGTAATAGGGAACGTAATATGCCCGTGAAGCAAGCCATTATCTGGAGGAATTCAATGTGTGCGTGCATTAACAACATAACATAATATTAATAGCATAATAATAATAAAACATAACAATAATAATAACATAACATTGATGTAATGTACAAAAGCGCAATATTGTGCTTTTTTTTATTATGAGGTCATTCTTTTTACAATATTGTGACCTTAAATATTGCCGACCTCCCCACAATATCGTGATAATTATCGTATTGTGAGCTTCGCATTGTGATAATTTCGTATCGTGATTTTTGCATATCGTTGCATTCCTACTAACTACCTCCTTATTTATTGCCAGCCCGGTCTTCCAATACATTGGACAGTTCCCTTATTGAGCGACAATGCAAAGTGAAAAGTCAACTCAGACCTCTGTCCAGTAGGCTATTTATGCCTCTGTAACTTCCCCAGGGAAGTCCCTGCATCCCAGTCCAAGTTCCCTATCAGTTACTTCTCAAAAATCAATGTTGCATTGCATGGCCAGAGAGTCACAAATGATTACATGCATCTTATTGGCAAGTTCCTCATAGTCACGGTTGAATGATGTTAGATCAAAACACCTCGCCAGTCTGGATCACCAGTCGGTGTCACTCACGTGTCAAATTTCCTCTCACCGTTGAATCATCCGCTTTTTAGCTTACCAAAACAAACATATATCACAATGTCAAAACTGTAAACTTCTAGCAAATATTTAATCAATTTGAATTTGATGCCTGAAAGACATTCCAAAAAAACTAAGACAGAGTATGTTTTGTATCACCACCACCACTACTACTACTATGTGACATAACCTTTCCTCTTAACAATCCTTAACTCATTCACTCCCAGCCATTTTCATATAAGCAATCCCATTCGCTCCCGGCTGTTTTACTGAATTTTGACTGATTTTGCAAGGCCCACAGAATATTGTGTTCAATTGCTATAAAAGCATGGAACCTACCAAAAGAAAGATTAAAGTCTCTTCTTTCATCAGGAAAAAAAGTATGTTTCTATCTGTTTCCGTTTTCATTAGTTTTCACAAATCTATTTAAAATTGAAAGTAATTGAGCTTTTTTCTAGATGGCCCTGGTTGATCGCCTTTTCTCTGCTGCCACCTGCTGGCCGGTTGTGTAATAACTACCATTTCTGCAACCGTTCTTTGCAGTTGAGAGGCTGCATCAAAGCCTTCTGTATGGTCTAGCATTTAGAAAAACAACAACAAAAAACACATATAAATACGTCTTTGGGACACTTACAACATAAAAAAAAAACATATTTACACGTTATTGGGAGCAAATGAGTTAATAAGGGTTTGGAAACTGAAGACCCTCATTGTTGAAGTATTGGTGTATATATTGAGCTTTATACTGTGTTTTCTGTGCTCTCCACCGCTTATTCTTTCTTTTTTTTTAAAGTTTAATCTCAAATATATATTTATATGTGTCACCATCTCTTCTAAAAGCAAATTTGGGTCACCTGAGACATGCTTTTGGGCCATAACTCGATTTGCCAGTCACAGCAATGTTATTAAGTTGCTTCCAGGAAATGTGGCCACCATGTGTCTTGTCCATAAAATGAATCGAGACCAATAGGATGGACAAAATACATCACCATCTGCTCTCCCTCATAGAACCACATTCAACTGTCACAAGATTTTCACTGTGCTGCACTTGAAAGAAGCACTCACGGGTGTTTGTTGACGCCAAAGCATTTTTAATGGTGTCTAACTTATTTCCTTCTTTGTAGAATCAGCTCCTGGGCATCCACGTTCAGCGTCATCCCAACCATCTGTTTTGGTTTCCAAGTAAGTATAACCATGGAAATGTATTTGGTATGCGTAAACATAATTTTATGACCAGCAGGTCACATAGAGCTGCGTAGCACTTGATTGTGGATTTCAATTCAAATAGGAAAATGTGCTCAGTTATTTGTATTTTTTATTTTTTACTCTTCTTACCTCAAGCAGGAGAATTTGGTAGACACAAATGAGATATAAATATTTATTCATATATATGTTTAATTGCATCTATTTTACACAGCAAATGCTAGTGTATAGACCTGAGCTATGTCTCCTGGTTGTTCATTGCCTTGCTCAAGGGAACCTTGGCAGTAGTCACGAAGCAGATGAGCATCGAGTCAATAACTCAATATTTGTTTTTGTCAATAGCAGAACTTAAGTAGGACCAAGTCCACACAGTAAATTCTGGAGAATAAATTTGATTCTTAACAGTCTATTTTGTCCCACTCTAAAATGTATTCTTTGAATAGAGTAAAAATATTCAGAGTACCACCTGAGCTATGCCACTCCTACTGTTTGCTTCTAAACTCTACAAGGAGACCAAAAACATCGTTTTTGGACTCGGAGTTTCAAAGATTCCAGCTGACACGAGTGATATACTAACACACAGTAGGACCTGCATGGCTCAGGGAGTAGATCGGCCGTCTCCCAACCTGAAGTTGTGGGTTTGTTCCTCAAACCTTGAGTGACTTTTTTTTTTTTTTTAATGTTTTTTTTTTTTTTTTTTTTTTTTTAACTCTCTTGCAATTGTAAATTTTACTCTGTTTAAATTGGGATCAAATAGACTCTGTTTAGAGTAAAATTTACTCTGCAGAAAGGTTATCAGGGACATGGCTACTGGTGCCCCAATTAATTACTCAGATGAATGAATGAATGAATAAATAAATAAATAAATAAATAAATAAATAGATTTTTATTTATTTATTTATTTATTTATTTATTTATTTATTTATTTATTTATTTATTTATTTATTTGTCATTTGTGAAATAAAATTCCAGTGTAATTTTTAACGAATAAAGTAGTTTACAAAATACTTTTTTGCAGTTTTGCCATAATGCATGTATGTTTGCACTGTGTATTTATATATTTACAGTATGCGTTTATACGTATACATGTGCCTAGTGTGTGTACGAATGCATGAAATGTGTGAAAAATGGTGCCAACCAGTCACTTTTGAACATCCAAGCTGCTTTACGCGATTGAAACACTTCAGTATTCTGGGGGGGAAAAAACAAACATATCAGCACTTATTATAAAAGGTCAATCGGAAAATAAAAGTGGTAAGTGACATAATTGATGAAGGGAATGCAAGGTCTGCAAACTCAAACCCTGAACTTTCTCCCAAGTGTGTTTAACATGTAAAGGGCACCTCACCGGCACAGCCAGCGGCAACTAAGCACATCAGAATGAGCTTTTCATATTTAATAGGCAGGTCAAGTTGCGGAAAAAGCATTTCAGACTTGTGTGGAACGCTCCGGGTTGCCAAGGTAACCCCTGACAGATGCAGGCAGGATCGACTAACGGGAAGGGAGCGTGCAAACGGATTAGTGCATGTCCTCTCACACAAACGCACACACAAACTCACCCCTCAGGGCGAGTGATTGCTGTGCAAAGGTCTGAATGGAGAGCTGATGAGATGCTGGCAAGTAGCAGGAAAAGGGGAATAAGATTTAAAACCAGGAAGATAGCACCTGGGATCAAGTGGGGACAAGAGTCCGTGTGATGGTTTAACAGGCTCACTGGTTGGGGCCCCAATCCTTAATTTAATGTCCTATCAAACTGCAGCTTGCCACAGTGGCAGAGAGATAAAAAATATTAAGACTCAGACTTTGCTCTGGGAGCACCTGAGAGACAAGATAAGTCATGTTGGGGTTAAGACCAATTCCGAAAGGATCTCACCATATCTCTTCATGGATCTCGGCTGGGAAATAGAAAAAGTTAGAAGGTGTAACAAGGATGAGTTTTATTTCATTCAAGATGTTTTAAGTGGATTAAAAACATGGATGAATGTATTTATTGTAAACAGGGGTGTGAAACTCATTCCTGTTGGGAGCTACATCGTAATTGTGGTTTCCTTTGGAGGGCTGTTATGACTGAATTCAACTCAACTCAACTCAACTCAAGTTTATTTATAAAGCTCCTTCAAAAAGCCTGAACTGTCACAAAGCGCTTTACAGAACACAAAAAACATAAAAACATAACACACATTAACACCAATACAATACAATCACAACAAATCAACATACAATGTATACATAATGGGATTGGTAGCAAAAAAAAATGCTTTCAATATCAACATTTTTATTGTGAAGACATTTTGAAATTTTGGCATTTTATCAAGAAACGTACATAATTTGCTTTCGTGGGCTTTATGAAATGATGTGGCGAGCCGGTGTTGGTGTAAGATGTGATCAGGCTGCCAGGTCGTATCGGGGTCGCCCAACGAACACGTCCCGCTACAGGATTGGCTGGAAATTATCCAGTTGACGTCAAACATTGGAAAGAAAATATTAAAAATGTCGTTTAAATAACAAAATGTATGGATTGAAATTGTAAATACACCTAAGAATATAACCCCACAATATATTGAATACATAATAAAATAGATTGAATAAATGATAAAAACACAAAATAATTGTCTCAGATGTGACAAATATGGTCAGTTTAGATTGTTAATGTGTTCCTATTATCATTAACCCGTAGGCAGTACAGTATTGTGACCGGTTTTGGGCTTTTTGTTGGATCTGGTCCAAGTCATTTCAAAATAAGATATGGCCTACGGGCTACGACTGTTTGTTTTTATTTATTTATTTATTTATTTATTTTATTTTTTTGGTGATTAATTTGTGAACAGCTAAAAAAGAAACCAAACCGAAGCTAACTTCATTAGCGCTGCTGTACCGACGTCACCGGCAAGCGCGGAGGTGCTTCAATCTATTTTTTTTTCCCCCGCTTTTAAAGTATCATGCTTTTATATTTTTAGGTTAATTTATATTTTTACAATTTTAGCCTATAAATGTTGTTATTTTGAACAATTGTAAGCAGACAATTTTCAGACAATCCTGTCGCGTGACGTCATCTGCAGGCGACCCCTATACAATCTGGCAGCCCGATCACATCTGGTACCGCACACCGGATCTGGCCCCAAGTTTCACACTTTGCAAGCCAATAGCGATATCTGCTCAAATCACACTACAATAAAACATCATTACTGTTTCTATTGGTCGTTTGGTAAGGATTTCATACATTTTCATTGATCACCAAATTAGTGATCAATTATTAAAATTCAATACCTAAAATTTGTCACGAGTCAAAAACTGTTGGCTTGAATTTGAATGGTAGTGAACTGGAATCAAGAATATATTTTGTTCTCTGTTCCAGTGTCACGAGGCATCCATCGCCATCTACAGCAGCATGGAGAACCAGCGTCTCTCTCACTGGGCATTCATCTCTGTGGTTGCTATGATTATCTGCCTCATCATTTATTCTCTCACAGGTCAGGTAACGGTCTGCTCGCACAGTATGCTACCTGACTTGCAACACCTTTCAAATCAGGAATCAACACCAGACTAAGAAGAAACCAACTGTGTTTTTAGATATCCTTCACAGGGTTGTCAGAACGGGCTACTGTGTAGCACAGGTGGCCAACTCAAGGCCTGTGACATCATTTTATCTCATCTAACTTCTTTACCGTATTTATTTCAAAGGGCTCATCTCGGTCACGGAAAAACAACTAAGCCAACAAGCTATCAAAAATGAGTAATAAATGTACTAGGATTAAATTTTTGAACTAAAAGGAGACTACACCAAGGTGGGAGCATCTTGTTGAAGACAAATTTGGCCCGAAATAAGATGGATTCTTACTTAATGTGGTCAGGCTGAAACATTGTACCTGCAAAATAGTCACTTTTTGATTCAACCATTAACACTGCATCAAAGACATTTTCAACACTTTAAATCGGTAAATACATAATTTATAAAATGACACCCACATGTGTAGCATGACCAATAGTATAGATTTTTTATAACAAAAATAATAAATTGACCAAATTGTGACTTAGGAGGTTTTGGCCCAACACCAGTGATATGCTTTTCAACAGGCAATGACTTGTTTTTACAATGTACTAAAAAAGTAGATTGTGCAATTAAAAACAGAAGAAAAAACAAATTGTGGATAATTCTAATAATTTCCGTAATTATAGACTGGATATTCAGATAGTTGCCAAACTTAACGTTTTCAATTATGATGGAACCTACAGCCCCATTCAGCTTTTATGTCATGATTAGTAAATACATAAATATGAAAATAGGACAAGAATGTAAAGCAAAGAGACAATCCCTCAATTGTCCGAGTGAATGCTTCAAAATGTTTGTTGTATACATGGCAGCTCGCAACGATTGCCCCCGACTGAATTAGTCTCAATGAATATTCTCGATGAAAAATACTTAAAAAAATAATTCTCAATAAGTACAAAGACAGTGTACAAATAAACAAAGATTTGGGATATTAACCCTTAAAGCCTGAACCATAAAACTTATAAGAGAAAATTCTGATGAAATAGAGTTTTTATTGGTCCTTATGAAGAAAAAAAAATGAACATCAACTTCCACATATGACTTGTAATTTGTGTCATATTTGATACAGCAGGTCACATTGCTTTAAATTAGTACATTTATAACTGTCAAAAATGTAATAATAACCGACATATCAAACATATCAATATTTCCAATAATCAGAACATTACCCACTATTAATAAGTATAGGTGTCGCCTTTCTCAACTGGGGTGATCTTGGGGTTTTAATGGGGGGAAAAAAATATATATTCATGAAATAGAGGGCTCAAAATGTCTTGTATTTGATATGATACGTTTGGCTTTATAAGTTTATAGGGTTAACCCTGTAAAAAAAAAAAAAAAAAAAAAAAGGATAAGGCCATGAGTAAGTATTTTTGACCTTAAATGTAAGCATTTCATTTAGCATGTAGCTGGATTTCTTGACATGACCTCCTGTGCCACTTGGAACATCATGCTATATTGAAAATGACTACAAACCAGCAGCACTATTGCAACTATTATTGGATGGTTACATAAAAAAAATGGTATATTGCCCAAGTATAACATCACATTTCCTCCTGACCTACACCATGGTGAGGATGAAACACATTTTTGAAATAAGTTCAAATGTCCTCATCGTCATTTCTTCACAACAGAATGGACAAAACTGAAATCTGAGGTGGCCCATTCTATTTTCAGGATGGTATTGGAGTATTTTCTGCAGGTTATTTACAGTGTATCTACACGTGTGTAAACAGGGTCGCCACATACAGCTAATATTTTCATTACCTTCTCATCACACTATTTGATCCACTGAACACGTCATTTTTGACTGGAGCAGCTTCAAGTGTCACTTCACACACGTTAAGACAGAACTGCGGTAAAAATAGTCTTCAAAACACATAATAGCCCCTAAATATAGCCAGTACATTCTGACAACCAACCACATACTAGAGTACTGATTCACATTAGGTACTGCATGTGGCTTCAAGATGCTTTGTGTCTTTGTCTGTTGCAGGGGTTTATGGGTACCTGACATTTGGGAAGGATGTGAAGGCCGACATTTTGATGTCATACATGGGCAATGACATTCTGATGCTCATCGCCAGACTCCTCTTTGGAGTCTCTATTATCACCATCTACCCCATCATCCTGCTGTTGGGCAGGTTGGGGGCATTTCTTATTCATGTACCGTATTTTCCGCACTATAAGGCGCACCTAAAAGCCTTCCATTTTTTCAAAAGCTGACCATGCGCCTTATCATCCAGTGCGCCTTATATATGGATTAATAGATCCCGTCATCTTGGATCGCTAGCTAATACTAATATTTTACCTCAGAGAAAATAATAAAACAGCTGTTTATTCATTTTGGAGTTGTCAGAAAGCTGGTTTGTAATCTATTAATAAAGTTTGACTGACCTATCTGACTGTTTTGTTGACATTCCCTTTAGCGCAGCACCATCTAATGGATGCATAACGTAACCCTAGCCTCTATTGTAGCGCCTTATATATGGAAAATGTTTTAAAATATGTCATTCATTGAAGGTGCGCCTTATAGTGTGATACATACGGTCATCTTTATTTTGTTGATTTATAAAATACATGACCACGTCCCCACGTCTCCATTGTCAAGTTTGATCTTAAAGAGGAATTCAAGTAAAAAAAAAATCTTTACAATAATATATTCTTTGTGTCCCCATTCATCTAGACTGCAATTTGACTTATATTGTGTTTGTGGAATATGAGTTAAGCAGAAAAAATGCACCCGTTCTTGTCCATCTCAGGGGGCGGCCATGTTGCCATTTGCTGTCAACTGAAAATGACATCACATCTGATCAAGGCTCATGTAACAACCAATCATGGCTCACCTGTTTTCTGAGTTTGGACATGTAACATTCGCAAGCTGAGCTGTGATTGGTCATTACCGAAGCCCTGAGCAGCTGTGATGTCATTTCCAGTCAACAGCAAGTGGCAAAATGGCCGCCTCCTTAGATGGATCAAAACGGGTGGATTTTGCTACTCAATTCATATTCTACAAACACATAGAACACACCGGGGCCACATAGAACATTTTGTAAAGAACATTTTTGACTTGGCTTGCTGTTTAATTCTTCTTAATCTGTTTCTTTGTATTTTTTTGCAAATCCTGCAAGATCAGTGATCCAGGACCCTCTGCTGAGTTGGTGGCGGAGGCGTGACCGTGTGGTGTCGGTCCAGTTTGAAAGCCGCAGTCGGTACGCGCTGACGTTCCTGTGGATAACTGCAACACTTCTCATCGCTGTGTTCGTACCAGACATCAGTAAAGTCATCAGCGTCATTGGTGGGATCAGTGCGTTTTTCATCTTTATCTTCCCAGGTAATGGCTTGTTTGGCATCCACATTTTATCACATGTCAAAACTGTACCCACCAAAATCTTCTGTGTTTGACTAGGACTCTGTCTGATATTTGCCATGCAGTCTGAGCCAGTGTCTTGTAAAACCAGGTGAGGAAATAATTTGTGTTTGGGTGGTTGAGTATCAAGTCACATTTGTAGCTATTGGGACTCAGTTTTTGTGAAATCCTGTAACTGCGCAGAGGCGGGTTAGACCCAATGTTGGTAATTTTGTAGACATATATGTAGACCAGCAGATCTGCGAGAGGGTTACACTGCTGTGGGAGTGGTCACAGACAATCATAATGGCAAGTTCCATTCCGTTTAAAAGCAGTCACGCAGGGGCGGCGAGATCCGGTCCTCGAGGGCCGCAGTCCTGCAGGTTTTGGATATTTCCCTTCTTCAACACAGCTGATTCATGATCAGCTCATCAGCACGCTCTGCAGAAGCCTGATAACGAGCCTGTTAATTGGAATCAGCTGCACTTCGAGTAGGGAAATCAATTAAACCTGCAGGACTCCGGCCCTCGAGGACCGCAGTTTGCCACCCCCACACTAGAGGGAAAGCACAGCTGTGCCGGGAAGTGAGCACTTGAAACCGCCACCTCCCTCGCTCTGATCTGAAAATCAGTTTCAGCCGGCTTTTGCACCACTGTGTATGCTGGAGCGGTCCCGGGCATGAAATCTAACATTTGTCGGCCCTCTATTTCCGGAACGCAATGTTGTGGGGGGACAGCACCGACACCGTTGGAAAGCTCTCGGCAGTCCGAGTCCAGTGACGTGTGTATGTCCCCTGTAGGACTTAGCGTTCTGGAGATACAGCGCCAGGAAATTCCGAAATCTTACCCCGGTTGCTCTTTCCTATCATGGGTAAAAATTTGGCATTTGCTGGCCTTCTCTCTCCGGATCGGAAAGTCGTACAGCCA
Organism: Festucalex cinctus; assembly: GCF_051991245.1. Taxonomy (NCBI): domain Eukaryota; kingdom Metazoa; phylum Chordata; class Actinopteri; order Syngnathiformes; family Syngnathidae; genus Festucalex; species Festucalex cinctus. The sequence goes on along the minus strand of NC_135413.1, from coordinate 19,557,384 downwards.
CGGACATACACCGACAGCATTCCCCTTTGCACTGCACGAAAATAGAGCCTTTGATCTTTAAAAACAGTGTAAAAAAGTGTGGCCTTTTATACAGTAAATGAATGAAATTAACTTTAAATTATTTACAAAGCAAGCAAACAAGCACAACAATTTTACATCAATCTCTATCTTTTCTGTATCTTTCTCCGTTTCAGAATTGTCCTCACGCTTTGGGGAGTAGTCACACTGCTATGTGGTGCGTTCATCTTTGGCCAGAGCACCACTACCGCTGTCATGCAGCTCCTTGGGAAGTTCTGAAACTCAAAACTCGATTTGATGTCGTCCCACAACACTCAAGTTGTTCACAGTGTGCCCTTCAACGCTAGTTGCTAATTAGCTTGATGATAACAAACGTAGACTCTGTCAAGTTCCAAAGCAGTAACTCCATTGTTACTTGGCTTGGGTTATTTTTTTTCCCTACATTTACGACCTAACAAACACTTCTATTTTGTTGAGGAGCTATAATGTCATCGTTGCAATTTCATCGCACTCTTCTGCCACTTGATCGTTTTTGTGCAGTAGAAATATGTGCAGTAGTTTTTGTGGCCAAGAGAAAGAGCTCGAGGCCAGGGTGACATAAATATGTCCACCACTCCAAATTAAGGTTCGGTAACGTTCTGGTCTTGAAAAATGCACTAATTTACGCATAATTTTGTCCATGTGGTTGAAGTTCACAGCTTGCATGCGATCACAGTGTAATGTGAAAACATTTTTGATAGTGGTGGCAACCTAATAATCTGAGTTCAAGTGTTTTGTTCTCTATGGAAAAAGGGGCATATAAGGGGCAAATATATTTTGGTGTGTGTAAATACTGTTCTTTTTTTTTTTTTTTGTCAAAAAACTGCATTGAAATTGGTGGTGAATAAACAATGTAACATTTTACATTATTATTTATTTCATGACATTGTTTATGGAATGTGGGAAGAAGCTAGAATAGCCAAAAACTAGTGATGGCAAAATGAAGCCATGTCATGACATTGGCATTTAACGGTGACGTCAGCCATAAACATTTCCTGATAATGTTATATGTGACCTCACTAGTCTAAACATGATATTCTAATTAACTCATTCACTCCCAGCCATTTTCACAGAAGCAATCCCAGTCCCGTGTGTTCTATTGCTATAAAAACATGGAACCTATCAAAAGAAAGATTAAAGTCTCTTCTTTCATCAGGAAAAAAAAGTATGTTTCTATCTGTTTCCATTTTGCAGCAATTAGCATTAGAAGAGAGCTAAGTTTCATCAGTTTTCAAAAATCTATTCAAAATTGTAAGTAATTGAGCTTTTTTTCTACATGACCCTCTCCTTTGCTCTGCTGCCACCTGGTGGCCGTTTGTGTAATAACTACCATTTCTGCAACCATGCTCTAGCATAAAAAAACAACAAAAAAACGTATAATTATGTCTTTGGGACACCTAGAACATTAAAAAAACGTATTTACACGTTATTGGGAGCAAATGAGTTAATATTACATATGTAGAATATAAGTTACAAAGAAAAATCCAGCCGCTTTTATCCGTCTCGCGGCGGCCATTTTGCCACTTACTGTCGACTGAAGATGACATCACAGTTGCTCAGGGCTCAGGCAACGATCAATCACAGCTCACCTGTTTTCTGAAGTTGACCTGTGATTGGTTGTTAACTGAGACCTGAGTAACTGTGATGTCATCTTCAGCCGACCGTAAGTAGCAAAATGTCCACCTTTTGTGATAGTGATAAAAACTGCTGAATTTTGCTGCTTAACTAATATTCCACTAACGCAATATTAACCATATGATACCATATTTAGATTAGTGGGGCTGCATATAACCTATTATTGTGTTAAAAAAAAAAGAAAAAGAAAAATAAGAACAAAAAAGTTTGACTTCTTCTTTAAATAATGTAAACATTTCATATCAAGACAGCAACGCGATTTCACTTTTATAGCTTTATTGAATTTGCATCACTCTACATTTTCTAAAATTTCAACAAATAATACTTGCATCCTTTCAATGTCTACTAGTTCCGTTTTACAGAAACATACATGAAGAATTAATAGTTAAACAATCTCATAAAATTGAATATTCATCCTTGTATGCCACGTCATACATATGTATATAATATATCTTAGTCTCTGTCTCCTTCATACTTTAGGACTACTAGAAAAAGGAGGAAAAGAAGGTAAGAAATGCACCAAACCCATAAAGGAGTAGCATGGCCTAATACTACGGCAAAGAAGTTACGAGACATTCAGTTGACATGCACTCAGTTGAAGAATAGAAAAGAACACAGTCACAGAAGGAAATCAATGTAGCCTTGATCAGGGATGAAATTTGGCAAATTCCTGACTTGGAGTTGGAACCTGGAATCGTGTACTAAGACTGGTTGAGGTAAACCCGGTGACATCAGCTGTCAGCATTACGTGGTGTAGTCTCCAAGTACTGCACTGCATGTCACGGTCAGTCCTTCCAAGTCAGCAAACATTCAGTCAAGGCCTGTTTCACTACATTTCAAAGGCATAAATATTTACTTTCATGGCGAAGCACAAGTCGTACTCAGGATATCCAAAGTAGAGAAACAAAACGGGTTGCACAGTGAACGACATTCCGGAATGTATCAACGGGAAAGAGTATTGGCATTCTGACAGCTCATTTACCTTCAACCTAATTGGAGCGGGCGACTTGTCCAGGAATCATTACATTGTTGGGCTGCATTGACTTGAACGCTTCTGTAATGTCGAACACTACGTCGTGTTTGATGACGTGTAAACATTGAGCCACTCAACATGCCTCTCCTCTAAGTACAGCAGCTTGGTCAACTCGGATTTGACACCGATTCTCTTGGCACAGAAACATTGAGATTATTTTTAAATGAATACCTCTCTGACAGCGGAAATCATCTTTGGGAGGCAGAATATTTGCGAAATTTGCATTACATATCAGTAGGTTGTGAAAGTGCTGAACATGCTGTGGTAATGTGTATCAAACAAGTCAGCAAGTGGCCAACTGCAACAAATCCAGATCATAAATGATCAGATTATCATGTCACAATATTGACCCATTTTAAATTGTGCTTTTTTGAGCGATACTTCATTGCCACTTGGATGGATTTTACCATGGTTGTCATTGTGTGTTGATGATGATGATGATTGATGAGGGGTTAGGGGAGGGGGGTTCGTAAAATATCATTTTTGCCTATGTCTGACCTTAATCCAGAATGGATCAAAGTTCATTAGAGAACCAATGTTTTCACTTTTCCCCCCCCTCTGTAACATATTTCTGTATCAGACAGTTATATCTTTTTATTTCCTGTTACAATGTGAAACTAAAGTTTGTGTCTGTGTGTCCTTTTTTTTTCTTTTTTTTTTTTCTTAGTTCCTTTAAATAATGCAACACAGTTGGAGGGGAAAATAATTGTTCTTGTTTCCTTCTCTAACAATAAGACAAGATTCGTAAGATAATTTTACAAGCCCTGCAGTAGAGACAAAGATGACTGCATACAAAATCTCAATTCAAGTTTAGTTACTGTTATTTTGTGTCATGTGTTTAATATTTAAGCGATTTGCTTATTTTTTCTAACCTGGTTTTCACGTTGAGGTTTGTGTAACCAATAGAGCCACTTTTTTTATTTAAATATGTAATCAACATCCGTGATGTTTGTGTTTCTTGTTAAGTAAGATACAATTTGTGAAATCAAATACATTGTCAAATATTACATAGTGGCCATTATGTGTGTGAAATTTAGCTGTTATGAATGTAACATTACCTTGCTTACTGCGCGGTCAAATACGTGAAAAAAAAAACATTTTGAAAAATAGCAACCCTTTCTACATCATGTAGCAATTATTAAGGCCTTTATAGTCAATGTCAAGAGTTTCTGATGGTACGAATCAAATGTGTGAGAAGCCACTGCCAGTTTGAATGACAAAAGATTTGCACCAGAGCACTATATTGAAATAATACAAATATATTCATATTCGAAGAACATTATTCCTATATACAAGCGCTACTCAACTTTCACAGCTAATATGTGTTACTGTTTGTCATTTTAAACAAGCATGACACAAACAGTTCACAAACAAACCAGATTTTATAAACTATCTCGTCTCTTCTGTTTAGGTAGCAGCAGAATCCTAATCCAACAGTGACTACACAATACACTTTTTTTTTTCTTTTTTTTTTACCCTGATGTTAAAGCTAAATCGCAAAGTGCTCCAAAAACAAAGCAAGTGGTCTGTGTAGCAAAAACTGAAGCATCAAAGAAAATGTTAAGACGAGTTAATAATATCGACCAAATGATTCAGTGTCCACGATAAACTATTCATTTTAAAATGTAGTCCATAGATAGCCACTTTGCAAAGGATGTTGAATAATTTTCAGTGGACCTCCATCATTATGTCTTGTGAAGACATAATGATGGACTTCACAGTCTTTTCTTTCCTGGGGGGGAAAAAAATAAAAAATAAAAGGCTGTTGCTCTCATAAGCTATTTCATTTCACTAATATCTTTCACAGTTGACATTGTAATGATGGTTCCCTGATAGCCTATACCATTTAAAAAGCTAGTTATTATTCTCATATTGTTAGATGGATGTGAACGGTCAGTCATTTAAATGGTGTGTTCGTGGCCATATTTGGCCATTTTTTTCAATCAGAAAGTGACCCAAGTTGACCCAAATATGTTATGAATAAAACCTCACTAGTCTCTCCAATTCCATTGCAACATGGTTGAGCAAAAATGATTGTTTACTGCATTTTTCAAAATTCTACAGTTTAATATGCGATTCAAATTCGGATCAGAGCCTCACGATTATACCGTGAATATGGTGATAATGTTATTCTGAAGCCAGATTGTTTTTCTTAATCGGCTGATTGAAGTGTCACGGCGCATCACACGGCGATCGTGGTTCACTTCAGGCGAGAGGAAGAGTTCAGTCATCCTTAAATGACGGCAAAGCATGTGGTAGGAGGGGGATACTGAAGAAAGTGAATATTTAGGAGTGTCAGTAGTGGACGTAGAACTTATCAAAAAATACTGTAATTGGCTGGCAACCAGTTCAGGGTGTACCCCGCCTACTTGCCCGAGGGCCAGCTGGGATAGGCTCCAGCATCCCCACGACCCTTGTGAGGAGTAAGCGGTTAAGAAAATGGATGTATGGATGAATGAATAAAAAAAAATAAAAAGCAAGAACAGCCAGTTGAGCCGACCTCTGCCAAGGCTGAACTCTTGTGCCCAGCAGGTGGCGATCATGTGTAGTATCAACCATGGATCAGCACTTTCCCAATGAAACTTTTTTTTTTTTTTTTTTTCTCCTCACTCACTCACACACAAACATGGTCTCCCAGGCGGGGAATCGAACCCACGCCAACCGGCACCAAAGGCAAGTGACGATTCCACTCCTCCACCTGGAGCACCTTCAATGATAAACTTGGTCCGTGCAATGGGGTAGATGTCACGTACTTCAGAGTTTCACACGTCAACACAGTTTCCACTTCCTGTCCACTACTGACACTCCTTAATATTCAGAAGTCCCGCCTCCTCTGTGGCATATAAGCCATACCCCTTTCAAACGGTTTTGTGAAACTTATGTTCAAACTTAAAGTACCAGTGATTGTCACATCCACCTAAGTGGGGCAAAATTCATTCTCCGCATTTGACCCATCCCCTGAGGGGAGCGGTGAGCAGCAGCAGGGGCCGCACTCGGGAGTCATTTGGTGATATAACCCCCCCAAGTCCAACGTTAATGCTGAGTGTCAAGCATGGCGGCAATGGGTCCCATTTTTATAGTCTTTGGTATGACCCGGCCAGGGGTTGAACCTTGATGATTAAAAATCATTATGAAATAAAATGCATTTTTAAATGCAGTGCTTCCTCACTTTTCACGGGTGTTACATTTCACACGATAGGTGAATTTCTGTTACTTTTTTTTTTCCCCCTCTATTACTGAGCCATAATGAAGCCTCCAAAGTTCCCACCCTTCTAAACACTTGATAACTTTGTAAATATAATAAGAAAAATAGCAACATAAAGAATACAGTAATTCCGGGCGCTGTGGGGGGCGGCATGGGTGGTCAGGGGGTAATAATCTCTGAAAAATCTACGGTACAAAGCAAGATAAACCCTGTAATGTATGAATTTTTTACTCAAATCCAAATCCGTGATATAGTTAATCCGCGACAAGTGAACGGCGAAGTAGTGAGGGACCACTGTACTGAATTTAGTGTTAGATTAGTGCATCCATCGATCCATTTTCCGAACCACCATAATGACATAAAATGCAATTAGCAATTGCTTTGATCAGCCATGTCGACAACATATTCCATTGTGTTGAGTTTTGGGTGGATTTAGTCAGTAGTGGCGAGTGAACTCAATTCAAACACATGCTGCAAGTGTGAACTTAAATTTCAACTTGACAAAGTTTCTAATAATAATTTCATGGCTAACAATCAGTTCATTTGGTCTACAATATTTCTTTGTAATTAGAAAAAAAATCCAGAAATACTTTCCGATATAATTTAAGGACAGTCAACTTACTGTATTAATGTACCGTATTTTTACGACTATAAGGCACACCTAAAAGCCTTCAATTTTTTCAAAAGCTGACCATGCGCCTTATAATCCAGTGCACCTTATATATGGATCAATATTGAGCTGCAACAGGTCTCGCTGTCAAGACCCTGCACGATCGGTGACACACATGCGCAGAAGATCCCGCCATCTTGGATCGCTAGCTATAATACTAATACTTTACCTCAGAGAAAATAATAAAACAGCTGTTAATAAAGTTTGACTGACCTATCTGACTGTTTTGTTGACATTCCCTTTAGCGCAGCACCATCTAATGGATGCATAACGTAACCCCAGCCTCTACTGTAGCGCCTTATATATGGAAAAAGTTTAAAAATATGACATTCATTGAAGGTGCGCCTTATAATGTGGTGCGCCTTATAGTCGTGAAAATACGGTATTTGGTCTGTGCAAGATGATGTGAGGATGACATCAAATTTTGTGGTCAGCTACAAACAAGACTAAGCGAAGAACTTCCATAATTTCCAGAATATTCCGGTCTACTTCTTGACCAAATGTGAAATATGGATAACATGGATAAGCTTTCTGTAATCAATTGAGCGCATGTTTAAAAACGTCTGCATCGCCAAAAGGACTTCCAGAGTCATTCGGGTTCCTGCTACATTAAAAAGTTTGACCCAAAACTCCATGCTACATGACAAACTCCGACTGGCTAGAACATAACTCATGAATGGACCATATCATAAATACGAAGAAGTAAACCACAATGTTTGGATGCAAATGCACTTTGTTCAAAAGCCACTGCAGATGACGCCATTCATTTGCACTGTGTAAACATGTATTCCAAGAAGTTTGGAGGGACGTGAGGGAAAGTGAGAAGGGGAGAAATGCAAGGGAAAGGTCGAGAAGTTGGTGTCCGACAGTCTTGGTGTGTACTTGTTCATGCTCAGGCCTTGTTCACGCTGCACCAGGCGGCTGCGGAGAAACAGAGTGCAGAGGTTGGACAGACAGAAAGCAGACAGATCCTCGCAGTGCAGGTAAGAAGTGATGGATTAAAAAAACAAGTGTTTCAAACGTTGCCTCACAAAGGCAATGAATCTATTTCGACAAGGTTGTTCCAAGTTTCAAGTACACACGCAGCTTCCGAAGATAAAACAGGACTTCAATCAACAGTACACACATACAAAAAAACTGTAGTCATAATTGTGGGAATGCTTCAACATGTTATTTTGGTTCTTATTCTCCACACTTTTTTTTTTGCCATTTAACAACTCCCACACAATATTTCCGATTTACACTGTTCAAATTTCAACTTGCTTCTAAAATTTACACCTCCCGGGGTATATATCGTCTGAATCCACATTGCTTGCAGTTTTGGCACAATTTAACTTTAAATATCAACTTTTCCCCATTCATTTTCAATGGGACAGACATTTCTAAGTATCACTTTTCACGCCCACTTCCATACATATATCTTGACCGTTGATGAACCGTTTTGTTGAATTCACTTGAATGAGTTTGCATGCTTGTGCAATGTAAAATTGTGGGAGAAGTGGGAATTTTGGGAATATGGATAGATTTCTGTCATGTACTGAATTTTGCGAATCGTTTGAATCACCGAAGAAATATTTAAGCATTTCCCCATTCACACGAGTGTGAGCTAACTCAATATTGAGTCATTTTTGTTCAATCCAAATGTAATTTGGAAAACCAGAAACATGGACGACCTAATTGCAATTTGTCATTTTCAAGCACAAACCTGGCACGGCGACAGAGGAAATGGCCTCTGGCTGGCACAGCGTGTCCACTTTCACATGCTGGAAGGCTTTGTTGGGGCCCGACTGAAGGTGCCTGGAAACAGTAGCGAGCACATGTGGTTGAGTTTGCACATACGATGCATTCACACACTCACACATGCCAGTCCTTCAAAAATATGGCCCTGAGCAATTCTTGTAGGAGTTAAAATATTAATGGCAGTGAGTATCTGCTACTGAACGTGAGCGTCAATGCAGAAACTTGAAGCAGCAGGCAGCTTCAAGTTCAGCTGCTTTGTACATCGCAAGTGCTGCAGTCATTCATAAGAAAGCAGGATTGCTAATTTATAAGAACGTTTTCATAAAACCGTATAATGACAAAGAAGCTGCAATCATGTCAAAGCTGAATTAAATGTCAAACATGCAAAATGAAAGAAATCCGAGTTTCTCCTAATTCTACATCTGCTACGTATTATTTCCTATGCATTTTAATGAAGGCAGTAGGCTACTTTGAAATGGTTTATTTCCATGTCACAGAAAATGACCAAATTACTGCTATACCTTTTCCACTCATCCTCTCCGTCCCAGAACTCATAGATGACAAAGGATAAACCGTCTGGCAAACGCACTGCAGTTACGCTGGAAAAGACACAGACACGAGTAAGAGAAATGTCATTTATTGGCTAAGGACAGACTAGCTTTTAAATTATTACAACTTCCATATTGCTCTTTTTATCTTTCTTCTCATAATCTTTTCTCAAATAGTACTGTAATTCTCCTTAGTTCCTACCACAGAGCTTGTAAAATTACATTGCATCCATAACACATTCAAAATAAAAAATAAATAAATAAATAAATAAATACTTGAGCTCTTTGTGGACAGAAAAAAAAAACAAGAGCTCTAAATTGGGGAATAGTTGGGAAGAAGTGTGCCATGTCATATTTAATAGAGCCATAAAAAAAAAATAATAATAATAAAATGTGTTATAGTCCCATGAAACCAAGGCTGAACCTTTTGGCCATAATTTCAAAAGGTATGCTTGGCGCAAAGACAGCACTGCTGATGACCAGAAGAACACGACACCATAGTAAAGCACAGTTGGTGGCAGCATTATGCTTTGGGGCTGTTTCTCTTCATCTGAAACAGAGGCCTTGGTCAATTATAATGATTATACAGTAATTCTATTAACTGTTTGAAATAGCTGTCGGCACAACATCTTTCGTCTTCTGCTCGAAACCAAAAAGAAATGTCCAGAAAAGGCTTTTAGAACAGCCAAACTTTATTTGGGGCTATTCTGAGGCACTGAAAAGTGAAAACGACGGCAGGTGTTCTGACTCCAATATAACATGATTTTGAATGTTATTGATTAATCTGAGAACATTTTTTTTTTATCCGGTTGATATCACATAACATATATTATGCAGATCGCAACACATTTACCACCATCATTTGTCATTGACCAGCTGCACCTCTTGCATGTCAGACCAAGCCTGAAGTTATCCTCATGCGGAAACGGCTGCTGATGTGAAATAAGAAATCACAGTACATGCAAAATTCATGCCGGAATTTAAAAAGGTTGTGTTATGTGCCTTGTGTTGACATTCAAGCTGCAGGCCTAGCAAATGTGTTTTCAAAGAAGCCAAACTTGAAAAGATTTCATGGTGAGGAGTTGCATCATTTACTTAGTTATTTATGGATGTATTTATTTTTTTATGTATTTGTTTGTTTGTTTTGCAGATAAGCTTAGCTGTTTGCAATTCTTATACTTGTATGGGATGACATTGTTTATGCCTGCTCAGATGACTTGTTAGCAGGGTGAAAATGAAACGACAATGACAATATTGCATAACCTAAGCACCAGAGTGTTCTTACTGAGTTGTATTCAGTTTCCATTGGGGAATGAATGTATGCACGGTAACATTCTTCCAAGAAGACAGTGTGGAGGAGACTTACTGAAAGCAGTCTCTCTGAGTGGAGACGTTCTTCAGGTATTGCTTCAGAGCCTCACAATAGTCACCAAGCTTCTTCTGGGAAACTACCATCTCTTGACGGATCAGCAATAATGACTGCACAGAGAAAATCATTATTACAAATAGAGTTTAGCGGATTTATTGAACTTTGTTCGGGTCTCAGATGTCGGTTTCTTGGAAACAGCTACCGGTGGATGCTTCCGGCTTGAAAATCTGGTTAGAGTTTACATTTAACACTTGTGGCGCTCATAGAATAAAGTAAAATACAACATGGGTTAGTTTGATGATACATTGTCCTGGTAATCATTTAGAGCAGGGGTGTCCAAACTACGGTCCGGGGGCCATTTGCAGCCCGCCGTCCTTTTTTTAGTGGCCCGCGACAAAATGGCATTTGACTCAGTTCAAATAAAATAAAAGCAAAAATGTTTGGAGATGGTCAAAGTAAGAAGGGAGGGTGTCGAAAAACACAGGTGCTATTAAAGTTTGTTTTAGTTAACTAAAACTAACGAAAAAAATACAATTCAAAACTACAATTTTGTTAACGAAATAAAATAAAACAAAGAAGCTTTTTAAAGAACGAAAACTAACTGAAACTACATTTTATGTTTACAAAACTAACTAAAAATAAAACTATAATTATTGCAAAAATTTCCTTCATTTTAATCTTTGGTAAATAATTTAATGCATGAGCCTTTGGGGATGATTTTAAATGTGATTATTAGTAGATTTATTTTGATATAAACCGGAATAATGACGTCGCTCCCATGGTGTTTTTTTAAATATTGCGCACAAGTAATACACATTAAAAAAAACAAAAACAACAACAACTAAAACTAATACTGAAACTAACTAAACTAAAACTAAGCATTTATTAAAGAACTAAAACTAATAAAAAAAAACTAACAGAACCACCCTGAAAACTAATTAAAACTAACTAAATAAAAAAAAAACTCAAAACAAAATAAAAACTAAAATGAAAAATTCAAAAACTTTAATAACCCTATTGCCATATTACAAATAATTTGGTTTATATATTGTAGCATTTTTATAAATATGCAAAAGCACAAATAAATTATTTGTACAATTTTTAGGACTAAACACAATTTCTCCTCAGAACATTATGTGGCCCTTGCGTCCTTCTGATTTTCTGTATGTGGCCCTCAAATGAAAAAGTTTGGACACCCCTGATTTAGAGTGAATATGGAAAATCCACATTGCAGTGCAATAAACACATTGTATAACACATCTACATTGTTTTGAAAGGACATTCTATACAGTACACTTGTCCAAAGATGGCAAACCTCCAGCCTACTTAATTAGAAGGATGTTGGACAATGTAGTGTACATTACCCAACATCCTTGTTTCTGTAATTACCTACAGGCAATTGAGCACCAAACTGCTCTGAGAAAAACTAGGAAATTAAACACAACTATCGAATGGGTCATATTCAGTCGAATGAAGCGTTAGAAAAGCATTTGGTAATTAACCTCTTTACTGATCTCGATGAAAAGCACTTATACTCTCCCAAACTGAATAAACTGTTTTTCACTGTGACTGCGTTTAACTGCACATGAGCCCGAAATTATTTTCTAAAAGTTGCATCGGCATGAAATTTAATATTACTTAAAATTGGTGCACTGACATTTGGAGTGGTTTTTAATTTGTTCATTAACCCCAAGACAACCCCATACAATCTTCTCTGACCTGCAAGGAATGTTAAGCAAAAGTATTCACGTTAACTTGTGTGAATGCATTAATGATAGCATATTATCAAAGATAAGACTGTGCCCAAAATGCTGCCGACTAACTGTTAATGTTCCCAGGGGGAGGCTCTAACAGTGAGATCAAGCTCTGTAATGATATCCCATTACAACCTTTCAGTTCATTTATGTGTTCCTGGGGAGAGCCCACATAGATGGAACATTCAAACTGCACAAAGAAACACACTCGGATTCAAATGGAAATCTTCTTGCTGCGAGGCAAAACGTACACTGTGCTGCCTTACGGAAATGTCAAAAATTGTTACTATGGTGGGATGTATGACATTGGCTTCTCTTAGTAATACTTGCATATAGAGTATGCAAAACATAGAATACTGTTTATATATCATTTCTTCATGTATGGTTGTTAATCCACCATGTTGGATACGCATTCAAGATTCTTTGACATCGTTGTGACTGTGCTTTGGTTCCTGTATTTTTCTCAGGGTTGGGCGTCACTCGTCACCAGAACTAGCTCTGTTCTTAGTTGTTACTTTGTTTGTGCTGTTCATCGCATGTTGGGTGATTTTGGTTTGTACTTTTGTATGTAAAGACTTTTACTGTTCTTTTCCGTGTACTGTCTTCTTATGGGTCCACATTCTGCTTTTCCCATAACAATTGCATACAAAATGAAATTAAGTCGCACTCAAGAAGTGGATTGAAATCAAATAAGTTGAAAAGAGCCCTGCGGTTGGCTGGCAACCAGTACAGCATGTCCCCCGCCTACTGCCCAAAGCCAGCTGAGATAGGCTCCAGCACCCCCTTCTACCCTTGTGAGGAACAAGCGGTCAAGAAAATGGATGGATGGAAGTATAAAAGATCAGTGTCGAGCACTTTTATTCATTGGCTTCAACATATCGCTGGCGTTGGACTGAAACTTCATAAGTCACAATTTCATATTCAAATATCTGGACTATTGGTCAGTTCATAAGTGGGTGGGTGTTATTTATTTGTTTTACAAATTATTGACCAATGTGAAATGTTGAAAGTGGGTTGCTCTAAAAAAGATTGAATTTAACAAAAACGTCAGAATTAGGCATCATGCCCTGCAGTGTTGAACGGAGCCTTTAATTCAATGTTAATGGTTTAACGAACACGCCATTTTTTGGATCTGTTTCTATCACACAGTGGAAATAAAGTGCCAAAATAAAGTTTGGAGGTCAGCATGGAAATGGCCTTGCAATCTAAACTGTTCATGAATCTGGTGGTGCATATTTTGATGGACCTGGTTTTCCGGAAGGTAACAGGATCCGTAGATGGTAGCTGCTGGTTGATGTTGTGTACGCTTTATGATTCTTTGCTAGGGTGCCATGTGTGATGACACGCTTAAAGAAAAAAACTTTGCTTTTTTCTTATACCTTTGATTAGGGACCTTTAAACAGCTTTAATTAAGTGGTTTTTTTTAAAGTAAATTTTGTAACCTATTTTTATTTATTTATTTTTTTTCCTCTGAATGTTAACTACTGTTTCTTGATGCTTATGTGTTGTCTTTCCTCGTGTAAAGCACATTGAGTTGCCTTGTGTATGAAATGTGCTATACAAAAATAAACTTGCCTTGCCTAAAGGAGCCGCAATAGTATGACACCAAGAGTTTCTTTGACCGTTTATTTTCCTGAGCGTTGTCAAGAAACCTTCTTGACTAGCGGAGTGGTGTTTGCGTTGCATTTGAGTTTTTCTGAAAGGTGTGTGGCTAAGAATTTGTGCTAAATGTACGTACATCCTATTTAATCCTGAAGTCCATTATAAATCCTTTTCTTTTTTTTTTGGTGTAAAGTGTGAGATTATTTTCCGTGTACATTCACAGCCGTATGTCCTTGCTGTAGGCCTATAGCAATCATCCTATTTTGCAAAGTCTGCACATTTATATTGTTAGTGTTATGAGAAGGAGCGCAGTCATGAGTGTAGAAGGAGAAAAGGAACGGGCTCAGTACGCAACCCTGCGGGGCTCCTGTGCTGAGTGGAGGGGCGATGTGGGCCCATCATGACTGCCTGTGGTGGGCTTGTCAAATAATCCTTTATGTACAGCCGGCTAGCGCAATAGTTGGGCTGAAACGTATCGCTGTGATTACCATAACACAGTAATGCTGACTGTTTTCTGTATGAATATGGTAAGTTAAAGCACCTCGATCTTTAATTGGAAAGAGATCTTGGATTTGTAACGTAGACGCTCAGCGACATTCTATTCTATTCTATTCTATTCAGCAGAGATCTTTTGGCATCTTCACTACTATATTGCAATTGTTCTAATAATCACTGCAGCATGGTAAAGAGCAAACCGTGAGCAATCTATGAAGGTTCTCATACAGTATTTAGTGTGCGTTAATGTGCAATATCCGCGGTTGCACAGCATAGAGGCGGAAGAATGCTGCATGAGGATGGGTAGTTGGAGGGGTAAGTCAGGCGTTACCATGGCAACTGAGGCATACTCACAGAGGTCTTCATCTCACATTTCATTTAGCTCTCGACCCCTCCCGCATGCTCTTCCATTTGGTCTTGTCCTCAAGCCTTCTTTCCCCACTTCACTTCGTTGGCCCACTTCTCTGCGCCTTAAAAAGCTTGACAATATTCTTACTGTCATTAGAAGCACCCACTCCTTCATGTAGAGACCCTCATCCTCAATCTTCTCTTGCACATTTTTATTTAGATTTTCACTCATCATTTTTTATTGCTGATATTCAACTCCACCCTTTGTCTCACTTTTTGCTTTGGTCTTTGGCAATCATTCAGTGATTCCAATAAAATGCAGGAAGCCCTTTATCAGTTCAGGGAAATATCTGTATAGTTCTTTGGACCACAGTATTATATGGAAGGCTGCAAAACAGTTGATGGTGACCTGACCTGCTGACTGCTGCAATAGACAACAATTTTCCAATTGGATTTCAGCAGTTCACATACAGCAGGGTGCCAATATGGTGTCTGTTAAATTGACAACCAGTAGAATTGTGGAAATGCTGCCCAAGCCAAGGCAGCAATACAAATGTTGAAAACGGCAACTAAAAAGCACATTTGAGCTGAAGGACAAATTGCACTTTTATTTTTCAGAGAAATGAACTTTCGAGTTGTTTTTGGGGCCACATATGATTGATATGAATAGACAATTCCAACGCACAACGCTATAGAAAACATGGAACGAATATGTGTGGCCTTACGCTTTGGCAGTGTGACAAATAGAAAAATAAAAAAATCCCATTTCTATTCTTGCATCTACATTGCTCTCAGACACACCCTTCTTTGTTTCTGAGACCTCAGGGGTATCATAATCAGAAAGTATTGTCACACTTTCAATGCACAGTACTTGCATTTGTTTCTGTGGGAAAAAAAAAAAAAAACGGGCAGTCATTTTGTGACTTACACTTGCTCATTGCCTCAGTTTTGCCTCATCCCTCTTGCCTAACCCAATTCTCTCTCTTTCTCGCTCGCTCTCTCTCTCTCTTGTCTGTGATGCCTTCGTAATATTGACTTTCTGATTCACGTTCATTGAGCGAACGTCGTAGTAAAATAATGCATGCTGACTCAGAGAGACAGCTAATGGCAATTGGAAGAGTTGTGTGTGTGTGTGTGTGGGTGTGTGTGTGTGCGGGTGCGTGTTTGTTTTCTTCCCAATAAATGGACTGCCCTGTTTGCACCTGTTTGCATCTGATACATACGGCTATACATTCTTAGAATCAGCTAAAGTGTGATATTGCTTATGCATATGGTAGTTGATTACCAAATGCAGATTTACAGTACAGAGCCTCCGAAGACCACATGAGTTGCCTGCGGGCCTGTTGTAGATATCACTCTCCAATGATGGGAATGTTTTAGAAGTTATCATAACTGTATTTGAAAAATGCAACATTGGCTAAGATGTATAGAAATAAAATGTTGCATATTGATACGTATTTATTTATGTCCTACCTTAGTAAATACCGTATTTTCCGCACTATAAGGTGCACCGCATTATAAGGCGCACATTCAATGAATGACATATTTTCAAACTTTTTTCATATATAAAGCGCTACAGTAAAGGCTGGGGTTACGTTATGCATCCATTAGATGGTGCTGCGCTAAAGGGAATGTCAACGAAACAGTCAGATAGGTCAGTCAAACTTTATTAATAGATTACAAACCAGCTTTCTGACAACTCCATTCACTCCCAAAATGAATAAACAGCTGTTTTATTATTTTCTCTGAGCTAAAGTGTTAGTATTAGCTAGCAAACCAAGATAGTGGGAGCTTCTGCGCATGCGTGTCACCGATCGTGCAGGGTCACCGATAACGTCTTGACAGCGAGACCTGTGGCGGCTCAATATTGATCCATATATAAGGCGCACTGGATTATAAGGCGCATGGTCAGCTTTTGAAAAAAATGAAGGCTTTTAGGTGTGCCTTATAGTCGTGAAAATACGGTATATCTTAACTGTTTGAACATTCCACAGGTGAATAGGTTGATTGGAAACAGGTACGTGTCGTGTCGTGGGTATAACAGGAGTAATGTATACATTGGAATATAGGTTGGAAATGATTTGTAAATCTCTATATTCTGTTTTTATTTACGTTTTACACAGCACGCCAACTTCAGTGGGACTGGGGTTTGTACAGCAAATCGGCATAATGCCAAATGAGGACAAGGATGTGTTCATGGTATATAGTATAACCATCTGTGTTTATTATTTTTTTTATGTCTGTATGTAAAAATGTGTATTCTAAATTCATGTGTGAAAAAAAAAGTTAGGGACCACTGATGAGAAAAAAAAAAGACCTTTAACTACTGACATTAGCATCTACACAAACATGCATCTAAATTTTACAGAATGAATGTCCGGCTGTTCCGTTAAATAAAATAAGTGTCCACACACTTCTGTGTGTTGGTGAGAAATATTTGCTGTACATGACACATATTGATCAGCCTTGCTGTGAACTGCACTTATATCCATATTCATCCATCTACAATATTCATTTGCTCATTTTCTATACTGCACATCATGCTTAGCGGGAGCCCATCCGGGCTGAAGTCAGCCATGAACCCTGAACTAGTTAGCAGTCTATCACAGGCCACATATTGAGATGCATGATTCACATGCATAGTCATACTGTCACTGAGAGGAAATTGAACACAGAGTGCCAAGAATGAAGGGCCCTGCAGTAACTGATATTCATTTTTTATAGGTACAGTATTAGTTTGTGGAACTCGTCTTAATGTCGTGATATTAAATCTCCCCATTTAATTTATGAAGCTCTCTTAAGTCTTAATAACAGGAATCTAACTGGGGCATTTATTTGAGAGGAGGCACCTGTATTTGCTAAAAAAAAAATTGTGTATTTGTGGCGCTGGACACGCTGATGTGAGTTGAGTAGTTGATTGAGAGGAACTTCCTGCACATTAGCAGTTCCTAATTATATGTTCCTTTTTTTGTGCAATTTGTAATGTTTAAAGTTAAATACTGCTATTGTGCACAGTAAATTCTGTCGAGTAAATGTTACTCTATATTTAGAGTGGGACCAAATAGGCTCCGTTTTCGAGTAATATTTACACTTGGAAGAGAGTAAAATAAGGAATTTGAAAAATTTAAAATAAAAGTGACTCAAGGGTGGAGGAACGAACTCACGACCTTCAGCTTAGGAGTCAGCCGATTTACTCCCTGAGCCAAGTAGGTAATGCTTTCTGTTAGTATATCACTCGTGTCAACTGCAGCTGATTCCATGGAATCTTCCTAACTCAAAGAGACAAAAACAACGCCTTTGATCTCTTGGAGAAAAGCAAACAGTAGGAGGTGCATAGCTCAGGTGGTAGTGTGGCAGTCTCCCAAGCTGAAAGTCGTGAGTTTGTTCCTTTACCCTTGAGTGACTTTTATTTTTGTTTTTATTTTATTTTTTTCCATCCATCCATCCATCCATCCATCCATCCATCCATCCATCCATCCATCCATCCATCCATCCATCCATCCATTTTCTTGACCGCTTATTCCTCACAAGGGTCGCAGGGGGTGCTGGAGCCTATCTCAGCCGGTTTTGGGCAGTAGGCGGGGGGACACCCTGAACTGGTTGCCAGCCAATCGCAGGGAAGCTATTAATTAAGATTTGTCACAAAAGACCTCAATACCAAAAAGGCAATTTTGAATGTGACCGCATCCATATTTTTTCTTGAAAGATTAAACAAAATGAAGAACAATTAGAGGCTGCACTTCTGCAAGATGCGAAATTAGCGTTGGAGTAGGTGGGTGTTTTGTGCAAAGAAGCTTTGAGTGCAGTTAATTATGTGTTTCATTGTGACAAATATAGGGCTGCTAAAAAAAAAAAGCTATGTGAAAAAAACAAAAACAAATTCAAAAAGGTCAAATCACAAATCTTAAAAACTCCTGGGGGACTGGAAAATGAATCCTTATTTAAGAAAGAGAACCAGTTCTGTGCCTGTGACCTCATCACATTCTCATTGCTTCTTTTCTATTACCACCGTCTTATTACACCATAATCTCTAGCCAGGCTGCATTTTCCGTTTACAATATTCTACCATCTTATCTCCTTCCTGCTTTTTCTCATCTCTTCGAGGCACCTCCAGAGGATCAAAAGACTGAGCCGATACGGCACAAGGGCTTTGTCTTGCACTTCAAATGAGACCCATCATTAATAGTCTCTTGTTCGTTGCTCATGATGGCCCATGGCAAGCAAAAATGCATCTACGGTAATCCATCCTCTTATTGGTTTCATACATGCTATGATGTTATTATTTTTTCCCGCACAGTGGCACGAACCGCCCCAGAAACTGCAACCCAGAAATCATAGTGCTGCTTAGACGTGTGTGTAGTCTTGGGGCTGCTACTTCATGCACAATATCTCCAGTTAATAGGATTTCTTTTCCTTCCTACACTGCTTTCTAAGAAGCACAATTTGTAAAAGCTATAGCTGGCCATCAGAATCAATTCTCTTTGCCTCACTTGCCTGACTAGTACAGTTCTTGTTGCTGAAAAACATCCCGTTGCATGATGTTGCTATCACCAACTGGGCTTCAACTTAGGAATGGGAACGGGTGGTTGATGAGTGATGGTTTCGTCCAAACATGACGTTTGAAATTCACACCAGAGTTAAAAAAAAAAAATTTAAAAAATGTTGTCTTCTCAGATCAGAGAATTCTATCTATGATGGTCTAAGAGTCCTTCAGGTGTCTATTGTGGTTTGCCATGTGCCTTTTAATAAGGAGGGGCTTCTTTCTGGCCACTTAACCATCTACAGGTTTTTGTGTGTTTGTCTCTTTGTTGGGCCATAACTTTTTAGTAAATCTATTGTTATGTATTTTATTCTTATTTTTTTTTTAGGGTGATATTTACAATCTGTCTCGGGACTGCAGATGAAAATCAGCCTTCTTGCTAACTATGGCATATTTACAGAAATGTATATGTACTGTCCCTTATATAAATAAATAAAGGCGAGAAAGGTAGGCTTTTCCAAATCATGACCAACAAACTGAATTTATCACAGGTGGACTCCAATTCAGTGGCGGAAACATCGCAACGATGATATGCGGAAATAGGATGCGCCTGAACTCAACCTTGATTTTATGTAGGATTTTTTTTTTTAGGTTTTAATTTTTATTTTTAAGACATTTCCAAAACTCTCCCCAATGTTTTACTATAACATAACAAAATAAAAAGTGATGCACTGTGAATACATTCCGGATGCCATGCAATATATGCTTATCACACTATTGGCATTTACGACATTGGTTTGTTCTTTGACACCAAATAAAATGTAACCTAACAATTTATTTATTAGTTTTTGTTCAAATCTGTAAGAACGCAATGCAAAACAAAGCTATGTGCAATAAAGTGACTCGATGGCAGAGTCACATTTCTGCTAAAGGCCAGACCATAAAAAGGGGGAACCAGTATATTATATCTTGGCTCTGGTTGTGCAGTTTGGGGCAAGATTAGGTCAGCATTAGCATTAGAGGGATTGTTGTCTACAACTACAAACTTCCAACAACTTGGGGATCATTTGTATGCAACTAAAACCTATTTATGTCATTTTATAATAAGTACAACAAAAATAAGCTTAGAGATAAACACGCTGGATTTTTTTTTAGATGGCATGTATAAGTACCTTAATGTTCTTGCTCAGAGTGCTTTTTTTTGCATGCATTTTTAAGACACATTAGTCGTATCAATTGAAACTTCTACCACTCAGGAAAACCAAAGTGTTCTTTTTGGAACAGCAACAACGGTCTGTGCCCACAATAACCGTCCAATTTATTGAGAGCTCCTACTGTTTGCTGCAGCTAATGGGCTTTCATAAGGGGGTCGGCAGCAGGCTTAAGTGCTACAGGTAACTACTACAGGGCTCTCCCGAAGAGAGAAAAACAAGGCATAATGTCTTTTCCCAGTCCAATAGAAGCTAGTGCGGTGGTGCTTTCACTGACTTGAATTCACTCCATGACCAAACTCATAACTTACTAGTATATAACATTAATATACACTCATTGAAATGAATTAAAATGCCATTATTATTATTATTTTTTGTATAACGTTAATAAAGAAAGTAGAACTGTATTTTATATTAAAAACTGCCATGGTTTGGTTTGATTTTGTCCTCCTGTTTCTTTGAGCTCTTGTTGTTATCTGTGTTATGTTGTCCTTGTGGGCTTCCTGTCTCGTCAAACCTGAGTATGTCCACCTGTTTGCCTACCCCTCCTAATGTGTCAACCAATCAGCACCCTCTGCCACTTTGTGTCTTGCACAGCTGTGTCTCGTTGTGTCAATTAGTGTGTGTATTTAGTCTCTTGTCTCCCCTCTGTCTGCGTCAATTCATTGTCATTTTCCTCCTGTTATTATGCCGGCCTTGTCTCATTTTACCATTTTGGACTTTGTTGTTTTGGTTTCTTATTTTGTAGGTCATTTTTACCTCCTCGGTTTTATTTATTAAACATTTTTTTCAGCGCATTCTTTGCCTCCTCACCCTGCTTCCCTGCATTTGGGTCCACCACCACACCCCAGTCTTGCCAAAAACACAACAAAACATAAGAAAAGAGAATGCAAAGAAATGTACTCTATCCAGTTCCATTGTTGTGATTTATACGGCACAATCATCATACGGCATCGTTGCTCTTTAGGTTTTCTCAATATTCACAGATTCCACACACATGAAATGAGCTGATGACTTAGACTTCGTAGGTACGCATTTGAAAAACGGAGTGTCGTATCTACCTTCAAGTCAGTGGGTGGGCAGTCCTTTCTTTTCTTTTTAGCATAGCATGTCATAGCATTGACAAAGAGCCAATCACAAGCTGTGATGTAGGGGGCCGGGTGTAACACTTCATATGATTGGTGGAGTCAGAGAACATATTTGGCAGGGTTTTTTTCCCCATCATTATTGTCATGCATTAAACAAAATGTAATTACCCTGTTTTGATACTGTATCATGGGAAGACTACATATAGGCTACTTGTGTTAAAATGTACCAAAATGTATCAAAATATAGTAAATAGAAAATGTTCAGATTTCAAATAATTTTGACAATATTGCTGATAAATGGGCTGAAGTGTGGAGCAGAAGGTTGTCAACGACAAAAATATTTAAAAATAATAAATATGGAAAAACCTCAGTTAATTGAAGTGA
Organism: Festucalex cinctus; assembly: GCF_051991245.1. Taxonomy (NCBI): domain Eukaryota; kingdom Metazoa; phylum Chordata; class Actinopteri; order Syngnathiformes; family Syngnathidae; genus Festucalex; species Festucalex cinctus. The sequence goes on along the minus strand of NC_135413.1, from coordinate 19,535,765 downwards.
GTTTTGGTCCTCTGACCTCTATATATGCATGCAAGTGTGGGGAGTTTCTGAAGCTGGTGACTTCAATTTTGGATCACAATACAAAGTAAACAAAATGACCAAGTACTGGCTCAATCAAGTTAGCATACAGGAATTCATCTAAAGTATACATGATGTTTTATATGAGAAGGAAATGGCTGTCGGAATTCGTTTACGACACATGCATGTGACGTTTTTTGTTTTTGTTTTTTTTGTAGCAGTCAACTGAATAAGATAACACATTTCTGCAGGACTGAATGTGCTGGTATGAAAAGGAATGAAACCAGGGCCAAATAGCAAATACAGTACGCACAAACCCTACTATTCATAATTACATCTTAAAAAAAAAAAAAAAAAACACTCACACATTGTCTTTGGCTTTCAAAAGAATACTGTAAATATATCTGTTATTTCCTTAGTGGGTGTTCGATATTAAAAGATGTGCATGACTTGATTCATTCTCCTGCAGCATACCAAACATCAATAAATGATTCAGATGCAGACAACTGCAAAAAAAAAAAAAAAAAGAATGCTTTATCCCGGGAAATCATTCACAAGCTTAGCACCTACTGTATTGAAAAGTCACAAAACAGGATCATGCAGGTTAAATAATAATTACAGTGCAGAGTCAATCCCGCCACTGAGCTAAAGCGCACATTGCCTCCCTCCATAAGGTACTACTGACTGACACCTGAGGCTGTGCATTAAGTTTAATACTCTGATATGTTTTGTGTCGACTTACTGCACTGGCGGTGCCATCTGTGTCCGTTAGCCTCTGGTGCAGATCAAACCAGACTGTCTGTAAGGGGAAGCACAACCGCAACATGTCAGTCAACAAAAGTGGACAGCAACTAAGAAACAGCTTGCAACATGCAAGGCCAGTTAGATTAGTAAATGGTAGACAGAAAAGAGGAGGAGGTGGAGGTGTGTTTGTTTTGTTTTTATATTAAAATGTGGATCGGGAGATCAAGTGGGATCTAGAAGGAGATGGATGGTATATGTCAATAAAAAGGCAGAGGAGGTCCAAAAGCGTTTTCGTAATTTCGCGCCATGAAACTGTAGTGAGCCGAGAAGACAATGACATTCATTCATTCATTTAATGTCCATAAAATACAAATTATTGGTGCAATAATCTTTTATATTTTCAGAAGCTGACGTGGACATACAGTAGAGATGGTTTTTTATATAGCATAACAGTGTTAATGCATCTGTCACATGATTGCAAAATTATGCCAAACCCCGCCCACCCTTTAGTGGCCTGGCCCAGAGTGTCTTCACATGCAAGGCTCGAATTAGGATTTTTCTTTGAGGAGTAATTTTGCAAATCAATACTTCATTTGAGGAGAAGCTATCTAATTTAGATGATCCATTTCTTTGACGGTTAATCCCAGGGACCCGAAGTAAGGACTTTTTTTTTTTTTTTTTTATAACAATACATGTGAACAAGATGCAAGATGGGAAGAGACATTAGAGTTATGAAATAGAGTGTCTGTCAGTTCTGCGCTCTCCTGACTCTTCAAAGGTCCTGCCCGCTCCCCTGACGTTTTATCAATGGATCCTCGACCTGATCCTATATGACAACTGCAGTCGGGAAATTAACATGTAGGTAGGACAAAATCCATGTTACAAAGATTCCATGACACAGGTGCTTGCCACATAAACGCCTGTTCACAGTATTACAAATTCAATGTGTTTACAGTATATGAGGTGCAAAATGTGAGTTTCGATCTGCAAACCACAATCCAGAACTGCTTATTATGGGTGCATTGAAAATGACTGAGCATCTTATAGGTGGAAAAGTGTTATATAGCTTACCACTGGTCACCAAAGTGAATCCAACATCTGCAGTTCTCCAGTGTACCATAAGATATCTAATTATTTATACTGTTTGTTATTGCTCCTCGGTGTTACAAAGGAAATTACCTCTCAGTATGATGCAGTGAGTGTGTTGCATACTGTACACATACTGTAAATTTAAGACCAGATGTCTATATTGAAGTGCCATGATTATCCTCCAGTCTGACAACTTGGGAGTCATATAAACTTCGTATAGTCAGTCACAAGAAGCAATGAAGGCCCCTTCCAATTAAGTGACTGGTAAACGCGATTACTCCAGTGAATAAGTTATGGCTGCACTGCACACTTAAGTGATCACGGCAGGGGAAGCCTCTAAGGTTTGCTTAAGTGGGTTGGTCTCCGTCTCTCACATGCTCATGCACAGCTGATAATGTGATAAGAAGGTGACATCACACTCAGATCAGCGTTGGACTCAAATTGAAGTCACTGTGAGCTCTATCTTTGTAGACAGGCGCACGTAAAAACGGGCACATCTCAATTTTAGTGCCTGTAGTATGTTTTGAGCTGTTTTGCACTTCTCTGGGCGTCCCAGGCACATTTGGCAATTGAAGTAGACTGGCTCGGCAAGATGGGTGCATCTTAATTTTCGAGTTGGGGCAAGTCTAATTTAGCGTGTTAGTCAATTTGGGAGACGCGCTACACCTCCTTGGGCATTCCGGAGCACTGAGCTGCTGAGCCCGGCCAGCGCATCTGGAAGGTAAAAGAAAGTAGGCTCGATTTTAGACTCAGTAAAAGCAGGTTTATGCACCACGTACGCGCCAATCTCATTTCTCAGAGCCAAACAACTTACCGTATTTTCCGCATTATAAGGCTCACCTTCAATGAATGACACATTTTCAAACTTTTTCCATATATAAGGCGCTACAGTAGAGGCTGGGGTTACGTTATGCATGCATTAGATGGTGCTGCGCTAAAGGGAATGTCAACAAAACAGTCAGATAGGTCAGTCAAACTTTATTAATAGATTACAAACCAGCTTTCTGACAACTCCATTCACTCTCAAAATGAATAAACAGCTGTTTTATTATTTTCTCTGAGGTAAAGTATCAGTATTAGCTAGCGATCCAAGATGGCGGGATCTTCTGCGCATGCGAGTCACCGATCGTGCAGGGTCACCGATAGCGTCTTGACAGCGAGACCTGTTGCGGCTCAATATTGATCCACATATAAGGCGCACCTGATTATAAGGCGCATGGTCAGCTTTTGAAAAAATTGAAGGCTTTTAGGTGCGCCTTATGGTGCGGAAAATACAGTAATTTACTTCTGCTCCTATACCGCCTTATTTTAATGCAAATGAGGGATTCCGCAACGATTGGCTGGGAAAATGCATGTACATGCACAGTATGAAAAAACAGAAAGAAATTTTGCACCAGACTTGCGCTTTTATACACACAGCATGTCCACCCCATTGGGAAGAATCTATTGTACTTCATGTCTGTTTGCAACAAAGGGGCTCTTGAGGCCTAATTACCTGTAAATTTGCTGCGTACATGCCCAAGGTTAAGACTATTAGAATAAGATGCATAGGATGTAAAGGGGCACAGTGAACATTTGCAGTCAATGTTAAATCAACTGAGCAAGTAAACTTCTTTGGTCAGGCAGTAAAATAGACACATTTACTGTCATGAGATATCAATGGCCTTTATAACATCAATCAACCAATTATTATAATACAGAATAGATTACTTATTTATATGCGTCACAAAATCCATACAGTACATAGCTTGTACACTTATACTTTCTCCTGCAGGTGACACCAATAGACGCAGACTGACAGATTCAATTTTACCGTAAATATTGCATTGAATTTAAATAACTCAAAACAGAAAGAGATCTAACAAAATTAAATGAAGTGAAATAAAGGAAATGTTTGCGTCTAAGGCGCCACACATCATGCCCTGCTGGCCTTGTACACATTTCGTCATTTACCTTTTCATTACCTTGTCATATTTCTTTTGCAACCATAATATGGAGATCCAAGAAAGTCATGCCAGGGCAAACTAAGATAAAGAAATATTCAAATGCCTCGGGAACGCTGCATTTTTTAACCATGACAAGAGCAGATAAAATGTCAGGCCCTCTGAAAATTCTAATCCAACACAGAATGTCAATTTAATTTCTTCTGGCGTATGCACATATTCATTGAAGCATTTTTTTTCTATTCCCTGTCATCCTTGGAATGACCAATTTGAAAGCACTTCAAATTCTGTTAGAGATGTTACAATGAGAATCCATCAACCTTGTAAGACTCCTAAAGTGAAAAACGATCACAAGGTTTGTCCTGCGGATCGGAGTACCCGGAGAAGACCCACACAGGCATGGAGACAACATGCAAACTCCACCCAGGAAGGCCGAAGCCTGGACTCGAACCTGAGTCCTCAGAACTGGGAGGCGGACATGCTTACCAGTCAGCTACCGTGGCGCCCGGTTCTATGACATTTGAAAAATAATTTGGTAAAGATGGTCGAACACAGTTTGCATTTGTGAAGTATTCAAAGCTTCAAGTAGTGAGAGACTCGGTGTGAACACAAACTAGGGATGTTCGATAGCACTTTTTTTCAGACCGATACCGATACCAACTGTCGATACCAGTAGTACATTTTGACAAAAAACCCAAATATATTTCCTTTAATTTTGACAAAAAAACAGCACAGTCACTTTTCAATAGTCTTAACACTCAAAATAAAACACAAAAATGCTCTTTTAGTTTAAGAATCACAATTTTGCAGTATTTCCAAACCGGTGAAGTTTTGGTGAAAAACTGCTGCAAGCTAGCGCCAGTTACAGACAAGGAGGACTCACTTAACGTCTTCCCTCTCTGCCATCGGTCGCTTGTAGTCGTCTGCGTCACGAGTACTTGAAAACAGGCTGCTATCGGCCCGATACCGATACCTGGTATCGGTACTCGCCCATCCCTAACATAAACTGTATAATATTGATGGCTTGCAACCCAAACCCGACACTGTAATAAATTAGCTTCTTTTTAGCATCTCAAATTAGCCATTGAATATGATTTTAAAATGGTGTTCTGTTGATGATAGTATGAAATAATATATAATAGCAGTTTAAGATAAAATACCAATTGAATTGAAGTGCTGTGTAACTCAAAGTTTAGTTTTATTTTGTTTTTCCTGAAAAGTAGTAATGTTGCATATTCATAAATACCCAAATACATACACAGCAACAAGCTGTAAGACAGTCAGAAAGTAATCAACCACTCACTCAGTCTTACACCTCCTCCAAGCCTGACAAACTGTGGTCTTCCCTTCACATAGTCAAACAACCTTCCTGAACTTTCCTTTCCTAAGTAATAGAGGCCAGATGATGTTAACTCGTCCAAGTAGGACTATACCCGATGCAAAAAGAGGCCAGCCTCATCCCCTCCAACACCTTCACGGTACCTAAACAGCAAGGTGTGTATAGCATCAGTGGTCTGTAGTCTCAGGCACTCCAGGGTCTTCATAGCGTGTGAAGTGAGTGCCACCGGTTTGCAGTCATTTGCTCACACCAATCTTAGACACATGACAAATGTTTTCCACAAAACCACGACCCTCCCTTGCCTGCCGGATCAGGTTAAATATCACCTGGCCGTTTGGCCCATACAGCATACTGTCGGGGCCAGCCGCCTTCCCTGGATGAAATTTCCCTCACCTCTTCTACTGTGAGGTGTGGAGAGGGGCTAAGTGAAACAGGTGACGCCCCTGCAGAGTTGGAGCTGCTGTGCTGAGGAGGAGGTGATACAGGTAGAGGGGCTGCTGCGAGAGGACAGAACGAGTGAGCTGTTGAGGCAGTGAGCAGGTTGGAAGCTGACTGCTGAGTCAAACCTGTTAACAAGTTGTCGGACTCATTGACCTTCTTAAAATTACCGTTGAGGCCTGGCTGTTCCTCTGCTTGTAGCAGGTGATGGTCTGCATTCCCCTTCACACATCTCTGTTGTTTTACTGCAGCTTCCTTTCCTGTGTGTTTTAATCCCTCTTAGCCTGTCTCAAACTCCCCTTAAGCTCCTGTTGCGTTTGCTAGTACCTTCTCCTGATGCCTTTTGATGTTGCAAGTGATGCATATTGTTTGGAAAACATTGCACAGTCCTCACCAGTTCAACCATATCCCTTGCAGAAGGTCAAGTAGCTTGTGAAACAGTCAAATTTCTGGTAAACAGCCACGTCTCTTGTTGCCTTCAGTGTCCTGCAGTAAATCCCAGTTTGTGAACTAAGGCCTGGCTTCTGGATTCCACTTTCTGAACGGTTACAGAATGCCTCACAACACAGGGTGTATAGAAGAAATGAAGGCAAACCAGATTGTCATCTGACAGGTGGAAGAGCTGATGCAGTGTAATCTTCCTTAATATTTGCATACAGCAGATCCAGGGTCTGTTTTTCCTTTGTGTGATAATTGACATACAGTCAAACCTCGGTTTTCGAACATAATCCGTTCCAGAAGGTTGTTCTAAAAGTGATTTGTTCGAAAGCCGAAACAATTTTTCCCATTATAATTAATGTAAATAATTTTAATCCGTTCCAAGTCTAAAAAATTTTTTTCCAAGTCTTTTTTTTTTTTTTTTTTTTACTATTTTACACCATAAACTGCACTGTATACTGTTGACCATAAATAGAAAAAGGTAGAAATAGACACTGTTTTATTTAGATATCCTATCAAAAATGATGAAAAACAAAAAAAAAAATGCAAACATTTCTTTTTTAAATTCAACAGTTCTGCGCACTACTTTCCTCTTTTGTTCACCAGCTTTCACTTACTCACTTGCTTTCTTTGGACCCATAATTAGGGGCTAATACACGATGTAAAACTAAAAAAAAGATTTGCGTAAATAACAATGAACAGGTCTGCTCCAAACGAACTTTGAACACGAATGTGCTACGGAGGAAGCATCCTGGGCATTCAAGTTAGCTCGTCTCCCGAGTGAGTCGCGTTCAGGTACGCTCGGCTTTTTTCAGTTTGGTTGAGAACCGAATTTTTGGACGAGTTCTGAGACATAAAATTCTCAATTTTTCTGGTTGAAAACCGATTTGGTTGAGAACAGAAGCGTTTGAAAACCGAGGTTTGACTGTACTGGGAAAAACCTATTAATGGTGATGTGAATGTGACATGATTGAAATCTCCTGAGATTACAATGAACGCCTCGGGGCGATGGGTCTGTATTCAGGCAACAGTCTCGTGGATGACATCCATGAAGAATAATCTCTCAAGTTTTCGTGAAATATGCTTGAAAGGTTTTCATTCCTTTCGCAAGGCACTGCACTAATTCAGCAGGAAAATCGCATAAAAACTGTGATTTGCTAAATAATATGGCATTAACTCCTTAACTCATTCACTCCCAGCCATTTTCACATAAGCAATCCCGTTCGCTCCCGGCTGTTTTACTGGATTTTCACTGATTTAGCAAGGCCCACAGAATATTGTGTTCTATTGCTATAAAAGCATGGAACCTATCAAAAGAAAGATTAAAGTCTCTTCTTTCATCAGGAAAAAAAAGTATGTTTCTATCTGTTTCCGTTTTGCAGCAATTGGCATTAGAATATAGCTAAGTTTCATCAGTTTTCACAAATCTATTTAAAATTGTAAGTAATTGAGCTTTTTTTCTAGATGGCCCTGGTTGATCTCCTTTGCTCTGCTGCCACCTGCTGGCCGTTTGTGTAATAACTACCATTTCTGCAGTTGAGAGGCTGCATCAAAGCCTTCTGTATGCTCTAGCATAAAAACAAAAAACAAAAAAACGTATAAATACGTTTTTGTGACACTTAGAACATAAAAAAAAACGTATTTACACGTTAATGGGAGCAAATGAGTTAATAAGACCATCCCTTTTTATGCAGCTCAGTCGGAAAACTTGTTATGAATCCTGTCAGAGATTTACATCAGTGACAGATGGGAGAACCAGCAGAAAGAAAAAAAAAGCTTGTTTATTTAAACTAAATATTAATACTTGGTCACATACTTATATTTAGTGATCTATAGTTGACAATACTGGAAGTCTCCCATGCTGTGTTAGCACTTCTGTTGGTGCCTGCATTGATATTCAGAGTTGTGTGCACTGCGTGTACAAATGTTGTTGCACACTAAAACTATAAAACTATGTCGGCTGTTAATTAAAGAGAGTCTTATTAGTGTCTTCCTGGGACATGCATAAGCTCAGCTTAAGCTTCCATTTTCTGCAGCTCTAAGTCAGTGCAGTGGGACATTGAATATTCAACAGATATTCACCACCATGCATAATATAATGAATTTAACACTAATATGCCATAAAGGTATAAAGGCTCTTCTGTGGGGAGTGTCTTTGCCAGAAAAAGATGTGAGCACATCATATCTTTACTCTAGCAAGCAAATGCATGTTTACTGTAACATATAGTGATACAATTATCAAACACTTCTTTTTATTTATCACGGGTTCTGTGTGTGTTGGAGAAGTGTGTCAAACTGTGCAGCTTTGGATGAGCACCTCGAACACATTTCACAGATTGACCTGGAGTTTGACTGGTTATAGTGGCTTCATTTCTGCTCATAAGACCACAGGCCAAGATGTCATGGGTCTTTTGGTGAGACACTCTTGCCAGAGCTGCACATGCATCAGAAAATGTAATGATAATACTTTCTACACACAATATTTCCAAGGATAAAGTCCAATTCCTGTAAATCCACTTTATAGCAGTCTGTGCAGCCTTATGATCATGCAACAGTTCAATTTTGAGAAAGAATCCCTATAGATGTTCAGAATCACAGAGGCCAAATGCACTTTATGAGGTTTTTTTTTTTGTGTTATTTAATTTCATGCCTGACAGTATGCAGTTTTGAAATACAAACCAGGGGGAAACAATGCCACTTGGGGATACAACTGAGGAACAACAGAAACAAACAAAAAACAAAACATTTGTTATTGTTATCGTGCTTTATGGCTCATGGGCAAAGTTGCACACCAGTTCTATGGGGCTATGTATTCCAGAATACAGGTTGCGTGATTTAACCTGAGGTGACGAAAGGTTTGAATGAGGCTGTCCAGTGAGACAGGTTAGAGAAGTTCAGAGTCAGTCACTAGCAGCCGATGAGACCCAAACCTGTTCACTGGTAGATTTTGCATGCTAAACCCTGACCTTTCATGGGTCTCTTCCCACCTGAAGTAAACTTGGCTTGTCCATTTTTCCATGCTCACATTGGTATTGAGGCAAAACTTCAGGGTGGGCAAAAGCCTCCTTCATGAGTCCTGCCTGACGAACATTCACATAACGAGTCTAAGGGTTCTGTAATATTCGTTGCATCAATTTAGCTGGAAATAATTAAATCATTGCTCACTGCTCATTTTAGCAAATGTCGACAATGGCCCTTTTTTAATATCTCGGGATGCATGTGCCTCCTAATTTGCAAAGGTCAAACGTACTAGGATTGTATTTTGTTAAATCACTGTAAGAAGCGCTACAGAACCAAAAAAATTTTTTTTAAACGTGTGACAACTTTAAAATATCTGATTTTTAACAGTGTCGGTGTGTTTGCATATTTACATATATTATATATGCATATTACGGCCCCAAAAATGTAATTCACTTTGCAAAATAATAATAATGATACTAAATCATGATAAGACAAATAATTTCTATAAAACAAAATAGGGACCTTTGCTCGTGTTCTAATTATAAGCCTGCTTTTGTCATCTACATTTACCACAAATGTACCACTGAGAATATTTACCATCTTTTAAATAAAATATTAAAGGGACACCAACATGAAAAATCAACTTTTTGGAGCTTTTAGCCGTGGTAAAATGCTAATCCCTCACCAAACATGACCGAAGTGGTGTTTTCCTCCATTACATTCTCTCTGAGAAATTCTAGGTCATTCCGCTCTCCAAGCACCTCCCAACCTGACAAAATGAGTTGTTGGCACTCTATGGCATCATAAGGTGCGGACCCACCCCCGCACCGCCTCTGCAGACTAAACACACGCCCACTTTCTCTCCATGGGATAGTGACAAAAGTAGCCTTTATCAGTAAACATTCTGTCCAAATGAATTCAAAGCAATCAATTATCCTTCACATTTGCAATGTCAAAGTGTAATGACAATTGGCTGTCTTAAAAAAATCCCCCCGTGGTTCTGGCTGACACTTGTGCAAGTAAAACTTTTGCACTATTGAACCTAACTTAACGAATAGTATCGTGTTTAGTGTGCTTGCTCCACAATTTCTTGCGGCAAGGAACCATTTTGTTTCAAATGTTTACTGACAAATTGATGGCTTGCATTCAGAGGAGCGCTCCAACGCAGATCTCCAACAGCAGAATGCAGTCGGCTCGCCGGGGGCGCGGCAATCACACGGGGAGAGGCGGAGTTTTACTGAACCGGGCGTTTTACTTCAGTGTTAGAAAACTAACTAGCAAAACAACTAATATTTTATTTTTAAAAAAAATTACACCGCCACGGTGTCAAAGGTAAGATGTAATCATTATATGCCTATAGTTGACTGTTGGAAGGGCTTAAAATACCCCCTTTAAATGTTTCCACATACCCCCTCCTATGTGCTTGCGTACCCCACTGTACACCTGGTTGGTTAATACTGCTATACATTACAGTTGTTTTGAGTGATTTGTCTCTTTTATCACTGCCTCTAGAACTGGACATTACCTTCAGTTATAGCTGCTTCTGGTGTTGTGGTTCACTCGTTTGAAGCAGCTCAGCCTTCTGGGGATCCATTAGGCTTAACATGTTCTCTACTAGACTAAACAGGCCTCCTCCCCCTCCTCCTTTCGAGAGCAAACCTGCATCTATCCTCCTCAAAATTAGACATTGTTTACTCTTCTTGCAACCAAGAACGAAGATACATTTATTCAACTCCAATGAGTGGCAGCAAGAGGGAAAAGAATGGCTAAAAATAGATGCGATCAGATTTTCTGTTACTGCAAGGGCATGTCGGTCTGTGGACACTAATGGTGAGGGAGGCACAGGGGCATGAGGAGTATCAATTACAGGATGAGGGCACATGCACACACACACACACACACACGTCCAGTATGTGCATGTTTGGATGGATTCTTACTTTATTCTCCAGTCGGCCGATAAGTTCAGACAGGCGATTGATTTGAGCCTCCAGACCCTCTTTCCTTACCTCCACTGCACCTGCAGCACACACACATACACACAAATAACTATACTTGAACACTTCTTTATAGATTATGCCTCCAGCTTTGGAGATAAACTGCAGTCTTGCATTTTACTGCCCCCTGAATTTATTGAGGAATAAACCAGTTATTTATTAAATACTGCAGAACCATTTGTGACAAGTTCATTAAAACCACCGGAGTCCTTCTGATGTTTGCATCTGCATCACTTGAATTCAGCCGCTAAGAGCTGTCACAGAAGCACACTTCGGTGTTGTGCTTCACGGCTTTACGGTTGGGCTCCTATGTTTACATACCCTGGCAGAATTTGAGTTGTGTACCCTTCTTCTAAGAAAACACATTCTTTTGATTTTTTAATGAGATTCAAATTAAACTGTAAAGCATTTTACAAGCAAATTAAACATGACTAAACAAGACATTGCAATAAAGAAAACAGAGGTGTTGTCCCCGATCAGTCATCAGTCATATACTGTACTCCCAATCATTTCTAATATTTCACAAGTTCTGCCAGTGTATGTAACCTTATAAGCACAATTGTTTAATAAATTAGAAGGGCAACATAGTAGAAACATCAGGTTATATAATGCACCTTTGATGAGAGATTGAATTTGGAGTACAACCATGGTAGCCAACTCTATTCTTTAATCAGTCAGTTTTCGGGTCTTATCCTGTTCAGGGAGCTGCAGCCTCTAAAAACTCAAAAACTTTGCAATTGAACACGTTATATCTTTTTATTGTGGCCATTTCATGTTAGGCGGTGATCTGATAAATTTATTGGAAATTCCGAAAAATTCCTGGGAATCAGCAAAATTGCCAATTTCAAGCCCATTATTAGGCAACCACACCAAATGTGAACACTTTTTTTTCTCACAAAATATAAATAAATTGTGTGATGGATCCATTGCTAGATTCACAAATATTAATCCAAAAATATCGGCTCACCCAGCTGCATGATACAATCAACGTTTATTTCTCTTCAACACACATTTTGCATTTAACACAGAGTAAAGATTTATTTCCTTTTAAGCTTAATAGGTCTCTTAAAAGATATTGTGCTGTTTCGGGTCATAAAATATTTATTTAGTGAGTATAACACTTTTTTTCGGCTCCCTCAATACATTCATTGCAGTTTGCACCATACATTACATAATAAACTTTGTTTTTTGTTTTTTGACATACCCTTGTTCAAATGCCAGTTTTTTTGTAGTATGAAAAAAACTAGACCAAGATAAAGCATATGTGACCTATAACCTGAAATGTGACCTACAAACTCAAATCTTTTCTTATAACTATAAGAATTTGGCTGCATTCAGAAATAGCTCGTCACATTCAAACTCATGTTTAAATGGGACTCAGCACACGCCTACCTCTGTTTATAGTAGGGATGTCACGATAAGGGCAATATCGTGATATCGCGATATTAAAACTGCCACAATATCGTCGTCGTCATGTTCACAATATTTAAAAGGAACACATTTGTGAAAAAAAGTCCAGTTGATTTGCAGTTCTAGCACCCTCTAGTGGCAAGTTTATTAGTGCAATTTAATTTTCATTAGGGATGTTTTGGCCTTCAATGTTTAAAATCGTTGCTAATTGTCAGATTAAGGGGAACCGAATTTGCTTGTTAAGCGATCAATGTGTGCTTGCATTACCAAGTAAGTGCCTCAATATTGTTATTAGAGATTAAAAGTGGTTTATATGCATTGCTGTTATGTACAAAAGCACAATATTGTGCTATTTTTTTAAGTATGTGCTCTCTTTTTTTACAATATTGTGATCTTTTTTTAAATATCGCCAACGCCCCCACAATATCGTGATAATTATCGTATCGTGACCTTCATATCGTGATAATACCGTATCATGATGTTTGGATATCATTACATCCCTAGTTTATAGTGGCTCTGATTAACCCCAAATAAAGTTCAGTTGTTCTTGTTGGCTCCTTTGACATTTTTGTAGTCTCAAAATAGCACAATTAGTCATGTTCTGCAGAGAGCTTCCATAATACAAAAGACTTTCCAAGGTGTTAAAATTTAAGACCAGTCAGGCTTACATGCTTTATGTATGCTATATCACGTTACTGCTCATGTGAGTTTTGTTACCTTACTTGTGACAATCGCAATGACAACAAAGTCGAATCTAATCGAATCTCAACACAGCTAATTTTCAGTTTTCCATGAATGTCAGGAAGCCAAATAAACTGAGAAAACATCATTAATCATTGCACCTCTTTCGAGTAAATTCCCCCACTTGTGACTGCAGCACGCTTGCGTTTCTTTGCACTCATCACCCGCTCCCACCCCCGCCTCACGCTCTCTCCTGAGCACCCTTCCACTTTCTTCCCCCTGATGGCTCCCCGCAGCTAATTGGAGAGCTGACTGCCTACTCTTCATTAAAAGCTTTAACAGCCAGTCAATTAGCAGCTCCACACCAACACACACAGAAACTCATCAATTAAACCAGAGCTTGTAACCATGGAGGCTCGTGGACATTAAAGCCCAGTAGTCGTCTTGATGGACTTTGAATAGAAGTGCCTCGGTCAATTATAAAAATGAGTCAGGAATTACAGCTTTCAAAATGGGCAGATGGCTGAGGGGAGCAGGCCACCTATTGACTTTCCCCTCAATTAAAACATACTTTTAGTTATTCCAGATTCACTCCATTTACCGTAATGTTTTTATTGTGTGCCAGACAGCAGCTTGATGTTTACATCAGGTGTATGCGGTCAAGTGCAACTGTGCACCTTCCATTAAGCAGGTCTGAAAATTACTTTAGAAGGGCTGCAATAGTGGCACACTCTGCCACTTGTGCCTTGCCCAGCTGTGTCTCGTTTTGTCAATTAGTGTGTGTGTGTATTTAGTCTCTTGTCTCCCCTCTGTCTGTGTCGATTCATTGTTGCTTTTTCTGTCTAAGACAATTAGGCAATCTGAAGCTTGATTTTTTTTTTTTTATCTGATTGAAGCATGCTCTCATTGTTTAACGAGTGCTTTTAAATGCCAATACATTCTTCTGTCGCAGTTAGACTAGTGTGACATTATGGCATTTGCATGTCTCGCAGTTTTGGCTAAACTTGACCCACTTTACCATGCTGCTCTGAAATATAGCCTAGTTCAAACACAGGTTGTACATCCACTATATAATCTGGGTGGATGGACTTCACTAACAGTCCACGATATAACATCAGCATACTTTTATGTACGAGAACATTTCACCCAGATAAATTTGTTCTAAGTTTGTTCTTGTTCAAAATACCAACAATATAAATGAGTAAAGGTACCCTCAGGATCGACAGAGGCTGCAAAGAGTCTGACGATGCCCCGTGGTCTTGGAATATCCTCAACTCAGTCTTCACTCCATCATCTCCCTGGCCAGTTTCCAAAGATATCAGAGATCTCTACCACTAAATACGTTTGCCATATTTGAGAATTTTACACTGTTTTGAAGTGTTACTGATTTTATGGGTTGTTTATGATTTGCAATATTCATACATACAGGATAGTTAATGTGATTTTGTTGTATTGCATGTGATCAGCATGTACTTGATGTTTAAATTGCTGCCTTCCTGGCCAGATCACCACTGGAAAAGAAATGATGTGTTTCAACAATAAATAATCATAAATTGTAATTTGTTGAGAAAAAATATGCAAAAAAAAAAGAAAAAAGATATATATATTTTTTTTAAACAAACTTTTACATGGTCCAAATGAAAAGGAGGTCAGGGTAGTGAATAAGTATGCATGTTGATCTAGTATTGTTTAGCACACACAATTAAAGTGTCATTATTTCTATATAAGCTTATGCAGAGTTTTGAAATATTAAATGGATAGTCTACTCCTCTTTAGTTTCCATAGCAACCACTTATAAAACACAAAGGCCAACTTGTTTAAGGGAATTGCGTTGTGACTGAATGCTTGTTGTACTTTTGCATATGAGTGCATATGGAAAGTGGAGATGTTGTCAAATAGCTTGATGGCAAAAATGTAATCTACAGTAAAGCATAGTAGAAAATACAATTTGCATACAATACAACTGCCACCAAGACAAGGCAATGGGTCACAAAACAAGTGAGTCAGTACCAATATTTCCTGTTTTATAAGTTAATCCTTATCTGTGCTTTATGTACAGCTAAAATAACAAAATAAGAAGATTTCTGAGATTCGCAACACACCTTTTTTAGTTTGGACCAATCATTTGTTGTTTAGGGCGGGACATGCAGCTGTGATTAAACCAGGAAGCACCGACACAGGGGGACACAAACAAACCTAACATAGACGAATGGATGCTGCAATTAATTCTGTATGTTGAAAAGCTGGTAGCTGTTAAAAATGTTTTTGTTTTTGTTTTTTGTTTTTTCCCCTAAGACGAAACCGAAGACGACATTTCCATCCGTGATTGGTCAAAACAAACATGTACAAGATGCCGCATCGTCCAATCAGCTCAAAGTCTTGTACAGCAAGTCCCTCCTTTCCCGAACGGATCTGCCGCGTGAAGTTCCAGATAACGTGAAGAACTCCCTTGAGTGAATCACAATTATCAATCTGGCTTGTGACGTTAAACACCTGTACCTCTAATATGCCTGGACTACTGTGGGTTACTTCTACATTTGCTGCAATACACTGTGTACAAAATCTGTACTACATTATCATGAAAAAGATAGTGATTAGTGAATAATATATAGCTTAAAGCTAGATTTGTTGTAAATCTTAATAAGTGTGCCCAATTAGAATATTCTTTTTTGCTCATGTTAATATAATTATCACATGTGTACAAGCACAGAAAGCCATACGGACAACATGCCCAAACAGGACTTGTGTACCCATGTGCTGAGAAACCCCAGAACAATTAAATGCAGCTGATTTAAAACAAAAAATTACAACGGCGTAATGCAGTAAGCCATTGCACAGAAATACAATACAGCAAGCGGCTGCTCAACCTGGAGTTAGCGGGGGATATTTTTAGCTCTTCGATTCTCTTTCCCCCACTTTCGTCCTCATCTTTTGATCCTTAGCCAATTCATCCGCACTCCACTGCAATTGAACTGCCTGGCATGTTTATCTCTCTCCTCATCAAGTTACACAACTTGTACTGTAAAGTAGCTATATCACTAGCACAAAGAGATGAAATTCTATGCTCCTTATATGAGCATTCAACAAGACAAATAGAGAACACAATAAGGAAAAATATCTGGGATTATTTCCTCTATCTATGCACATTTTGAAAAATGAATGTTGCATGTTTTTCTCATAACTTAAAGATGTACAATTTTTTGTGTTGTTAAATATGTATATTCTGTCATAATTGATGGGCTATACATGTTTTATAGTAGGTTAGAAAAAAACAATATGGTATATGTGTCTTGATGATAAATCAGATCGATTTTTAAATTGATTTTTTTTAAAACAATAATGTTATACCAAAAATGTCAGCATCTGGAACTTTGTGGCGCATGTGGTGCAGGTCAGCCATTGGTCTGTCCCATATCATACTGTGCAGGATAATACCAAGTTCATGCAAGATTAAAGACGCTCAACAAGCGTCCATATTTGGTCATGGCATCAAATTCTAGCCCTGTAATTTTTGTACAGAATCGAAGCATGAGATGACAGGGGATTGCCACGCCTAATGACACACATTATTTTCATAGTCTAAGCAGGTGAAGGAGTATTTTGGTTGAAATAAAAAATGTGATCAGCAAAAGACACAAACAACACTGCAGTAGTTCCATTCAAAAATAACAATATTTGCCATTGATATGATAATGACTACTTTAAAATGGCAGCCACACTCATTTAAATACAGAAACTGCCTGAAAAATGTTGCAGTCAAGCTGTGTTTTCTACAACTAATATTGAGATAACCGAGGGTGAAAAGCCATTCATGTGGTGAATGGCAAAATGAAACCTCATTACAACACCTGCAGCTGCCCACTTTTGTACAACGGAAATAGTGTCGCAGACAAGTGTGAAGTCATCAACGATAAGCATGAAATGTATTCGAAAATACAAAGAAAAATATGTATTGATCTGACATTCTAAGATATACAATGGTTATCTAAGTTATTTGCATTTGAATAACATGCCTGATGAAAAACCAGCAACAGCTAGTAAGGCCCCATAGCTATGTAGGATAATCCCAACATGCAGAATCAAAAGCGGTGCCATTGTTTTGTCATTCATAAGAGCCAATGTCAGCCATCTCTTGAGGACCTCTTCAGCTCGGGGCCGTCTAGTCATGTCAGTCTATGTACTACTGAGTTATAAAGCTATACTGTACACTATTTATGAGTGGCTATAAATTAGTCCCTGTAGCAGCATTTTGGTGTTGTAAAACTGGACGTTTATGTCACTGTCAATGGTGTGGCTCATCTCACACTTTTACTGCCACTATGCGTACCATTCAGTGTGAGGGTCAAGGGCCGATCACATTTCCAGGAGTGGGTAATTTAAAGGGAAGACAAAAAAAAAAAATGTTATCAATAACTTCAGATGATATACTGTCACATTCTGGACAGTAGAGTAATAAACAGAGAATCCTTGTGTTGTCATGTCCATCCATCCATTTTCATAACCGCTCATCCTCAATAGGGCCGCGGACCGTTGTCATGTTATAAATAAAATACCGTCACTAGACATTGTGTTAGCAAAAGTTCGCACAAACCAATGAATCTGAAATACATGACCTCTTGTAATTTATTGCGAGACTCAGCCAATAGTGCAGAGGAGACAACAGCATAAAGGAAATTGACTAAAAGAGAATTTCCACAAAATTTATGATAGAGCATCAATCAATAATCCATCTATACTGTGTCTAATAGAACATGTCCAAGTGAGGTCAAGGATCAAATCACTGTTTGTTTTAAGTTCTCTAATGTCATAATTTGAAACAAATCTTTAAGCTTTGTATAAGTATTTGGTGCCTCCCTATAGGGGAAACTGGGGTCAGAGTTCATGGCAGTGTATTTTAACATCTAGGGGATACAATTTTCCTCAATACTAATTAGTGCTTGGACTGGCACCAATATCCACATTTACTATTCGTATCGACATTAGTGACCGAATGACTCGATTGTGTTAATCAATGCACTTTTGCTGAAAAACAAGTCATTGTCTAACAAATGAAAAATTTTATTTGATCAAAATTGCAAATGGAGTGCGCTTATATAGCGCTTTATCTTGATCATTTATATACAAAGCCATATTCACTTCATGCGATTGGCTGGCGACCAGTCCAGGGTGTACACCGCCTACTGGCCAGAGCCAGCTGAGATAGGCTCCAGCACCCCCCGCGACCCTTGTGAGCAGTAAGCGGTCAAGAAAATGGATGGATGGATATTCACTTCATTCAAAGGTAGTGGAGTGTAGAATACACCGGTGCATTGACACGGTGGATCCACACACGCAAATGTTACACTTTTTACTTGAGTTAAAAATACCGCTTTGTTTTTTTTGTTTTTTTTGTTTTTTTAATTAGGCCTTGTCCACATGTCTTTGAAGGATAATCCCAACATGTAATCCTTGCAGAGTATATGCAGAATATTTCCCCCCTCCCAATGTAGATAAAAGATTCTGTCCACACTGCCTTGTTTGTTAAAAAAAATAAAAAAATAAAAAATAATCCACAAAAACGCACACAAAAACGGAGAAGTGCGTTTTTAA
This sequence comes from Festucalex cinctus, assembly GCF_051991245.1. Taxonomy (NCBI): domain Eukaryota; kingdom Metazoa; phylum Chordata; class Actinopteri; order Syngnathiformes; family Syngnathidae; genus Festucalex; species Festucalex cinctus. The sequence goes on along the minus strand of NC_135413.1, from coordinate 19,517,121 downwards.
GCTCATTTAACATGTATGCCAAGCCTCCAGGCGGCAGTAGTTAGCCAAATACTGCTCGTCACTTGACGTCACTCCCACAATACGTCACACAAGCACAGACTGTCAATGCATGCAAGACTTTTTTTTTTATAAACAAAAACATGTAAACAGACAAAGTGTGAATACATCATAAAGGAGCTTAGAGGACAAATACAAAATTAATACAAATACAATACAACAAAATAATAAAAAACGCTTGGACGTTTTTAGGGCCTGGGGTAAGAGCGCATGGGTCCACTGTCCTGACACTTTCTCCTTCCACTCTTTTCGTCCCTCGTGTCTGGAGCCAATACACACCCAAGTTTTTTTCTTTTCATATACTATTTATTTGTTCAAAAGAACACCTGAGGTAATCATGAATTGCAGAATAGACTTCCTTGTCACTTTTATAAAGGTGTCCTCCAGGTCCTAAAACCTTCTACATAACACAACACAATGCAATAAGAAGCGTCTCACAAGACGTCAAGTTTTCCCATGTGAGGGGAGAGATAACTCGAGCAATCCTAACAACAGAAACAAAGACTATAAGAAGCAAAGAAATCACTTGACAGTGAATAACGGACACAGGAGCCTTCTCTTACGCATCCTCCTGCTAAGTGTGGTGCTCCAGACGGGCTACCATTGGACCAAGGCTTCGCTATGGCCAGCCCGAAGTGGAGCTTCTGTGACCGGTCTGGAGCTATTGGCGTCCACTCAAGTGAACCGTGTGTTTGCTTGCCTTCATATGCACTCCCCACGTGGATACAGCAGACATTCGCTATACAAGACATCCAAATGTTCCTCTCTGATGACTTTATGCTATGAAAAGGTCTGACTAATGGGGATAATCCTGATTCAGCATTTGTTTTCAGTGGCCAATTGACTACTCAGTTCGAGGCACCACCGATTCATGCAACAGCCCGATTGCTCATCACTGATTTCTTCGTCAGGACTGCTCACTTCTATGTACTGTATACACCGGATTTATTGACATTTTAACTAGATGTAAACTTTCTAATTTCCCTCTCCCCATTTTACAGCGCCACAACTACAATATAAACCATTTGTCATTTATATAGAGTGCATTTGACAAATTGTAGAAGTAAATGCTCCGTTCTTTCATTGTGTGCTGCGACATGGTTGTTTGAGGGGAATGAGCAACATCACTTCATCACTTGTACAGATGCCCAATAATAAAAAATATGATTAGTAGGCACTACTGTGCTCTAGTTCCATAAAATACTGGTGAGGAAGTAACTTTTATGAACAGAACTTATGTTTTACACACTAGTTGGTGAAAAGGTGGATCTGTCTTGTAGCATTGTCGTAAATTCAGTTGAGTCATGATAATGTCTGGACTTCAGTATTGACAGATGTAACATTGATGATTCCTTTGCTGCACAATATATCATGTTGTATCCAAAAGGAAAGCAGAGCTGCACTGGGATTCACGAGATGCACAAATAAGTAATAGCTAACAGCATTAGCCTCTGGTGTTTTTTTTTTTTTTTTAATTGCTCAGTGAAGCTGAGGGGGTGTGTGTGTTGGGTACTTGTGATTCGCAATTCATTCGTGGTACACACAGTCCGCACACCTTCCTCCACAAGGGAAACGAATCAATGTTGCTTTGCCGTATGCAGTTGCTTGTTTACATTTAGCGTCAAAGTGAAGCCACTCTTAACTCATTCACTGCCATTGACGGAAAAAGACGTCAAATGATGCTTTTTTTTTTCTGGTCTGGCAATGAATGTGTTAATAAATAACTAAAAAAATATATCAAAGTGGCCCATGCAGCTTTCTATTTTTCTGTATGTGGCCCTCAGAGGAAAAAGTTTGGACACCCCTGCTGTACAATATATCAACAATTTATAATTGCTTCATTGATTTTTACCATGTTTAACTCATTCACTGCCATTAACGGAAAAAGACGTCAAATGATGCATTTTTTTTTTCTGGTCTGGCAATGAATGTGTTAATCAAGATGTTAGCAAACTCCATACTTGACATAGGGAGCATGTGGGGCGGGTTTAGGGCTGGTACAGTATATACTAGGGCTGGGTATTGCCGCCAACTTCACGATACGATACATATCACTATACAGGGGTCACGATACGATACGTATCGCGATACATATGTATCCCAATGCTTGATCTTCAAGGCGATACGTATCCCGTAGGGGTGTGAATTGCCTAGTACCTGACGATTCGATTCGTATCACGATTCACAGGTCACGATTCGATTCGATACCGATTAATCCCGATACGAATGGTCACAATTCGATACCGATTAATCCCGATACGAATTTATAAGTCGATTGTTGCGATTTTTTTTCATTCATATTTAGAAAATACTAATCAGTAAGCTTGTAGAGTGTAAGATTTATATGAAAATGTATTATTTATTTATCTGAAATTTCAGTCTTATAGAGGTTGTAATCTGTTTCATGTTTGAACAGCATTAAAATAAAAATATTAAGGCTTAATGTGCCGTTCATATAACATTCTTCCATGCTCAAGGTGTGAATCCTAAAAAAAAAAAAAAAAAAAAAAAAATCGATTCTGCCGATTATTGAATCGATTCGAGAATCGCGCGATGTAGTATCGCGATATATCGCCGAATCGATTTTTTTTTAACACCCCTAGTATCCCGATATATTACATTAATTTACTTGCATTCTAAAATAACAGTCATATGTATACCAAAAGTTTGTTATGCTGACTAACAAAAATATTTTTGTTAGCAGCTCTTGTGGTTTACCACATAGCGGCATGCCTGGTTTAAATGTGTACCCACTGCAGAGCAAGGAGCAGCTTTCACAGACACACCATATGCACACCACATAGCCGATATGAGCAAAAATATCAAAGTATTAAAATGACAGCTCTAAAATGTGCTTATTTGAAATATTTGGGGAAATAAAAAAACAGCATTTTTTCCATGTAACATTCTATTTTGTTTTTAAACAAAATATACGAAAATTGGTACATTAAGACATATGCCATGTTGAGTTTCTAAGTAAATAAATGTTGATATTCGTCCTCTGTTTTTATTTTTTCTTAGCAAGACACAGTGTCCAATCACTGGTGAGCTATTTTTACATTAATTGAAGGCAATTAACTTCAAAGACTATTTAAAGTTACCGAGCAGTATTGATTCTGACTCCTGAATATCGATACGTTTATTGTAATGAGGCCCGCAACGATATATTGCCGTATCGATTTTTTGAGCACACCCCTAGTATATACCTACTCAAATGTAGGGCCTGCCCTCTCAAATGAGCTGCTTTGAGTGATTTATGAAAAAGTGTATTTAAATTGTACTAAATACCAAAACTATGGCATTTTAACAATGATTTTGATGTTGCGGAAACACGGGAAATATTTAAAATTGTGAAAACGTTGCATAATTTGTCTCGAAAGAAACAGCTTAACTATTTGGTACAACCACAAACAAGGATGAGTCGGCGTTCTGTAATATGGTGCGCTTGAGTGATAAAAGGTAACTGCAGCAGTCTGTATTTGTCATCAAAAAGGTAAATGATACAACTTTCTGTTGAACACAAATCAACTAACTAATCAGGTTTGGTGTGAATAATCATCACAACTTCCTGAATCTTGCTCACATTCTCATAATTATTCACCTCATACATCGATTCACTGGCGTTAACCAACCAGATTTGCCCAAATAATGTGGCTGTACCACAATAAATCATGTCCAGTCAAGTGCAAAAGCAGACAACGTGGGTCGACTGTTGCCACAGTGAGGGCCACCAAGGCTCACCCTGGCCAGATGGCCTTGTGCGTCATTTTCTTTCGAAAATGGAACAAGTCAGGAGCTAGATGGGTCTTTTTATTTGTTCAATTTAAAGTCAATTCTGGGCATCATAAATGTGTTACCACACAGCAAAAAATTCTCAGACACTGCGCCTACACAATATTGTTTGATATAACTAAGAACATGCTGGAGTTGTGGTTACCCTTATCTTGATGATGGCCTCTGACACGAAGCCATGTGTGCATCTGAGTTAAGTGGATGATAAACGGCCGAGTGTCAGTGGAGCATCCTCCGCCTAATGATTGTGGGTGTGAAGGTAATCATACAAGCACATGATGGATGGGACCAGCCATAAAATATAAAGAGGTGCTGCAATCAGTGTGTATATATGTGTGTGTACGTGTATGTGTGTGGCACCTGAGGCAGTGTTGATGGTTCTGACAGCCTCCCTTGCACTGATTCTGTTGTTAGGGGGATAATCAGGAACAACGTTGTCATGGCGCCTCTCTGACATCCGGGGACTCGTCTTAGCTGGAAGATGACTGAAATGGAATGGAATAAATTATTGAAAAGCATTCATCTCGGCCAATTCAGACAGCCAATTTTGCATGCCCTGAAACACCATTTACATGCAGATGAAAGCCAAAACCACAAATGGCATGTTTGTTTTTTACATAACTGTACATGCAGTATAGAGACAATGAGAAAGACGATTTTTTTTTCTACCGCTTCAAATAAAGCATAACTTTTCAACAGTATGAACTGAGTTATCCTGTACACATATTTGTGAAAAAAAAATGTACACTGCACTACATGCTTACCCTGATTGGCTGTGTTGTTCATCAATGGCATCCACAGCACTCTCCACAGAATTCAGGAGAGACTGGATCTGATTGGCTGATTCCTTCAGGAGGAAACGGGTCACAAACTGCTCCACGTTTGTTCCTCGCTCATAAACCTGTTCAGATAATGGAAACAGTATTTCATTTGTTTGGAGGTTAAATTGTTCACAATCCTATTTATTTTCTGTCATTGTTCTCTTTCAAGGTTCTCCCTTTGAGAAAACTTTGAAGCAGATATCTTCCTGATTTTTTTTTCTTGCATTAACTTCATGAAAGACAAGATTAACAGCTCTCTGCGGCCAAACCCTGTCAGATTCACTGCTTCAATCTTGGCCTGAGCGATTGTGCCAATACAAACAAAAACCGTTATACTATAGTAAGAATCTTATCATTTGGCCTGTGGGTGGATGAAATTGGATGGTTTGTTTCTGTTTATATTCACAGGAAAAGAAAATCACAAAGATGCAACATCATCAAGAGTTGCTTTCCATCAACACGTATCGTAATATTGAATAATTGTAACCAAAAGTAACTTCCTATTCATCTTTAGGTTTCACTTATCTGTAATAAAGAGAATACGGTGTCTTGGCAAGGCCTTGTTTGCAAATCACTTTAGTGGTCTTTGAGTTTTTCTTGTGTTGTCTTAGCCAGGGGCTCAGCTACATGGTGGCCAATAGTGGCCACAGCCTGCCGCCACCACGTCGAAGGGAATCACTACTTTTTTCCACACGGCCACGGTACACTGAGGAACTTCGATGCTCTGCCACCATACATTTAGATTAGCAGTCTACCTAAATAAGTGCTGAGAGTGTTTAGCTGCGGACATGATGTAGTATGTGAGAAGAGATTCATATACAGCTATACATTAGGATATGGTATAGGGTATTGGTTTACACAACTTTTGAAAAGAATAGTATATTTAATATCAGTTTAGTTTTGTTTTTTTCCTTTGAAAGATAGCCACTGAGTGTTTTAGGGACGCTGTATCTGTTACCACTAAAAGTCAGACATTTAATGTAACAACGCGCAAAAGAGAGAAGTTTTACAGTTCAAAACAGACTTCCGAGGGCAACCAACACATTAACTCATTTGCTCCCGATAATGTGTAAATACGTTTTTTTTTTAATGTTCTAAGTGTCCCAAAGACTTATGTATACGTTTTTTTGTTTTTTTTTTAATGCTAGAGCATACAGAAGGCTTTGATGCAGCCTCTCAAATGCAAAGAACGGTTGCAGAAATGGTAGTTATTACACAAACGGCCAGCAGGTGGCAGCAGAGCAAAGGAGATCAACCAGGGCCATCTAGAAAAAAAGCTCAATTACTTACAATTTTAAATAGATTTGTGAAAACTGATGAAACTTAGCTCTCTTCTAATGCTAATTGCTGCAAAATGGAAACAGATAGAAACATACTTTTTTTTCCTGATGAAAGAAGAGACTTTAATCTTTTGATAGGTTCCATGCTTTTATAGCAATAGAACACAATATTCTGTGGGCCTTGCAAAATCAGTCAAAATCCAGTAAAACAGCCAGGAGCGAACGGGATTGCTTCTATGAAAATGACTGGGAGTGAATGAGTTAAATAAGCAGAGTTAAACAAAATAAATAAATAAATATTTCATACTCATGTTAAAAAGCCTGTTGGAACCACTCATGTAAACGTCATAATTGACTGCACTTGCACTCTGGAGAGCAGAGTCAACCAGTCATGTCAGCTTTACTGTCAGAAGTCACAGTGCAGTGATTCAGGGAGACAATTAAGGTTCCAGTGTAGTCAGCCGTTCTCTGCTGCTCTCTAATCAAAGACAAACACTCCCAGGAGACGCGCGTTCACACAGGCCACATTGACTTCTATTATCTCAGTTGATGGCTTTCATAAAAAAGGTACACACAGAGGTCCACCCATCATTAAACATGCACGCCAATAAAGAAACCTACAAATAATACAATCATGCAAAAGCTCTGTCACTTCCAGTTGAGACATTTTAAACGTAGCTATCCATCCATTTTCTGCTGCTTATCTGGAATTGGATCATATTGGCAGTAGCTTTTGCGCGAAGTCCAGAGTCCTCTCTCACCAGCCACTTCGTTCAGCTCTTTCAGTGGGTTAACGAGGTGGTCACAGCCAACTGCGAGACAGTCTCTACAGTTTGTCACGGGTCTTCCCCGCGGCATTGCTCAGGTGGGACGTGCCCGGAACACCTCACCAGGAAGCCATCCAGGACGCATCCTAACCTGATGCCCAGGCCAACTCATCTGGTTACTCTTGATGCGGAGGAGCAGCAGCAGCTGTTCTCTGAACCAAAGCCGGATGAACGAGTTTCTTACCCTATCTTGAAGGGGAAACCTAGTAGACAGACCACGGATTAAACTTATTTTGGCCGCTTGTATCCGCAACCTTTTTCTTTGTGTCATGACCCACAGCTCAGGACCATAGGTGAAGGTAGGTTCGTAGGATCGACCGGTAAATTAAGAGCTTCACTTTTCAGCGCGGCTCCTTGACCTCTACAGGCTGATACAGAGCCCAAATTACTGCAGACTGTGCATCGATGCGTCTGTCGATCTCTTCCCTCACTTATGAACAAGACCAGTCCTCAAGCTATTACAACTTCTTCATTTAGGATAGGACTCGTCCCCGACCCGGGGGGGCACCCTTTTCTGGCTGAGTACCATGTTCTCAGTTTTGGAGGCGCACAACAGAACCACATCATCTGCAAAAAGCAGAGATTCAATACTTTGGCCAGCAAACTGGAAACCAACACCTTGTTGTGAGAAATGATTAACAATCTGAGCCTGTGTATTGACATTTTATTTTTTTTTGACAATTATGTACTTCCAACATCATGGGAAAGATTTGGGGAGGGCTTTGAGATGCTTGACCTACAAATTCTTGGACAGCTCCTCTTATCAACCACGAGTAACTTTTGGCCTCACAAAAACTCTTTTGGATGAATGGACAAAAACAGACACTGTGTCTATATGTAAGGGGGAGCCTCAGAGTTGGCCGTTTTCCTGTTTAAAAAAGTATTATGTGCCTGATGGACTTTCTATGTAGTCATTGCGATGGCTGCCCCTTTCTCCAGTGCTTCCAATACCGTCCAACCTGTTGTGCGGAGTGAGAAGCTGCACCAGATGGGTGTCTCATAAACCTGCATCACCCAGAAAAATCACATCTTTAGGTCAACTAATCCAAATTAGCACAAATTACTTGATCGAGATTTAATCTCCTGGGAAGGAACTCTGCCCAGTAGGCATTCCCTTTTTGGTTCAAAGTACCATATTGAGAATTTTATTATGAATAGACCATCAGGATAACAGATTTTTCATCTTGTCCTCATTTGGGTCATAGGTGAGCTGGAGCCTATCCCAGCTGACCTTGGCCAAGAGGTGGGGTAAACTATTGTCTGTTTGCCACCCAGCTGCAAGGCACAATCACACACAAATCATTCACACTCACATTGGTACCAATAGACAATTTAGAGTCTTCCGTTCAGCTGGTATGAATGTTTATAGAATGTGTGAGGAGGCTGGAGTACCTGTAGAAAACCTACACAAGTACTGGGAGAACATTCACGCAGGAGGACCTGAGTCAAGACCACAAGATCTTAACTATGAGACATGCTAACCACAATCCCTCTATGTCGTCTGTTGCTGCATTTTATATTCAGTTATCAACTCACTTCATCCATCCATCCATCCATCCATCCATCTGCAACTTATTGTATTACATTTTTATTTACGTTTGCCCCAACTGAATTGGGGTTTGCCGTGTGACTCTTGACGACTGGAAGCGATTATGACCTCTATGTTCGTGATTGGTGCAAATCCTGCACGCTCCTTTTAGTGCGCTGGCACTGACCAGCTTGGTGGAGTCCCATCTGCAAAATAGGCAAACACCTAGCCTCAGGATCAGCCGAAATCGGACAGATGCGCCGTCTATGAAAATTGAGCACTATACAGCTTACTAAATAAAAGAAGAGTTTCAATTTACACACCAAATAAGCACTGATATAATTGCACTTATACTCTGATACTGCTTCTTCTCATATTGCAATTCTGCACACCCCTATCACAGCCTCCCCTTCGGCTACGTGAGCCCCATGGGCCCAGCCACAAAACCTGAGATAGAAATACTGTGATCTATAATTCACACAGATCACTGACCCAAGAGAATGTATACTTGCCCCCTTAACATAGTCTGACAATTAGCAACTGTACACAATATGATTAGCATCTGTGTGCGTGAATGTGTGTCCCTGCACACATTTTTTAAGAAATTCTAATTATAGGAAAGGCTGAATGTCAGTCTACTTATGTGTTGTGACTGATGAAGGAGCACTCCACATCTCATCACATCTCCGAGGCTCAACCGCTTCATTGAAAACATTCATTTTGAAGTCTTGCACGCCCAGCCTCAATATGGCCCTCACTGACACAACCTTTCACATTGCTTATTACAGAATGAACGTCACATGATGAGATCGGGTAAATTTAATCTGGTAGGAGAATTGACTGAGCCAGCAGGGGTACTGAGGTAGTGTGAACATCATTGTGTGCATATTTCTTTCCCTTACTATCATCCACCTACACATTTAGTCACTTAATGGCATACAGAACCGCCTCTCCCTGAGCACAAGCACACTCACACTCAAACAGTTTATAGATAGATAATCACAGCGTTTAAAAGTAGAAATCCCTCTGACTCAGAAGTTATCGTTTCATCAACGACTGGAACAGATGCCAAAGACTGGCATCAGAATTTGGTAGACTACATCATGGAACAAATGAACAAAGTAACTACAATAAATAAATAAATAAATAAATAAATAAATAAATAAATGAAAAGTGAAAGAAACACAATTCCTATGGGGCTTTCTTTGAAAGAAAACATAGAAGAGTCCAATACTGTCAACTTAAAAGTTGCATTTAAAATAGTGCTGTCAAAGTTAAAGCGTTAACTAATTAATTAACCACAAAAAAATTATCGCATTAATCGCACTATTAATTTTGACTGCAAATGATCCTTTAGCTTGCTAGCGGATGGCTACGTTAAAGGTAGCACAGGTTGTGTTTGAACAATAAACATAACATGCATTAAAGTGAAGCATTTAATAAATGTTTGCGCGTCACATTCAGAATATTTGTTGATGTCAAACTATCGGGGTCATTTTTTTTCCACTTTAAATTATGCAAGTAATTTACTGATTAGAAAAAGAGGAGGATGAGACGTTCTCTTAACATTAAATGCCGAAAAAATTAACACATAAGAGGTGCATTTTAAATTTGGTGGGCAAAAAATGTTGATAAGAAGCCTTTTTAATTAAGCGATTAATCTTGATTAATCAGAATTTTAGGATGTGATTAATCTGATTAAAAAATGTAATCGTTTGGCAGCCCTAATTTAAAAACAAATATATATAGGCCTACTCATGCTCGAATAACAGGTTCATGACAATGGATGATTTTCATGCTTTGGACTTGCCTTATACAGTATCACAAAGGAAAAATAATCCAATGTAGCCAAGGAGTTATTTTCATACATCTTTACATATGAATATATGGTCACCAATAGTAGTCACTTTGAAACTGCATGGTGATGGTGACAAAGACAAACATACTTCAGGTAACATAATTTTCTCATATTCAAAAAACATGTATCAATGTATGCACATCACATTATGTTCACAAACACTTAATGCTATACTTTATTATGCACTTCAAGTATGAAAAGAAATATTTTTAGTCCATACCAGTACATTCTCCACTGAAGGACATGAGACTGGAGAAGATGTTGAGACATAAGTGAATTCAAATTCTCCTGAGAAAAGGTTTGGCTTCGTGTACTCTCTGCCACTCCAGCACACTCACATACTGCTGTTAAGGCACTTTCTTTATTGTGCTTTTCAAATAGCTTCAGGCAGTACAATGGCTCATCTCAGACTGCTGAGGTGTTTTCTCTCAAGGATACTAGAGCTGTCGATTTTTTTAAATGGTTATTTCTTCATATTGATGTGTTCTTTCTTGGCCATAATAATCAATACGAAAGTTATTGTTACAAAAAGTCCATCTTCTCTCGTAAAAGTACGGTAGTTGTGTTAAAAAAAAAAAAAAAAGGAAGTTTATTCTATCTGGTTTGGAGTGTTAGTGGGAAGTAGAAGACTAGACCTGTGCCTCAAACCAGACGCAACTAACATTAATAAAACAAATCTTAAAAAAAAATTAAAAAAAATCTGCAAAACAGCTGCAGTCTCTTTGATGCAACAGATGAACACATACTTCATATTTCAGAATTTTTCACCCCGCTCCCTTTGAATGCTGAGCCAATGCCAGGTAGAGTTTCTGTTACCCTGATGACTAGGGGTGGAGCTAAGAGATGTTTACATGTGGCAGTCCAATAAAAATAAATAAAATAAAAAATAGAGCAACAGTGTATTTTCACTTGTGGAGTCAGTGTTTCGTCTCCAAGCGGCCAAATTATTTGTCTTTTGCCGTCTGCAAAGTCATTGATTTAAAAAAAAACAAAAAGACCCAATTTCACTGGCTCATAAGATAAGACGTACTTGGTTATTTTTTTACGTCATACTTCATGTGTGGGGAAGGACTTCAGTGTTCCTCATTGTTTGCATAAAGACAATTGTACTGAAAACAATCACACACCCACATTACTTTCGTCTTCTTTTCATCTTCTTCTTCTGACCTGTGGTCACTAAACCGTGCATGACCTAAACTTTTACAAACAACAACTGGCCCAGAAAAGGCACTTAGTCAATGGGTATAGGGACACATGTCCACTTAAACAAAAATAGTACCTAAAAGAGCAACTTTCTAACAGGGAAATAGACCAAGGCCTCGACTTAGGAGACGATCCAATTTCATGTCTTTAATATTTGATTTGTTTTGAAGAAGCTCCTTTCTGATGGATCCAGTAGCCAACCAGCTCCCATCGTTCACTTCAAGGTCGTGACGGGAAAATGAAGCTTCATGAAGCACTTGATTTTTTTATTTTATTTTTTTTCTCCGCTAGATGGTGCTCTTGGTATAAAGAGAAAGGCTAGTGCACTGCTGGAAATTGATTACACTTCCACTGCATCTTTAAATCAAGAGTCTTCGAAGGAGTCAAAAATATTCACAAGTGCATCAGAAGCTTCATTTGTCCATCAATACTTAAAAGAGCTGCATCTTTGTGTCAGCTTTTTTGCAAACCAAGAGTAGTCACTGTTGGAGAGGACATAAGTCAATGCCACACTTTAAAAAAAAAATTAAATAAACAAAAAAAAACCAAACTATTATATCACATGCGAAAAGTGAGAGTACACTCTACAGAAGGGGTCTCCAGGTTGGGTCCTCGAGAGCCCCTATCCAGCCTGTTTTCCATGTCTCCGTCCTTCAGCACAGCTGAATCTAATGATCAGCTAATCAGCAAGCTTAGCAGAAGCCTGATAACGATCCCGATCATGAATCAGGTGTGTTAGTGGAGAGAAACATGGAAAACAGGCTGGATAGGGGCTCTCGAGGACCCAACTTGGAGACCCCTGCTCTACGGTATATTTTTTTGCAGTGCTTTCTAAACCCAACAAATTTCTGAAACGGACAGCATGGCTGTGACTTATGGTTAGCAGGAAGTGATGAACTTTGTAACCAGTACTCCTACACAAACTTGCCAAAAAAAACCCCCACCCAAAAACAAAAAACAAAAAATAAACAACAAGTGGCTGGAAAAGTGTGAATGTTGTTAAATAGCTAGCAGCAGATCAGAGTTAATTCCAGAAGTCAAGTCCACAAACTGACAACCTGACACTGCTACAGATACAGATATGGATACATGATATGGAAATGATGGACGTGACAGCAGGGAGGAAGAAGAGTGACTGAAGATGGGAGGTCAGGAAAGGAAAAATTGGGTAGGCAAGATTGTGAGAAGAGTTCGGATAAAGAGAAGGATGGACTGTCATTGCATTAATTCCTTAAGTGTCAGCCCTCCATCTGTTCTCTTTTCACCCAATTACCGAGCTACAGCTCTCTCTTCTTCACCCCAAAGTATGCTGCATTATTCATGCTTGGGTGTAACCTCATCAGTCAACTCACCCAGCTGACAACAACTCTGCCAGTCGGCTCCCCTGACACACTAGAACATGATTCACGCCCGCATTAACAGTAAAAGAATTTGCAGTGGTTCACATTCTCAGATATGCACAAGCTTTCTAACTCAAGTCTGATGTGTTTGTCCTTTAAACGATTACAAAGAAAGGTAGGCATGCGTCTTTCGAAACCTTAAGTGCTGCAGCACTGGCTGCTCCAACTCAGACAGCATCTTACTGGTGGCAATGAGAGCGACATTATTTGATTCCTCCTTCCATACATTTTCTATAAGACTACACTGGCCAGAGTCAAAGCGATCTGAAGACTATCACAGCCGACGTAGGGTGAACGGTGGTTACATCCTTGACATGAACCATTCAATCAATCACACACAGAGGTAGACAACTATTCTTCACTCACATATTTAAGCAGTGATTCCCAACCAGTGGTGGCAGACAGCTTGCCATTCATACAACAGAATAAGTCATGGCCTCCTGTGAGTAAATCAGCTTTGTGTTTAATTAAATTAAATCTGGTTCGCCAGATTAAGCCATCCGGCTCCCCATTGACTCTGTTCATCATTTCTTTCGGCAGTGACTCTTGTTTTCTGGTAAAAAGACCCCTGCTGAAGAAACCTGGGCTTGATCAAAGTGTGCTGTCAAATTTTAGACACGTGTTTCTAAGATGGGTCTTTTACTTCAAAAAATAAATAAAATAAAAATATATATATATTGTAAATAGGGGTGTGGATTGCCTAGTGCCTGACGATTCGATTCGTATCACGATTCATAGGTCACGATTCGATACCGATTAATCCCGATGCGAATTTGTAAATTGATTGTTTTTACTCAAATTTAGAAAATCCTATTCAGTAAACTTGTAAGATTGTATGAAAAGGTATTATTTATTAATCTGAAACTTCCGTTTTATAACTGTGAGCCACTGTATTTAACAAACAGGTTGTAATCTGTTTCATGTTTGAACAGCATTGAAATAAAATATTAAGGCTTAATGCTCCATTAATATAAACATTCTTCCATGCTTAAGGTGTGAATCCTAACCATAAGTAAGACGTTTTGTTGAATATTTTTCCCATCGAAAATGGATGTTTAAAAATCAATTCGACTGCCTATTGAATCGATTCAAGAATTGCGAGCTGTAGTATCACGATATATTGCCGAATCAATTTTTTTTTAACACTCCTAATTGTAAAAGTGGTTGAATTCCTTCTTAGACTAACATTATTACATCATGTAGGTTTTCCAATCAGGTTTTAAGTTGATGCGTACCACAGAATCAGCCCTGATACACGTTTTTAATGACATCCTCCTGGCAAATGACACTGGAGATGATGATGATGTCTTATTTTGTTGGATCTGATTACAACGTTCAATACGGTGGACTAGTGCTCTTTTGGCTCGTTTGCAGCACCAGGTGGACATTACAGATTACATTTGGCTGACAGATTTTTTATTTATTTTTTATTAGCCTTGGTTGCTGTGAGTCCTGCTCTCCCCGTCTATGGTGTCCCTCAGGGTTCTATTTTGGGGCCACTGTTGTTTTCATTGTGTTTGCTGCTCCTGAGTACCTGCACGCTTACAAACATGTAAGGTGCCTCAGTTCAGTGGACCAGAAACTGGAGGTATCAAGGACTAAGCAGAAGCTCAGAGGGGATTGAGACTTTTCTGGTGCTGGTCTTTCCCTTCCGTACAATCTTCCGTTAAATATTAGGCAAGGCCCCTCTATATCCACTTTTAAAACTTGTCTCAAAGCAAATCATGATTCTATGGCTTTTGACTCAGCATTGTTTTAGTGTTTTATGGGGTCTGTTGTTTTTTTGTGTTTTTAAAGGTTAGGAAACACTGGGTGACACGTTTTTAAGGACTGTGGAACACAAACAATCACAGGGACAAGCCAAATTCAAGTACAGATCCAACCTTGAAACTTGATTTCACGCAGCAAAGCATGGGCTAACCATTGCACAATTGGTGCTGCTGACAAACTCAAACCAATATTCAGCATTACAATACATTTTCACAAAGTAAAATTGTGGCAGAAATTTGGCCTCATAAAGCACATTTGCACACATTTTCTAACCTTTGTGACTTTTTCCATCACTGCATCAGCAGAAAGTAGATTAACAGATGGCTACAATCATATTCTGAAATCTAATGTTGCTGTGTCTTTTTTTTTGGCATATGCTAAGGGAAGCTTTGTTGTCAGTGTTTTAGGATTAGTATTCAAAGTCCACAAATGGTGGAAATGTCTTCATCTTCGTTATTTATTTTGACTGGCGACAACATTTGAACCACATGGTACAGTCACCTACAGCACTGAAACAGCACCTAAAAGCATGTAAAAACACTATCTATAGCAGAGTAACTTTTTTTTATTTTTTTATTCGGAGAACAGAGCCATGAACTTAAAATTTGCACTCCTAAGTGCACACTGTAAATTGCACTTGCAAAGCAAATCACATTTCTTCTTTTTTTTTCATTGTAATACTGCCAAAATGCAACCTTTCATCCCCAAAACTCACTTACTGCCTGTTTTTTTTTTTTTTCTCGCCATGACCATTTCCTCACAAAACAATTTGGACTCAATATCAGGATTTCTCTCCTGTGGCACAGTGTTAATGATGGCCATCTTTGTCTTTGTTTATTGCTTACAAGGGTTAAACACAACCCTTAATACATTTTAATGAAACATTTCAAATGCTCAAAAATGTGGTATGGTTAAATGATACTTCATTTATTTCCACCTTACAAGGCCCTCAAAGCGCTTTACGTTCTGACTACTTCACCTACTGATGATGCAGCAGGATCTTCACCATGGTCACACTAGCCTGGGATCTAACCCACGACGTCAGGGTTGCAAGACGACCACTCTACCACTAAGTCATGCTGCCCCAGAAAATGTTCTATTTGGGATTACTATGTAATTTTTTTCCTGGACATAATTAGTATGGGGGCGGCACGGTGAGTGATTTGTGAGTACGTCCGTCTCCCAGTGGGATGTGAGATCGAGTCCAGGCTTCAGCTTTCCTGGGTGGAGTTTGCATGTTCTCCCCGTGCCTGTGTGAGTCTTCTACGGGTACTCCGGTCTCCTCCCACATTCCAAAGACATGCATGGCAGGTTAATTGAACATTCTAAATTGTACCTAGGTGTGATTGTGAGTGTGAAGGGGTGTTCGTCTCTGTGTGTGCCCTGCGATTGGCTGGCAACCGATTCCAGGTGTACAAATCCAGGTTAAGAACCACTGGTCTAATTTCTGTGGGGGGTTCAGAAGAAGAATGCACACTTTTATTTTTCTTCTTTTTTTTTTAATCAACCCGTGATATAAATCAATATACAGTTCAATAAGTCAGGGATTGCAGTAAGGAAGGTGTAATTTGCAAAAAAAATAAAATTGTGTGAATGATTATCCGTAGGCAGTGGCAGTTATTATATCTTTGCCCTGTTTGAGCTACAATGGAAATTTTTACACCCTTTGGTGAGCAAACGGTAGCAACAAGTATAATGTGTGTTGTACGTCTCTATACACAGTATGTGTATAATGTAACGATTTACATATTTCCCCATGAACTATACATTCACCTGCTGAATAATAAAGGAAAAACTAAATAGGTAATTTTTTTTGGGACATTTGAGTCATACGGAAGCAATCCTCCTGCCCCAGAATAAAAGAAAAAAAAAAGAAAAAAAAAGAAAAAGAGTAATGGTGGCTAGGTTTCACAACTGTATTTGATAATTGCATTAAACATATTACCATATGTAAAGTGCACATGAATAATTTGCATTGTATAATTATTTATTGTTGTATTCATAACATTATAATGACTTCTTGTGTGGTTATGTTTATTACAATATACATCCCATGAAATGGGTTGAATCGAATTTTGAATTTAGGATGACTGCATCTGACCAATGTTCACTTATCAACAATATATTGACCAACATTTTGAACACATAATGTATTTATTGACCACTTTTATTTGGTTTCCTTTCCCATCTTCTACTTGGCCAAACGAAACCCCTCTCCGCTTTCCTTTTTCTTCCATTGATTGTCCTCTACTCATCCTGCTCACGTTATTGTATACCGAAACCCTCCCTCACCGTGATCCATTTCACCATAATCCTCGGGACGAAAGGTTAGGTTGAAGTGTATGAGGTGCAAGCGCTGGCAGACAATGGAGTTGGGATGAAAGAGGAGAAGATGATGACAAGGAAGTGAGAAGGAAGATGTGAGAGGAGGACACGTTGCAATTTCTGAAACAGATTCAGGTAAAAAAAAAAAGAAAAAAAACAGATAAGCATGAGATGGCTGGGTGGCGTGTATGTGTAGTATGTGTGTGCAGACATGTTGAAGGCCAGAAAAAAAAAAAAGGGAAATACAGTACTAATGAGAATGTCTCATTAAAGGAAGCGTTTATACAAGACAGGAGAGTTAATGAATTCTTGCACGCACACGCGCACGCACGCACGCACGCACACATATGAGGGACTTTTACTTAAATGCACCTTCTACAGAGCCAATTAAAATTGTTTTCCAGAACAACCTCTGACATAAATAGTGTCATAAAAGTAAGGGATGAACAGCTGAAATAGTTTGACGCTCTTGCTCTATCTTTGTAGACAGTTTATTTGTTCATGAGTTTGATGTCTTTGGAAGGTGTAAAAGTCCTGTCATTAAGCGGATCTTCAAAATGTTTCTCTGACAAATAAATTCACTTCAAACTATTGTCTTCATTCATCATTCGAAGCAGTTTTCATTGCAACTAGAATCATCCTGTGCTTTGGGGCTGGGTGCTCTTAGAGAGTCATACAATGTACATTAAAAATAACTACAGTATAGTGCTTCAAACAATAAGTGGCAATCTGTCACTCTAAAGAGGAAATGTCTTAAAGCAGACGTCCTCCTGAAAATAGTGCCTATAAATCATGTTTTATCAGCTGTGTGGAACAAGTAATGTTGATTTTTTTCCTTTCCAACAGCTACGTGACACCACAGAAAATGACATTTATTGACTTGTCAAAGCAATTTGTCACATTTATTTACTTAAAGAAAAGTACAATGTTGAACTTTTTTTTTGCCTCTGATAGGTGTGCTAACTAAGACCACCCTATTGGGTCTTCACGGGAAAAAGCCAGAAGCAGGCTTACCACCGGAAACGATGACATAGCTTACTGACGTCGTAGGCTGAAACAGTAAGTGGATTCTATTTCAGGATATTTTGTTTTCAGTCATCCATTTTGTGTTCTGCTTGACCTGTTCTACACTCACTTCAACCAGCACAACCAAGGCTCGAAATAACTATGAAAATACTGTGATTTGAGGAGCAATTTTGCTCATCAATTACTTAATTTTGAGGACCAATTTACTATTTTTTGTCATAATTTCTTGCATGTTAAGCCCAGGGACCTGAACCAAAAAAAAATAAAAAATCTTATTATGAAAAAATTTAAATGTAATATAATGGGGTGAGTCTCCGGTTCGAGTCCAGGCTCGGACCTTCCTGGGTGGAGTTTGCATGTTCTCCCCGTGCCCGCGTGGGTCTTCTCCGGGTACTCCGGTCTCCTCCCACATTCCAAAGACATGCATGGCAGGTTAATTGGGAGCTCCGAATTGTCCCTAGGTGTGCGTGTGAGTGTGGATGGTTGTTCGTCTCTGTGTGCCCTGCGATTGGTTGGCAACCAGTCCAGGGTGTCCCCCGCCTAATGCCCAGAGCCAGCTGAGATAGGCGCCAGCAGCCCCCGCGACCCTTGTGAGGAATAAGCGGTCAAGAAAATGGATGGATGGATAATGGGGTGAATGAATATAGGGCTGCCGCTATCAAATATTAAATATTCTATAGAATAATCATTTACTTGGAAAAACTATTTAATTTAATACATTCCACTTAATAACAAAAGCAATCTCTTTCCTTTTTTAAAATATAGAATAAACACTATTTCTTAAAGTCAAATTCTGCAAAGCAGTACCACCAAACTGCATTTTACAGTCTAGAAATATTTTCAGACGGTTTCAAACATAAATTTTAACTTAAACTTGAAATTTTCTGTATCAAAAACAAAAGGGTTTTGAAGTGTTAATTAAAAAAATAAAAAATAAAATGAAGACACATTGAGAGGAAATGTTAGAAATGTATGGCATATGCTACTAGGCTAACTTAAGAGGTCAAGTCATTCTGATTGATTTTGAAAGCTGGACAAAGTGACCGACAACTCATCTTTTGTCATTTTTTTTTATACATTATTAGAATTGTGCATATTATCAATTAATATAGTAACACTAATCTGACAAGATGGTTTGATATATTACAAATAACACTTTTTACTTTATGATTATCTTGGTTGTGATAACTGATTTAGCCTCAGGCAAAAGATCCACATTTGCTGGATGATTCCTTGACATCAAAATAATTCATAGTGCAAAAAGATACTGGAAATATTCCATTTGCATGTTGCACAAAGGAGATTGTGGTAAATGTTGTCTGCAGAGACCGTGGCATTATGGGTAATTATAATGTATATTAAACGTTTTACCCAATGGCTACACTGTCCTAGTTGGAGTACTCACTGAATGAACTTTGCCAGCCACTGAAACCATCACCGACAAGTCTGAATTGAACATGACATGCATTCATCGCACAAACGCATACTCATTAAATTTCACCTCTGCTTTTAACCCTTCATGGTGGCGAGCCACCTTTAGACAAGAGTTAACTGTATAACTGAATTCCGTCAAGTCTCACTCTTTTTTTTTTTTTTTTCCTCATGTATCCATATTTACTCTCCTAATCAAAACTCACTGGACTCTTAAGAAGCTAAGTCACAGCCTGCAGACTTTGCGCAAACTAATAACACGCTCCATCTTTTCATACCTAACCACACAACCATTTCCTCACATCTGCCTCGATGTGAAGATTTAATTCAGTGCTTCATAGGTTTTGTCACAATAACAAAATGACACTAAAACAAGCGACTCTCCTCTGAGTTGCTGGAAGAATCCTATATTTTAACCAACATCACTGAAAAGAACATTTACGTGACCGTCAGCTGGAAGTCAGTCATACACAATACTTACATTGCAAAGTGTGACAAAATGTGTTTCCTCAGAACGGTAATTTTTGGAGGTCACAGTTCTGTGTACACTCTGAGGGGCATATTCACTAAAGGTTTGCGTCGCCTTTACACGGCGCTAACCGGTAAAAATGGAGCAATCCGGGAGCGCCTAATTCACTAAACACACGCAGATGGGGAAATCCGTCACTCAGTGCGCGGCCAACCAGACTGCGTCACGGTGTGCAGGTGTTATTTGCCCGTATGTAAATTAGGTCATTTGCATACATTTGACGCAAAATATGCCCACCCCAATGCAAATGAGACTCATTAATATGCAGCATCGAATTCACTAACGCCAGCGCAAATAGCCACACCGAGTTTGACGCGAATAACGTTTTTGGAAAGCATGTATTAACCTGCCGCAACCTGGATCCCGGGATCATGACAGCAGTGCATGGCACGGTGCACGCCGCTCTGTGGCTGATTACACAGAGAGCTTAAAGAGAAGGGAGAGAGAAGGGGACATTCTTCAATGTTGGTTTCGGACAACGTAACCCGGGCTGATCGGCAATGGCGGGGAGGCAATATACGATCATTTTTACGTGCCAGATGCTGACTGTACGCCCACGCCAACCTCTGAAAATATATTTTTAAAAAACGATCGCAGGAATTTGTACTTTATGAATCATTGATGTAGTTGTCGTCCATGCAGCTTAATGCCGCTCGAAACGCTTACTCTCGGTCCAACCTCGCTTTCTGATAATGTCATCTTTCTCGCAACTGTTACTATAACAACTATGTTATTGGCGCAAATCCATTGCCATGTGTTGTAAATCAGGTGCAAATTTGCTCCAAGCTGTCAGTTTTGTGGGCGTGTTTGCGCCGGTATATGATTAGAGCAATATACTTAGTGAATAGGTGGGCAACTGGCCGCAATGCGGATGCAGTTGTGGTGCAATTTTTCATGCTATGACCGGACGCAGCGCATTCTTAGTGAATATACCCCTGGGTGTTTCTATACTAGGGTAAACACATTTCACCATTCATTAATTTGTTCTGATTGAAAAACTTCACCAGTCCTGCCTCTCAGCTCAAAGAAACTACTGATAAAGTAAAATATTAAAATATTATTATATAACATATATAGTCCCTCCATGTTCCCTCACCCTCTTCCCCCTGTGCAGCCAAGACAGTATAAGATTAGGAAGCATTTTGGAGAGATTACACCTTCTTCCGCATCCAGCCAAAAAAAGGCTCCACAGCTGTGCACTCAATTTCTCTGCCATCCAGTAAATTGTTCGATGGAGAATATCCAGTCTTCTGGTTGTTCATATTAGAAGAGTGAGCATTAAAGATAAAAGGACCGGACGAAGGTTCCCACAGAACCGTTCATGTGCATGCGTGTACATTTTGTGTTTCTTGAGACTGTGTGTGATTGGATGCTGTTGTGTAGGCTAGAGCTGAAAGATTAAGACAGCTGGTGGCTATAGAGACATAGAGACATACAGAGCAGATCCAAGACAATGGACACTGTCTCTCTCACACACAGCAAAGGACAGACAACAGCTTTAACTATATATGAGAGGCTGCTGTAGCCTGACTTCTATATATAGCTCATAGGAAAAACTAGGATAACTGATTGCCATGCACATACACAAAACACAACACTCACGCACACGCACGCACGCACATGAGACAAAATTGACATCTTGATATTTTCTATTAGTCCACAATATGAATGCATGTGATTATTCCTGACCCACCTGCACAGCATGAGAAGCATGTAGTAAATAGAGTTTAGGTATGAAAAGGGATTTTGCATTTTGCAGCCTTCGCACCCTGCAGCGGCAGTGAGAAGAGCAAGTGTGACTGCACTCTCTCTAAGCTACGCATGTGTTGTTTTTTTCGTCTTAAGGCCATTAGAGGTGTGAAGCACACGCCACAAGGTTGAGAGGTTTTCTGTTCTCTGAGGAGCAGTAGGGCCTGTGGTTGTTTTGAGGGAGTCTCGGAAAAGGCAGGTTGTGACTTATCACTAGTGATAGACCGATATGGTTTTTTCAAGGCCGATACCGATACAGATTATTAGTAGTCAAGGAGGCCGATAACCTATATTTCAAGCCGATATTTTTTGCAGTAAAATAGAAAAAAAAAAAGAAAAATCCTTTTCAACTATATTAACAGATTTGTTTAAAAAATTATAACGAAATTTGAAGTGAGCTTCCAGGGTTACTATTAATAATAAAAAATTGTTGATAATAATAAAAGAATAATAAATCATTATATTATTTTTTATTATGTATTTTTTATTTTAATTTATTAATTATAAAATAAAAATGAAAAAGCTCAGTGAGATTACCAGCTTTATCGGCCTTCAGATTCCAAAAATGGCCGATGCCGATATTTGTCAAAATGCCAGATATCGGCACCGATAATCGGCCTGGCCGATAATCGGTCTATCCCTAACCATTGTGATAAGTTATCACAATAATGGTTTGCAATTAATTCCTTGCTGTTGAGATTTGAGACCTTATTTGAGGAATTCAGCAGTTAGTAAAGCGTCCAGTTTTTCATTTGTGCATTTATGCAAACTCTGGTGGTCATGTGACTGATATGAGCATTCATTATACAGTGGACTATCAGAATTTGAATCAAACTTAGAATCAGCCGTTAGGGTGTTTTCTTTTGTGTTTATGCCTGCATATATAGCATTTTCACTGGCTTAAGCTATAGAGAAAATGGTAAAGAAGACTATACAATTAAACTTATGAAACAAACAAACAGTTTAAGCATTTTAAAAGAATCAGCCACGTGTAGGCTATTACCTTTTTGGTGAAGTCCATGGCTTTGAGAATGGAAAGATTGAGTGTCTCAAGTGAGGCCAGAACTCCCTCGTAGTCCCCCATGTGCTTCGCAAAGTAGTCTGAACACACAAATATATGTGGACAAAAATATTAGAACGCTTCCATTAAAGACAAGACTACACTGATATAAGAAATGCCTGATTAATTAATTTTAATGACTTTTTTTTTTTAATGACTTTTGCCATTTCAGAGTCATTTTAGTGGCCAAACCCTTCACGAAATACCAACAATGTTGTCCATGTGCCTAACATGTACACATGTGCAAACAGGAGAAGACAAGTAGCGTCACTGTTATGAAACATATAATTGTAATAACCAGCCAGCAATGATACTTGAAAATAAGTCAACACAACAATATTATTGCACAAAACTTATTGGCTTAAAAAAAAAAAAAAAAAAAAAAAAAAGTAATGATTGTGTGAACGTTTGTACCTTTTGCACCGTACTTGTTTTAAACACATATGTAATGTAATGTGGTTTAATTGATGGGAGTTGTAGCATTCAAACAAACAAAATGTTGTTGTTGTTTTTTCTTAGAACTTTACTGGCCACCCACGACGGATTAGTGTCTACTGTAAATTATGCCAACAGCTATACGTGTATCTCTTTTCGCCGACTGTAGTTATTTGCTGAATTCACAGCATTTACGTTCTGGAGAAGTTGTTTCAACTGTGGAATCATAAAAATGTGAATGGGTGAGTGAGTTTTAGGGCTTATAGTTTGCTGTAAAGCGGAAATTGGGCAAAAGGCAAATACTACTGCAACT
Source organism: Festucalex cinctus (assembly GCF_051991245.1). Lineage (NCBI taxonomy): Eukaryota > Metazoa > Chordata > Actinopteri > Syngnathiformes > Syngnathidae > Festucalex > Festucalex cinctus. The sequence goes on along the minus strand of NC_135413.1, from coordinate 19,493,717 downwards.
ACTGCTGCTACTACTACTACTGATTGTGACTAAATCTGTCAACCTAATGTTATTGAACATCTATTTCAAAGTACAATTTAATGACATTTGTATTAACAATCTGATGAATAACACGTTAAAACTGAAATAGTTCCACTTTTTGCTCCGTTTCAAGATCCAACTTAATAAACACAACACACTAACGATCGTTCAGTAAAAACAACATAAAAAATGTCACTTTGGTACAGTTTGCTCTTAGTGTTTTTGGATATGTGATTCTACTGATCAGTACACCTAGCAAGCACAGTGGCTCTCATCTCGTTTGATCCAGTGACACTAACCACACCAAAATCCTGAAAAATCCTAAAATTCTTGCTGTACCACCTATAGCTGTGTATGTAATGTAGCATAAATAAAGATTATATTTCTAAGAATAGTATATAATTACTTCTTTTACCTTTACTTTCACTGACAGATTGGTTTTAGTGTGTTTATTAAAGTTAATGTGAATACGTCAAAGAGGCCCCTAAGATTTTTCTGTATACCATCGGTGGAAAAGGTTTGGATACCCCCGATCAAAATGAATCAATATTTTTGTGTATGTGTGTGTGCGTGTCAATGTGGGGACCGATCCAGTTTAGACCTTCCTTTTTTTTAGGGTCAAGCCTTGGTTTTAGAGTTTAGGTTTGAATTGGATTTTGGTTGGGGTAAGGATCAGGGTTCGAGTTAGGCAATCAGTTGTGATGGTTAAGGTTAGGGTAAGCGGCTAAGAAATGCAATATGTCAATGAGATGTCCCCACTAAGATACAAAGACAAACGTGTGTGAATGTATTATACTTACCACAGAGTTCCTTAGTGTCAACATTACTTTCACATGACAGCACATCGCAGGAGCAGCAGTGGAAAAGGTAAGAAGGGGGAAGGAAGGAAGGACAAGAGTAGGGTCAGAAAATGACAGACTTTTGCATGCACTATCCAATCCAAACACACACTTGGAAAGATTCAGGTCTGGTTCATTGTGTGTCTGCCGGAGCAGGAAAATTGTTGTGATTAACAGGGATGAGGCATGGATGGAGAGATAAAAAAAAAAAAAGAGAAGAATTAAAGCAGAGCCAAATACTGGGACATTGTAACTGATGAGGAGGAGATGGAAAGAAAGACACCATCTGCTCAGTGCCTGAATGATTGTTCAGTAAATAATACAAATGCCATCAAACGCTCCAAAAATAAAACAACTTTTTCATTGCTATTTTCACAGAGGTTGACGCCACTTGGAGAAGTAAATATTATAAATAAAAAATTTCTAATGTGCCCCACTAAATTTGATCCAGTGCCTGTGAAGCACCAAGACTGCATCACATTTACCTCAGGTCATACTTACATCATCCAAGATTATTATTACCTAACATAGAGAGGTGTATTTGGCACCTTTCATTCAACTGATTCATCTATTTCATACATAATTCATCCATTAGTTTCAACTGAAAACACTATAAACTACTATCAATTTCCAGGAAGCAGCGTGAAGTGCTGCGATTGGCTGGCAACCAGTTCAGGGTGTAGCCTGCCTACTGCCCGAAGCCAGCTGGGATAGGCTCCAGCACCCCCGTGACCCTTGTGAGGAGTAAGCGGTTTAGAAAATGGATGGATGGATGAATGGATGGATGGATGGATGGATGTGTGAAGTGGAAGAGGAATGGCGGAAAGGTGATTGCTAATGTTTCTTTTTTTTCCATTTGAGTCAAAATGGAAATACGACTGTTTTCAAATTCTAATGATAAAATTCTTTCAATCAATTTCTGAAGACTTTCCTCTTTACGAATGAACGTAAAATGGTACAGTCCTGTTATGTCATTATTGCAGTGATTATTGCTACCTTTTGTCATTTGGTTGAATTACAATAACATATTTGGCAATTAATGACCATTAGAAATAATACTGCAATCTGTTGCCTTAATACTTCTATTAAAATGGTAGAGATTTAAAGCAAGAAAGATGTAGAGTAGACAGATGGATAAAGTCTGAGGCCTGTGAAGCTGTTCCGCACGCTCATCCCTCTTCATCAAACCACTTCATCCATCAACTTCTTGCTGTCTCAGGAAATGCTTGCGATGTCAGTTCAGGTTTTACTTGAGCAAATCAATATCTTCATAGTTTTTACATGGGAATGCCGAGTCCTGCTGAGTGTGTGTCAAGCGCACGTCAATGAAATGAAAAGAATCTTTCCTATTTACACCCACCACAAAGGACTGGATGCGTAATACACCTGCTGCAAGGAGGCAGATGTTTTAATGGCAACATCATCAGTCTGCATCAGAATTTGTCACACTGACAATAAAATATAGTTTGCAGTTGTGATTACTACTGTTGCACATATATCTAATTATACATACAAACAGAATAGCGTTAAGGTTCAGTTCGGCTTGGCTTCATTTATAAATGTTCTACTTTTTTTTTTTTTTTATAGATGTGGCTGCTGTGGAAATGATCAAGGACACGGCTGATTATTCAAATCACAGACACTCACAATCACTTCTCCTGATTGTAAAATAAATGAGCTTGATTAGCCTAACATATTATGAACATACATTGATTTAATGAGAGCCAATCAAGGAGGTCTTCAATGAGCAACTGCAATGGACTTAATGATGACTGGTTTGTGTATAACAGTGGGGAAAGAAGGGGAAAAGATGAACACAAATTACTGTCCGTCTTATTTTAATAAGCAAGCGTAAAGCTAGCCAAAAACAAAGGGGAAATTATTTGCAAACGTTCAGAGTAACAGATACTTCATGATGAATGCTAATTAAAAATAAAAAACATTACAAAAACATGTCATCATAATAGTGCCCTGACACGACAGGAAAAACACAAACTTTTGACCAGTTTGAATGCTCGATATGCGCAGGTAGGCCAACCTCACCTTCAACCTAAAAATCCAATGTATGCAGTTTGTTTAACTCATTCGCTCCCAGCCATTTTAACAGAAGCAATCCCGTTCGCTCCCGGCTGTTTTACTGAATTTTGACTGATTTTGCAAGGTCCACAGAATATTGTGTTCAATTGCTATAAAAGCATGGAACCTATCAAAAGAAAGATTAAAGTCTCTTCTTTCATCAGAAAAAAAAGTATGTTTCTTTCTGTTACCGCTTTGCAGCAATTAGCATTAGGAGAGAGCTAAGTTTCATCAGTTTTCACAAATCTATTTAAAATTGTAAGTAATTGAGCTTTTTTTCTAGATGGCCCTGGTTGATCTCCTTTGCTCTGCTGCCACCTGCTGGCCGTTTGTGTAATAACTACCATTTCTGCAGCCGTTCTTTGCAGTTGAGAGGCTGCATCAAAGCCTTCTGTACGCTTTAGCATAAAAAAAAACAAACAAATAAAACGTATAAATACGTCTTTGGCACACTTAAAACATAAAAAAAACGTATTTACACGTTATTGGGAGCAAATGAGATTTATTAATTAATAAATGTGACCTACCACTGAAAAATGAACAGCTTCAAATAAGCTACAATGTCAGGAAAGCTGAAATTAAATTCTCTTTTTATTTTCATTGTACTGACTTTAAGACCCTTAGGCCACCTGAAGATAATGCATGTTAACATATGTGTGTTGTATCACAATGTGATAAAGTACTTAAAAAGGTAGCACAGTATAAATGAAGGTCAGATTTGGAACAGAAGAGAATTGTGCTTCAAAATAGCACGCAGCGAACTTTGATTGCACCCAAACAGGCATGCGGTATTTGTGCTCACCTGGTGTTATCCGAGTCGATGGTATGAAACAACTTCTCCAGCTCTTCTTCGTTCAGCGTGCCATCAGAGAAGAAAGCCTGGAACTCATCTAGAGAGAGTTTACCATCATCTGAAGGAGACACGCACACACAATGACGTGATGAGTATCACTTTCATATTTATTTTCAGATTTTCTTTTGCAAGCATCTTCGTTTCATTCTTTGTTTTTCTTCTACTGCAGCACTGGTTCACTAATCAGGAAAATTGACGTCTTGCTCAGTTTGTCATGAACTATGACTTTTTAATGCCACTCAGGCTGCAGACAATAGGACTTATGAGAATGGTTGTATATACTTATCGTGAGATAAAATTACATTGTAGTTTATCAGTAGAGCTGAGAGGCAGAGCTGGTTTTCATCAGTCCATTTTTTTTCAATCAGATAAATTGTGTCATTTGTTTTGCTGAACTGAAAAACCCAAATGTCGAGACAGAATTGACTTTATTTTATTTTTATTTTTTTTGAACAGCATGTACATGTTCTCAGTGATGTGGGCAGAAGCTAAATGTATTCTCTTTGAAAGACAAACACATTCCTATGAATCATTTGCAGCAGGAGGCATTCTCATGATGGGCTACATTAAATATTGACAGAATCTACTACCAGGCATCTGGGTCACTCGAGCGATTCTGAAGTTTGCATATCCCCCGTGTTCTTGTGTGACAACCTACTCTCAAACCTACACCAACTCCGCCCACAGAACAAAGGAAGGGGCTTTTCAAAAATAGTTCTAATAAATTGTTTGGAAAACATGCAATCTATGAAATTCATTTTTGTGTTTGCTTTGCTCTGCAAAATATTTTGACGCAAGTATTTTTTCTTATTGTTGTGTTAGATTAGGCCTCTTAATGATTAGATAGGTGACTTGAGCTAGGCCGTTGTGACCTGTCCTGGCTTGGCGTCTTCCTATCTATTGGCACACTTTTCTGGTTGAAACCAGTTAAGACAATCAGCTCACATATTTTCATATGGGCGAGGCCTGAGCCGTCCCCCGTGTGGGTGGGTGGCCAAGACAGTATAAAAGTAGAAACCATTTTAAACAGACTAGGCCTTCTTCCACATCCAGCAGAAAAAGTCTCCACACTGTGTGCATACTAGGGATGTAACGATATCCAAACATCACGATATGATATTATCAGGATATGAAGGTCACGATACGGTAATTATCACGATATTGTGGGGGCTTTGGCGATATTTAAAAAAGATCACAATTGTAAAAAAGAGAGCGCATACTAAAAACAACAACAATATTGTGCTTTTGTACATAACAGCAATGCATATAAACCACCTTATAATCTCTAATAACAATATTGAGGCACTTGGTAATGCAAGCACACATTGATCGCTTCACAAGCAAATTGGGTTCCCCTTCATCTGACAATTAGCATTGATTTTAAACACAGAAGGCCAAAACATCCCTAATGAAAATTAAATAGCACTAATAAACTAGCCACTAGAGGGTGCTAGAACTGCACAAATAGGAATCAACCTGACTTTTTTAACAAATGTGTTCCTTTTAAATATTGTGAACATGACAACGACAATATTGTGGCAGTTTTAATATCACGATATCACAATATCGCCCTTATCGTGACATCCCTAGTGCATACTGGATTTTTCTGGCATCCAGTAAATAGTTCAACTGAGCATTGACAATTAAAGAACCGGTGAAAGTTCCCAACAGAACTTAATACATATCTAATACTTCTCTTTTGAGCACACAACAGATTTCTTTTATGTCTGTGGGGTGTCCAGTCTTTGGGTGGAGCAACCCAAGTCTCAGGGTGCTACCAGAAGTGATGTTGGTGTACCAGAATGTTGGTGCTAGTTGAAAATCCTTCAGTGTTTCTCACACATACCTGATACATAAGGAATTATAGTATTGTTAGTAGCAGTATCTGTCACTCTTTATCATCCACCTAAGAAAGAAAAGAGTGATAAATCTTTCACCCCTTTCTTTCTCATCCACTTTATCCTTTCTACACCAACTCAGGCTAGTGCTGTGACAACTAAGGTAAAGCCTGCTCAAGAGGCGAAACGTCAACCAGAACAGCCCAGTTGCAATCGATTAAATGCCCTGAAACTGAAATTACCTGGATGAATGAGAATATTCACAGGGCATACGACCCCGCACCTACCAAACACTCAGACAAAAACACAGCACGGCTGCTGTCGTCAATCCCTTTTCAAGCTGCTGTGAAATCAATCCAGAATTGCTTTCAGTCAAGTACAAACCAGCCAAACTCCTGCTGCCCGTCTGAGTCAGTACCTCGGCAGGAACACAATGTCGATTATGTTTCCAAACCTCGAGGCCCTTTGGAAAGCCCTTGAAAAGCTCACAAAACAGTATTGAATTTGTGCTCGTTTTATGAAAGCCAACGTTATCAAAAGTTGTGTGTGCATGTGCGGGTGTTGCTGTGTAACTTGGATAATGTTTACTGGCTTTTACAATCTTGTTCAAGCTTGTTTCGGACGGCACATACATTGACTTTGAGTGGAAGTGTGAGTGCGTAATCTCTCTCTCTCTCTCTCTCTCTGGTTCAAACAGCATCTGCCAGCAGTCCAGATCTGTCCCCCATTAAAAATGTGTGGTACATTATGAAGTGCAAAATATGACAACGGAGAACCCACACTGTCGAGCAATTGAAGTTTTACATCAAGCAAGAATGAATTCCACCGACAAAGCTTCACCAATTAGTTAATTCAGTTCCCAAAAACTTTTCAGTGTTGTTAAAAGGAAATGAGAGATAACACATTATAGCGAGATAGCCCATGTCCCAGCTTTTTTGCATGGATCAAACTCAAAATGAGTTAACATTTGGGAAGGAAAAAAACAAAACAAAACAATAACTTACATCAGTGTGAATATTAAATATTGTGTCTTATGGGATATGGAAATTATTGTGTGTTTTTGATTGATGTTTTACACAAAACCAGATTAACACATTCATTGCCAGACCAGCAAAAAAAATGCATCATTTGACGTCTTTTTCCGTCAATGGCAGTGAATGAGTTAATTGTAATTGGGGGTTGTATATTGGACTATTTCTATTATATGACAATCCTGGCTTCACTAAATTTGGCAGTCGTGTCTCATCCTTCCTCACCGCTCAATGCTTTGTCTGCAAAAGACGCCCTAACATCACCGTATTAGGATGTCACAAGGATGTCAACTGTCATAAATGTGAAAACAGAGGAACAAGGATGAAGGCTCTGAGCCACAGCTGACATCCGTTATGTACATAATATTGTTTTATTGATTTGAAAGCTGCTGTGGACATATGTTACAGCAGCTGTAATAATTAAGCAATAGAGACAATTACTCTGTGACACGTCATATTGAATTTGATTAACCATGAAATGACGACATTTGAGGGAAGAACATCTCCTTCCTCAAACCAATTTGCTCCACTTGCTCCTTGACAAAATCTCTAGTGGGAGGAGCTAAGAGTACAGGAAACAGAGGACGAAGACTGGGGGACTTGAAAATGAAATGGCTTTCTAGCATTATCAGACAAGAATGTCTTATTCTGGTCGTGTCGGCTTTCAAGCTTGCATCACATCTGACAAATGCTGTGAGCGGGAAGAGCACAAAGACTATTTTCATTTCATCACAACTACAAACTGAAATAGTAATACTAAGAGGGTTTTTTTTCTTTTCTTTTTTAATCATGTATCATGTTTAATCTTTACCTAAAACGTTCTGGAGATCATTCATTCATAATGATAGTCATGATCATTTCTTCAAATATTCTTGAAATGCGCATCTGTTTTGTTTTTTTTCTTCTTTCACTGCCATCCATTTAAGGGTCTTTCTCTGCGTGGTGGACTGCTACAAGGGAGAGGGTTTTCCTGGATTCACTCCTCATATGACTGATTGTCTCACCACATGATGCAGAGCTAGATATCAAATATTCATTTCCCTGCCCTCAAAGTGTGCTTGTCCTTGAGTGTGCTTGACTGGATGCAGCGGGTTGAGCTGTGGGGCCATTGCAGTGCAGTAGAAAACCACAGGGAAATGTGCTGCTTTAAAAGTGGGCTTACTTCCTCCTTCTACTGGTTCTTGGAGAGGGATAAGTGTTATTAAAGGAGCTCTAATTACAGCAAGGAGGTTGTCCTTTAGCACATTTGCTAGTCAGTGTGAGGCAGCATCAGCTTGAGAAGTTGTGAGTGACGTTAGTCGGGCTTTGAAGCGACTGTACTCTATGCTTGATGAGTAAGTATCAAGGGAGGTGGTGTCTTCTGGAGAGACAGGACAGTGTGAAAGGGTGAACACTCAAGAGTGGAGTGAATGTGTGCGTGTATGTGTGTTGGGTTATCTTAAAAATGTTATTTATACAGTTTTTTTTAAAGCAAATTGTTACATATAAGTAAAAACAAAAATAGCAGATGAATAGGTCATGCTAACTTTAATTTCAGTCAGTCTTAAGTCTCTGCCTGAACCTCTCGAGGGGCATCAATGAGCCAAATTTGCAGTCATTTCTTCAAAGCGTGCCGTCAGATGCTCCACGTTGTTATCCATGTTGTGAAGGAACTCAGGAATTGCAGTTAGTCTGCCATTGAGCTCACTTGTCTGTGTTGACGATACACCACAGGCCTCTGTCATCACAGCAGCATCCCAACATTGTGATAAATCAGGAAACTGACAACTCCAAACAGCAGGATATCAGAATGACAATTATGTGTGCATCTCCAGCATCCTCGACAGAAAGGATGGACTTGTATATAATTTTATACTTGTTACAGGAATCAAAGTCTTTACCCAGTCGCAAACGTTCCATCCGGACAAGCAGACTCACCCTTTCCTGAGCAACTCTTTGACAATATTTGGTCAATTGTGTTTAGAGACCAGCTGATTAATTCTATAATGCTGTAATGTCTACTGCCAGGCAACGTAATGAGTACATACATGACTAGGATGCTCAGAATCCGTCTGCCTGTGCCCTGATCGAATTCAACAGAATCACGTCAGACAAGCTGCACCAATATTAAGATGTGGTCTGAGCAGCCGTAATATTAGACCGACATCATGCCACTAAATTATCATTCTGCTAGTTATTTCTTCAAGGACGCACGCTCGCTACGTCGCAACACCTAGCATGGTGCAGGCTTATCTGCTAAAGTGGCAAACGGGCACACCGAGCCTTGATCCGGCATGATAATGAGGATACGACATTTTAGAATGAAGTGAGAAGCAAACCATTTGGTGAATTATAGTAAAACTCTATTAAGGTGAAATTATGCCTTCAACGTAGCAGACATGGCTAACGTTGGCTTTTTTTTTTGTTTTTTTTTGGATTGAATAACATTCTTTGTTATACAGCAGGCCTGCATACTTCACGTTTGTTTCCACAGCAGAGTAAGGCCATGTATACATATAACAGGTCATTTTTAAAAACGGATATTTCCCCCATGCCAATCCACAACACCACATTTGAGGAAAAGTCAACATCCACAGCGAAATACATTAATGTTTTAAGTACATTCATAACAATGCCAGAACTTAAGGTGGCAGCTGTTCCCCAAATCTGATCCTTTTTTTTTTTAAACCACTCACTCACACTCACACACACACGCTTACTTCATGTAAGCCACATGGGTCTCCCACGCGGAGGAGCAAAAATCCAATCCAATCAGAGAAGCTTGCGTCTGGTGACATCACTTCCACAAATTAGACCGACAATGCGATGCATGCCACGCCTCTAGGTGGCGGTAATTAGCCAAATACTGCACTTCTTTTGATTTCAATTCCACCATACGTCACACAAGACTTTTTTTTTTTTATTATTATTCATTCACTGCCAGTCATTATAGAAAATTTTTACATTTCCAATACTCACGTGATATTCCATTCAATAATTATATATAAACCGAATCTACCAAATAACAGAATAGACTCCCTACTTTTTGTCCCGTCCCGTTCTTTTATAATTGACAGCAGAAAAATGTAGGTTTGCCAAAATACAGCCATTTCTCCCATGGACTCTGAAACTGTGTTTATTTCCTATAAAATGGGGCAATGATGTCATCTACCGGTGGTTGGGCATCAGTAAAGTTGTTTCCAAGTTTGATATTTACAGTGGAGCATGCTCAGATTCGCCCCCATTTAGCACCGCTCTAAAAAATACAATTGACAAGTATACTTGTCAAAGGCAGTGAATGAGTTAAAAAAAAAAATATATATATTTTTAAATATATAAATACAAAATTTTAAAATGTTTCCCTTGCCTTTTTTTAAACAACTTTAGGTATGTGTATGAGTGATGTGTAGAGCGACAACGTAGAGTTTTTGCAAACTTTCGTTTTTAATAAAAAATAAAAAAAATACTCTAGGATGTGTGGATGAAAGGGCAAAATGCAGAAAAATATCTCCCTTTTTAAAAAAAAAATTCTAAACAGGGGCGAAGAAACTGCAACTCCAGCAAGTCAATAAACAATGTTGATGTTGTTGTTGTTTTGAGGGGGTGGGGTCTCATCTCTGCACCTCTCTTTCTATCCTGTCTCAAAATTCTTTCTTCTCCTGATCCTGAGGAGAAACCGTAAGGAGGCTGGCATTCAGATGGTGTGTTTGTTTAAGTGCACAAAATGATCATTTGTAAGGCATTCACACATTTAATGATAATGTTTGGCATAACCGCTCCTGAACAGAACGGATGCTCGTTTCAGACGTAACTCTTTTCTCCAGTTAGCAGCCCCAGGACCACCCTTCTGTTCCACCTGGGCTCAGCTATTTATTCAGTTTTGATGGCCACTATTTCTAACCTGGCGGTCTCCTGGCACAGCAGTGAAGCAGCACTGAGAGCCGAGGCACCGGTGTTTAATTCAGCAGTGACCCAATTTACTGTTCGCAGCCAGCAAGCCCAGTTAAACGTACTTAGGAATTCACCAGTAAAACAGCAGCAGCAGAGCAGCAGACATTTTCATAAAGACAGAGAAGCCGTTTACTGTATTAGCACTTCTACATTTCAAACGGCAAACAGATCAAAAGGATCTCGAATCGCTGTCCGTTTGGGTCACTCACTGAAACTGTTGTTCTTCATTCAATACAATTCAATTATTTTATTTCATGTGGGGCAAAACAAAATTTGCTTGATTGTTTTAATTACTTACTCTATGACATTTTTTTTTTTTTTTGGTTGTCAAGACGTTCACCATTAATCTTATTTCTGTATTTTTAACTGACGGGAAAATAAAAATACAATAGCAATAGTCATAGTCAATAGTCATTGCATGTGCAAAATAGTATTTACATTTGAAGGTGGGAAAATGTAACATTGTTGTCATTATTTTTTTAATTTCAAAATAATATTAGGATACTGACAAGCTTGGCTATTTTTATGTTTTAGGTCTAAAAGCAGTTAAGTGACCGAATACATGACTGATTCAAACAAACAATATGTTATCAAGCAAGTTTCTTTCCCCACCTCATGACTGTGATTATTATTCATTCAATATTCAGAAGCTTTTGTGTCATTAATGTGGTGCTTGTCATTATAAACCAAATATATCTCCCACATCTCTAAAAACTAACAGCATGAAGACAATCATACTGATACAAAACTACAATTTAGTTTAAAAAAAATGTCACATTGAGAAATGCTGTTTTTGGTGGTGGGAATGTGACTTTTGCTGGAAAATGGCATGTTCACACGACAGTTTGACATCAATTAGAGGAGAATCAGACTGCTGCTATGGTTGGGTCCTTTGGTCTAATTGCCTGTGGGTGGACATTCTGGACTTGTGGTCCAGGAGCGCTTTGCGTCAACCTTGCTAGAACAAATATTTTGGACACTGTATGATGTAGATAAAGCGCTATAGGCTATAAATTTTCTCCACTTACTATTTAGGTTAAATTAGTTATTTTCTGGGAAATATGTTTTTTATTTTCCTTGGCAATACAACCAATCCAACCAAAACTTTTTTTTTCTGATGGTCAGGATTTTAGGACTATTAAGTCCTAATATGACCTAATATATATACATTAAATAAATGTAAGATCAGTTGGGATGTTCAACTAAACTTTGGAGTAGGGCTGCTCATTGATTATGGTAAAAATTAGGGGTGTGAATTGCCTAGTACCTGACGATTCGATTCGTATCACGATTCACAGGTCACGATTCGATTCGATACCGATTAATCCCGATACGGATTTATAAGTCGATTGTTGCGATTTTTTTTCATTCAAATTTAGAAAATACTAATCAGTAAGCTTGTAGAGTGTAAGATTTATATGAAAATGTATTATTTATTTATCTGAAATTTCAGTCTTATAGAGGTTGTAATCTGTTTCATGTTTGAACAGCATTAAAATAAAATATTAAGGCTTAATGTTCCGTTCATATAACATTCTTCCATGCTCAAGGTGTAAATCCGAACCCGAAGTCAGACGTTTTGTTGAATATTTTTCCATTAAAAATGGAAGTTTAAAAATCGATTCACACACACAAAAAAAAAAAAAAAAAAAAAAAGGCAATGATGATAAGACGTTGAATCGGTAAGTCTACCGAATGAACAATTCTGAGCTCTTTAAAAAAAAAAAAAAAAAAAAAAAAAAAAAAAAAAAATTGGATTCGGCCGCCTATTGAATCGATTCGAGAATTGCGCGATGTAGTATCGCGATATATTGCCGAATCGATTTTTTTTAACACCCCTAGTAAAAATAATAATCACAATTATTGTGGGCAATAATTGACATCAGGATTATTCAAACGATTATTTATTTTTTGGTACAAAACAAGAAAATGTTTGTACATCTAAAAATATAATGGCCAATTAAAAAAAAAAAATAGAAACAATATAAATAAGTAAGTTCCTTTTGGGGCAAAAAAAAAAAAAAGTAAATAATAATAATAATAATAATTTATTTATGTTGGCAAAATTTTGAAGTTGAAATGAGGCATGTCCAGAAGGGTGATTTTTAATTTTTTTTTATTTGTACAAAACAAGAAAAATCATTAAACGTAAAAACAAGTAAATTACGATTATGCTGATTTTATAATTGTGAAGCGCGATAATTGAAATTGTAATTGAATTTCGATTAATTGCACAGCCCTACTTTGGAGGCATATTTTTCCCCTCAGGATTCTTTCCAAATTTGGAATTTGTACGACTTCAGGGGCGTGCCACTCCAAAGTTTCCACTGTCATAAATCAACAGAAGCTGATTCCTGTGCATCTAGTGGGGAAATGTTATTAATTCCCCTCCGCTATCTTTCACTAGGAAATGGACTAATCTGTGATCTGGAATGATGCCAGCACTTTAGTTGTGCAAGCTGCATCAGGGCTTTGAAGATCTGCTTGATGAGCACTAAGGGAGGAAGTGTCTTCTGGAGAGACGCGGCAGTGTGAAAGAATTAAGGGTGAAAACACGGGTTTGCTGCTGACAGAGAGAGAAAGAGAGAGAGAGAAATGTACGTATGTCTTCTGAGGTTTTTACAGTGTTAATCTAAACCAGGCATACTGCATCGTTCTCCTTGGGCCACCAATCCTTCATGAATTGACCAAATTTCTTGATGACAATTCTTGTCCTAGAACATTTGTGCTTTTTTTTTATTTTATTTTTTTTATTAGTTGATTTTGCTGTTGTCCCCACATGTCTTTTCTTCCCCTCATGCTGTTTAAGCTTTAGATTTGGGGCTCTACATGATGGGTTGTCATAGCAACAGGAAGAATGGGGAACTGACCCTGCTTTCAGAATGAGGGCACCACCGTATTTCTGATGCTGTACCAGTAAAACACACGCACACAGACGCGTACATACACAATACAGTAGTTCTGTTACTTCATCTTCTTGTCTTATTTCATTCCACCAACTCTAAACCTCCCTTATCTTTGCCTCTGCCTTATTATTAGCTGTCTTGTCTCACACAGTGTTTGCGTGCGTGTGTTCAGATGATAAATGAGGAACAAAACTTAATGTCACTGATCCGTCAGCTTCTTTCTTTCCTCCGAATCAATCACCACATCCCGCAAGGAACACACGCCACAGAGAGATTATTTTGCATCTCACTCCGCACCTGCTCAAGCTTTGTTTTAAATTAACTAAGAGGATTGTTTCGCTGCTCCATTCCGAGAGTGACAGACTGCTGTTAGGTTATCAAGGCACCTAAAGGCCCTACAGGGATCAATCTTGTTTGAGCTTCACAGCTTTCACGAAATCTTGTCTTACAAGTTCATGATAGTTTTACGGGCTGGTATAGTGGAATCTCCAAGGTTAAGCGCGGGTGAGGTTACGCAATTTGGAAGGGGATCAAACAGTTGTGACTTTGTGATACCACTACACAGAGAAATGTCTACAAAAAAAGTCTACATGTTCAATGAGGCCAACTATATATCATTTCAAAACTGTTTTCACCATTGAAGTTACCTAGACCTTGTACAACTCAATCGAAAAAAAATAATGACATGTTTGAGAGGGATGCCAGAAATGGAAAAGATCGGAAGAAAGGTCATCAGTGAGGCTGCCAGCAATATTGAAGGAGTTGCATGAATTTATGGGGAATTTAGTGCCAGCTGTTTGGCACATATGACAACAATCTTCCGTTTTCTTCATATTTCTGGGCTGTGGGGTAGAGTGGCAAGATGGCCTTAACTTACAATGTGGTGGGGGTCGATCTTGAAATTTCCCAAACGTATGAGGGAAAATCGTATAGTTCAAGTAAAGGTTTATTTGGCTAGGACGGGATAAATGATTTAGTCAGCATCCAATGTAAAATTGTCATCAAAAGAGTGACCTACTTGAGACTTGTATGGGACTATGTGTGTTCTCACTTTCTCCACATTTTGAGTGCTGTGAATGCTGTCCACATGCACATGTATTCTTAATTGTAATAAACATGAACTGAAACCAGATTCAAGACTAAAAATGCACCCCCCAAAAAAGGAGGCAGAACATTTGAATGCACTGCAGCACATTGCAAGTTTTCTAATTTTCTCTTTCTCAAGATCATTTTTCCAATTTGCACATTCAGTTGCACATTCAAAACTAGACTTTTTTTTTTTTTTTTTAAGTTTGGCAATTAAATGATCTTTTTTTAACTTCTTTTCTTTTCTTGGTTTCCAGTTCATTTTATCATATCATTTTTAATTTTATCATATCCTTTTGCTTTATTTTTTTCTTTTTATTCTATTTTCTTTTCATTCTTTTATTTTGTTGTCTTTTAGTTTTTAGCTCCAGTGTTTCCTATGTGCCTTTCCTCACATGGTTGCTCTGTGCCCTGCCATGTTTTTTTTTTTTTTTTTTTTTTTTTTGGTGGGGGTATGTGTGTGGGGAGGATGTTGGGGGGTATGGAAGATGCTATATAAATTGATTGATTGATTGATTGATTGATTAATGTCCATGCTGTCAGAATAAAACATCTTGATAGAATGCTGTAAATGTTTCCTGCGACGTCTGCTTGTCACAATTTCATCAAGAACTGATTCATTGGCTGAAGATTACATGTCAGAACACAGTCAAGGAAATGTCAGCTCAACGCTTTGGCATTTGAACCACTGCATTCTTTTATTTATTTTTATTTTTTTTGCTTCACCTGTCCAGCCGCAACAGTCAGACACTTTATTAAGTTGCATTATTGCATTGCATTATTAATGTGTATAATAAACTGCGGGCGGCACGGTGGGTGAGTGGTTAGCACGTCCGCCTCCCAGTACTGAGGACGCAAGACCGAGTCCAGGCTCTGGCCGTCCTGGGTAGAGTTTGCATGTTCTCCCGGTGCCCGTGTGGGTCTTCTACGGGTGCTCCGGTCTCCTCCCACATTCCAAAGACATGCATGGCAGGTTAATTGGGCACGCCGAATTGTTTCTAGGTGTGCTTGTGAGTGTGGATGGTTGTTCGTCTCTGTGTGCCCTGTGATTGGCTGGCAACCAGTCCAGGGTGTCCCCGAAGCCGGCTGGGATGGGCTCCAGCTCCCCCGCGGCCCTTGTGAGGAAAAGCGGTAAAAAAAAAACGGATGGATGGATAACTGCATAGTGAAAAATGAGTTCTGGGTGTGTACTGTATGTCTCGTTTCGCTAAACCTTTTTGTGCAAAAACCCCAATGCAATTGAGTTTAACCATCAGTAAACTAAAAGCAATTTCCAAAACAAAGTTGAATTGGAACCGGAATACAATTTTTCTTTGTGATTATGTTTCATCGCCTCAGTGAAAGATAATTTCCTGTGTGTAAACAACCAGCATCGGTCTGTCTTTCCAAATAAAGAGATGAGACACAGTAGATGATCACCTTTCACTTCACTCTTATCTATTTTGTGGCACAGCGGAGAGTAGAATACGGTAATATGTAATCATCATCAATCTGCTGGCTGAACATAATAATGTTATTAGATGAGTATGGCAGCACAAAATGTTACTGGGAGGAGATGTTGTGCTTTATCTGCAGGCTCATGAGGAACTTTATGTATGTGTGTTTTGGGGGATGCGGTGGGGTTTTATCCTGATGATGAGCCGTCCTCTGTGATGGCGGATAATTGCGGTATTTTAGTATGGACTGAAAGAGGATATATTATTTCAACGCCTGCCTTCACTGCACATCCAACTATTTGAAACCCACTGGCAGCCTCTCCTGCTCCCTTATGGGAGGTCTCATTTGCACAAATGGTTTTATGGTTCCTGTTAACAGCCAGATCTACTACTTCGCCCGCCAATAATTGACTGCCATTGCCCACAACGGTGCTTTTTAATGCAGCGTGATGATGTTTAACACATTCATTGCCAGACCAGAAAAAAAAAATGCATCATTTGACGTCTTTTTCCGTCAATGGCAGTGAATGAGTTAATGGCAGATAATGGAATGTCAGTTTGTGAAACCAGGTCAGTTTAGCATGTCATGTTCACCTTTTGTTGTTAACATGGTGCCCTGACGGCACTGCAGATTAATGAACTTGCGGAACTGGAGAATGCTCGTTTGTACAACTAGATAGGCTTATGTCATGTGTTAAAATTACCTACTGTCCGTTTTATATTATTTGGCCTGCTTTTTGTTAGTTACACAATGTGTCATTTTCGGATGACTGAAGCCATGTTTACAGCTTCCTTTTACACACCGCCGGCACACCTGACAATTTGGTGGCTCACCCTTGTTTGTAATTGTCCTTGTGTGGTTTTAGCATATGTAATACTTGTGAAAAGCATTAAAATAAAATATTAAGGCTTAATGTTCCGTTCATATAACATTCTTCCATGCTTAAGGTGTGAACCCTAACCCGAAGTAAGACGTTTTGTTGAATATTTTTCCATCAAAAATGGACGTTTAAAAATCGATTCAGCCGCCTATTGAATCGATTCGAGAATTGAGCGATGTAGTATCGCGATATATTGCCGAATCGATTTTTTTTTAACACCCCAAAGAACCAGTATACTGTATGCATGAAATGAATACATTTTGAGCGTGCACACTCCTTTTCAGGGTCCCAAAAGAACTGAGGGTGATTCTGGTTAACATAAGATGGTCCATAGAGGATACAGAATCACCACTAAAACCCACAAGAGGAAAACACCTACTGTATCTGTATTGAAAGATAAAGGGTAAAATGAATCTAGCTCATTTGCAACCCATGAAATGATTTGACAATTCAAAGCAACAATTCATTTTGAACTGACTGGAAAAGCTCCAACAAATTGTGCTGCTGTGACTGATGTTGAGTGCCAGGTGGTGAACACGACAACAAAAGAAAAGCCTGGCAGTAATATGGCATCACCTGTGAGGTTGGATTTGAGGTGCAGTTCCAGTTTGAAAATGTAATATCAAATTAAAATGACAATACAATTAAAATGATTTACCGAAACAGACTTTAGTTGCTTAGTGCCAGAGTCACATCGGTCTCACACATACAGACATGACTCAGATATGTTCCTGTAGACTCCAACTGAAGCATTATTGCCTCCAATATGGTTTCCTTTTGCTTGTTCTTTTGCACAATTTTATAAAACATACTTAACCAAAACCAGTGCGATGCATATGTAATTGGGGACGCTATGTGCTAAAGCCAAGAAAGAACCAATTAAATGAGGATTATCCAATGTTTTCTTTTTTTTTTCTTGGTTGTTCTCTTTTATTACCAGAGCAAGAGAGGGTGTTTTTGCTTTAGTTTCACTATGAATACTGCTTGATCTTAGTTACTCAATTTAGGCATATGCTACAAATGGGCACCTCAAAATTCTTACCATTTAATGCTGATACAATTTAGTAAAAACTAATATTTTTATTTAAATGATAAGTTTGCGTCTGACTGGTCAAATACAAAAAAATAAAAAAGCATGCAAGTCCATATGAAACGTATTGCATGTCTTTACAATATGCATATTGCATGAGCCAACATCGCAATATCAATATTTTTTCGATATATTGCCCAGCCTTGAATGATAGTCTGTATGAGTGTGCGCTCACTTTTCGCTGGTGATACATTCCACGCCCGCCCGCAATAGTTAAAAAAATACTGTCACCTTTATGAGCTCTTCTTACGGGGTTGCATAAATGAGCGGCCTCTTTGAAGTTAATTGCCTACAATTTCACGATGTGTTCAAGAATCTTCTCAAAAAGTAGAAGCTCAACGTCCATTGCGGAAGACAATCCTACCATCTCTGCTCCTGCTCGTCCGGGGGAAACTAAAAATAGAGATCCGGACGTAGACGTCACACGTCCCAAAATGGGCGTTTGCGCAGCCATTTTGGCAGCATAGTGTCATGACTGTGTTTTGTTTGTGGCAAATGTCTGATAGTTGACTTTATTTGAACTGATGCTTTGTTTGTGGCAAATGTCTACTGTTTGGTTTTATTTGACTTTATTTGAACAGTGTTTTGTCTGCTTTTTTTAAGGCAAATGTCTAATGTTTGTTTTTATTTGTTTTATTTTAACTGATGCAATCGGCTTGTAACTATGTGATGTCAAGAATCTTTAATCTCCCTATATGGTTAGACGCCAGTCAGCAGCGAATCAGATAAATCCATGTTAGTCCTGTTTCAGCGACCTATCAGGGTTACCCACATGTCTATCCACAGCCAATCAGATCCATTCACTGTTTATATATATATAATATGTGAAATGCGAAGTAGCGAGGGACCACTGTGAGTATTTCCCCACAATGCTATGCTCCATTTCTGTTTCATGTACTCCCATCCTTCAAGTGTGACTGTGCTGGAGCTGGTCGGATTTCCAGTTATTGAAAAAATGACATACAGCAGGCCCAATGTCACAATCTTTCATTAAAGTTTAAAGATGAGCAAGTGTCTATAATAGACCTTGCAGACATCCTGCCACATTAATGGGACAAGAACATTAATATGTAAAACTTTTAATTCATAAAATGATCCCTATTTAGCATCCAAGTTATAAAGGAACATTTTCAAACTTTTTTTTATCTCAATTTGGTCTCACCAAATTAAGCCACATTTTGACTTTATAAAAGTGGAAGACTCTGACCCAGAACTAATTACCTGGGTTAAGCAGGGGTTATCTTTGTTGCTATGGAAACAGTAGGTCAGAATGACACTCAAGGGGGGAAACATGCACGTTGTAATCGGGGCAACAGAGTGGTATCTAAGCAAATATGGACGTGGTATTAGATTGGTGTTCGATACATTCTATTCAGACCTCCTTCACTCTTAACTCTTAAAGTTGAGTAATGAAACATGTTTTGTAAAATAAATAAATGTCACTCTTGGGTGTGCGACTGTTAATTATGTATTACATGCTCTCACACACACACATTTCAGACACACCCAGCAATGCCATGTTGCTAATGATGACATGTAAATGTCATGTCTTAAGTCCCCCCGGTGCTTTCATCTCAAAACAGAAGACCCCCACTCTTCTAAAAATACACACTGTCGTGTGCAGCGCTTCCAACCGGAGTACACACATTCTCCGCTGAGTGGAAGCGCCCAACCGTTAACTCATTAGGAAAGAAGAAGTGGGGAATCGACAGCTGCAGCTGCAGATTCTGTTCTGAGATGGAGAACTAACACTGGGCGGCTTCTGATCATCAAGGACTGCCAATCAACCGCTGTAGCTTTGCTCACCATGGCAACCCTGCTGGTTGTGAAACTGACACGCCTCGCTTTACAAGCACTGGAGTAGATACTTCCCAGACACTTCCACAGCTTCATTGAATGTGATTCTGCAACTGGCCACCTGACTAAACTGAACGACCAGGTGAGAAAGGCCTTAGACAGGGAGGTGGACCAGGAATCCGATGGTCAATCTGGCATAGCTCTGTGGAAAGAGCAGTAAGAAAACCATCTCTGCAGTCATCCAAAACGGAAGCTACTCCTGTCGCACAAAGGAAGCTCTCAGACGATAAGAGACAAAATTCTCTGGGACGATTCCCAATCATGATGACAGAAGAATGCAGCAATGTACAGCGACATGCTGGATGAAAATCTGCTCCAAAGTAATTGGAATGTACTTAATTAGAACATCTGTGTTGGATGCACACTAAAAGATTACCGTATTTTCCGCACGATAAGGCGCACCTAAAAGCCTTCAATATTTTCAAAAGCTGAGCATGCGCCTTATAATCCAGTGCGCCTTATATATGGATCAATGTTGACCCGCAACAGGTCTCGCTGTCAAGACGCTATCGGCGACCCTGCACGATCGGTGACGCAGAAGATCCCGCCATCTTGGATCGCTAGCTAATACTAACACTTTACCTCAGAGTAAATAATCAAACAGCTGTTTATTCATTTTGGGAGTAAATGGAGTTGTCAGAAATGTGGTTTGTAATCTATTAATAAAGTTTGACTGACCTATCTGCCTGTTTTGTCGACATTCCCTTTAGCGCAGCACCATCTAATGGATGCATAACGTAACCCCAGCCTCTACTGTAGCGCCTTATATATGGAAAACGTTTTAAAATATGTCATTCATTGAAGGTGCGCCTTATAATGTATATATATATATAATAATATAATAACGCCTTATAGTGCGGAAAATACGGTACATTGAAATGTGGTATTGCTGGTGTCATTTGAGACTACAAGTTGTCTCATATTTGTTGATTTGCTAAAAGGTGGCTGTGTGGATGGAAAATTACAATACTTGCATTAAAAGTGACCTAAATTGCAATTTGGAAGGGTCTAGTTGAAAGGGTTTTCTCAGGGCAAAGGTTCAAACCTCAAAATGTTTCTATTTGGGTAGCCAACGCACCATACTAATGATGTTCAATGCCATTTATTTATTTATTTATTTATTTACTTATTTATTTATTCAGACTGATACCAGTACAAGTACTCAACTCTGTGGTCAATACTGATATCAAGTACCGATACCACTACTACTTATGATACATAAAATGACTCCCAAAAAAAACGTTGACAGATAATTTTAAAGAAATACCTATATATTCCAATACAGCATTTTTACAATATATACATTAGTATTAATTTCGTCAACAAAAACTAAACTTAAATAATTTCGTCAACACACATTTTTCCACTGGACTAAACTAGACTAGACCAGTCTAAAACCCTTATTTAATAAACAATAACAGGGACTAAATCAGTATGCATTTTCGTCGGCTAATGAAGAATTGAATTATATGATTTTGTAAAATTTTGTCTCTGCTAATCTGTCACGTCTGTGACACTGTCATGTGACACACAGCACAAACACATGGGACAGACAGGAGGTGGCTTCACAGTGAAAGGTTAAAAAAAAAAGGAGTAAATTATAGTAATAATTTAACATGAATCCAACGGCTATAACGTTCCAACAATAGTGTTAATGTCACTGCTAACTAATACTGGCTAACTTACAAGCTCATAGCATGGAGCCATAGTAGCCACTGTAATTGTGTGTTAAGTTGTTTTTCATCAAAAAGATGAGCAAATTTTATGTGCAATAGTTTTAGATTTGAAAAGGTTCAATATAATCTGCTGACAATAAAAATATACAGGAAGTAAAATGGTTGTTCTGAATAAAACCCGACTAAAATGTTGACAGTTTTTGTTGATTAAAACTAGATGAATAAAATTATGTTTTCTTGGACAAAAATAAATACTAAAATGCTAGATTTATAGTCGACTAAAAATGGAGTACTGGTAAATAAAAATGAGATGAGGTTGACTAACTGTGAAAAAAACTAACAAGCGTGACTGAAATTGGACTAAAACTGAGACTAAATTTAAAAATGGCAGACAAAATTAACACTAATATACATGTACAGTATCTAAACAATGGAATTTTATATTAATATGGTGAAGTGAAAAGTGAAAAGCCCAAGTATAAAGAGTAAATGGTAATTGGGAATGGCAGTGTCACGAACAGTTAAAATTCACCCACTTTTGGCGGGTTGGCGTGTGTCAAGTCTTGGCTAATTATCTTTAGGTCAGATGAGTTTGACATGACCATCCATACTGCAGTCACATCGAATGCATACTGTATATCCACATATTCACACCGCCATGAAATTATCAGACACACAGACGACCTAGGTCGACAGGAACAGATTGTAAACTTAGCTTCAGAATAAAATATTTCTTCCATGCCTTGTTAAAAAATGTCCTCTGACCTGCCCTCCATCCATGTTTTATTGAAAAACGTGTCAGACCTTGATCACAATGCAGGAAACGTCGTTGGAATAAAACGTCGAGTCATCTATGGCAGAGTGACGAACAGACCGTATTCGTATTGTACCTTCGAGCCTGAGCAGCCCTGAATCCTTCTTTAGCACCACCTCACCGTGATGGACAGTAAGAAAGCATGGGAAGATAAATAAGGAGAGGCAAAATGGCAATGTTTGAGGCAAATGGGCTGTTATGGCCACTGGAAACATTGGCTGTTTCATAAAGGCATGTGTGTACACTACCCAATTAATTATTGATATAAGGTTACACACAGGGTGCGATGCGATTATAAGCCACAGAGGCGAGCTACTTTCCGTGGTGGTGTCAGGCACAAAATGGAGGTGTATGGAATAGGTCGCGCTAGCTTATGTTTTCTGTATTTAAAGTGATATACAATATTATTAAATATACTTTTACAAATTAGATCCTCTGTCTTGTTATTGATGGACACTTCAGCCTTCTACAGTACTGTATTTTAATATTGGACATCACGTTTGGTACTTGCTAGCTAAGTAGCCTATTATTTTGGTGGTACTTGTAAAGTGTTTGAGAACCACTGTTGTTGTGTGGAAGTTGCATGTTTTCATGATAACAATCAGCAAACTAATACCGTATAGTGATAACATTGTATTGTAAGTCACTCTATTAATTAGCTCCAACAATCGTGATTGCGTTGTCGCCACACCAGGACGCAGTTCCACTCTACTGTTTGCTGTCAGCTGCAAGGCTGTGTTTGCGTCCAGGCTTGACAGCAAAGATAAACAAGCCTCCCGAAAACCTGTCTGCTCACTGTCATTATGCCAAACATAATCATGATGATTAGCAGACGCTGGATGAGTCACAGGACGCAGAAGGGC
Source organism: Festucalex cinctus (assembly GCF_051991245.1). Classification (NCBI taxonomy): domain Eukaryota; kingdom Metazoa; phylum Chordata; class Actinopteri; order Syngnathiformes; family Syngnathidae; genus Festucalex; species Festucalex cinctus. The sequence goes on along the minus strand of NC_135413.1, from coordinate 19,470,520 downwards.
AAAGAATTAAAAACCCATCCGCTGATTGAAAGTCTGAAAATAATCAACCTTATTGTATATGAAGACAAATTGTATCAGAGGGAGGTCAAAGTCTACTAATGAAGTCAAACATACAGCTGAAAAAAAATGCAGCAATTTGTTTTTGTAGATGTCCCAAACTGACTTCAATACATCAAAATGTATTGACCTTCATATTAGTACACTACAAAACTGAAATCTTCAGATATAATTTCTTAAATTTAGCCTAAATTTATGTATTCTGCTTTGACAAGTCATTTTACTTAAACTGAAATTGTCAGACAAGATCATTCTGCTTATTATTGCAATTTAAATTAATTAATTATTTTTTATATTGCTTAGAATATTGTTTTATATTGTGTTTTTCCTTAAGATACTTATTACTTAATTATCTTATTTGATCAAGCAGTCTTGGCATTGAGTGTTAACAGTCAGTTTTAAGTAGTGAGGCTTAAAACTGAACTTTTCCATATTTTAAGGTGACATAAAATCCAACATCAAAGGCCCTGAACTGGGGTTTCATAAGTTGAATTTTCTTATTTTAAGATGGTGCATAACCTACTCATGTGATAAATGGAAAAAATACAAGTATGAAAACAATCAGACAAAAGTGCAATATAGTGCAAATGGTTCGTTTCCTTCTTTTTTCTTTAAATTTCTTTTTTTGCAGTGTGAACATTACAAGATGCTGTTGTTTATTTTCTTAGTTCACACAAAGGGTTTCACAATATCACCCTTGTATAGTGCATTAAATGCAGGTGATCAGGTGGTGGAATTTAAATTACACAAAAAAGGTTGTGATGTACAGTAATCAATAATATGTCATCATGTCACGGAGGTGCATTCATCAATTATTGGTGGAGGATTGGCGGATGTCTAACCAGCAGTGTTCACCCAGCTCAGATAGAATCTGCTCCGCAACCACGTCTCTGGTTTGGGAGCGTAGAGCGCTTCCAGTGAGCTAAAAGTCCAGATCTCCGAAAGAGGATGCTTAACAAACAGTATACTTAACACATTCACTGCCAGCCCAGCAAAAATGCATTATTTGACGTCTTTTTCCGTCAATGGCAGTCAATGAGTTAAGATGAGATGTAACCAAAATTGACGGATTTTGAAGCAAAATTTGCCTTAAAAAAAGAAAAAGGGAAAAAAGGATGCTGCAATATAATCACAAAATATATTGGCACATTGTGTTTAAAACATTCACTGCCAGCCCAGCAAAAATGCATTATTTGACGTCTTTTTCCGTCAATGGCAGTCAATGAGTTAAAAGCCCAGTCTGCCGTTTTCACTCAGGAAAAGGCACTTTTTAAATGCAGGATTTAAACAGACAAACTTCTTCTCAATTTACAGCTCTGGGCTTCTCTTAATGTCTGGTGGTGATTTTGTCCTAAAACCAACCCCCCCAAGCCTGTATTTTGCCATTTTGTGTTTGTTTTGTAAACAGCAGGACGTTTCTGTGGAAAGACAGTGTTTATTCCCCTCCAGCCAATCGCCATTTTTTTTTTCACTCACTCATTCACACATGGAAGCTTCTGTGAGTAAGTGAAAAAAAAATAAAAAATCCGTACGTGCTGTCAAGTTGCCGCGGGAGTGACGTCACACAGCCGACAAATTTGCCCGGCCTCGTCTGCGACACGCCACCCCCAGCTCTGCAATTGGCTGGAGGGGTGTAAACAATGTATGTCCACAGAAACGTCCCGCTGTTTACAAAACAAACACAAAATGGCAAAATACAGGCTGGGGAGGTGGGGGTTTAGGACAAAATCACCACCACATATTATGAGAAGCCCAGAGCTGTAAATTGAGAAGTAGTTTGTTTAAATCCTGTATTTCAAAAGTGCCTTTTCCTGAGTAAAAAACGGCAGACCGGGCCTTTAAGTCATGTGGAAAATTGATCGATTCATTGAAAAATAAAAATCTAAGTAGTGACCTATTTAAGTTTTGTATGGAATTCCCCTTTTAACTTTTCAAAATCTGCTCAATGCATGAAGGTACTGCAAGAAGAAACTACAAAGGAGGTGCTGCCAATTGAATATTTCATAGTTCAAGGCTACTGCAACACTGCACTAGCCGCATAACAATGCCTTTAAAGTCAGATTACAACACACACACACACACGCCCATGCGCTCACACAATTCTTTCTATACAAAGTCACGCAACCAAGCTTGAACACACTGATGCATTAAGCTTGTGTTACAGACGAGCGCCAATAAAAATGCCTACTGAAGCATGTTGTGTACATTTGCTGAAATCGGGGATGTATAATATAGAGGGCTACAGTTGCACGCACCTTTACACATTTGAATTGCAGTACGATTCTACAATTAAAAATGTAAGGTTAATCTGTCTAATGAAATCATCATTTCATTGACTCTCTTGCTCGTTTTGCTCTGTTCATTTCTTTGTTGTTGTTACTGTTGTCACTGCCTTGCTCCAAATGTCTTTGTTGTCGCTCCCCAAAATATGCACCTTTCTCTCGTTCCATGTCCCTCTCATTAAAACAGTTCCCCGGTCTTCTCCCAAGAGAGGCAGGATAAAATTAGCTCCTTTTCAACTTGCACTTGCTGGTTCCTTTCCCTTCTTTCCCAGTCTGCTTTCCATACATCAGAGTTTCCTTATAATATAACCATATTTCCTCATGGAACCAAACCCCTCTTCTTTTGACTTTTCTGCACCAGAAGCAGAAAGACTTAAAGATGTTGAGTAAGGACCAATGTGCTCATTTCTTTCTTTCCTTCCTTATCTATTATTCAGTTCCCCATTTGTTTATTTGTGCCCTTTGATTGACAGCCCTGTCCAATGTGTAGAATGCACTTTCTTGACCTTTGTGAGACTGACTTCCTGGTTCTGCACGCTCTCTTTTCAGCACCCCGTGTTTGTCATTCAGCAGCCCAGCCATCAGTCACTACGTTTACATGCCGCCAATATTCAGGTTAAGGTTAAAAAAAAAATAATAATAAAAAAAAAATTTGGTTTTGTAGTCTGATAGAGATTAATTAAGAATGGAAATCAAATATCACACGTCCCAATTCACACAGCCAATCACCTGGTCCGAGGGAATTAGAACAGGCCAAAAACCAATCTATTACTGTATGTGAGGTAATCCCCAACCTCCTTCAACCTCCGGCCATTTTAATTATGACCACTAAACATTTTTCATTTAATTATGTGTCATTATTATTCATGTATAACTTCCTTTTGTTATTTCCTGTGACATTCTTACTATGTTATTTTTCTTCCCCTAATAAAACTACAGAGACAAATGAGTTCTCCTGTAATCTAAACTCATGCAAGTAAATTCAACATCCACTCACCGTCTTTGTCAGCTCTTCTGAAGATCTGTGGACACAAAAGGAATGAGAGTCAGTCACAATTAAATTGGTTGTCATGGTTAATTATTAAACTGTATAACAACATCAGTGTACGAAAACGTTTTTGTATTAACACATTTGCAAAACTAAATCTGTCGTACAAAAAGACGTACTGTACTGTAAAAAACGAGTTTGATGTTGATTTGTGTTGAAGTAATTTTTCTGCCACTAGATGGCATGATTGCATTTGTTAGATGTTTAGGACAGCTCAGTGCATTTTCTTTTTATTGTGGGAATGCTGAAACATTCCCACATATATTATTGTGATTTTTATTCTCCACACTTTTTTTTTTTTTTGCCGCCTAACAACTCCCACATAATACTTCCAATTTATATTGTTCAAATTTCAACTAGCTTAAAAAATTCACACCTCCTGGGGTATATATCGTCTAATTCCACATTAACTACAGTATTTGCACAATTTAACATTTAATATCAACTTTTCCCCATTCATTTTCAAATGGACAGTCATTGAACTTTTTGTAAGTGTCACTTTCCACGCCCACTTCCATATATATAACTTATCATCATTACCAGGTGTCTGATACTGCTCAGTGGCACAGGTGCTAAAGCGCATTGTCCAGTATCCAGGAGATTATAATTTATTAATTTGAAATTATTTGCTTTCAGCATTCCCACGCAATTTCTCCAGAAATTGCACTGAGTCTAGTATTAAAAGTTATCGCATCTTGATCATGAAGTGCACATTTTTAAAATTGTTAAATGCAACTTGCATTATTATCAAAGCGATTACTGCTAAATGTTAACGTGGATGTATCTGCTGCGTTGCGAATGGAATTCCCCCAGTACAGCCTTTCCAAGTAAGGTGTGGTCATTAATTGTGCGTTAAAAAAATAGTGGCGTAACATTAAAGAAACTTGAAATTACAAAGACTATATTTCCATGTACATTCAGCCACAAACACAACCACCACTGTTTAATTCCTGTCTACATGAACAGTTAGGGAAAACCTTTTGTTCTCTAACAAGCATACACTCCAGATTTACACACATAATTGTGGCAGTGAATTCACAGTCAGTGTTTGGATCTCTCTGGCATTGAGAGCACACGCCTGCCTCTTCATCAGTATTTTAGAGCGCTGCATTTCCACGTGCCAGGAAACTGCGCTTTGAAAAGGCAAAAACACACAGAAAAGGCATTTGGGGAAACCAGTGGAGAAGTGAACAGAGAGCAATCAATGCAGACTGTTATTCATTGTGATAGCTTGTGTGTGACAAATTCATCTCATGTTTAGTTCCTCGATATAAACTGAGGGTTACATTCTATTTACAAATATATTTGCGTGGATTTTTTTTTCTAATGTGCCGATAAGCACAAGTGCCGATAAGTGCAGAAGTATCTGGAAAATAAAAGCTTGAATGATTTTGTGTTTGATCACCACAGTGAGGTGAGGTAAAGGGCTATTGAGAGGCTATTATAAGTTCTGTTGTATAGATGCTTAACATAACTCTTTTTTCAAATTATTACATAATAATTTTGGAAATTAAAGGGGGAAAGGTTGTTGAGACATTCTACTAGATGAGTGCCATTTGAGTACACAACGATAAAGTGACACAAAAATGTGCTAACGTGTTTCTAAAGTCAAGTCATCTTTATTTTGCTTCAAGATTTTCATTTCATTAACATGACACGAGGAAATACTATATTTTTTGAGTGACTCCTGATTGACCATTATAACATTTGCATTCAAAATATCACCAAATACATTCAAACAATTTTATTATTTGTGTGCGTCCCTCAGTTTATCTTACCACCCCGTCACACTAACGAGTTTTGTCTATAAATCACTCACTGTTGCTTTAAGTGACATCATTTGAACCACTGGAGCAGCCAGGAGGAAAGTCAAGTTTTGACATTCATTCTTCACACGTTATAAAAAAAAACAAACAACTTTGATATGACAAAGACTTTGATCATTCACAAAAAGAGATACAATGCTTCCATCTGCTGGCCATAGTTAGAGTGTTTTTGATTCCACAACCCATTGACCAGGCAGCGCTGCACTTAGACATTGCACTGAGGAAATATAAAATAAAATAAACTTAGTTGACGTCATTTAACGTTTATGGCGGCATACGTCGGGATTTTACTAATGTTATTAAACGTTTTTGGCGGTTAAGAGTTAAATGTTTCACTTTTTGAGGAGTTAAATTGTTCTTTGCTTTTGAAACAATTTTCCATATTTACTGTTAAGATGTCCTTAAGGAGAATGAAATGCTTATCATTTTTATTAACATTTCATATTGTTCACATGCTGAATGTTCATATCAAATTCATATATATATATATATATATATATATATATATATATATATATATATATATATATATATATATATATATATATATATATATATATATATATATAATACTTGCACTTTTCTAATCCTAATTTTTGATATTGGTATCATTATCCTCATCATCATCATCATCATCATCATCATCATCATCATCATGCCTATGTTCATATCCAGAATTAACAAATGTTTCTAATGTCAAAACAATGATGCTAAAATCAACAGATCATATAAAGAGACAGAGTTTGTCCATACCTTGTCACAGGGTAATCAAAAAAAAAAAAAAAAGTAAACTGGGTGAAACACTTCATGAATTAATGCTGAAAATGTTTGTGGATGAATCAAATTTTGAAGTCAATATATTTTTGACACCAATGACGTGAAATTCATATTTCATGGCTAAAGAGCCTAAAAAAATACATAAAATAAATAAATAAAATTACATAATGTCTACTGATGTATTTTCAAGGTCATTTTACTAGTAAGAAAACATTAGATTTTTAAAATTGATTCAACATACACTCAAATAGTGTACATATTGTCTGTGAGGAGGTGGTACAAAATGGCTACAGGATCATAATTAAATAGGATATTATTAATAAAGATTTTTATGCCTGAGGCAGGATTTTATTTTATTTTTTTAAATTAGGATTAGCATGTCTTTGATGTTGGAGTTTGCTCTGCAGTTGCTATGTCCCTTGTGATTATGATGTCAGTTGCTATGCAGTTGATATGGTCTCGTATTAATCACACCTAATTTGTCCACTCACTCATCTATTGTCATGTAGGCCTTTATTCTATCATATAGACTTGTGCATTGCCTCAGCGAGTGTTACTGAGCGAGGTTTCCTATCCCTGTTCTTCCATGTGATGTAGGTTGCTTCCATGCTTCCAGCCCTGCTCTCAATCGAGGTTTCTCCATCGAGTGTTTTCTTCGAGACCATTTGAATCTAGCCCCGCGGCCCTACTCTCTGTTGTTACTTTGTATTTTTGTATATAGACTCTGTTTTCCAATTCCCTTGCCTGCGTTTTGGGTCCATTTTCTACATCTCATGTGACAGAAGCGTTGTCATGTGAACCTATACTGTGACTATTATATATTAACTCATTCACTGCCATTGACGGCAAAAGACGTCAAATGATGAATTTTTGTTGGACTGGCAGTGAATGTATAAAGTTTATTTGGAAGGCTTTAAAGAAAATATAGTTCCTCTCACAGAACTGTTGTTTTATTACTGCACCTAGCAGTGTTCGTGCAACTGTCAGTGTTTGTAGTACAGAATTCCACTGTTTCAAATTTCAAGTTTGTCTGAAGAAATTGTGTGGTGCTTTCTCAGAAGGTTAGTTATCAAAAGGGATGACCAGAGTTATAATAGTTTACTATTTAAAAAAAAAAAAAAAAAAAGATGCAGCTAATGAGATTTTTAAAAATGAGATAGGTAGGCTTAGTATTTAATGAGTAGAATACAGCCTGCATTCACATGCGCTCTCACACACAGACACACACGCACCAAGTTATGTCACACACATTTGGAATGGATTTTCACCAATAACACTGGGTTCAATATCACAATTAACATTTGAAAGTTCAGGCAGATAAGAGTGTAAGAGAGGGAGGGGAAATGTCAACGCGAGTTCAGTGCTGGTGACAGAAGGCGGACCATGCAAAGGTTATCAGCTGATCAGTGTTAGTAATTGTTATAGAAGGTTGAAAAGCACCTGAGTTCTCGGGAAATCCTATGGGACTGTGATAAATCCTTGATGGTTTAACTATCTGGGTCTCATCTTTAAAGTGAGCTACCATGTTCCACGTTGGGGATTCCATTGTTAAATTCTGCTATGACATAAAAACTAGTCAAGTCACGGTATGTGTGTTTACATCATGGATGCCGTTGTAGGGTGACATCACATCAAAATCGGACAGCGACGTCAAGGTCCAACTTCCCACTTTTCTCGAATGCAGCATTAATACACCAACACTAATTGACATAACGAGACACACCTGGGCAAGACACAAGCGGCTGAGGGCACCGATTGGTTGACACACAAGGAAGGGCATGCAAACACAGGTGGACATGATAAAGCTTGACAGACAAGGGAACGACATAAAAATCACAGATCATGATAGACAAAAGAAACTTGAAGACAAAATCAAACAAAAAACAAACTAAACCCAAACCATGACAAAAGCAAATAATAAAACTAACCAAAACCCAACACAAACCATGAAAATATCAGTGATATCCTGCTTTAAATCAATTAATTATACTCTTTGTCCTCACTCGGAGACCACTAATGGAGTATATGCCACGGAAGAGGCGGGACTGTTTTTTTGCACATCAGTTTGTTTCCGGTTCGGTTTGCGACGTGTGGGCTGCGTCAAAAATAATTGCGCTTCCGACTTTGTGCCACTCGGTTGCGCTTTCGCAACCCGAACCGGAAATAAACTGATGTGCAAAATCACATCCCGCCTCTTCCGTGGCACATACCCCATAGCTAGGGCAGAAGGTGTGGTTGGGAGGGCACAAAAACATTCATTCTACAAGTGCTAGGAGAAAGTGGAAAGGCCCTACTTATAGATGGATATCAAATAATTAGCTTTCCGTACCTTCCATTACTTTATGAAAATTATAGTGGGTGTTCTTGTGAGGTAAAACTGCGCATTAGTTGACAACTGTGTGCTTTTAGCACTAGCAGTCACAACTCTCCTAGTTAACATAGAGCCCTTCAGTTGCACTAGTGGTGAGTATATGTCAACTAGTGCACGGTTTTGTCCCACTAGTTTGTTATGCTGAAATGGCATATGGCTGTACAGCAATTGGACAAAAAACACACCCACCCACAACACTATGGTCCACGTATGCCCTAGCCATTCGGTAGCTAAATTGTTTATAGTGACAGTGAGGAGAAATAGCGTAGCACGAGTACATGGACCTGAAGCGTACCACGAACATGGAATAAATGCTCAAACGCTTTTCCATATTTTACAGTTTGCTTCAGTGAAACCATAGTTTGCAATTAGTTCTTATTCGTATGAATACTAAGATGTTAAAGGCTCTGCAAAATTCCAGTGCACCAGCAAATGGAGCTTCAGCGCGCGTAAGTGCGCACTACCACACTGGATGCCGAGATCCAGCACTGTGCAGCTAGTCGACGATATACTCACATCCAGAATGACGGAGATGCCTCTCCGCGGTTCCGGGGCGAAGAACTGCTCTTGAGCCACTGCCACCTCTTCCTTGCTGGAGGCGTACTCCCGGCTGGAGATGTTCTTGTTGTCGCTCATTTTGGTGACGATCCAGCGGACGAGCCCGTCAATTCCACCGGGCTGAGCGCCGCTGTTTCCGGACTGAGCTGCCGTTTCGGACTCGCTGTCCTGACCGGCTACGGGCTTGGTCTGTTCGCGGCTTTCTTGGGCTCGAAGTTTGGCTTGTTCTTTGTTCAGCAGTTTGTGGACTCCGTCCCTACAGTAGCGCGCTGCCTGCTCGCACATCCTTTTGCTCGGGAGCGCTCATGCTGCGCTCTATGGGGGAGAAGAGCCCCCACCGCTGCCTCCTTTCCCCGGTTACATCACAACCCCACCCTTAAACACACCCGCGCTAAACAGTGGCCACTTTTACACCGCTGGACTTTTCCACGAGCAAGTGTTTTGCTATAGGTGCGTTAAATTTTGGAATAAGAAACATATGCCATTTTGAATTTTCATCCTATTGGTCGACAATAATAGCCATCTGACGCGCCTTTTCCTCTAACTTTTAGAATTGTACCTGCACTTAAGCATGTTATACAAACACATTAAAATGGCTGTGAACTATATTGTGTAAAAGCAATTTCCTAAAAAAATAATACATAAAAAAGTTTTTTTTTAATTTTCTTATACGGATTACTATTTATCATTTGTTTTTAAGTGCCGGTGGTGATAGTCATTGCTAGCAAGACATTCTATGTTAGCCTAAACACTACCAAGCTCTTGGTTAAGGCTAGCGCAATGGGAATTGATTAAAATTTATATATATATATATATATATATATATATATGTATTACAGGAGCACATTACTTACAAACTAAATTCTAATATTTGTTCTTTAAAATTGTATTTACTTCAGTCTTCTCTTTATTTGTCACATTTCTTTCTTGGCTGCATAGTTTCCAGTATGGAGATGAGATTTTATTGTCCAATTAAATTTCAGCCTCTGTGTTGTCATGTTAATCTGAACTACCCAGGGATTTGAGAGTAAGATCAGATTCCAATTTTTGTTTTCCCTGTTCTTGGATATTCCTACAAAGATGTGGCACTGCTGCAGGCTATATTACACTTTTGATACTATTATGATTGAGTCAGGTAAGTCTCCACAAAGGCCCACATAACAAAGGGACAGGCAGGTATACAGTATAGTGAAACAATACACCAGGAATACACATCAATGGTAAATTACATAGATTTTTTTTATGGTACTGTAAAAACAATCAACTTGTCTATTTCCATCTTTTTCAAAACGTGTGAAGGTTCAAAAGGCAACATTGCAATACAATTTTAACGGCCAGAAAGAGAAGAATGGGACTTTGGTACAGACATGAGTCATTAGACAAGACAAGAGTGCCTCCATGTGGTCATTATTTCAGACAACGAGTGCCAATTCAGTTATCAGATGCTCAAGAAGAGTGGCTTGACGTGTATTTAACAGCACATTTTCAACATATTTTTTGTTCAGTCTTTGTGGGCGGCCAAGTACCGCTGATACTGTATATGTACACATACAGTATTGTGTATTGTTTGAATTAGTTTTGGAGGACATAGTCTTGTTTACTATTTATAAACATGACAACAAACCTTTTTTGACAGTAAAAAAAAAAAATGCTGACAATGTTGGGATTACGTTGACTCCAGCAGGTTGCCTCTCAAGTAATACACCCATGAGCAGGCTTGACTTTGTGCGTCTGTGCACTGATTGGAGATGGTCAACTTGCCAATAAATGGCCCTGGCGAGCCTCCTTCAGGGGCAACAAAGTGCACCTGGATGACCTGTGTTTTTTTAGAGAGCATGGTGTCAGCTGCTTTGACTGTAAAACAGGGGTTGTCCACCTGCGAGACAGACCATTGTTTAGTTACATAGACTTCACAACAATGAGGCTGAAGTTACTTGATAGTCAAGACATACACAATACCTGAAAAGTAAAGACTGTGGTCTGCAGGAACACATTCTTGAAATGGATAGTGGTGTTACGACCATTCCTAATGTTGAACGGCCCTTGTGTTTTGGAAGGGTGGCCAACCCCGCGTAACAAAAAGATGTATTCACCCCCAATACCAGACGACAGGTGAAGCTGTCCGTTCACCTCTCCAAGCTGATACGGCTCAAAACAAACCTCCACACTGACTTGAGACCCTGTCTGGTTACCAGGCAATGCAGCCACGGGCTTGTTCACGAAGAAGGCTGGACAGTCAGTCTGCAGTTGCGTAAGGGCAAAACAGAACAGAGAAACAAAACATGATGAGGATAAAGTTCCTGAAATGAGACATGTTATCTATTTTTAGAATTGAAAAAAAGTTCTTAAGTGTTACTAAATGATTGTGACAAATGTAACTGTTGGCCATACTGGACCACACCCCCCTCCCTTTGCGAGTGAAGCGCACTATAAACTACTGAGTCAATGGAGGGAAGGGTTTCCGTAAAAATGATGACCTGAGGCAGAGCTAGAGATTTGCAACTCGGTAAGTGGTTTCTCTATGGGGAGTGACCGTAAAGACGATTCAAACATTTTCACTTGTGGATGCAGCTCTTCATATAGTGCACTTCCTATACTTGTCAATTAGTCTATTGGTCTGTGCATGTGATAAATATTACCCCTCCATCCCCACCACAGCAACAAATTCAAGGAGCAATCAAGTACTGTATGTACCCTTTATCAGAAGCTACTGTCAACTCATGATAATCTGTGGAAAACTCAATGCAGTTTTGCTTATCTCTTGCCTTTGACGTGATAGTGTTTCAGATAGTGAAGTTTGGCTGTCCCACCCAGCTAAGTTATGATTTTTTTTCTAGAAGCTGTCATTGTGGAAAAAAAGATGAATTGTGCCAACTACATTCTAAAAAATCTGAACAACTTGCTAAAGAAAAGTCCTGGTTGACTAATGTCACATTTGAGTGAGTAAGGAGAGACAGCCTACAGTATTTGCACACAAACAATTACCGTATTTTCCGCGCTATAAGGCGCACCTAAAAGCCTTCAATTTTTTCAAAAGCTGACCATGCGCCTTATAATCCAGTGCGCCTTATATATGGATCAATATTGAGCCGCAACAGGTCTCGCTGTCAAGACGCTATCGGCGACCCTGCACGATCGGTGACGCGCATGCGCAGAAGATCCCGCCATCTTGGTTCGCTAGCTAATACTAACACTTTAGCTCAGAGAAAATAATCAAACAGCTGTTTATTCATTTTGGGAGTAAATGGAGTTGTCAGAAAGCTGGTTTGTAATCTATTAATAAAGTTTGACTGACCTATCTGACTGTTTTGTTGACATTCCCTTTAGCGCAGCACCATCTAATGGATGCATAACGTAACCCCAGCCTCTACTGTAGCGCCTTATATATGAAAAAAGTTTTAAAATATGTCATTCATTGTAGGTGCGCCTTATAATGCGGTGCGCCTTATAGTGCGGAAAATATGGTACAATAACCTTCTATATTACGTAGGCTTACCCTTTAAATTTCAACATGGCACTATCATTCCTACCTTGCAAGTGTATTCTGTTTTAAAGTGGGAGAAGTTGAGGAACTTTACAGCAACACTATGGCTAGTTCCCAGGGAAGCACTGAATTGAATAGTTTTTTCTGGTGGCTGAGGTAGAGCTCGGAGAAGAAGACCGTAGTGGAAGTAGCCAAGTTCACTGCAAAACAGAGACAGCCGGGAGGTCATCTCGCCGACTCGGAGGGGCTGGTAGTCGAAGGTCAGAGCACCCTAATGAGAGAACACAAAAAGAGTTGGTAGTAAGACCAAAGTGTGTGGGTATGATGTGCACTCTTAAAACTCCTCGGTCAACATTTGGTCCAACCTGCTAACTTGGGTCTTTTACTTTTTCAAAGTATTTTTTGCAGAAGTAACAGTACTTTTACTTAAGTACTGAACACTAGTACATTTGTCATATCTGATTCTAACCCAACTTGATAGTTTTGAACAAAACAACCCAAAGTTGGGTCAAATTGACACAAGTTAGCAGGTCTGGTCAACTTTTGACCAAGCACTTTTAAGGGTATGTGGAATATATTTGACCTTTGACATTCCAGGCACAGTGTGCTGACTTGGAGCACTGATGTCAGGGCATTTACAGTCAACTGAGAGGCAGATAGCCGTGGTCAGGGGGTTCTCCACTTCTATGGTGGCTGAAGTCTTCTCCCGGACATTTGACACCAGTTCTATTGTGGACAACTCCATTGGACTGGTAACCTTGAAATTAACGATGTAGAATAAGTACTCCCTCGAGGCCTCATTCAGAAATGTCACCTAGGAAGAGATGATAACGTGACTCACAAAAATACGGAAATCAGAATTCAAACGTGTGTCTGTGTTCAAACCTTAGCATTGTACTGGCCCTCTCTGAACGTGTAAAAATGAATCTTGTAGTCCTTCTTAGACAGAGCTGGGACATCAATATACTCACGACCCTTGAGCGATACCGTCGTATCTGGATTTTCAGGAGTCAGAAACTCTATTATGACGAGGAACCTGGCCACAAATAAACAGTCGTGAATGGACTGAAGTGAAGAGTGAATTCACTGATGTAAAGAAACTAATACTAATATGTGGATATGTGAATGATATCTTCACTGTCAAAATGCCAATTTAAGGACAGTCCACTTTTTTAGGTCTAGCTGGCATTTTAATTAAAAATAATAATAATAAAAGTAAGAAATAAATAATTGAAGTTTAATAGAAATAGGTGTGATAACAGCAGTGAATGTATGGTACATGTTTTACCGTTTCTGCTTTGAGAGCCAGTTGGTAACAGGGAGTATCTGTGTGTGATGGGTCTTGGCAGGCAGTTCATGTACAATCGTGCTCTCAGCTTTAGGGGGCTCAGCAGTCCCTTGTAGCGAGTACAGCATACCAGCCCCATTGGGGAATGAGAAAAATACTGAGCCCTGAAGATAAAGCAAGAAATAGGAAATAGGCAAACTTCATCAGCGTAAATAAGTGATGGCTGTAACTTTGTCTACAGTACTGGCATTGTGGTGTTCCCTTGTGCCAACATCTGCAGCACCATAGAGTCCACAATATTTTGAATATGTTTGCCTTGTGCCAGTAGGAAAGCCAAAGATCTCTTCAATAGCCGCCGGACCACCAATAAAGTTCATGCTGGATTCCTATTTGTTGTTAAGCCTGTTATACCGATTGAAATAACACAATGGTTGCTGAATATCTGGATTAATTTTGTTTTTACATTAAATTTAACAGAGCAATTAATTGTAAATTAGGAGTTAAATGTGTTGTTAAATAAAATACATCATAAACATTATTCATGTGTGTAAATGTAAAGCGATCTTCACCATGTTGGGTGCATTTCACTAGTTTTGAATGTCGTTTGGTAGCAAAAAAAATAAAATAAAATAAAAATAAAATAAAAAAAAAAATAAAATAAAAAAAAATAAAAAATAAAAAAAACATAACCCACCGCACTGCCGAGATGCTTATTAATACATTTGGAAAGTTTCTATTTTGAAGTGAGCTACACCATGTTGGCTGCATGTCCGTCATGTATAGCATGAACAATTGTTGTTGTTGCTGGCTTGACTAGTTTAGCCCATGGTGTACACAAGAGCATTTTTTTTTTTTTTAAACGAGGAATTTTCCATCCATCCATCCATTTTCTTGACAACCATCCACACGCACAAGCACACCTAGGGACAATTTGGAGCGCCCAATTAACCTGACATGCATGTCTTTGGAATGTGGGAGGAGACCGGAATACCTGGAGAAGACCACGAGGAATTTTATATTCCATAAATGTTTAACATTAGACATTGCATTTTATGCAACCGCAGACTGATTGATTATTTTACAATATCAAGGTTCCGTAAATGTCTATAAATGTTTTTTGTTTTTTTTTTTTGTTTTTTTTTTTTAATGAATCTGTATACAATACAGTTGGAAGGACGATTTTGTATCAGTTTATATGAAAAAAAATGTCTTACTTACGGAATTGTACTGTAATTAGATATCTATAATGAGGAGTGTACTCACTTTTAAGAGATACTGTAAGTGTTATGTTAAACAATGTTCATGGATAATTAGTCAATTGTATGAGACAGACGATAATAAGCCTGGTGCTGCAGCCCATACAATTTGTTTGAAGGAATGTTTGTGTTTTCTGTGTTGTTGTATGGAACCGAAATAAACCATTCATTCATTCATTCATTCATAAGGAAATGAAGTTGTCAAATCACTTCATTACCAAGTGTTTCTTTCCATCCACAGTCATGGTCAGCGGTCTGTAGGTGACCACATATGTGTTGCTTTGAAGAGGCTCAAGAACCACAGTTGGTGCAGCTCTCCAATGTTTGCCATTGATGACAGGTCGGATGCTGCAACGTTGGTTTGTGGGGTTGACCACAGACAATGTCTGGGTGTGTGAGCCACGAACAGGGCAAGAAAAATTGACCAACTGGAATGAAATACAAGAAAAGCAAAACAATAAGAACAGAATAAGAAAAAAAGCAAATGAGCACTAATAGTCATTAATATGAATGAACAATACACTAATACGTGTTACCAAGAGGAGTTTCTCTTCCTACCACTGCGAGTAGAGCAGTAAATGAAAAAAGAAGTGTCCCCTCTACTCAACTTAAAAAAAAAAAAACAATAACTCTACAGTATTATGTTTTGTTCATATTGTGTACAATCCACAAATATCTTTTAATGACGTTTTTTTTTTTTTTCCCAACATTGAGCATAAGCAATACGAATACTGTACATGTGAACCAAACCTCTTTGCTGGAGGCGGCTCCAATGCAGGAGCCTGTCACAGTGAGAGTGATGGGTGTAGATGAGCCTTCAATGCAGCAGGTTAGGTTTTCATATCTTAAGTCATTATTCAAGCGCACTGGGGCAAATGTCAATTCGAAAGGAATCTCCGTTCCTGGCTGGATAGAACCTTTAGTTGGCTGGATGGACAACTCTGGAGGAAAGTCTTCAGTTTTCCAGTTGAATCTGTTTATTTGTTCATAAAGCAGAATGGTAGTTGTTTAAAATCAGACTATTTGACCAAAAGAATGAAAATAGCTACCATCACATTTGGAAACATTATGACTTCAGAATTGCCTTTACTCATTTTGTTATTCCTATTTTACAAGCTTACCGAGCACAAAGTTCTCCTGTGTTGATCATGACAACTTTCTTTTTGCCCTGGCAATGCTGGACAATTGCCCCAAAACCCAAGTGTTCCTGTTCTAGACGCACATCTACACCCTGAAAGTATGAATCAGAAGTACATTAACAGGCAACAAACCATCACATCTTGAATTTCTAATTTGATTGATGTTCATGTTACAGTCACAAATTGGAAATGAAAGAACAAAACCAGTCA
The DNA here is from genome assembly GCF_051991245.1 of Festucalex cinctus. Classification (NCBI taxonomy): domain Eukaryota; kingdom Metazoa; phylum Chordata; class Actinopteri; order Syngnathiformes; family Syngnathidae; genus Festucalex; species Festucalex cinctus. The sequence goes on along the minus strand of NC_135413.1, from coordinate 19,454,224 downwards.
CACACGTGCACTCATTCATTCTACAGACATGCTTCAATTTTCAAGAGATGTCAGTTGTGCAAAGGCAGTGAGTGTCTGCATCCTCACATGAGGGGGACTCGCTCACTTGTTCACTCACAGGGTATTCAGTTTCAAAGAGTACAGGATTTTCAATCGACATACACTAATTTGAAGTGTACCTGGCAGCAGCCCTGGATGGTCAGTAGCGGATGTAAATAGCTGTCAATCTCAGCCTGCAGCTCAGCAGTAAAGGCAGAAATACGCTGTTGGGGTGTGAACAGGATCTCGACATTACATGAACCCTGAAAAGCTTTAAGCGATAGTTCCGTTTCTGGACTGAACGACAAATCCTGGAGGTGAAGAAGCAGAGAAGAGGCAATGTGCAATTGCTTGCTAACCGGCCACTCCTAATTGTTTCATTCATGCTTCCTTACCTTGGCATCGATAATTGGTTTGTTTGTTTCAAGCTGCAAGGTGAAGGAAACATCCAAAATACTTCGGTTGACTAGCTGCACCCGTTTTACAACTCTCTGACCCGGTGTCAGATTTCCAAGTTTCACCTTCTGGTGCTTGGGAGCCAATACTCCCAACTAGAACAAATTGATAAAAATGTGCAGTAAGTGGATGAAGCCTGAATATCCAATTTCAGTAAAACATGACATTTTACAAGGTGTGTGGAGGTCGAGGTAAGGTGTTCACCTTCAATTCAACTCCTTGTCCCCAAATGTCCACTTGTTCTTTGATGCAGCTGTTGATTAAGAAGATGATGTTTTCATGATAACGTCGTGGCTCACGAGGATAAAAGGTGACAGGAACCTCCACCATTGTTCCAGGCGACAAAACATCTGGTTTGAATCCAATTTCCAGGAACAAACACTTTCTGGATTGACACTTGACACTGAGGAACAGAATGAACTGTATTCATGAGTACATTCCTTTATGTATTAACAAGGAAACATTGTATAACAACTAACCTGATGTCCCTGTTGCCTTTATTTTTCAACACAAGAGTGTGGGATGCTGGCAGCATGCCAGGACAATACACAAATTGCTTTCCAAAGTTGAACTTTTTGAAAGAGAATTCAAGCTCGGGTGCCACACCACGGCCTTCAATCATGATTTTAAACAATGGGCCTTTGTTTACCTTAAGAAACAGAAGCGGTTACCAAGAGGGCTTATTTTGAATAGCTCAAACATTTTTCTGCATTCAAGAATATTCTCTGAATGATCTTACTTTTATTTTCAACCTGGTATCTGTGAGTGTGCAACTGCTTCGAGGAGAAAAAAAGAGTGCGGCCTGCAGCTTCTCCCCAACAACTATTGAGGCATTTTTTGGTTTTGTTACAAAGTTTTGAAGAAGCTCACTTGGCCCTTCCAGTTCAAAGTTCACATCCATGTTGTGTCTCCCTGTATTGGTCACCAGGATATTAAAGGTAGCTTGCTCTGAAATGCCCACCTATAGTAAACACATGTCGTCAGATCATGTACAAGTCACTTGAGTGCTTTTCAATGTTGTGTTTCCAACTTTGCTTTCAGGAATACTTACCTTTCCAAAGTTCCAACTATTTAAAATGTCCGGACTCAGCTCTCTGAGGCCTCCGTCTGGGTTTTCCACTTGGACAGAAGCAGTAATTGTGCAACACTGTGCCTTACAAGTGAGGATGAGTAGCTTTGACTTCCTCTTCACCCTCAGGGTTAATTTGAAGCTCACATAGCCCTGTCGGCAAGGACTGAAGGACACTGACAAAGGCAACCTGCATCATACGTCTCAGGTTAAACCTCAACATGTTCAAGACATTTCCTTGATGAACTCCAACTGGATGATTAAAAGTAATTCACCTTTCTTTTGCAGGCACTGTGCCAGACATTGGGTTCAAAATGAGGATGGACTCTTGGTCATCACAGAGTAATGATGGCTGCAAAACAGTGAAGTGAAAGGGCTCCTTCTCTCCATTCACTAGATTCACTGTTTGCAACACTTTATTACCTAAAGAAAACATCAAATATAATAATGCATTTTGTAGTGATGTTCAACAATATTTTTTCCATAGTGGTTACTTTATCATAGTGATTATTCTATGAAATACAAACAACATTGACATTGAGTTGATTTGATTTGACTTGATTTGAGGTTTTAATTATCTCAAACAATCAACAAAAATATAAAAAACGCAACAAGCCTCTTGTCAAACAATAAAACAATGGCATGTTGGGCAGCTTTAGAGCATGTCTGTGGCCACGGCATACTTCAATAAGACCAGAAACACAATATAAGCGTAGCATTATAAGATCATGCACAAACTATCCACCAAATGTGCGTGCAAGCGAGAACATGCAATTTTTCACCCGCTATCCTAGATTTTAGTAGGCCCTCGTGTCTACAACGACATCTGTCATTTCATACAATGCAGGAACAGCAAAACAAATACAGATACTGGACTTTAATATGTGATGTCACTGGGTGCCCATGTGTGTGACATACCAATAAGTTGGTCGCCAAAGTCAATGTGAGATTTGTCAAAGTAGATAAGAGGCTCTCTCATGGAGCCCACACAAAGGAAGGGGATTGACAGAGACAGTGTCTCGATCACAAAGCTCCAGAATGACTCCACGTCGTTGACCTGCTCAGCCACATATTTAAAGCACATCTATTTAAAAACAAACAGAGATTATGGTGAAGGTTAGATAAATTTTGACTCTTCCAGAGAGAGTAACAAAACATGGGGAGATTACAGGATCGAGATATGGTCAGATTGGTCAGTGTTTAATTAAGCATATAGTAGCTAACAGCACAGTCAGACTCAAGAGGTTCTAGGTTAAAATCTTGGCATAGGCATATCTGTGTAGCATTCCCCCCATGCTTGTATCAGTTTACTTTGAGTACTCCAACTTCCTCCCATGTTCCGAAAACACACTTGTCATGTTAAAATGAAGATTGTAAATGGGGTATATGCCACGGAAGAGGCGGGACGTGATTTTGCACATTAGGTTGGTTCCGGTCCGGGTTGCGAACGCGCAACTGAGGGGCACAAAGTGGGAAGCACAAGAATTTTGACGCAGCCCACACATCGCAAACCAAACGATGTGTAAAAACAGTCCCGCCTCTTCCGTGGCATATACTCCATAGCCCATAAGTGTGAATGTGAGTGTGAATTGCTGTTTGCAATTGTGCCGAGTGATTGATGATTACAAACCAGGAATAGGAGGGATAGGCCACAGCCCAATTAGAGAAAGCATTACAGGTAATGAATGAAGCAGCATGTTGTATCAACAGAATAAATGTATTGCTGCCACTGGGGAATACAACTTCATCAACAATGCTACAATATCAATCTTTTCATAAGTTTCATGGCCATCTGCTCCTTACCTCTATCTTCTCTCCAGGCCGAATGATGCCATCTGGGTTGAGGCATATAAATGGACTGTTATTAGTATCTTCACACTTCCATTGGAATGCGTATGGTTCACAGGTTGGGTTCAACACAGTAAAAGATCTGCAAAAAGAACAGAAAGCACACTTATGAGCCCAATTTATGCTCAAGTTTATTAAGTTAACAACTAGAGTAAATAAACTAAGGTCTAATAATAATAATAATAATGATAATAATAATAATAATTCCTTAACCTTTTTGCTGGGGTAAAGAGGCCAAGAGTTTTGCATTCCACCACTTTGATGTTAGGTTCCAAATAAGTCCTGAACTCAGGATTGCGTCGGCTCCCGGTGATATAGTCAGAGTTTTCAAGGTCAAAGTGGCAGTGGGGCAATATGCTCCGCCCACTAAACGAGATAGTGGGCCCCTGAGCCCCAGCACGTAAATTAGGGATACTGGAAAAAATATGAGCATAAACAAGGAGAAACTATCAGGCAATCATTTTGGACTCATACTGCATTGTGCTTGAATACTTTCTAATGATTTACGTGCATTAAGTACTGAGGTTAAGACTTGGCGATCAGTGCAGATTTTAACAAATACACAAGTTTTACCTGATTGTCAGCATTACCTGCAGTGCAATCTCCCTTGCACCTGGCCTGCGTCCACAGGTGAAAAGCGAACGCAGAAATTTTGAGAAGCACCTGGCAAAATGGCCCCAATACTTGGCTCCACAGTGAAACAATTGATAGCCGGCATTCCCATCAGAAGAGACATCTCACTGGTCAGACTGCTAGGAGGCTGTTCTTCAGTCATCCTTGATGACATGCCACCTTGAACGGGTATTGAGGTACCAGGTTAGCAGGATTGAGACGCACACCGACGTGTCACTTATATGAGACCACTTTCACGTAAAAAGGATATCTGATACAAGAGAAGTTTGGCTTTGAAAAATTTACGTCCATCACATTTGACAGTTTTAAGGCCTTTTCACACTGCACTTGGTTTACTTAGTATTTCGTTGTTTAGCAGCACACACATAGAACAGTGCCCTGCAAGCCAACCAGGAAGTTGCAAGAAGGCTTTTCCTTCTGGTTGGTCTATTATTTGTATTCTGAAATCACTCTGCCAGCCTCTCTCTAATTGGATGGTTACCTTCTTTACCACAACGGCATTCTCCAATTGAATTGTTGTTGATTAGGGGCGGATAACATAAGTTTTACTTCTTTCTGTCCCCTTTCATTTCTCTTTTTTTAAGGAATGAAATAAATTGAATTTAATTGAACATTTTTAAACATGATAATTAATTTGAGCTGATTCATTTAACACATTATTAATTTTTGTAGTTGATTGCAGAGTAAAACTTTACTGCATTCATAATTAGAGTACCAATAAGAAGCATGCTGTTAAATTAAAACCTCTTTGAAAGTGTCAAGACTGTGGCTGGTCGTGTAGTTGTATAAACTGAAGGTATTCTTCATCAACAGCAAGTTAAAATATTTAATTTCTTGATTACCTTCTTGGCTTTGGCTGACTGGGAAGCTACTTGAATCTATTATGACTTCCCAGGAAAATTCCAATTTCACAGTACCCTCATTAAGCATCTGCAATCTGCACACAAAACAAATGAATGAAATTCTTTAAGTAATTCAAATTACACTGGCAATTAACATTATTGCTGTAGAGGCCGATTCAATCAAATGGCAAATGAATATGTGTTCTGTCATTGTCAACAAGTGTTTATCTTTATTACTTCAACTTGAAATGGTCGAGGTGGTAGCAGTACAACTTACTGGTGAGTGCTGCTTTGGTAAGCCAATGTGTCTTTGAATCGGATCGCTGCTGTATTGCAGCTGAACTTCACAAAGTCACAAACTGCACTGATACGTAAATGCAAGTCCCAGTCTGAACCCTTGACCACAGAGCAGGCTGGCTCAGAATATTGTTTCTGTGCGCAAACAAACAACCAGTTCTGTACATAGATGCATAGGTTTCCGTTGTAAAACAGTCTCCTACGATTATGCATGTCAACATGCATACCTTATTCTTTCCAGTTTGCTGTGGCTGTGTCCATGAAGTCTGCGGTGTCTTCTTTTGGTCATCCCAGTCAGGAACTTGATCCAATGGCTGCTGGAATGTCACCTGACAAATCTTGCATGTAATTTGCTGTCTTGTTAGTGTTACTCGTCCTTTCGCGCAGAAGACAACTGTCACTTCCTTAGAGCAGCCTGCATGGAGGTGTCCAACCTTTAGGCATGAAATAAAATAGAAACACATACAGTATGGTAGCTATAGCAGAAAATAGTCAAATACAAACATAAGATATTCCAAAAGACATCAATCAAGGTTGCAATAATCATGCTGTGGAAAATCAAGGTACAGTCATTCATTTGTCTTGTACAAGTCGAGAAGCTAACAAGTCTACATATACGCTTAGTATGTTGGGTTGTAACAAATTTTATGATAAACAATTAGCATAACTGCACAGGTGCAGGTCAGAAAATTTGAATGTGTTTTTTTTGTTGTTGTTGTCTTTCTCCCATCATCAGCAAAATTGAAACAAATAAAGGCTTAAAATATTTCACTTTGTGTATGGTGAACTAATGTAACAAAATATTCAGATATAAATGGGCTTTTCCTCGATAGTCTAATTTTCTGACCCACACTTGTATATACCGTAATAATAATCTAGTTTCAGGTTAATCACTTGGCCAAAGTCAGCTGGGATAAGCTCAAGCTCACAGTTGACGCTTGTTCCGATAAGTGCGATAGAAAATCCATAACGTCAATGCAATTGATGAACCAGTTTCAGTTCTCAATGCACATAATAAAGTACAAAAAATGTATAACAGACAATGGCAACAATAAATTCATTATTTTAGACTTTGATAGAACACCACCACCGTGATTACCTGTGGTGAAAAGGTGAGATTGTTGTCGTCAGGTGGCCACTCAAACCTCGCCACCTGGTTGCTGCTGCTGTGATTTATCAAAGTGAAACTCTCTCTGACAGGACAAGCGACACTGCAATAACCAAAACTGAGCAAATCGGAATAATCTGTGGAGACGAAAAACATTCTGTTAATTTGACATGGCAAAATCTTAATTATGACTAGTTAATCAAAATGTTGTGTTGCTTCAGAATTGTTTTTATCATCATTACTGTGAATACCAAACCATCACATGTGAAATTAAAGTAAATCTTTTGTTTGCTGCCATTCCTGAAAATATATGGAGCTGTTCTAAATTTCCCTTCCAAAAGTTATGTAAAGAGTCTAATTAATTACTGTGATAACGTCCCTGGCCCGGAGTCTGTTTGTCTTTCACTTGGCAGGCTGTTCAGCCAATGTGTGTGAAACACTCATCCAAAAGGTAAGTAATGTATTGAATAATTTGGAATGCACAGATTAGTGTCAGATAACAGTTAGCCTCTGATAAGATGTGCATACCTGATTCTGATACGTGAGGTTGTCGAAAAGTAATTCAAACTACTCAATACAAACAAGAGCAATGAAAATCACAATCATGAAATCTAAGCAACAAAGTCAACACAATTATACTTTCTTGCAATATTTTTATATGGGACACACTGATTGTTGTCCCCATCCTCTTCACATGTAATATTTACTTGTTGCAATACGTTTCACTCTTACCTTCCTCATCAAGGTTTGGATGCATTTCCCGCGGGGGTTTTCTGATGTTGTCAAGACTGACGAGTTGCTGGTAAGCTTCACCATGTACTTGTACAATAGTATTGCTGTAAAGGCTGTCCTTCACTTGCACTGAAATCTTGTCATCCACCCTCACAGGTTTGTCAGAGGAGAAGGTGACTTCAAATTCAGCCGACTCGTTAACATCAAGTTTCAGGCACGCTCTGTGGACTAATCGAGACACTTTTGAGAAGAACAACTGAATGAAGACTGTGGCAAACATCATAAAGATTTCTGTTTGGTAGAATTGTCAATTTGATGCCGACTGTGACATTTTCCTTTGATTGATTGACTGCACAGCAATATACCATTCAAAGGCAAATGATCATTTACAAAAGATGTGTTGTTGTTTTTTTTACCAGAGTCTATGTTGTCCTCAAAAGGAGAGAAGTGGATTGTTCCACATTTGTTTTCAGGAGCAGCTCTGAGTGTTAACACACCGTGTTTATCCGTCATGTCAACCTGGACCTTTACAACACAAATATGAGGATTGTAAACAAATGACTGAAATGACCTATTGTTTGACTACAGAAAATCCATATAGAATTTGTTGGAATACACTATATTTTATTGGCGAGCAAAGAATGTGTATTCTCTCACCTGAGCTGGCACATTGCCATCATTTAACAGCACCAAGGGTAGGGTATTAGTACGTCCTACCAATATCCGTCTGAACGGCAAGGTTGGACTTGATTTATTGGCCGGACGTATCACAGACACAACTGGCAGACAGCCTTCACCAACTATGTCAAACTCCAGGACCTTACTCTTTAAGTTTGTTGTTATTCTTTAACAAATAGAGGGGATATAATCAGTCTGAAAGGATTAACAACATCATACTATCCTGAAACATACCTGCTGCTTTTATCAAATGTAGCTTCAAATACAGCATTGTAGAGATGCATTGTATGTGGTGTGAAGCTCAAAGAAGTGAACGCGTGGGATTGGCCGGGAACGAACACTGTTGGAGAAGACAATTCAAAAACATCCACAGTGCCAGACATCTGCAAAAAAAAGAAGAAACTATTTTTGTGCATTTTTCAATTAGGATATATTATTCCGTACAGAGTCAAAGGAACTTTACCTTAATGCCAACATATCTGATGCCCAAGTTGAGCGTGTACGGCACCTTGCTGTTGTTGGTGAGTTTTAAGCGAGCCTGAGAAGTTCGCCCCACAAGAACTTTGTTGAAAATAAACTTGTTCTCATCCAGGATAAAAACTTGCTCAGCACTGAAAAATGGTTCTGATGATAGATGACTCATGCTTGGACACAAATGGTGCTCCTCAAAGATAGAGGTCAAGTCCAACACAATGCCTGTATGAAAAAAAAAAGTTTTCAATTAATGAAGGGTAAGCAAAAGTATGTACATGAACAAGTTAAATCTACAATTTACAGAGGTAACGAATGACTCGAAGCAGTTCCCACCTGGCCTACAAATTTCAGCTATCAGTTTGTATGGTATGCCCTCAGGGTGGTCTGAGGGGTCACGCCCACTGATGTCAATAAGCAGATTCTGGCTCCAGGTGCCGAGCTGTTCAGCTATGCACTCAACTGTCACTGCCTGCCGGGTCCTCGGCTGCATTGTTCCCGTGCAAGGGAACACCGCAAACACCCCTGTGCTGAGTCGATTCTGGATTGCAGAAAGAAAGGGTGTCCGTCATTTACGGATTGAATGTAATCATTAGTTTTGTTGTTGGGGACAGGACAGGGAGGCTCTGCCTTGACTGCACGCCCCTGCTCTTACCTGTGAGACATTTGAATCTTTCTGGAAGGACTCACTCCTCATTTTGGTCCCGGGTGTATAAGACTTCTCTGATGTGCTCTCTCTGCCTGTTTTCTTATTAGCACTGTGACCAACACAAAATGACAACACGATTTACTGTTATACAGAATTTCTTCTGAAAAGTGGAAATACACTTATGCCCATTTGGCACAGGGGTTTCTGTTCGACGGCTATCATTGCTGTGGTACTGTGCCTACCCCGGCTTTGGTCGAGGGCAAATGCCTATGCCCACACAGGAAATGGTGTATTGGGTCTCAAATATTCCATTGTTCTCTATTAAGAAGTTCTGACTTTTCTTGGAGCCATAAACGAGAGGACCAAAATTGATGTCACACGAAGGTGAGATTGTGTACCTATAACAGATTACCAGATTGTTAAGTGCAGCATGAAAAAAAAAAATCACATTTTTCTACAAAAAATAAAATATGACATTTAAATTAAACCTGGAAAAGACGGAATGGACTGTTACTTTGATGGGTAAAATGGCTACAATATGTCCTCCATCCCCAATGCTCTGTTCAATCACCTGCAAAGACAAGTACATTTACTTACACAACCACTTGTATGTATATTGTATACATTTGAACAACATTCCGAAGTTAAAATGTACAAAATGTTATGTCATCATGACTTTGTCTGCTTTCTGCACACTCCACACAATTCTACTCACTCTTTGCCAGTATGTCCACTGCATAACTATGGATGACAAAACTTTGGACCTGATGTATGCTAACACAATTGCATCCCATATATCCCCACTTGGATTATCACACCATAATCTAGTTGTTCCTTGATGGAGATGGAGCCAGGAAGCCAGCGCGCTGACTGGAATATGCTCTGTGATTCACATGGGGACAACAGTGGCGACCTCACGGCCTGTATTACTCAATACATTATTTTCTATGAGGATGCCAAGACTTCATCCATGACTGTGTGCTGTTTCCCCAACAACAAGCCCTGGTGACCTGAAGCTCCACCTCAATCAAAAGAAAACGTGACTTCAGATGTGGCGATAGGGAGACATTAAAGCGTGAACTTAGGGTGAGCTAGAGGAGGGCAAAGTACTCTTTTCATTGGAAACTGGAGGTCAAACTCCAGCCAAACGGCATATATACAGGACAGCATTTCACATGAGTACACCACTCAAAATTGTGCAGATATTTAAAATACAAATATAATTTTTTATTAACAAAATATGGAATACTATACTTAGGTATCAAATCCAGCTGAATCACGGATTTGTGTATTGTTGCACTGTAAAATCTAAAATAGTTTACCGTGTATGTCAACATACCTGACAGGAGAGGACAGGCTTGTCTGTGACTGAGACTTCCTTCTTGGGTTTACAGACAATCTGAATCGATGTGTACTTTTTCCGAGGAATTAATGTACCAGTTGCAGGGGACATCGTGAAGGCTGATATTAGGTTGGGATTTTTGTCCCCAACTAAAATCCTTATGAAAACGCACAAAAAAAAGTTCACAGAAAGAGTAGGACTATTACAACACTTATTCTCTTCATGTAGAAGTACAAAGTATTACTTCATATAAATGTACAATGTAAATAACTGGTTGCCGAAACTCACTTGTATACAAATTCATATTTTCCTTGGTTTTTCAGTTTGATGGTACGTTCTACCTCTTCAAAGACTTTTATTGTTCCAAAGTCCAGGCAGCCATCTGCCACAGAATGCAATACGATAAGATGTATTCATAACATGACAGTACTTTAACATATCAATATCTACATGTAAGCTAATTGGGTTTTACTTTGTACCTGGTGTGATGTCCATGGCTATATCAAAAGCCTCTGCAGAGACCTGTATTTTGTCTGTGTATAAGATGCCCAAAATATTTTCTGGATCTGAAACCTGAAAAAAAAACAAAAAAAAACATTGAACCTGTCCTGATAAGTACTACTCAGTTCCTACATTGTCATGCATAATTGAAGCTTACCTCAAGGCGTAGTTGCTTTTTAATATTCAATGGCTTTTTGGCCAAAAAGTGCATGGTCAAGAGAAGGGATGAGTTTGGTAAAATGACACTGTGGTCCTGAGATACACTAAACTCATCACCAAGTTCCTCCAATCCGTGAAGTCTCCAAGATATTGGCAGAGGAGTCCTGTTGTGGAGCTTCACACTTCGACTCTCCTGTCTTTTGTGCACAAGTCACACAGTATAGAGTCAATATTATGTTGTAGAAAAAGCCTCTGACACATGAGAAACAGGGTTGATGGATACTCATAGTCGGAAAGACGACTCTACCTGTGAAGTAAAACTCTGTTGAAATGCATTCGTTTGCTTTCGAGCTCCAGTTCTGCTCTCACTCCCAAACAGGAGAGAGAGATGCTGAAAACCTCCGGATTGTCTTTGACACAGCACACAATATTGTCCTTGATTTCTCCTGGAGTTGTTGGGTAAGCCCAGACAGTCAACTCCTGACAAGGTGAATAATAATCCAGTGTAATATCATAATCTTTATAAGTAAAGTAGTAGAGTTTTATATATTACTTTGTGTACATTGATGTATTCATTTTGTCTCACACTAAATAGCATTGAATGTCTAGAGTCACTTTCAGATTTGAGTTATGTCCTCCAAGTCTATAATAATACTATAGTCTAGGCAGCTTGAAAACCAGAAAACTGTTAAGGGGTGAAAACTGAGAGAAGATGGACTGGACATTGCACTGGACATAGGCAATAAAAGCATGACCATGAAATAAAGAAACCACTGGCACACTAAACTACAGATCCACAAGTAAAATAGCCGATGGTGACAAAACAGTCTCCTGTATCTGTTGGGTAAGACCAGATAGGTGGAATAATACCAAAGTGTGATGTTAAAACTGTTAACTCTATGAGGCAATTTAAAGTGACAGTTAATATATTACCTGTTCCTGGTCAGGTTGTAGAGTCATGGTGGGAGGATCCAGCATATATGTGATGGCCTGTGTGTCATTTTGGAAATGGAACTGAATCTCAGCCTCAATCCCGGAATCATTTCTGATTACTATCCTCTCTGTGTTTTCTGGATACCGATTATCCTTGTACCTTCAGGCAGACATTTAAAGCGCAGCAGTAAAAAACAAAACAATAAAACAAAACAGTACCAACCTCATTGCTCTTCTTACTTGTCTCTGGTCTTGCTACAGAGTAACGCTCCAAATTCATAGAATCCAGGATTGACAACATATGCCCTTTTAAGGCCTTGGATGAATTTTGGCACTTCTCGACAATAGGGGAAAAGAACCCTGTTTGGGGAAGACATTTGCATAAGAACGTAGTGTCTCAATCTGTAACGCCCTGCAGCCATTTCTGTTATAAATTCCAACAAGGACTTTAGAAATAATTGCAACAGCAATGAAAAACAAAAATAACACCATTACAGTTCAATAACTGACTAACTTGTAGTCTTGGCAGAAGGAGGGATATGTGCAAATTCCTTTGCAGAGGAGGTGGTAGACTTTGTGAGTCCCTAGTAGCTCAAAGTTGAAGGTCTGTTCAAATTTCCCAGGTGAGCATGAGTAAAACCATATCTTCAATATCACTTGTCCATTAGCTGGTACAACCCAGCGAAATGTTGTGAGGCTGCACACAAAGACACAAACACATCGGGCCTGATTCACTGAAATGCCAAGTAGCTTGTTCGCTACAGCAGATTGCGCGTGCTACAGCACTGCAGTTTTATGCAAAAGGAAGTTTGAAAACATTGAATTGGAAGTGTTAGGTGAATAGGGAAACAAACACAACTGAGTTACATAAATATTAAACAATGACTTCACTTTGTTACTTGTGAGAGTCTATGAGTAAAGATTTGTGTTCCTCAGGACGGAAATGTCACAAAATCAGACAACAGAGATGAACGAAACAGCTGTCATTAGCTAGCTTTAGTGTGAAAGATGTTAAATAGTTCATCTTCATTATTTAATTAGTATACTGTATCTGAAAAAGCATGGCTCAAAAAGACCCCTTATGATTAATAAAAATAGTGGATTTCCCTTGAATGGTCGCGGGTCACCAGAGTCCCCCTCTGGAGCCACACCTGGAGGCGGGGCTCGAAGGCGAGTGTCTGGTGGCCTGTACCCATGGGGTTTTTGACACAGTCCAAAAATGGCAACGTGAGTCCCCCTGGTACCAATCCTCTCGAGAGGGGTTGGAGTCTCTCTTCCACTCTAGAGTTGCCCAAGGTGAGAGGCGCAGAACAGGTGTGGGCATACTTATTGTCCCCCGGCTTGGCGCCTGTACGTTGGGGTTTACCCCGGTGGACGAGAGGGTAGCCTCCATTCACCTTCGGGTGGGGGGGGGGGAAAGGTCCTGACTGTTGTTTGAGCTTATGCACCAAACAGCAGCTCAAAGTACCCACCCTATTTGGAGACCTTGGAGGGTCTGCTAAAGAGTGCTCCCTCTGGGGACTTCCTTGTTCTGCTGGGGGACTTCAACACTCACGTGGGCAATGACAGTGCGACCAGGAGGGGCGTGATGGGGAGGGACCCCCCCCCACCTGGATCAGAACCCGAGCAGTGTTCTGTTATTGGACTTGGGAGGAGTTTGGCGAGGCCATGGAAAACCACTTCCGGAGGTCTTCGAAGAAATTCTGTTCCACCATCAAGCGTCTCAGGAGAGGGAAGCAGTGCACCATTAACATTGAGATGGGGTGCCGCTGATCCCGACCCAGTACGTCACGAGTCGGTGAGGAGAATACTTCGAAGACCTGGGGCTGGGGAAAAGGAAGTCTGGGTTTCCCTGCTAGAGCTGCTGCCCCCGAGACCGGACCCCGGATAAGCGATGGATGGATGGATGGATGGATGGATGGATTTGTATTATATTCAAGGTTTATCTCATTATAGGTAACTCATCTCATTGGTGGGCAGTGCCTTACTGCCTTTTATTGACCTGTCACCAATGGGCATGACTCCTTCTTGTGACTGGATTCAAGGCAGCCATTCGATCTTTTGGCTGCTCTAAAATTGACTTTAGCCATTGGTGATTCTACTCAACAGGTGCTTTTATGAGCTCGTTTACCTGCCAGTTAAGTAGAAGCACCTGTGGCTAAAGCCAATCTGTGGCGGGGTTTTTCCTTTCTGGACCTGGATTCCCAAGCCCTGAAGATAACATACCACAGAAAAACTTCTGTGTGCACACGTACTGTAAATAGTTTTTTGTTTGTTTGCTTTTACCTCTGGTTGCGTTTCTGTTCCACACTTGCATTGTGGGGATCTTGTTCAGTGATATCAGGTCCAAGTGTAGAAGTTAAGCTTTGTTCCAAACCTTTGGCTTTCGGAAGGGCAGCAGGCCGTTTCACACTCTTTTGACTGTCTCTGCCCTTCTTATCTTTTTCTTTCATCAGCTTTGCACTTGCTCTGCGGCCTTTAGGTGCCTATAGGACACAAAACATACAACACGACATAGATGGAATTTTAATTATTTACTGATACTTTTTTAACATTACAAAATTGGTGGTACACTTGCTAATGAAAAAAGAAGAACCCGCAATGACCATTGAAATAACTTGAAACTGAAAAATTTACGGTGGTATAATCGCTTCCAGTAGGTTTTTCAAATTAAAATTAAAATTTATTTGTTTAAATTCAAATGATTCATATTGGACATTAATTAGAATACAGTTGATAAAAAAAAAAAAAACACACAAAAAACATATTTTGAACATTTTAAACACTTTAGAACAATTGAAAGTGTCCCGTCATTTCGTCAACTGATTCCAACAAGACTGTAACAGTAAGAAACGTGTTGTAAAATTGTTCATCTTTTGTGTATTTTGACAGAAGAATGTCATTTTACCAAGACACCTGGGGAAAATGTTTTAATCTCAATGTTTTGTAATTTCTCTGTATTGGGTGTATATTTCATACATAACTTGACCAACAAAAACAGTGATTTTCTATTTGGAGAATTTACCTTTATTGATTGCACATCTTCATCATCTTCCTCTTTTCTCTCATCTCGTTCATCTCCTGCAGAACGACTCAGAAAGGTGAAACAACTACAGTTCAACTGTCTCTTAGCTCGCTCCCTATTTTTGGGTATATGAATCACAGAGAATGTAATAGATGGAGGGATATAAAGTGTGCCTGTTCCCAAACCCAGCTCATCGAGTACCTATGGAAGTTAAACAGGGAAACCCAAAGTTAAGTACAGGAACCACACTGGCATGGTGAATGATAAATGCATGAAACAAAATTTGATTTGTTGGCTACACCTCATGTTGTGTAGGCAGGTCGTTTCTTTTGAGCAATTCAAATACATCTGGATAGTCTTTGCCTGTGAGTTTCAGAACGATGTGAGGGATGATTGGTTTCTCTGCTGCCTTTTCTGCTTTGGCTGGCTCTGTCTGACTGCTTGGAGAAGGCATCTTACTACTTGATTTCTTGCTCTTCTTTGATGGAGGTGCCTGTAAAAAGGACCAGAGAATTCTGATGATAAATGTTGTAGGAATACTAAAAAAGTTTCAGATAATGGAATTTGGTCAAATATGGGTATCAGCTCAAGTGTGTACAAAAAAAAAAGTTAATTACATCTAAAATACAAAAGAAGATGGCAAGACCTGTTTCTCTGCTGGGGGCTCCTCTGGGGCTGGCAGAGGCTCCTGACCTGGAAGTGGGACTCTCAACAAGCCATTCTCACGGTCCCAATGTTGGAGAATATGTTCCACCTGGATTTGGATCTTTTCATATGAGCTGAACATACTGTGCAGCTTATCTACTGGTGGCTACACAAGATGACACAGATAACAGAAATGAACTTTGCAGTACGGTATGTTTTGGCAGTCATTTAAAATCCTAAATTGACAAAGTCCATACTTCCATCTTCTATAGCATGTATCCTCACTAGAGTTGTGAGTGTGCTATAGCCTATCCCAGCTGACTATGGTCAAGAGGGGGAATGCACCCAAGACTGACCCCGCCAATCAAAAGTGGTGAAATTAATGATCTATTCCTACCATTTCAGCTGCTGGATCAGTCTGCATGTCTCTATTGCTTTCTTCTTTACTCTTCTCTTCTTTGCCTTGCTTTGCTGCATCAATAGATAGTATACAAAACAATGCAGGACATTTTCATACTTGACTTGTATATAATTTATATCATTTTATCAGGCACGCTGATAATTTGTTGGTACCGTCACTTAAAGGTTGATCTTTCTTGTCCACTTGTGATTCTTTCGAGGATGGCATTCGAGGGCCGGCCATTGCACTAGATGACTAAAGGGACAAAATCATTTGAAAATGTATTAGTAGTATTTGTACAACATGTGACCATTAGCTTTCTGCAAGTAATTCATTGGAACGTGGCTGACTGCAAAGCACTTTCAGTCAAAATAACTAACACTTTCATACACTTGCTGCAAGGGCAACACGCTCTTTCACTGATTCCCATGTCAGGCGCCGTCTTCGAAAAGGACACGCATTCAAAGTCACAAACACTTCAGTGTGGAATGTGACGATGCTGAACCCCAAGTGGACAAAAAATATCTGCACTGCAATTCCTGATTTGTTTTTTTAATGGCATGATAAAAAAAAAATTCTGTTTTTTTCTGCCATTACACAAATAATCAGTCGGATGATGAGTTGAATAATCAATTCTTAAAACATTCAATAGCCCCAGCCGTGATTATACAGTGCAAGTATGGGACAGTGTAATAAGAATGCTGAGGGTCGTTAAGTTTTAAAATACACTATTTTGCAGATTTTTGTCTTTTGGGACTGATCATTGCAATTAAAAAAAAAAAAAAAAGAGAGACTAATCATGCATTTGATTATAATATTGTTACTGTCCAAAGTTAAGAGCTATTTAGACTAGGCTGCTGATCTCACAGGCACACTGTAAATAGTGAAAAATACTTTGACACGGCGCAAAACAAATACTAAATGGTATGAAAGGGTGGAAAAGTACAATTAAAGGAGAAAGTTAGCAGATCTGATGTAACAGGCTGCTGTCACACGGGCCTGTTCCTTTCCGTTTCCTTTTACGTGAACAAATACTAACATGATCACAAATTCTAAAACTAATCTTACAGAACACTGGGATGCTGATTAGTGTATTTTAGTCACCTTCTTGGGAGGTTATATGGGTATTTTTGAACGAAAACTGGTTTGAATAATAGCTACACAGACCTGCTTACTCTCCACGGAACCCTTCTTCCTTGATGCTTGTTTGCTTTCCTTAACGGAACTCTTTTTAGTCTTCTTTTTCAACTCATCCAGTTTGACTTTCTTCAAATCGTCCTGTTGCTTTTTGTCCTTCTGCATTTTCTTGATTCGCTCAAGAAATCTGACAGACAGACAAACATGTTTAATATTAGTGCCAAATCAGTAATCAACGAAGATGCAATATTGTGAGATGTGGAGGGGGATGTGTTTACTCCATCATTACTTGAGTGTCTTTTGTTTCTGTTGTTCAATAATACGCTCCTTCTCTTCCTCAGGCAGAGCTTCATATTCCTCCTCGTCCATGTTCTGCAGCCACTCCTCCTCCAATTTCTCTTTTTCCTTCTGCAGGGCATCTAACCAATGCCCAGTGCACACACACGCATTAAAATTATTAGCCCTTCTCCTTAGCGAATAAGTAGTTGCGTATGCTGATTTACCTTCAACTTTTTTTTGTGCCTTCTTCCGAGCTTTGAGGGCGCTGTACGTGTCGGACAAGTTGATGACATAAATGTGTTTGCGGTTATTGAGGGCTTTGAGAACAACTTGCAGAGAGTATGCCACAGACGGGGTATAGACTGAATCAAGCCCATGAATTATGAGACCACAATAGCAGTCATCTGACTGCATGATATATTGAACAAATAAAAAAGAAGACAAAAGAAATGATGAAATATATCAGTTCTGTGGTGAAAGAACAGTGCAAAAATCTGTGAAATCACAAGTGTCGTACTACCTGAAACCTCTCCAATAGGATTTCAACCAGGAGCTGTTCAGGCAAGAGATTGCTGAGTGTGACCTTATCTATTGTCTAAAACACAAAACAGTTATTATATAGCATGTTTTGACTGTGGAAACACTGAAAATCTTACATTGAAAATAGTCATTCAGAAAAGCCAGGAAGCTTTTGAAAAATGACAAAAACGCTGAAAAAATTGAAAGCGCTCACTTTAAAAAGCTGGTGCAACAACTATTTGATATTTGGATGATGGGAGTTGCAAACCAACATTCCAGTCGCCACTGAGTTAATGCACTGACCCAAACCTTGTGCTAGATCAAACTGTCTGTCATGTGACAACATGCCCAGTTTTACATGTTAACGACTACAAGAATAGAAACCCTGTAGCCTAGTCAACGTCTGGCCGTGTAAAAGTATTTACCCTCTTTTCAGTTCTTACTTTTTTATCGTTTCCCCACTTTAATATTTAACATAATCAAACAACTGTAACTATTAGACAAAGATGCTACAATGGTCAAGAAAGGGAAATCTGAAGACTGACACATCAATACATGATAATATAAAAATATTTTATATTATATACATTATAATAATATACATCAAAGCATAAAATAATGTGCATCGTAATATATCCATCCATCCATTTTCTTGACCGCTTATTCCTCACAAGGGTTGCGGGGGGTGCTGGAGCCTACCTCAGCCAGCTTTGGGCAGTAGGCGGGGTACATCCTGGACTGGTTGCCAGCCAATCACAGGGCACACAGAGACGGACAACCATCCACACCCACAAGCACACCTAGGGACAATTCGGAGCACCCAATCAACCTGCCATGCATGTCTTTGAATGTGCGAGGAAACCGGAGAACCCAGAGAAGACCCACGCGGGCACGGGGAGAACATGCAAACTCCACCCAGGAAGGCCGGAGCCTGGACTCGAACCGAGTCCTCAGTACTGG
The DNA here is from genome assembly GCF_051991245.1 of Festucalex cinctus. Taxonomy (NCBI): domain Eukaryota; kingdom Metazoa; phylum Chordata; class Actinopteri; order Syngnathiformes; family Syngnathidae; genus Festucalex; species Festucalex cinctus. Next base: position 19,435,502 of record NC_135413.1, on the reverse strand, counting down.
GAAGCGGATAACCACTCACCCATCATAATATAAAAATATTTAAATCACATTATTCTTATATGTATGTTTTAAATATGTATATACAGGGAACCCTCGAGTTAATGCACATTCGACTTAAGGTGTTTCGACTTTACAACGGTTATGCCCGGTCCACCATTTTCGCTCCTCGTCCGCCATATAGCCCGCAATGTTTTCCCCTCGTCCGCTATTTAGCCCTTAGCTAGTGCTAGCGCTTTTGCACTTGTGGCTTAGGCTCTTTGGCTTTTTCACCCTCTTTTTTCCACATTAGCCCCCGCCCCCTTCTTTTCCATCCACCTCTAAGGAGTAATGGTAAGTACAGCATCTTGTTTTGTTTTGTTTTTTATTATTATTTTAATGTATTTTAGATTTTTAAGCAAATTATTTTGATGTACCGGTAAATATTGACTTTAATGGGGAAATACGACTGAAGTCGAATTTCAGGTTACATCTATAGTGTAGCAACGTAACTCCAACGTAACTCAAGGACTCCCTGTATTTCAATGCTGATAATCGATTTGGTATCGAATGGGCTCTTTGCACAAATCCACTACTTCCTGAACTCAACACCAGTCCTTCATTTCCTGTCTTTCACGAGTTGACAAGCTGATTAATCCAGGTGTGCCTGATCTTAGTAACTACAACAACATTGGCCAGACACACCTGGATTAATCAGTTTGTCCACTCATGAAAGACAGGAAAGAAAAACGTGGTATTCAGTTCAGGAAGTAGTCGAGCTGTGCAAAGAGCCCATTTAGTGTTGTCAAACGCTTAAAATTTTTTATCTGATTAATCACACTTTTTAATTTTGATTAATCACGATTAATCAGCTAAATTACTCGCGTAATCGCGTAATATAAAATAAATACAAAATACCGTAATATTTTGACATTAACGCATTTTATTATCTGAATGTCATTTGCAAACATTGATTAAATGCATGTCAGCAATTGCATGCATGCGTGTATTGCTCAAAATGTAACAGCATGATATCAATTGGGTGCAAATCAGCAATTATTAATTAAACGCAAATTACTTTTGTTTTATCTAAAGTCCCGTGGGGATGTTTTTTAAAGCGAAATTTACCACCGAGCACACCAACTGGAGTCACCCCGCTCATTTTGGAACAACAGGCGTAGGAAATGCCGTGCATTGACCTCATCACTGACCTGTGCAGCCTTCAATGTAACCATCCGCGGTTACGTTCAAGGCTCAAGTGCGGTCAAAAAAAAATAGTGCGATTAATATGCGTTAATACGTGATTAATGCAACATTTTTCTGTGATTAATTAATCTATTAACGCTTTAACTTTGACAGCCCTATCGATACACACTTTTCTACAATGGAAAAAAATACAGATTTTCAGTGCCAGTATTCTGTATGATTATTATTTTTATTTATTTTTTTAAGTATTCTGTATGATTCTTTCCAAAGACAGACCAACAAATGTTAAATGCACTCATTTAAGAAAATGTACCTGTCCACTGCATGTGCTCCCTTGCTCTTTTGGAGCTTTTAAATCACTGCTGCTAGTTTCAGCAGGTTTTGACGGAGTTTCAGTGGGACCTGAGTTTGGAAGTTCATCTGTGGCTTCAGTGGGGGAATCTGGTCTTGACGCGATAGTTGCAGATATGTGAGCTGGAAGAGAAAAGACATGTTGAATGAAGCTGGTTCACACAATTTTGCAAAATAAAACTTCAAAGGAGACAATGTGTATCTGTTTTCAACCAAATATGAACCAAATATTCCCTGTAGTCACAGATCAGTGATTGACAGACACATGATCAGACACAGGCATGAGAAATTTTGACCATATAATTTAATTGCTTTCATCTGTTCCCATACTAAGTTCTCTTCATTTAACTCACTTTCTCAAATCTTGCGTCTTCTCACAGTGAACTGCAAACCACCGCAGGATCTTATAGACTGGCTGGTTTATCATCTGGCCCATAATAATAATAATAATAATAATAATAATAATAATAATAATAATAATAATAATAATAATAATAATATTTAGCGATACCAATCCTGGAACCTTTAGGTCACAACTCTTACATACTTCTCCAAATTTTGATACAGACTGTCATGTATAGTCAGGTTTACTATGGTCACTTTTTTCATCAGCACATTGATTGACATGGTCACTTGTGTTTTCCCTTTTACTGTTATCTCATGACCATCACGTTTCCACAGTAGCCTGAAATTTTAATCCACTTTCATCATATTGAGTGGATCCAAGGTGACTGACTATGACAACCTGTTGCTTCTTGTCAAAGTTAGAGCGAGGGTCTCCATCATGGTGCCACGGTCACCAGCCTTCAGTTAAGTGTTCCATATTGATATTTATCTGTTTGCTAAATTTTATGAGAAATCATTAACATGGTCAGTGTTCATAAATGAATATTATTAATTAATATTACCATAAAACAATGACATTATTAAAGATAATGATAGCAAATTTGTTGGTTCAGAAACAAGTATGAAACTGGTAGCCCTTTGCATTAATCAGTATCCAAGAAGTAGGTCTTAGTTTCAAAAAAGTTGGTGAGCACAGGTCTCCGGGTTCACATATTTTTTCCACTCTGCATTGTGATATTTCCATTATGTGGCCAATAAAAACATGGAAAAAGAAGATCAATTGTGTGTGAAAACTGTTTGTCTCTCTTGTGACCTGGAAGATGAATAACAGATTTATATTTCTATTGTGTCTCCTTTAAATGATGCCTTAGTATAAAAGGTTTTCAAGAAATATTGTGCACACCAGCCTCTTCCATCCTCCGAGCGTACTCAGCAGCAGCTTGGTTAAACAGTTGTCTTCCAGCCAGGCTGACGAGGGAAGTCCCATGCATCAGTGAATCAGCAAGCATAGCATCCATACTTAGACATGCCGCTCCATAGTGATTTGCCAGAGCAGCCGCCTTACTGCTTTGATCTTAAATATAAGAGCAAAAAAAAACACATTGATAGTTTTTACTGTCAAATCTGGCTCAGTGATGTGCATGTTTGGTACATTCCAGACAAACCTCACAACAGTTTTAAAAAAAAATAAACAAAATGTGCCTTTATAGTCATTTAAGAGCCAAGTTGTCGACCCGTCAGCATTCATGATGCCAGTCAACATTCAGTTTCTCGCGCAAGACCTGAACAGGGTGAAATTAGTGGAGTCGATGACTGTATTCCTACTTGTATTATTTGCTAGCTTGCACCTGGCTGGCTGTAGTATTAACAACAGTACAGTGCTTTGTTTTACTTGACATTAGTTGCTAACTCCTTTTTTGATTAATATTATGAAATAGCGGTTAATGTTAATAACAGTTAATCTTATGAAATCTTTTAGGTAAACCTGCAATTATATAATGCCATATTTTTGAGAAAGAGGCAAAAAAATAAAATTTCTCAGCATGAACATTTTGCATTTGGTCTCTTTTTTTATTGTCACTATTGAGGTGTGGTGGTGGACCCAAATGCAGGGAAGAAGGGCGAGGAGTCAAAGAACGCCGTTTATTAAAAAAAAAAAAAAAAAAAAAAAAGTTTAATAAACAGGAGGTGGAAAAAATGAGGTACAAACTAAGCAAAAACTACAAAGTCCAAAAGGGTAAAACGAGACAAGACATGGAACAAACCCGGCAGCATGACAGGAGGAAAATGACAATGAATGAGGGGAGACAAGAGACTAAATACACACGCACACACTAATTGACACAACAAGACACAACTGGCCAAGACACAAGTGTAAGAGGGTGCTGATTGGGTGACACAAGAGGAAGTCAGGCAACCACAGGTTGGCAGGACAATGCTTGACGAGACAAGGAAAGCAGAACATAACATAGTTCATAACAGAAACTTAAAGGAAGATGATGACAAAATCAAACAAAACCCACTCAAAAACGAAAATAAAAACAAACCAAAACCCAACCTAAACCATGACATTTATTTACATTTTACACAATATCCCAACCTCATTGTAATTGGGCATAACATACATAACAGAAAACCTTGATTACTGAAACAGTTTGTTTGTTTGTTTGTTTGTTACCTGTCAGTGGGGCTCCATATATAATAACAGCAATGCCTCTACAGTTGAGAGCAGCTAGACCTTTGGGTGACAGGTCAACACCCATGTAGTGGGCAATCGCACTGGACAGCGGGTTTATCTCCAGTGTTCCTAGACTTCCAGTCGCTTCTGCTTTCCTGATATCTGAAATAACTAAAGCACACATATTGGAGTTTAACAAGAACAGATTTAAATGTGACAATTTCAAATCATATACCAAAATACCTCATGCCATATGCACTTTGTGAAAGTGTGCGCAATCACTCACTCAGTTCAGTTCTACGTCTTTCACCCCTTTTGCCGCCTCTCCGTTTTTGCAGACTCATTCCAGCTACATTTTTATCTGGAGTATAAATGTAGATTATGTCGTTGAATTTACAGTGAATGACAACTATGAATGAAATCATTTTGACAGATGCACATGGGCACCAACGCTTGATGCTATCATGACCTTTTAGCCGAGAGCAGTGATCCTTGTAGAAGTCCATAAGTTCCACAGGAAGATTCTCTCCAGCATGTCTTGGGGGCAGCAACAGTACATCGTTTGCGTCATGTCCATCCAGTAGATTCAGGATCTTGACAATGTGATGTAATGGGGGATAGAAAGTAAAGAAGAACATATAGTAAACAGAGAGTGAGAGAGAGAGTGTCAGAGTGCAGCGACGTGCAGCAGCGTCACAGCAATCAAAAACTCTTTCTACACAATTATATGTGCATGATATAATGACGATATAATACGTACCTAAAAAGATAATACATGACATCACATATAGGAATATATGACAAAAAAATTGTCTGCAAAAAGAGCTCTACCTTTTCTTCCTTCAGGTACTGCATGTCAAGCTCGAGGGAGTAAAATTCAATGGGGTAAGAGCAAAGGTTTTTCACAATGACCTCTGCTTCAATTTCCATGCTGAATGGCAGACAAGGCCCCAGGGACACCTCTGATGGACAAAACTCCAGTTCTGGGTATTCACCCTGTCCCAGGGCTGTGATGATCACTGGCTGGGTGCCCTCAGTTACAGTTATTATTAAATTCCTCTTGTAAAGACACTACAAAGAAATCAATAAATTGTAAGTCAATGTGCTCATCTTCATTTTTCTACAGACAACTGAATCTATATTTTCATTATTTCTCTAAACATCTACAAGTGGTGAATGTGTTTACCCCCTCAGTAGGACTGAACTTGACCTGCACGTTGACCCTGTCGCCGGGGGTGAGCATGCCAGAGGAAGGGGTCATTTCAAACATCACAGGTGGTGGCCGGTGCTGCTGCAGGTATTTGCTGCGCTGATGGAGGGGCAGGAATTTATCGACCTGAGAGAAAAGCAGAACAGGGGTAGGTCTCACTCAAACGTCGGGACGTGGATTAACCTGTAATTCAAATCTTGCATTTTTATGTACCTTCACAGGCTTGACATCCTCCACTATGCTCCAATGGCAGGGCACGGATTCATGATTAAATAGCTGCATTGTCTGAATCTGATGAAATATAAAACTACACCTTTTTAGACAATAGCAGCATATTCCAAAAGACAACATGCACATGCTATTCTCATGCCACACTGTACAAATAATGACATGAGTGAGTTTTTATTTTGTACTGAGTTTTTTTTTTTTTTTTTTTTTTTTAAGTTAGTTTTCAGGGTGGCTTTATTATTATTATTATTATTATTATTATTATTATTATTATTAAGTTACTTTTCAGGGTGGTTCTGTTAGTTATTATTCGTTTTAGTTATAATTATTTATATATTTAGATATTATTTTATTTAAAAAAATGTTGGATAAGTGATAGATGATGGATTTGTTGGCTGGCAACCAGTCCAGGGTGTACCCCGCCTACTGCCCAAAGCCAGCTGAGATAGGCTCCAGCACCCCCCATTGTGAAGAATAAGCGGTTAAGAAAATGGATGGCTGGATGGATGATGGATGGGAAAAATGCTTATCAATGCGACAAAATGAATGGGATGGTGCTTTTCTATTGACTGCTGCTAATTGACATCACTTTTGTGAGACACATTTTCAAACGTCATTATTCCGGTTAATATCAAACTTAAAATCACATTTAAAATCAACCCCAAAGGCTCATGTGTTAAATTAATGACCAAAAATGAAAACTAAGGACATTTTCGCAATGATGATAGTTATAGTTAGTTTTATAAACATAAAATGTAATTTCAGTTTTTGTTTTTGAAAAAGCATTTTCGTTTTTTTTTATTTTGTTTACGAAAATGTTATTTGAATTTTAGTTTTATTTTGTTAGTTAAATAACCTTACATAACATAAAAGTCAGAAAACATTTGATCAAAAATCATGTTGCCCAAGCATTTTCATTGATCACTGGCTTATTATAATTACCTTACACAATCCACACCGCACAACGTCAAACTGCAGTGTTTCTGAGGAGACAGAGATTGATGGCACCGTCACCACTGCACAAAGATGCACCTGCACTGATGGACCGCCTATGACCTGTAATCCAAAATAAAATAACCTGTAAATATAAGAAACATAACATCGATACATGGCACCGCAAGGGATGTGGTTTTATATTTAAAACAAACCTTACATTGGAATAAACACCTGCCTTGTGTATGAAATGTAGGATGTAAATAAAGCTGGCTTGATTTGTCGTTGTCTATAGTGATGAACCAATTAAAAGAACAGACTTCCTCAACAAGATGAAACAAGGTAGAACGCTGCATGTTGAACAAACCCAGTCTAAAAAAGTAAGTGTGAACTTCTAAGTGCACACATGCCACCAAATACAGTATGGAATGCATTTCTCCTTGTGGAGTTAGCACTTCATCACCCTTAACACCAGCTAGGCAGTAGGAACACTATGTTAAAGCCACAAGGTAAGCAGAGCTGCAATTAGTTTAGGTAGAGGCACTGTTTAGCATTAGCTGGCAAAGTTATCTTCTGAGAAGTAGCACAGAGTTTATGTTTGGTGATATGTGTGCTGCATGTGCCACATAAACAAATTCACACACGAATTGTAAAGTGTTATTTAGTGACTAGGAGAAACTCATTGTTGGGGTGGTATTATAGGCAGAAAACTAAAGGAGTGCATTTGGTTGTTTGTTTAACTTTAACGCTTGATGGGTGGGCAGCAACTCCAGAAGCCATTATACAAGCAATTAAGTACCCTTTCAATAAAAATCATGTGAGCAGATGACACTGTTGAAGTGACGAGTACCTGAATTGGAATGAGAGCACTTCTGATCCCCAGGTTGCCTTTCTGGGGATCAAATTCAACTGTGAAAGTCTCTTTCTCACCACAGGAAAGGTTCCTTATGCTACCAAATTCTACCCTGAAACCTTGAAGGACCAAACACACAATCACAACATTTTAATAACATATGACACTAATCAAAGAAAGCCAAGCACCTCAATTTGGTAGAACATAATTATGTTTTGTTAAAAATTCCATTATAAATAACTATTTTAATAACTTAAGTACTGAAAATGACACATCATCATTCTTATGAAACATCTACAAATGCCTTACCTGTAATGACTTTGGAGTTGGCATGGAAGGACACAGGTAATGGCCCATTATTGGTAATCTTAACAGTTTGTTTGAGGACTTGGCTCGGAACAACATAACCAAAATCCAGAACATACTCTGGGAGGAGGAACCTGGGAGAATGGGAAGGAGATAGTGTTGATGCACATGTACAGATTATGTAAATTAGCCACATTGTTGCATCATAATCCAGCAAAATCTGCAACATCTCACTTCAAAAGAGGCCACTATGGGGGAAAAAAAAAAAAAAAAAAAGATTGTAATTTAAATCTTTAGCCTGAACTTCCATACACCAAAGCATTTTGTCCATCCATCCATTTTCTGTTCCACTACCTTCGCCCGAGTTCCGCGTGAGTTGGAGATTATTCCAGTTGACGTTGAGTAAGAAGTGGGGCACTCACTGAACTGGTCATAAATGACGGCTATTGACGACGGTGCGGAGGGACTTCGAATCAGTGTAACAAGTCGACAGTGACATATTGTTAAGAAATATATTTGTAGACAATGAGGATGTTGAAAATTTTGTAATTTAAATGGACGACAAATAATTACCACTCAATCCCCCGAGGTAATAATAACTGCGCTCCAGTGTTGTGTTAAATATACCCGCAGATGCGACATAGTTGTTTGCTGAATTTTTTTTTAAATATATTGAAGGTTTATAATAATAAACTTAGGTTTGTGTAAATGCCACCGGTGTAAGCTCTGAAATGTTTTTTGAATTTTCTTTTGAATCTGCTTCAGGAGCTGAGCTATCAATTATTTAGTAGGCATTGACGTTATTGTTGAATTTCCAGGAAAACGTCAGGTTTTCGGAGCCGATTCTAAAGTCATTGGTTTTAGAGGCATATTTTGCCAGGCGCTTTCGGCCTTATTGGGTTAAATCTAGTTAATCTGTATGGCTGTGTGCTAATACTTACTTGCTAAGTTTGTTCCATTTTTTGGTGGAACCTTGAGAGTTCCCCAACTCCAAAAGGCTCTTGCTCACAGCCAAAGCATGTTCTGTGACCAGCATTTTCTCAATTTCCAAAAGAAGCAACTGCTCGTACTAAAAGAAGATAGATGTGTTCAAACATAATATATACAATATACTGTAGTTGCTCATTACAGTATACATAATGCTTATAAAAAAAGTGATTCAAATATTATGTTCCAATCCCTATAGTATATCATCAATTAATTAAAAGAAATACTAAAATGACCTCTTAGAGGAACAGAAGATTAGAAAGCCAAACATCAGTAAAATCTATTTTGAGGACTAACATCAATGTCACTGGTAGCATCCATTTTGACTGCTTCTCTGGCAAGGTCAAGCACCTCATTGTAACGCTCCTTAGCTGTAAAGAAATAACAGTTAAAAAAAAAAAAAAAAAAAAACTCTACAAAGTTCCAAAGTTCCATTTATGTATGCCAATCAATGATCTCACTGCACAAGAATATGTTCACGTCTATCTTGTATTGGTCTACATTTACCCAGGCTTCGAGGCAAATCCAGGGAGATCTTTGGGAACACTCCCTCGCCTGTGAGTGTGATAACCTGTGGTGGCAAGTGAGCCACAACCACCTGCAACCGCTTTTCAAATCTCTCAGGGATGCCGGGGAGGTAGTGCACACGCAAACAATGTTTCGAGCCAGCCTCAACGTAACCCTGACACACAAAGCACTGAGTTGGAAAAACAATTACTTTGAAAATGAAATAACTGACGTTCATGGTTTCAACTTTAGCTCACCGTAGGTGGGATGACCCATGGTTGACCAGGTCGGATCTCCTCATTCTGCTCATCCTCAATTTCTAATATTGTATCTTGCTGCTCCTCTTCCATTGTTGTCTCCTCCTTTGGAGGCTTTTCAGTAGTGAATTTAAAGCCCACCTTTCCGGTATTCCTCAGAATCACGCTTGACTCCCCAATTTGATCAAAGCGCTGGAATACACATAAAAAAAAAAGGGGATCATCAAAGTGGGGTACAGTAACTTGCACTGATTACGTAACCTCCTTGGCACAGCTGATAAATTTGTTGCATTGAGGAGAATTGGAATGTTACTCCCAGTTCCAAACGATTCTCAAGACTTGATTCCTATGTAAGACCAAAAATGCCAAAATGAAAAATAAATAAATAATTATAAATAAATAAATACATGGAACACATACATGGAAATAAAAAACTGAGTAAAAATACATAAATAAAAAAAATGTGGAAATAAATACAAAAATTTGTATCTAAATAGATTTAAATGTCAGTCAATAAATAAAAACGCTCTGCTCTTAAATTTATTTATTTCATGCTGCATATCAGCATGAAAATAATTGTTTTTATTTCCATTTATATTTATATTTTTTGTATTTAATTTTGGAATTATTTTTTTTTTTTTTCAGTTTTTATTTTCATTTTTATTTTTATTTTTTGGTCCGCAATAGATTCCTAAAGGCTCCCATAGATGAAAATCGCCTGCCCTCCTCCCATGGGGCGACAGGTGACATTTGTGCATGTGAAATTTTGCGCTCGTTCACGTAAACATACACACAGAGGCCTGTAGCACCACACCAGAAAGTTGAAAAATGTTGCTTTCACCAGATGCTACAACAAATCAGCGGAGGATTCATTGACGAGCCAATGAATGCGGAGCATGCTGTACAGCGTGCTAGCTAACAAAATGGAGGAGAAGATCATTTTAGTGGCGTACGACTTTCCAATTCTTTATGATGCTTCACACAATGATTTCAGAAATGTGAATAAAAAGGCAGCTGACGTGGGAGCTTGTTGGTTCGGAGTCCATTTGTTCAGTAAGTTTTTCTTTAGCATTTTTGTAACATTTAAAATAATAACATTAGCAATAATAACATTAGCATCCAGCTTAATGTACAGCATGCTGAAAATGTTAACTTGAAAACTTTAAAAAGAGGGTGGCATGGCTCAGTGGTAGAGTATTCATCTCCCATCCGTGAAGTTGTGGGTTCAATCCTCACCCTGGTAATCATGTCGAAGTGTCCATGAGCAAGGCACTGAACCCAGATTTGCTCCCAGTGGACCTGGCAGTGCACTGCATGGCAACAGCCGATCACTGGTGTGTGAATGGGTCAATGTGAAGCATTGTAAACACTTTGGGCACCATATGGTGTAGTTAAAGCACTATATAAAATGCAGTCCATTTACTATTTTACTAAGATTGCCTCCAATTTCATAGCCAATCAGATCTGTTGTAAACAAGCAGCGTAAGAGGGTGACATCTGTCGCTGCCATGGCCCATATTGTTAAATATTCTATAGGAAGTTCAATCAGGGCCGTCCAGTGGCATAAAAAGTTCATGCAGTGTCACACACATTGTACACACGTATTAACTCTTTGACTGCCAAAAACGTTTAATAACGATAAGTAAAATCGCGATGTATGCCGCCATAAACATTAAATGACGTCAACTACGTTTTTTTTTTTAAATCAATCGGAAGTGCAACATCTAAGTGGAGCGCTGCCTGGTGAATGGATTGTGGAATCAAAAACACTAACTATGGCCAGCAAATGGCAGTATTGAATCTCTTTTCAAGGGGCTGCCGGTGTACGGAATTACAATGAAACATGACGGAATCTGATGAAATTGGATGAAATCAAATATTTTCAAGGATGGCGAGAATGATCAAAACCTTTGTCACATTAAACCTAATTTGCAGCGCGTTACAAAACAAAAATATCTTGTGTCAAAGTGACTGTTGTGGAGAAAATGTATCTTCACAAAAAAGCTTGTTTTCTCATCTTTTCCATTCTTGCTCAATGTCACTCAAATGACCTCTTTTCAAATGGTTATTATTACTAACAAACAGAATAAGGTAGAAACATGGAATGTGATCTTTCATTTGGTACCCACATTGAATATGTAGTAAAAGTACACAATATTCTGTTTGCCTTGAAAGAGGAGTTAAAAAGCTCGGAAATCGGCTGGCACTGTTTTTTTTGTTTGGTTGTTTTGTTGTTGTTGTTGTTGTTTTTTGATAATGTATGGCAGTAAAAGAGTTAATGCCCTATTCATGTCATGTTGACTAGTATATTAAAGACAGTCATACCTGGAGACCAAAGTCAACAGTCGTTGAGTCTAGACTGAAGCTGATCTCTGACGCTTCTCCTCTGAGTCTAATGTCATATATTGGCCCATGCTCTACTTGGCACTGTGCCATCACCTCTCGGCAAACGAAGTCCTGGCCGTGGAAGATGAACGTGACCAACTGCTTCTCGCCAGGTTTCAGATGCCCATGCATTGGCAAGACATCAAAAATCTATAGAAAGGATGTCAACATCAGTTCATCAATCCCAAATACATAATAAAGTATGCTCTGTACAAAGGGCTTTTCATAATAACTGGTGTTATATTGGAGGTTGAAGCGTACCTCTTGCACACATGCAGAGCATCGTGGTATGTCCTGGTCTGGTATAATGCCATCGACGCTGAGAGCAGCTTTAGCAGGGTCAGAAGACCTTTTGGTGGAGAGGTGCATATTATTTTACACAATGGATGCAATATGTGAATATTAAAGAGATGGGTCAATTAAACAAATAGTTACACTTCTTAAAATATACAAACAATACGATTCCAGGTAGCAAATACAAGAAATGTACAGAGGCCTTCAAATTGAAATGAAATAAAACGGTCAAAATGTGATTGAGGTGTCTACTTACAGCTTAAAGTGGATTTACTAAAAACAATTTAAATATATAATATAAAATATAAAATTATGTTAATGATAATAATGATTAATAAAAGAACAAACAGAAAAAAATAGTTATGTAGTGAAAATTCTGACATTGTTTTTGAATTGTGATTCAACAGATTTAGAATTAAGAAGAAAAACTAAAGAAACAGGCCTGGAGAAAATGGATAGTATTCCTGGCAGAGAAAATAAAAAATGAAGATAATTTTACCGGGGGAACAGGTTAAATTAACGTGTGTCCTCTAATTAGCATCACAGGTGTCAGACAAGTCGTCAATGTGTTGTTTGGTGAAATGGTGTGTACCACACTCAACATGGACCAGAAGAAGTGAAGGAGAGAGTTGTCTCAATAAATTAGAAAGAAAATTATAGACAAACACGTTAAAAGTAAAGGGTACTAGAACATCTCCAAGCAGCTGGATATTCCTACGAGCACTTGCATATTCAGATTATTCCGAAATGTACGATCCACGGGCAAACTTCCGTGGATGAGGCCGCAGGAGGAAAATTGATGAAAAATGTGAATGGCAACAAAATATGCCATAAACAACTTCCAAAGAAATTAAAGGTGGGGCAGTGTTTAATTCAGTGGTAGCGCACCCACCCCATGTCTTGAGACTAGTCCTCAGAACAGGCAACCGCGGTTCAATTCCCACTTATGAAGAGCGGGACAAAATACCTGCCAAGAAGTGTACTAGTCCCATTGAAAATTACAAAAATAGTTTATTGCACAAATTGCCTCAAAATATTAAAAGTATCATTTTTGTCCAGGCCATTGCACATTTTTTTTCCCCTGTATAATTCTGTTGAACCACGATTCAAACGTATTGGCTTGGTTCACTTTCTTCATTATTACTATTATAATAATTATTTTCATATTACTAACAGAGGGGTACCAACAATTTTGACTGTTGGTGAATAAATAATGAATAAATTAATAACAATGCATTAGATTTACATAGCGTACTTTTGGGGACACTCAAAGATGCTTCACAATTGAGACATTAATCATGCACTCATACATTTACAACCTGGTGGTGGTAAATGATATATAGCCAAAGCTGCCCTGGGCAGAATGACAGAAGTGTGGCTGCCAGTGTGCGCCTAAGGCCCCTCCGACCACCACCAAACATTCACACCCTCTATACACCAGTGTGAGTGGCACTGGATGCAATTTGTGTGAAGTGTGTCTTTCCCAAGGACACAACGTCACATGACTTGGAGAGAGCAAGATTCGAACAGAGGATCTTCTGGTTACTGAACGACCAGCTCTGTCTCCTGAGCCACAGCCACCGCAATTATCATTAAGTGTTTCAGTGCTGATATACCTGATGGCACAATGTGCATGATCCACCAAACAGGCCCAGCGGTAAAATACCGGCAGTGGGGAACAGTTCGTCATTGTCACTTCCTGGTGATTTTCCGTGGAGTTGAGCACGCTGCCAAAATCCACTATGGTGGAAGAAAAATGGAGGTTGGGATAATGGACTTCAGCATGCATTTCCACTTTGTCTTGTTGTGGGTGTCCTATATAGCACATGTGGAGGGTCTGGAAAACATGGCCAAGAAAGAAAAATCGAATTGAATTGAATATATATGCTTTTGTATTTTTTAGATTTTTTTTTCATTTATTTAAAGTTTAAAAGAGCAAAGTATTGATTAAATGTTTTAATTTTTTATGATGATTATAATAGTTATAATAGTTTGGTATTTTTCATTATAGTTTGGCTTTATTTAGTTTTCACTTTTGTTCAATTCAGTTAGTTTTGATTAGTATTTACTATTTATAGCAAGATTCTTAGTTTTTATTAGTTTTTTTTTAAATGCTTTGTTTTAGTTTACTTCTTGTTAATGCAAGTATTCATTTTAGTTTTCTTTAATATATGAACTATTTGGCCAGTGCAAGATTTGAAAACAAGGTTATTTCTCAAACAACTGTGCCTTTCCTTCTACTGCACGAATGTAAAGCAACAACAAAAATAAATACATTTAAATGCAGCTCATACAGGACTGTCTTAGAAATTTATAATATTATGATAAAGTCCTTTATTTTCTGTAATGCAATTAAAAAAACAAAAATGTCATTCATTACAAATCAACTGAAATATTGCAAGCCTTTTATTGTTTTAATATTGCTGATTATGGCTTACAGCTTAAACAAAACTCAAATATCCTATCTCAAAATATTAGAATATAATGAAAAAGTAAAGCCCTGCGATTGGCTGGGAACCAGTCCAGGGTGTCCCCTGCCTACTGCCCAGAGCCAGCTGAGACAGGCGCCACCCCCCCCCCCCCCCCCCCCCCCCCCCGCGACCCTTGTGAGGAATAAGCGGTCAAGAAAATGGATGGATGGATGAAAAAGTATACTAGTAAGCTAATCACTTGAATTGTCTAATTAATTCGAAACACCTGCAAGTGTTTCCAAGTGAATCAGAATGTATGACATGTTTGTTTGTTTTTTTAATTGCATTACAGAAAATAAAGAACTTTATCACAATATTCTAATTTTCTGAGACAGTCCTGTATACCGGTATATTAATTGACAAAGACAAAAGTGAATGACACTTTCTTAACATAAAATATAGTTTCAGATAGTTTTAGATTTTTTAGCATATTCCTTTTTATGTTATTCGGTTGAGAAAAAATGTATTTTTTTTTCAATTTCAGTTTTAGTTTTAGTTATGCTTTTATTTTTTGTTAATAATAACCTTGCAATTGGATAATTGGTAATGTGGTGATAAACATAGCTGCCTGCCAAGATACAGTAGGCGTGTTAAATAATGCCATTTAATGTACTATGTCACTTAGGGACAACTTTCAGTTGCTTAATTGTAGCAATAGTAACAAACAGTAACAAAAGGTATGTTTCCAAAAACCGAAGAAACAAAAAAAAAACACCTTGATGTTACCTGATCCACTACTTGTGACAGCTGACCGTGGAAGCAAGTTGGATCAAAACATATCCACAATTGAGTTTGTTCCCCTTGAGCTAATGTCATGCTCTGGTGAAAACAAAACAAAACAAGACAAACCATGACATTAGTTATAATGAAAACCTCATCATGTTTTTATTTTTACAATACTTTTTTTAATGCACTCTTCAGCACTTCCAAGTGACGCCTGCAGGTTTTAATCATAGCCACAAACCTTACACAAAGCCAAAGCCCATTCAAATATGTGAAGCAGTGCATGTACAGTGCAAAGGAATAAGGAAATGTAGTGAACGGAGTGATCAATAAACAATCCCACCCTGTCAGCTATCTTGTTTCATAGCTCTATATTGCAAACAAGGGTGACAATTAAATCGAAAAAGAGTACAGTTTCATCGAAGTAAGAGAGGCGCTGTCATACTTTAGTGTTGGCAGTACTCCAGTCCCCTTTGGCATCACACAGGGAGAAAGGAGTAGCAAGCGAGAGCTCCATGGATAGACACAAAGATGACACATTCTTTAAAACCAGCTCCTCATACAGTTGAGTGAGATCTTCCCCCGGGAGCTGATAGACATATTGATGATGCAAGGGTTAAGAAATAGTGACAGAAAGTTACATAAAACAAAATCATGATTTCTTTCAATTCTTTAATCAACCTTTTCTATGTAGAAATTCAGCTTCTGGGAGGACATGCTGAGCATCGGTGTCACAAACTGGCATGTCACCTCCACAGTAAATATATGCTCCTTAATCCCTTGAAGACCCACAATGCCGCAACAGACTAGATATTCTTTGACAACCTGAGGAGGAAAGTAATGGTTACTTGTAAATAAGCAATGACGAGGCACTTATTCTCTCAAATAGTATTGACTTTCTTTCATTCAAAACATTTAAAACTGTTTGTTATTTGTGCTAGTAGGGCTTTTTTTATAGCCTTTTTTTTCTCTCTCAGACGATACCAGTGCTAGTACTCAACTCTTGACTATAGTCACCGATACCAAGAGCCAAGTTCTGATACTACTAGTTCTGATATGTAACATTTTGGAAACAAAAACAAAAAAACAATGACAGGTAAAGAAAGACCAATGTAACCCAATAAAAAGAGCATTTTTAAAATTGCATGAAATTAATGGCAATTTTCTATTATAATTTTGACTTCCTGAACAGAAAATGGCCACAAAACAGCGGGCAACACAATTACTGATACCTTGAAGAAATAAGACCTGGTATCGGCCCGATAACGGTAGCTGGTATTGGTACCTGCCCATCGCTATCCTGTACTACAACTAACAGTGGCCGTTAAAAAAAAAAAAAAAAAAAAGTCCTTGGAAATCAAGAGAGTGAACAGGTGTTGGAGGCCTTCTGAGACTGCGTGCTTGTTTGTATTATTCATGATTGTAAACAGACAGAGTTAAGTGAGATGCCACAAATAGGCATGATGCGGCATGCTAAACATGCTAATGCACAAAGGCCCCAACAAAGTTGAAAAGGCTCAACTGCAGATTTTGAAAAGAACCACGATTCATAAGTCAACATAACTGGCAGGGCAATCACTTGACACAAAACACTCACTGGCGACCCTCACTACAATTAAAGTACTAAGCGACAGACACAAAAGTCAGTATTGTTTGTATGGAAAAGTGACCGTTAGGGCTGTTCTGCTATCTCACCTTGGGCGAGTCTGAAGCTCCTTTCAGCAACATGTCAACCGAGCCACCTGGGAAAAGCTCCATACGTGTCGGGCTGATGCTGAATACTGGTTTGTCTTCAGTTGGGGATGCCCACGAACCATTGGCAACAAAGTCCCTCTTTTTTGCAGCTGCGATGGAGGGCAGGAAAGTTCGACCAGATGAGCACTCTGTCTTCCAATAAAGTCGGTGCATTCGTTGGCCATAGTTGGTCACCTTGAAAGTGAATTCGCACGATCCATGGCTTAGGACACATTAAAAAAAAAAAATACTTAAAAAATGACAATATGTTATATGCTTTCAAGTGATATATATATATATATTTTTTAGTTTAGTAAATTCATACTACCTGAAGTGTATGCCAAGGTCCAGATTTGGTTGTAAAGGTTTGTCAGTGACAATTGTGGTACCTGTGCCCGTTGCAGTCAGGACAACAGTGTGCCTTTGACTACCTTGGATGGAAATGTCAAGTTTGTCTTGAAACAAAAGTGTATCTTTTAGATTTGCCACAATCTTAAGTTCCAGGTGGCCTTGTGGTGGCACTTCCCCTTCACTGGGTTCAACCCGCCAAGGGGACTTTTGTTGGCTCTATGGAAATGAAAACAATCGGTCTCTTTTTTTTTTCTTTGTCTCTTTTTTCTACTTGATGTCAACAAGACTACAGTACACATTAAAAAGTCTTTTTCATACAGCTAATTACGTCATCGTTAATTACATCGTAAAAGATGAGCTCCCTAGAAGTAAAATCTGAGCAATAAAAAAAAAAAAAAAAAGTATTTAAAATGCCTTCCGTTTTAAACTATGGAGTATTTAGAGGCTAATCCGAGTTGAGTATTTGTACCATGCTTGCTGTGAAGTATGCTGGAATAGGTGCCTGGTTGAACAGGGGAATGGTTTTAGTAATGTCTGTCAGAACAGGTATTTTGCCAAATTCCAGCTGTTGACTCTGACACTGAAGGTGAACTATAGGACCACGCCCAGTGCATGATAAGACAACCTCCTGGGAACAGAAGAAAGGGCGATAAAAAGACAAATATTAAGACTAAGACGCAGAAACACTAGAAGGAAGCAATATGTTAGCAGACACTTACCAGTGGTGGGTAAATGCTGCCAAACAGAGCAATGTAAAGAGTGTGATGTTGCTTTCCAACATCCTTCACCAGAAGAAAAACAGGAAGGTCTGCTGAGCTGTGAGGAGGAATCACTCCCCTGGATAAAGAACTCCCAAATATCACTGAAGGGCTCTCTTCAAATTCCTGAACATGCAGAAATAATGATTGTTTACGGTTATTCTGTATCCACCACACTGATTGCTGTTTAAAAAAAAAAAATGAAATTCCTGGCCAGAGATGGTAAATCCAGGTCCAGAAAGTAAAAATTCTGCCACAGTTTGACTTTAGCCCCTCGTGCTAGCTAGCTAACAGGCTCCCTAGCTAGCTCACCAGGTGCTCGTTTACCTGCTAGGTAGCTCACTAGCTAGCTAGCACAAGGGGCTAACGCCAAACTGTGGCAGGGTTTTTAGTTACTGGAACTGGATTTGACACCTCTGTTCCTGGTTATAAATGAGCACAATGTATCTAATCAAACACTTTATCCCATAAACAAGTTCATGAAATGGCAATTTATAGTGTTGTTTCTCTACCAAATACACCTACAGCACTGTAGAAAAAAAGGTTTATTAGTTTGTTTGTTTTTTAACTCCTGACGAAAATTCTCCTCTTAAAGTGAGGAAAACGCTTTCAGTTTTAATCCCATGTACACAAACAAGGCAATGTGGCAATGAACAAACTGTTAATTAATGTGGAACTTAAAAGGCATCCACTCCATTCTAGCAGCAGGGAGCTGCTTTACCTGCTCCAGCATGCCATAGCAGACAGGCAGATCGCTTTGGTTCGTTAGGTGGACTTTCTTTTCATACGGGTGATTGAGAAAGCACTTCTGAAAGTCCACCACTGGAGTCTCCACCATGATCTCTGGAACAAGACACCTGTCCACAGAGCAGCGGTGAAATGAAGAAATTGTTTTTGAGCCTCCCTTTCCAGTCGCAAAATATTATGGAACATTAGCTTTTCGTTTGCTTGTACAGTGGTTTCTTGATACAAGTGGCAGCAGTGTGTCTCACAACATCCAGCAGCCATTAATTCACATTGGTTTCCTGGCTGTGGAAGGAAGCTACTGAGAGGTCACACCATTTTGTAGGGGTGTCCGAATGTCCAGGGAGTGAAAATGTAGGGCACTAAAAATTACCCACAATGCACTCTGAAAAGTAGTGGTCATTAATGCTCACTCAACCGGGTTGTTATAGATCACAATGCATTGCGAGTATGGAGGAAAAAAAAAAAAAAAAAAAAAAAAAAAACATTACGCAAGCGTCAGCGCTAGCACGAGAATCAAAGCGATGCATTAAATAAACAATGAAAATAATTCATTTGTTTTAGTTGAAAATATGCACAACAAAGGAACTAAAGTACAGTTTTAAAACATTTTCATTCACAATAAATAGTCAAAGATTATGCACCTGGGCATCGTGACAGGTACGGTGGTCACGTGATATGCGACGAGGAGAAAGTAGTGAGCTGGCACTACATATTAGGCAAAAACTTGTAAAACAGATGTGTTACCCACATTATCCGATTCTGCCCACTACTAATTATATTTGTATAAAATACATAATTA
The DNA here is from genome assembly GCF_051991245.1 of Festucalex cinctus. Taxonomy (NCBI): domain Eukaryota; kingdom Metazoa; phylum Chordata; class Actinopteri; order Syngnathiformes; family Syngnathidae; genus Festucalex; species Festucalex cinctus. The sequence continues at coordinate 19,415,902 of NC_135413.1, read as the reverse complement.
AAGTGACTGTAAATTGCTGTCCCAATCTGATTTAAACCTGCATAACCATAGGCTTCAGCTTGTTTTCTACATTTATGTCTTACCTTGCAATAATGGGCAGAGCCATGATCTCTTTTCCAACACCTTCGACATCCACTACCAGAGCCACCCTGTAATGTTTGACTGTGTTGGAGCACAATGACACCTATTGAGACAATACACAAGCAAGCAGGCAGCATGAAGTAATTGAGACGGATGGACAGCTGGACAGAAAGACGGACCGATGAACATAGGGCCCTATTTTGAATGAAATTACATTTAAAAAGGTACTGCAAAAAGGATTAGAGCAAGTGATGTGTTCAAATGAAAATTAAACTTAATTTAAGAACATAAAACAAATGGCCCTAAGAGCAAATGAGGCACGGGTGGGTAGAAGACAACTGGGAGGAGTTTACTCTGAAAACTGAGAAGCGGGCAGCACAAAAACTTAATATAATAGTCCCAAGTCCACTGTACCTTGATGCTGACATCCGCCATGGCCCGCACCAAACCCGTAGCAGGACTGACGGTGAACTCAACAGGCATGGCAGTGATGTCATGCACAGCTCTGCCTTGCCAGTTGTTCCTACATAGGTCACACACTTGCTGGTCACTGGTCACACTGGGAGACCCCATTCCGTCTCCCACGACACGCAGGGAAAAGCTCATTGGAACAAAGGATGTGTTAAAGAGGGAACACATTTCTGTTTGTGGGAAACCTGCACAAAAATAAAACTAAAATCAAGATGAAAAACAAAGTAATGTGCACCGTAAAACACAATGAGGCTGCATTTTGTTTCAGAAAAACTGAGGCTTATGCCCCTAGTGCCCCCCCGGTTCCTCCGCCTCTGTATTACACTGAGTAGCAATGTATTAAATCAAAAACATATACTTTAAATGGGACATATTAAGGAATTTTTACTTATTAATTGCTTGCATACCGACTGTTGCGTAGCGAGAGTCCTGTCAGGAATTTTGATGAATTCTGACATCTCTATTTGGCTAATTTCGGAAACCACCCTCACACTAAGGTTCTCTGCCCATGAGGTGTCAGGGCTAGGCTGGACGGAGCATTAGCTTCTGAAAACCAACACGTTGAATGCTCAGTGAAGCTGTCGAAATGGTCGAGATCGGTGGTATTTGTCGGAATTTAACCATATCATCCAGCTGATGTTTTGTTTCCAGCGACCTTACAAAATCGCCCCAATTGAGAAAGGAGACACATATACTTATTAATAGTAGGAAATGTTCTGGTTTTTGGAAATGCTAATATGTTTGATATGTTTGTTTACTATTATATTTTTGACAGTCAAAAATTTACGAATTCAAAGCATTGTGACCGGATGTATCAAATGTGATACAAATCAAAAGTCATATGTGGAAGTTGATTGTTCAATAGGACCAATAAATACTCTATTTACAAAGAATCAGAATTTTCTCTTTTAGTTTTCAAGTTTCAGGCTTTATAGGGTTGTAAGTGCTTCTTACATGAGTAAAAATGTTTTGTCTTTTCGGAGACTACCTTCTTTTCCACACAACAAGGCTTCACTTCTGCAAGTAGAAGCTGCTTGCCTTGTTCAACCTACTCGGTCCATTCACAGTTGTCATGGTAACGGAAACCCTAAGCTGCAACGACAGGACCCTCCCCTCACAACAGTGTATGTTTTTGTCCGTTTAAATTGTGTGCCACCGTATCACAGCCCCACACAAATCTGTACTTGCATTGCACACCTCGCGGTAGAAGATCATTTGTGGTGAGCAGGCAAGAAAGCAACAGGCTCATTTTAGCAAGGCTCAAAACAGATCTTGAAAATTGTGCTGAAATTCTTGATCCTTATCATATTTTGACCAGATCACGTCAAAGATGTGACTTGATGTTAATATGACAACTGGGAATTATTTATTTAATAGTGAAAAGAAAAATAATTATAAAAATGTCTCCATCAACATATACTGCAAAGCTATACTAACCGTAGGCAACATCTCCAAAATTGAGTTCTGAAACATTGAAGTGAAAAGTGGGCCCAATAACACAGCCCCTGAAACAGAAAACAAAAATATAAAATATTCAATGGCATAAATATAAATAAAACTGTGAAAAGCAGAATTATTGTCCTGAAAAATCATATCAGGTACTATGATCACAACACAGTCATTCTCAAAGAATGGGTGTGGTGTCTCAATAAGAGAGGTATTACATTCTAACTTCACCTGAAGGTAAGAGTAAGTGGTCGAGGCTGCCCTCTGACAATTAGCAGCAATCCCTCTGAGAAAGTTCCCAAAACGTTACTGAGGAAGGTGACCTTAACCAGAAGGCCATCCCCGGAGCAAACGACACCTTTCTTGGGAGTGAAGGAGAAAAATTGACCAAAAGTGGTTCTCGGATTTGAGAACTCAAAAGGGGCATCAATCAGCCCATGGTTGGATAGCCGCACCTGCGGGAATTCAAAAAGGATCATGACATTTACTTATAATATTTGTATGCACCTGGAATATATTTTTCTTGGAAAACCTTACCTCATAAGAGACAGTATGACCTATGAAAATATTTTTCATGTCCATTAGGTTACAGTTGATCTGCATTGCAGGTCCCAAACCCTCACCCCTGACTCTCAGAGGGATGCGAGATTTTTTACCTAAAAGTACAGCATCAGAACATCAGAGTGAGACCAAAACAAAGAAGAAAACACACAAAACGTGATTTACCTAGCAATTCACAAACTCATGTGTTTTACAAATACGAAACATCATTCACAAACAAATGCATTTTGTTTTGCACATAAGAACTGTAACTATCAAAATAATACATCCTGCTTCAGAAACAAGTACACATTTTACACATACAAAGATACATTTATTCAATTGTTTAAATGTCACAATTGAGTCAAATTGGAGATGGTATCATTATATGTATGGGCACTGTACAGTATATATACAGTAAGTATATATTTAAGCTCCCATTGTTATTAAGTTAAACAAGTAGCCCAATAAAGATGAGCTGTTACTGAAATCTTGCAATTGTTTTAACCCAAAGCTTGTTGTGAATTCCTGCCAAACACTTACCTGTGACATCACAATATATGGTTTTGTGGTATACTTTGGCTTCATCAGGCTTGAAGACAACAGTGAAATTTGCAGTGGTATTTGGCCATATTTCACCAAACTATGCCATGTTAAGAAAATGGGGGGTGGGGGGGAAGGCACATTAGAGTAGTAGATTAGTTTGTTGTGCATTATAGAGTAAATGCAAAACAAGCAGGCACACTTCATTTCATTTACACATCATTAAAAAACAAACAAACAAAAAAACAATGTCAACATGTATTGTCTTGGCAATTGCTACCTTTCTCACAGTCTGAGACTTTCAAAAACGATGGTATGACAATAACAAATGTATGTTATAAGTGAGAGGATGCAGATGAGGAAGTCACAAACATACCGCCGGTTCTAATGTTATGCATCCATGTGAGAGGGAGAGGAGGCCAGTTCGATGATTGGCTGTGGGATCAGACTGGCAGGGAACAAGCAAATGTGAATTCGCATGATGCTGCTGCTCGAGCACTGAGCAATCCCTAGCGTGTCGAAAGAGAAGGTAAAGGAAATACAATGAGTAACAACAGGTACGGAGAGAGACAGTTTGCAAGGAAAGTAGCAAGTCCGTAAACTATGTTTAAGCAATACTGTGAATATATACTTACTGGATTGTAACATTTTTAATTAACATGTGCTATGTTTTTAGGAAATACTTTTTATTTTTTCAACTGAAGGAAAGTCAAAAGCACAACTGTATATACTTGTAATTACATTAAACAGTATTGGAAAGTATACTCACTGGCTCACTTCTGGTTGGCTTGAACATGTAGTCCAGCAGTACATAAGAGTGATATCACTATTATTGGTGAGGGACACCGTATGTGTGTTAGACAAGGAGATGTATGTATTTTCCAAATCAAGGTATTCAGGGATAAGATTGAGCTTCAGCTCCTCACAGGAACCATGGAGGCTGATGTGCACTTCTTCACCTGAACAGAGGAAGAGCAGTGAGGTTAGTTGAGGTAATAAATGAGTAAACAAATATAAGTTGATCTTCAGAAAGAGTAAAGTTAGAATCTTTTTCTTTTCTCCTTCCTTCCTTCCTTCCTCTTTCTTTCTCTTTCTTTCGCTATTTCTACTTCCAACTGACCCGAATGCTGAACCAACCACCAAAAACAGGTAAGCAACAACAAGCAAAAGTGGCAACCCAGCAAGAGGATGACAATAAAGAAGTAAATAAACCTACTGTAACTTAAGTTAAAGCTAAGCTTAAAGATTAATTTTTGTTTTTCTAGGCATGGACTCACTTCTGCCACCTTAGGGTAAAAATATACAGAAGCTCCCCATTACTCCACTGAGTTGTAATCATATTTTTATGCCGCATTTCAGTTCAAATAATGTGATGTTAGCTAGATTTACGTCACACAAACATGACTGGAGAGTACAATACAGTATATGAAGCTTCAATTCACACAAACATGAAAATACTACAATTGTTACATTGTTAAAGATTATTTCCATATATGTTACCAGTATCATAGTGTAGCAACAGATCCTGACGGTGGTCTCCTGCAGTCATCGGATTGAAAGCCACAGTGACCTGCATGCTCTCGCCAATATCAAGCGTTCCAGAGGAGGGAGTTACTGAAAAAGGACTGAAATAGAAATACCGCAAGGTCACAGAGTGACTAACTTTTGTATTACCTGACCACCTGTTTGCATTTGACCTTATCCAGAGGTGTGCATGGACAGAAAATTAAACATACTGCAAAATGTGTTGCTCTCTTTAATGTCTCATAAGAAAATAATTACAAGTGAAGCATCAATGTACATCATGATTTTCGAGCGCTGCAATTAGTGTAGTTGTGTTAGGATGAGGCAATCCGGCTACTTACCCTAAAGGGAAAGTAGCAGCCTGCTGTTTGAAGAAAAATGCGAGTGCTCGTAAAGTCGGAAAGTGTTGATTAAATTTGAAGCTGTAGAGGCACTCTTCATCACCGAGCCGCGGAATTACACTTGTGAATGAGTGTTGCTGAACCGTGCATGTGACGGATACACCGTACACGTTGCCAAACACCACTAACAAATGTACTTGGTTGTGTAATTGGCTGAGCAGGCCCTCCAGAGACACAACTGTTTGTGTTCAAGCAATTAAAAGTTAATTCTCCATAATATGCCCATTGCACTATGGATCAGTGATGATTAATCTATTGATGGGAAAATGAAGGTTCATGAACCACTTGCGATATTATTTTACTCCTCTAGATTGCAACCTTGATTTAAGATGCAGTGGAAATTTAATCAATTTCCATTGTGCTAGCCTTTATCTTTAAATCAAGAGCACCATCTGCAGGAGTAAATAAAAATGGTGGTTCATAAAGCTGACGATGTCATGCAAACCATATAACATCATTAATTTTCAGGCATTTTTCATTTCTATGCCTTGTTCTTCTAAATGTCAGCAGATGAGATCCATAGTCAATACAATTCCACTTCTAGGTTGTGAAATTTTGTTTACAGTAGTGATGGGATAATGAAGCTTCATGAACCTCTTGCAATATTTTTTTTACTCCTGTAGATGGCGGTCATGGTTTAATGATTCAGTGGAAATTTAACCAATTTCCATTGCAGTAGGGCTCTAGACGGTGCTCTTGTTTTAAAGATACAGTGGAAATTGATGAAATTTCCACTGAATCTTTAAATTAACTCTATAAAGCCTGAACCGTGAAATATATGAGAAAATTATGATTCTTTGTAAATAGAGTATTGGTCCATTTCAACAAACATTTTTTTTTTTTTTTTTTTTTTTTTTTTTTTTTTTAATCAACTTACACATATGACTTTTGATTTGTGTCATATTTGATACATCCGGTCACAATGCTTTAAATTTGTACATTTATAACTGTCAAAAATCATCAGGATTTTCCATCCATCCATTTTCGTGACCTCTTATTCCTCACAAGGGTTGCGGGGGGTGCAGGCGCCTATCTCAGCTGGCTCTGGGCAGTAGGCGGGGGACACCCCGGACTGGTTGCCAGCCAATCGCAGGGCACACAGAGACGAACAACCATCCACACTCACAAGCACACCTAGGGACAATTCAGAGCATCCAATTAACCTGCCATGCATGTTTTTGGAATGTGGGAGGAGACCGGAGTACCCGGAGAAGTGCAAGTGGTTCATGAAGCGTAATTTTCCCAGCACTAATTTACAGGTATGAATGTAAATTGATCAGCTCAATGGCCTAGTGGTAGAGAGTCTGCCCTGAGACTGGGAGGTCGTGCGTTCAATCCCCAGCTGGGTCATACCAACGACTATAAAAAAAAAAAAAAGGGACACGTTGCCTCCCTGCTTGCTCCCTCAGTGGATGAATCAAATGTGAGGACAGTGAATTTCGCCGTCAGTGGTACTTTAAACTGACACTTGGTGTTGTTGGCATTAATTCACAACTTGATTTGAATACAAGTAGTCACCTCCGTGTCTGCAACTTGAAGATGGCTATGCGGTCTCCAAGATTGCGCACAAGCTGAGTCCTTTGCGTGGAGGCTTTCACAAGGCAGTCAGGTAAATGCAACTCATCATGGAAGTTCAAACTGGCTCTTGGGCCAATGGCACGGATTGCTACCTCAAATTGCTCCCGCTCTGTCACAAAAACCAACGTATGGTGGTAATCCTGTAAAGAAAAGTGAAGAATAGGTATTAGAATTTACAATGATGTATTTCATGTCTCAAACTCGGGTCCTCCAGCTTATCAGCAAGCTCTGCAGAAAACTGATAATGATCCTGATCATTTGATTCAAGTGTGCTAGAGTAGGGATTACCTCTAAAACATGAGTTTAAGTCCGAATAATTAGGTGGTTAACAGAAAGTACAGGTATCAATGTAGCTTATTAAAACAGACAAATTAAAACAGATCCCCTTGGTGTATTTGTAACAAAAGAAACAATCCAAAAGCATCTTAATAAAAGTGAAGGTACCTTGTTCTCCTGTGGAGTGAAGCAGACTGTGAAGCCCACCGACAGTCCTGCTGCAACTTTACTCTTTGCCTCTTTTGGACCTTCGACATGGAAATAAGCGGACTCCTGATGCTCCAGCTTAACATGCCGTGATATCTTGAAGCAAGAAGAAGCAAGCACAAATTGCCAAAAGCATGGTGATAAAACTCTTCACAACAACAGAGCATAAAACACAAAGTTGGACAACACTTAAGTACCTTTCATACATTATTGTTTAATATTTTGTTTTACAGATAAGATCAATATATCTCCAAGCACCTGAACAGAAACACACAGACAGCAAATGTTTTTGCTCTTGTGCTGCTTTGGTCCAAATAAAAGTTACAACATGATGTCGTGAAGTCCACACCTTATCATTGTTGAACAGCTGTAGAGGTAACTTGTATGACTGTGCAGGAGTGAAGTTTTGGAAGATTAACTCGGGTGGGTGGGGTAGGAAATTTGTCTGATCGACATCCACCAAGGGCATCTGCAAACATACAAGTAACAATAGAAAAAAAAATAGAATGCACAGAAAAATAGACAGCTAGGGTAGCCCAGAGACCAAGGTCAGGTTAATTGTACTTTATCTTCATTGTCTCCTACTACGTCTACTGGACCCAATACTCAAAACAATCCCATCTAATCTATCGGCTATGTTATCTTATCAGGGGGCTAATGCAGTTTCAAAAAGGCATTATATATGCTTTATCATTTACCGTATTTTCCGCACTATAAGGCGCACTACATTATAAGGCGCACCTTCAATGAATGACATATTTTAAAACGTTTTCATATATAAGGCGCTACAGTAGAGGCTGGGTTTACGTTATGCAACCATTAGATGGTACTGCGCTAAAGGGAATGTCAACAAAACAGTCATATAGGTCAGTCAAACTTTATTAATAGATTACAAACCAGCTTTCTGACAAGTCAATTCACTCCCAAAATGAATAAACAGCTTTTTTATTATTTTCTCTGAGGTAAAGTATTCGTATTAGCTAGCGATCCAAGATGGCGGGATCTTCTGCGCATGCGCGACACCGATGGTGCAGGGTCACCGATAGCGTCTTGACAGCGAGACCTGTTGCGGCTCAACATTGATCCATATATAAGGCGCACTGGATTATAAGGCGCATGGTCAGCTTTTGAAAAAATTGAAGGCTTTTAGGTGCGCCTTATAGTGCGGAAAATACGGTACTCTAAGCAGTCATTGCTGTTATTGGTAGGCTATATAGGTTGAGAATGTGCTCTCGATGTGTTAAAAGAAAAAAAACAACAACAACTCTGATACCTTTAGTATAGTTTGAGTGTTTTGGAGGCTGTTTGAGTGCCACCATTTTTTTTTTTTTTTTAACTTGATGTTACTCAAATGGGGAAAAAAAACAGGAACCACAACACAGATGTGATTTGTTACATATATTTGTGTTGATTAACTTCTGCTTATATTTGTATAACTATTAACAATGTTAAAAACAACTGGCTTGAATCATTCATTGGCTGTGGTGTAAATAAAGGTTTTGAGTACCTATAAAAATGCCAATTGCACCTTGCTTTTCATAAGGATAGTTCATTAATAAGCCATAGTATAGATGGGAATAGTTCATTCTTACTTTTTGAAGGGTTGTCGCTCTTGGCTCAAATAGTTCTAGGAGTTGATGGGGATGCATTTCTTTGGCCTCTGTCAGGCGCACCTTTCTAGACTGCAACATCTTCTTCTATGTATAAATATAAGGCGTCACCTGCAAGGGAAGCGTGAATAGTAGCGTGAATAACTTAGCTAACAAAAGTGACTCACTGAAACTCTGTATTAATTATTTTTAGAAAACTGCCAGCTTTAGCAAAGAGGACACAGAATGTGGATGACTGTCATCTCAACATTGTTACTTACTGACAAATACGTGTCCAGTCTCTCTCCATGTTGGGCTACTATGCATTCACACGAACGGTGCCATTATGCTAATGCAGTATGGAGGCGTTATTGGATTATGTAATCAAGAGGTTTCTCGTTACAACCAAACAATATATACATAGTATACATAGTTGAATTAGAAGAAAGAAAGAAGAAGAAGAAAATAAAAGAATGCAAATCTCACCTGGCTCTAAAACGCAGACGTGGGGATCAGCGTTCGTCAGTTTGTGTTGAGTTACCATGGCGACACACGTGACACCTTTAAGTAACACGTGCTCCGATTGGTCTGTTCAAGCGCTTCACTGTTTGGGCTGCGTTCGTTGACATGACACAAGCAAAACATGGCTCATTAAGTCGTGAATTTTATCTAAAGTTAGTTCACGATCTGAAATGTCACTTTGAAGACGTCTTGAAACAGGCACCGACAGGCAGTGAACAGTGTGAAAGTTACTGTTCGCAAAGCGGTAACCAAATGATGTTACTTTAAGAAAGAAAGAAAGAAAGAAAGAAAGAAAGAAAGAAAGAAAGAAAGAAAGAAAGAAAGAAAGAAAGAAGTACATAAATCAAATTTGTTGATCGGTTTACTAATAGACACGAGATAAATAAATAAATAAATAAATAAATAAATAAATAAATACATAAATAAATAAAAAGTCGTCTGAGGCTAATATGTGATTTATTATTTATCATCAGGTTTTCTTTGTGTACTCAACAAACTTAAATGGCTTCTCCACCCATTGTGGAACAATTTTGCATGGGCTATTATTTACACCTTATCAGCAATATGTGGGTTGAGAAACTTTGAATGAGAAGTCCTTCTGTCAAATGTTTTCTGAGGCACACTTTAGTTTTACTGTCAGACCAACAGCTCCAAAGAACCATGACAAATATAGGGTAACCTTGCTAATGCTGTTCCGATCTTTGTTATTTAAAATACAGAATAGAAAATAAACTGTGAGCAAGGTAAAGGAAACAAGAAAATGAAGAGAACCAATGTCAATAAAATGCTTGTTCACTTTAAATAGAAAATCTATATGCCCTTGTTTGTAATATCAACGGCAGCCAAATTACTAAATAAAGCAGTAGATAGATGTTGACCAACTAATCTGATCTTTGTATTTAATACTCTATAGTGTACACATAAGGACAAATACTTTTGCACACTTTCATGAAAGGTGAAACCACATGTATTGCTGAAATAACTTAAGATGATGACACTATGGGGTTAGCCTAAATGCATATTTGTAAGCCACAGAGATTTCCAGAGATTTTTCCAAAAGCATATATTTTCATTAATTAATATTCAGAACATTTTACTATTATTATTATTATTGTTGTTGTTGTTGTTGTCGTCAGTTTATTTCAGTGCATATTGCTTGATGTTGTTGGTGATTTGATTTTCTTTGACAGGACCAACAACACTTAGCTATAGCAGCACTTAATCCAGACAATCTTTTCAGTGACATGTAACACAACTGTGAGTGGAAAAAAAAATAGAGTGTATGGCATGCATCCATGCCATTGTCTTTTACATAAAATTACTTCGATCAATGACAAATGTTATACGAAAAAACATATATACCCAGGATGGATTACAGGAAATTTCTGGCAACACATACAGAATGACAAAATTTATCAGCAAAAGGCAATCTGAAAAATTGTGTACTTCGTCCAATTGGCATTATTGCCATTCATTGTGCACATTCATGAGTACGATAGAATTTGTGCCTGGGTATGTACTGATGCAAAGGTGCCATTGAATAAGCCCTCCCCCCCCAGCAGTGTTGGTGTCAGCCATTTTAAGGCGATTGCTTTTAAGCATCCAGCAGGGGGCAATGGTGCGCTATGAGTACAAACACTAAAAACAAGTCCATCACTCCAACATCTGTGATCCATCCTGTCATGTTCTTTTCTTTGTACTTGTACAACCTGGACTCATTCACCAGGAACATACTCTCTTTAAATTGAGAGACTAAAAGAAGAAAAATAGATTGTATACAGAAAAAGTAACAGATAGAGGTAATGCAAGATCATTTATATTTGATCTAAATGAAAGCAGGCTCTGAAACAAACAATCCAACATTGAATTTAAAACTAAACTTTGACCTTATTATTATTATTATTATTATTAACTCTTGTTGAACGCTGTGCATTTGACATTTAAGGATCAGCTTCAAATATTATCATAATAATTCAATATAGGTCTAAAGTAAAATTATTCTGATGATGATGATTATGATTATTATTATTTTTGGGCGGCATTTTTGGGAGTCTGCGATTGGCTGGCAACCAGTCCAGGGTGTCCCCCACCTACTGCCCAAAGATAGGCTCCAGCACCTCCCGCGACCCTTGTGAGGAATAAGCGGTCAAGAAAATGGATGGATGGATTTTTGGGAGTGGTTAGCTCGTCCGCCACTGCTGGGAACGTCTGTTTTAATTAACAACTTGTGTTATAATGTGCATACATTGCCTTCATACCTCAAACAGTCTTAAGTTTGGTACCAAGAGTGCTTACAGCGGCAAGCTGAGAGGAAAGACTCGAGTTTGACAGAAGGCACAAGAAGACTGGAATTTCAAGAATCTCATTACACTTGGTCAGCTCCAAAAGCATGATTAAATTTAGCATTGATTGCCTTTAAACGCGGCCCAAGTCAAGAAGGCTTTGAATCAAAATTTGGATTTGTGCCATGAAGCCACAGTTTATCAACCTCCATCAATCGCACACTGGTGCAGCAATGGCCACTGCAGTCAGTCAGCACTTCTGTGTCTTTATTAATGGTATGAATCACTTTTGGATGAATTTTCTAGTGACCACCCAGCAGAATAACATAATAAAATATGGCAAGTCTATCAAATCATTTATTCGTACATAAGGACCTTTGTTATTGCATATACATAGTAAATTTAGGAGAGCATATTTTACTCTAAAAAGACTATATTAGATCCCACTCTAAACAGAGTAAACTTTTACACTTGGAAGAGAGTAAAATACTAAACAACAACAACAACAACAAAACACTTAAGGGTTGAGGAATGATCCCACAACCTTGAGCATGGAACACAGCCACTCTACCACTTGAGCTATGCTAGACTTAGTGGTAGCTAACATATTGCTGATGTGTCCCAAAGTGTGTATGTGAGGATTCCACCTGACACTTGCGATATTTTGACACTGAGATGGATGTAGCATGGGTCAGTGGTTAGGTTAGCTGTCTCCCAACCTGAAGGTTCTACTATTGTTCCACAACTACCGAGTTTATATATTTATTTATATTTATAATATTTTACTCTCTCCGTAGCTAAATTCGGCTAATAAACATGATGGCTAACGATGCTCTTGTCCTAATAATTGGGTATTTTCATACACTTATACTACAGTTTTAACTTTTGGACTGTTGGGAAATGAAAATGGAGACCTCAAGGAGGCTATTTTTGGAGAAATCTCAAAATCAACATTATCGACCTCCTGCTCTATTATCCGCAATTACGTGATTTGTTACTTTGCGACATCCGGACCATTTTGCCAGAGCGGGTCACATATAAAAAATAGTAATAATAATAATGAGGTTTACTTCCCTTTTAAAATTGGATTAAGGTTGGATAACAGTGGCATATATGTGCTAGCTATAGGTCCTCAGAGAACGTTTTTAAGAGTCACTGTAGAAGGTGACTTTGACAGTCGGGCAGGCCACAGAGGAAATAACGTCTTTCTTGGGAGTCAAGGAGAAAATTCAAGCGAAAGTGGTGCAGGGTCTGGATAGCCCTAAGGAACATCAATCGGCTTGATGCTGGACTGCTGTAACTGCACGATTGCTGCTTGAAAGTGATTATTATGCACTGTTGCATGCAAGAACAACATTACCTTGTAACAGACTAACCAACAAATATGTTTTTCATATCCATCAGAATGCAGTTCAGCTGGACTTCAAGAATGCATTAAAACAATGGTGAGCACGCGCACTTTGTCTTTCCTTTCTGTCACTATGCACAGATTGTGAAAATAGCAGGGGTTAAGAATTTGAATCGATTGGTAAACAAACAGCTTTGCCTTTGGCCTCAGATAATTTGATACAATGACTGCACTATGCACATTAATCTCATGATCCAATCTTTACTCTTGAACTAGACCAACCGAAGTACCGACTGACCAACTGAACTACCTACTGACCAACCAGTTGACCTACTACCGACTTACAAGAAGCTGTTTCCAGAATAAACAAACCGAGAGCCATAATGACATAACAGGAATAATTACACATTACCTGCTAAGTCTATCAGTGTGGAAGACAAAACTTCATCGCAAAGCAACAACAAATGAAAGTATTATATTGAAGTAAGTGATGTGATGAATGGCAAGACTGGAAGGGATGGTGATAGCTGGTAACCAGACAGGAACGAGACCACTTGCAGGCTACTCTTATACAGGACAATGACAGACAAGGAGAGACAAACGATGCTCAAGCATAATGTAGAGTTTGGCCATATATTTCTTCCAGCTAAGCCCTTAATACCCACTAATACCGGAACGGGTGGGTGTATACATTTTTTGACTACTAAGCACTTTACTCAAATGCCCTTGAAAGTTTACATTGTGACTGACACACACCGCTTTCGATGTCTTCTCCCACGTGGCTCCACTCTTAGCCGTAAATTTGTCTGACTTCTGTCCCCCTCTGGACCAGAACCTGTCAGAAAAGCTGCTTGGCGCCAAAGGGGAATTGAGGTTTCAGCTCGGGTCAGACTACCCGATTGTCCTTGAGAAGAAAAATATCGGGTAAACATATTGACAATGAGAAGCCTGATTTGCAAAATATATGTTAAATTGTTAACACCAGCAGTGAATAATGTATATCAAGAGACAACTTTCATCCATTGTCATGTTTTAAGACAGTTCTCTTTACAGTTGAGACTGGAAGTTTTAAAAGGTAGCAAGAAAAACAAGTTTGAGGACATACACAGAAGAGGAAAGCACAAACAAGCTGGTTCCACTGTTTTGCATTGTTATGAGAGCGAGAGAGAGAACAGGCTGTGGGGTCAGACTGACAACGAACAAGCGAATGGTCTTCAAACTGCTGCTTGAACACTGAGCTGTCTCTTGAGGAAAGGAGAGGCGGCAGGGAAAGACAAAACCTAGTGTGAAGACAAGGTGTTCAGAGGAAAATAGAGACTTTTTTGGAAGAATTATATGACATAGGATATTTATAGCAACACCACAAAGATTTGATTCATGAACAGATCAACTGTGCATAGTCTGCCTTTGTGGCTGTGAAGATGTAAGTGCATAGACGTGTAGATTTGAAATCCAGGTTGTGAATTTGAATAGTGTACACTTTACACTGACTGTACATGATTTGTACCTGACAATTTGCATTTGGCTTTTCAGAAGTGTGACATCAATATCAAAAGAACACAGTGAATCATCAAAAATATCTCTTGTTACAACCATTTTAATAACAGTGTTTATACACACATCCAACAAACCATCCATCCATCCATTTTTTACCACTTATCTTGGTCAGCTGTTTTTATGCACCTTTGCACTGCTCTATGATTACTGCCACAATTAAGACCATTTTTCAAGCTCACCAATTGGTTCCAAGGGTGACAAGTATGTAGTCACTGCAAAAACAGACACATGGGAATATATTTCCAAAAACACAAGTAATATCCAAATAGAGCATACATCAAATTAACAGAAGTTAGCAAAAATGACCTACAATGGGTCACAAGCACTGGATGAAAAGAAAACAATCTGAACACTTCACCGGTATACAAACCACTTTAACAATATTCAGCGATCTTTAATTGAATTAAAAGTATGGCCAGAAGTGATTAAAGTGCTGACCTCAAAGTGATAATTAAAATAAATTGGAACCGTAAAATTGTATGCATAATCTCTAGTGAAAACGCTTTCAAATTCAGCCAATTATCACTGACGCTGGCACGCTTCCAATGGGAGGGCAAAGTTATTTGCTTTGGCTTTTGTTTGAAAAACAGACTCGAATTCCTTGAAATGTCTCCACATTCCGAGGATGAGACAAAGGAGAACACAGCAGACGGAGGACGACTGATGGAAGGAAATGAGGGAGAAAGAGATTAAAAAATGGCAGAGAGAAAAGCAATTATCTCCGGGAATTCAGATGCGATGACGGCGGTTGACAGGCAGGGAGAGCTGCAGCTTTTTGCTATGCTTTCATCATCAGTGCCCCCCACAACGCAGTCCGCCACCCCTCCTACGATGTGCTTTCTCTTTCCATAATTTCTCTACTTCTCTAAGCCCTCAGCTACCTTTGATTACAACTCATACAGCAAAGCTGCAATGTGTATGTGCGTCTTATGGAGTAAGCACAAACTTGAATTTGAGTGATAATGTTTATGTGCAGCAGCATTCAAATTTGTATTTTTGTTCCCCCAAAGAAGCTGCTGTACTGAGGTCCTCTAAGTACTGTAACACTGTCAAAGCAGGTCCCTTATTGGTACTCCCTAAGAGGTGTCTGTCATTGTGCATAGATCAACAGCATGACAGTGAGAGGTTGTGCAAAATGGAGGGTTGCTGATGCACAAATGGGGACAGAATCTGAACATTTTGCGGGAAAAAGAAGGTTGAAGTTTTCACGCAGTTTTGGAAAACATTATTGTTTTCTTTACTGACAACAATCTATGCAGAAGTGGCTCTGTTGCTGAAAAAGGCAACGGTCTGAGGAGTCTCGACTTTTTTTTAGGCATACTGAGCTGAAACATACATGAGACTGGTGGAGGCCGGGAAAGGTGTTAAATTAAAAATGATAGTGTCTTGACGGGCTGTAAGTGATGTTGTGGACCAGTTCCGGGCTCCTCTTTATAAAAGCTTAATGATGCTGAATTCTGCAAATGTTGCCTCTAGTGGGAGGGACTGCATGCTTAGAGCTCCATTGCACTTCGGTACCTCTAAATACTAACACAGTACACAGACACAATTGTCATTCAGTGGCACATTTTCATGCAGTCCTGAACTTTTTTTCTTTTTTTTTAAATTCATAATATCAATCAATACTATATACAGTATCCAAGTTATTTCTGGGGGTGGGGGGATTATTTCACAAATAATCAGTTTGATTAACAAACTACATTTTGTTTCCTTTCCAGACAAGTTTGAGTAGTCTATAGTAGTCTCTCTCTCTCTCTCTCTCTCTCTCTCTCTCTCTCTCTCTCTCTCTCTCTCTCTCTCTCTCTCTCTCTCTCTCTCTCTCTCTCTCTCTCTCTCTCTCTCTCTCTCTCTCTCACATAAAATAAGGGGGAGGAAGCAGCTTCTTTTTTTTTCCCACGTGGTGCTGCTGTGCTCTATTTGCTAAACACCGTGGGATTTTTGAACTCATTTGACTTTTGGGGGGTTTGCTGAAACTGCAGAAATGGCTTATGAGGAGACTTTGATGTGGAGGGCTCGGATAGAAAGATTAAGGCTGAGTTGATACTGATTGAACCTTTCCATTGATTTACTACCAGCTCATCATGTTTGCTTCAGTTAAAACTTTAAATCACCTCACACTTCAAGAGCTTTCTTACCTAGACTTTACAGTAGCTTCCACCCAAGTTCAGTCACATCAATCAATAATTTACTGATGAGAACAGTTATGCGTTTATTATCTGAAAATGTGGAAACACATTTGTGAAGCCTTTCCCTTAATGTTGCTTGTCTGAGTATCACTGTTTTGGAAATGCTTACATTGATCAAAACGCTGGAGTAGTCACCAATACTGATGCCAAGTATTGATACATATAGGACTTTTAATAACCTACATAAAATGTCCCCCAAAAACGTTCAGTTTTGTGGACTTGTGTTCAAGAACCCCACCCAAAAAGGGCACCTATTACCAAATTATTCATAAAATATCTGGATAAGGTCTGAGGGGCGGAGTTGGGACACAGTAGGATATATTTAACTTGAAAATGTATTTTAGTTGTATTTTAGTCTGAAATGAATGAAAATATGAGAAGAAATCTGGTGAGGGAGGCTGCCAAGAAGCCAACAGCAACAATGAAAGAGCTGTTCAAATTTCTGGCAGTATTGGCTGTTTAGTTCATGTTCCAGCAATCTCCTGTCTTGTATGCCTGGGTGATGGGATAGTGGCATGAGGAAAGACTCATCGTACAAAGGGGAAAAAAAAAAAATCTCTCAATAGCAGGTGAATGTGTTATGGTCTGATGAAACCAAGGTTGAGCTTTTTGGCCATAATTGCAAAAGACATTTTTTCTACATTAACACAGGCCCGAGGCCACTATGTGACTGTTGGGCCACCAACATTTCACTGGTGGCCCAACCGAGCCAGTATATATATATATATATATATATATATATATATATATATATATATATATATATATATATATATATATATATATATATATATATATATATATATATATATATATATATTAGGGGTGTCAAAAAAAAAATCGATTCGGCGATATATCGCGATACTACATAGCGCGATTCTCGAATCGATTCAATAATCGGCAAAATCGATTTTTTTTTTTTTTTTTTTTTTTTTTTTTTTTTTTTTTTTTTTTTAGGACACACCTTAAGCATGGAAGAATGTTATATGAACGGAACATTAAGCCTTAATATTTTATTTCAATGCTGTTCAAACATGAAACAAATTACAACCTCTATAAGACTGAAATTTCAGATAAATAAATAATACATTTTCATATAAATCTTACACTCTACAAGCTTACTGATTAGTATTTTCTAAATTTGAATGAAAAAAAATCGCAACAATCGACTTATAAATTTGTATCGGGATTAATCGGTATCGAATCGAATCGTGACCTGTGAATCGTGATACGAATCGAATCGTCAGGTACTAGGCAATTCACACCCCTAATATATATATATATATATATATATATATATATATATATATATATATATATATATATATATATATATATATATATATATATTGCTAGTGTTTGTTACTTTGTATAAGCCATTTGGACATCAGCTTTTTTTTTTTTTCCTTTTATTTTATTATATTTTTAATTCCAAACTACATTCCCTGTTGGTTTCTCTAAGTAAATGTTTTTTGATTACCATCAGTGCTTCGCCACATTTGGGTCCTCATGCATACCAACTGTGACAGGCAGAGCCAATGCACTCTCTTGCCAGTGGGGACAGGTATGTTTGTGTTTGTCTTGCAAAGGGATGCCATGAAGACACTTAAAGATATCGCCTAGTTAGTTTTAAATAGTCAAAATAATCCAAATTTTGAGAAAAACTAAAATAATAATAATAATAATAATAATAATAATAATAATAATAATAATAATAATAATAATAATAATAAGAAGAAGAAGAAGAAGAAGAAGAAGAAGAATATATAATCATGCATATTCAGAGTAGGCCACTATGTTTCTTTAAACAATCTGTAGCTACTTACTTAAACTGAATGAGAAGAGTCATTTTCTGCGCTTCAATGAGCTGTCCAGTCTGGTAGGTAGATTACTACTTGATCTCAACTTCATGGGTAGTGTTCGGCTCCGCCCCTTTACTCGGTGCCGGATGGCGTCACAACCTCCAGCGTCCGCCTTCGATTTACTCAGCTTAAAAGACTGCAAGTGAAACTCTGCGAGACTGTACCCAAATTGCATCTCGTCAATCGATTGGTCCCGCTCATCAGGAGGACATGGAGGTGCAGCCCTGCCTCTCCGCTCCGTGCAGGTAGGCAAAAGCGTGAGGTGTACATATGACGGCTGATGCAGTGAACCAAACAATCAATCAATACACGATCGATCAGCTCACCTAACAACAACAGATTTTATTTTCAACACATGAT
Organism: Festucalex cinctus; assembly: GCF_051991245.1. NCBI lineage: Eukaryota > Metazoa > Chordata > Actinopteri > Syngnathiformes > Syngnathidae > Festucalex > Festucalex cinctus. The sequence continues at coordinate 19,397,129 of NC_135413.1, read as the reverse complement.
TTAAAGACAGATCTTATTTACATGAATGATATTATGGACCGCCGAGATTATTCGCCAAGTGCAGTACAGTGAAGGCACTGGAAGATCCTTCGCAACAGGTAGCACAAAAGAACTGGAAAGATGCAATATGTAAATGTATTTCACCGTTTTGAAACAGGTTAATCTTGAGTTTCTGATGCACTGATAGATTCATATCTGGGCAACCGCCGAGACGTGACTCGTTAGAGGGCCGGGCCGAGCGCTTATAAACTTGGGATCACTGACAGCACCACGGAGAGCTCCAGGCCCGCCCCCCAGCTCTGACGTCATATATATATATATATATATATATATATACACACGTGCCTTGTCTTGTGAAAATACGCAAGTTGTATCAAAAATGTTTCCATAATTTAAATTTTGATTGATATTTTTGAGTAGGGATTAATTCAACAATATTCATATCATTATGTTGCTTTAAAATGGCACATCATTGAATTAGAAGGTGGTTGTAAAGTTCATTTTGCAAAGCGTGGGGCTGAGCGGTTCAGAAAATTGATGGATGGATGGATGTTTGCAAAGGGCCTTTTTCACTCCTTCAATTCTTGTGCTGTATTTTATTACAATGTGCCAGGTGAAGTTTCCAGATAGTGTAACAATAGTTATAAACACAATGATAAGAAATACAGCAATGTGTACAGATCCCATTATAAAATGTCTAAAATGGAAATAGCATGGTCGCCAAAATGCCTCTTAAGTTAGCTGTTTTTTTCTTTTCTTTTTTGCCTTTTTTTTTTTTTTTTTTTTTTTTTTACTGATTGTGGATTATACTATGTATTAGCAATGACGCGTGGTTAAGTTTTTAGGATCATGACTTGGAATAGGTCCTTGGTCAGTCTGCATTGGGCTATATGAGTAAAATGATTTTTAAGTTACTGTAAGTCAAATCAATTCAAATGTTATTTTTATAGCAATGCAACTCAAAGTGCTGTGCAATTAAAACATTAAAGGTACATAAAACCAAAATCCTTAGCTATGAACTATGTTTAAAAAAAGGACATAGTGGGGCACAGAGAAACCATGTGAGGAAAAGCACCCAAGGGGACCTCATCGCTGAGAGAGATGGCAGCCCATGGTCACATGGCCAGCCACCCCTCCCAGCATGGAGGCCCCCCATGAGGAAACATTGGATCTAATAGACAACAAAATAAAAAGGGAACAAAATAAAAAGTGAAAGCAAAGCTAAAAGACAATGATAAATGGAGCTAAACAGTAGGACAGTACGCTTTATTTGTCAGACAAAAGCACATACTGTATTTTTATGGCAGATCATTTTTATATTTTGTTGTAATTAAATTATGGTTGCTGCTTTTATAACATGAATCTTTCTGTACTCTGTATTCATTTTATGGCAATCATTTTTGTTAGTCTAATTTTAGTCTTAGGCCAAAAAGTTATGGAAATGCTGGCCCTACAGTGTCCTATTTTCTTGTTCTCTGAGAAAATAAAGTTTTCAGTTAATCTTGTTTTTCAAGCACATTTTGCCACTTGATGGTATCTTGTGTTGGTTAATCTTCAATTTGACTGTGTAACTACTGTTGAACAATTTCAAGAGCAAACTAGCAAACAATCTCATGTCTTTGGTTTCACATTTCATTTATTGTATCACATGTTCCTGTGAGTCTACTTGCCTCAAGGTTAATCTTCTATTTGATGAACAATTGACCGGCAGGCAAATTAAGCTCCACAAGAAAAATTACACGCATGTAAAAATACGCTGATCTTGCAGTTTCAAACTTCTACAGCAGAATGATGAGCGTAGCTGCTTACATCAGTTCCCTGAGTTTATGAATCACCGATTATAGAAAACGCATCTTAAACAAAGGGAGCTCAGCTGCAGTCATTCATTACAGCAGTGTGATGATGCAGCGTACAGTGCGTACAATACTACCATTAACACCTCGCTTAAACGTGAAGGGCAACCTCCACAAATAACCTGTTTAATCACGTTCTCATATAGATTGTCATTATTAAGCACAGTTATCCATCAGACTTCTAAGATTGTCAGCTTGTGATGTGGAGGAGGACAACTGCAGGGAAGCAGGTGAAACCCAGGTAGAGTTGCGGTCTAAGGAATCATTTTAAAACAGGCAACAAAGAAATTGGGCATTCAAAAAACACAAAATCAACAAAGTCCAAAGCAAATATATATCCCAAAAAATGCACGTTTGTTCAACCATTATCTTTGCACAATCAGAGAGTGAGTCATTTTCAACACTTTAGATTAGTCAAAATTTGTAACCGACCTGCCCAAAAGTATAGATTAGATAACAAAATATGTGTTATGTGACCTCGGATAAATAGTATAATAATCCAACATGCTGTATGGTGATGAGATTATATTAAAATAATGCCCTTTCCTGTGATTGTAAATCCAGGTATGATGACTGCAAAGAGACTGCCGACTGGTTGCTGGCCCGAACCAAGCAGAGGCCCAAAGTAGCCATCATTTGTGGATCAGGCTTGGGCGGTCTGGCTGACTTGGTAGAGGACAAAATAGTTTTCCCTTATAAGGACATCCCACGTTTCCCAACTAGCACTGGTAATTTTTCTTTTGTTTTTGCAGAATTGTGTCAGAGAAAAATCAAGTTGATGCTTATGCTGTTTGTGCACTGTTTAGTGGAAGGTCACGCTGGTCAGCTGGTTTTCGGGAAGCTGCAGGACCGGGAGTGTGTCTGCATGCAGGGTCGATTCCACTACTACGAAGGCTACAGCCTACACACGGTAAGCAATGACTTGGGAAAACATGTGATGTATTAAGATTCATGCAAATGTGTAGATTTTACAAACTGCTACATGTGTTTGCTGTTTCACTAACAAGCATCTGTGTCAGCATTGGCCTGACCTTTGCAATATTATCAAGATTGTATTATGGTTTTATTTTATTACCAGCTGTTGTGAGCCTCTCCACATTATATCATAAAATCCAGTTTCATATTTACAGTAAACGGAGGTTAAAAGTATGATGACACTTCATGTAGTCAGTTAGGACTTTAGACAGATTTTGCTCTTTGTCCCATTCCTTTGTGAGATGTGTAATCCTATATAGCCAACTAAGCATATTCTAATGAGCAAACGTTAACGACAAAATGTGATAGATGTTTAACATAAGAGTCATGCCAACATAAACAACCACAAATGAGCACTGAGGGGTGAAAGCAACTGTGCAGTTCTGACGTGGACACAAATGGAATTGCTGATAAACATTTGTGAACGTTCATCCTGATCTGAACCAAAGAGTTTTTGTTGGCCCATGCTAGGGCCTGAGTGGGACTCATTCATGACTCAGACCGGCCCACTTTAGTTCACACATTTTAATCAAGCTATGCGGTTTTACCTTTATCGGTGGGTCAATCTAAATTATCTTGTTGCTCCAATGATATTCATATTGCATTTGATCAAAAATCTACTTTACAATTCAATGTGCTTACGAGATCACGATCGGTGTTTATTTGATCAAGCATCAGAGCTTAAATAGTTAAAATGGCGAAAGGACAATGCTTGTCATGCTTTGTTGCCATTACAAGTAGTGTTGTTCCGATACCAATACTGGTATCGGCAGAGGTGCCGATACTGCATTAAAGCAGTGGTATCGGTATCGGTGACTACTCACAAGTAACATGCCGATACCATTAATTCCAATGCTAATATAGGATTTTGGATGCAGCATCTTTTGTCTTGCTCGTGCACAACATCCACTGATATGTGACATGTTCACTGCATGCCGATCTAAGATATCCTATTGGCCCTTGAATGCTCTGAACCAATGGCAGGACAGCTTTTTCATGTTGAGGAAAAAAACCTTAGGTATCGGTATGGTATCGGTATTGGCCGATACAGCAAAGCTGGGTATCAGTATCGGTATCGGGGGCCAAAAAACGGTATCGGAACAACACTAATTACAAGTAACACTTGTGACCGTGTTTGCCTCATCATTGTGTTATTTTGCATACACAGCTACAGTTACAGTGTTGTTGACCGATACCGATACCAATACTCAGACCCTCAGTACTCACCGATACCGATACCAACTGCCGATACCAGTAGTACATTTTGACAAATAAAAAAAATCACTAAAATATATTTTTAAACAAATATATTTCCTTTAATTTTGACAAAAAAAAAACAGCACAGTCACTCTTCAAACACTCAAAATAAAACACAAAAATGCTCTTTTAGTTTAAGATTCACAATTTTGAAGTATTTCCAAACCGGTGAAGTTTTGGTGAAAAACTGCTGCAAGCTAGCGCCAGTTACAGGCAAGGAGGACTCACTTAACGTCTTCCCCCTCGCTTGTACTCGTCTGCGTCACGAGTACTCGAGTACTTGAAAAAAGGCTGGTATCGGCCCGATACCGATACCTGGTATCGGTACTCGCCCATCCCTAATAATAACATAACATCATAGAATGTAATGTGTAAAAATAAGTAAGTTATCTTGATAAACAAATTTTACCTTTGCATAACGAGGTATATTGTCACCCAGATGTGAGCGTAGTATCCAGAGACCGCCAGCGACAAGCTTTTAAATCAGCCCCGGTGTAAGGAGGAGATATACGGCATTGACTACATAATGAAATATGTTGTGCGCTGTGAAATTTGGCAAAGTCGGCAATTTGATTAACTTTGTAAAACAGCAGGCGACAGAAAGTAAGGGCCGGTTTCCAAACCAGCGGTCTCCAACTTAAGTAAATATCGCGCTCTTTGAGTCCCGACTAAATATGCCACTTCGACTGAGATTTCACACTCTCAGTGTTAAACTAACACTGGCGAGTTTTCTGTGTATATTCTCCCATGACTCATCACGATCATATATACATAATAACTGAAAATGATGAAAATATTAACAATGAAATCTTAATTTATCATGCACAATATTTGTGGCTGCAGGTGACATATCCTGTGCGAGTCTTCTTCCTGCTGGGTGTGGAAACATTGATTGTGACGAATGCAGCAGGTGGACTCAATGGCAACTATAATGTGGGGGATGTTATGGTCATTAAGGATCATATCAACCTTCCAGGTTTTTGTGGACAGAGCCCACTGGTTGGGTGCAATGATGACAGGTAACACACAATATCCAATGCAGTTTGAAATATTTTTAAGGGCCGCCACTAGTGTTGTTCCGATACCGATACTGGTATCGGCAGAGGTGCCGATACTGCATTAATCCAGTGGTATCGGTATCGGTGACTACTCACAAGTAACATGCCGATACCATTAATTCCAACGCTAATATAGGATTTTGGATGCAGCATCTTCTGTCTTGCTGGTTTACAACATTCACTGATATATGACATGTTCACTGCATGCCGATCTAAGATATCCTATTGGCCCTTGAATGCTCTGAACCAATGGCAGGACAGCTTTTTCATGTTGAAGAAAAAAAACCTTAAGTATCGGTATGGTATCGGTATCGGCCGATACGGCAAAGCTGGGTATCGGTATCGGTATCGGGAGCCAAAAAAACGGTATTGGAACAACACTAGCCGCCACACAGAGAGTGATGTGACCGATTGGATTGCAACTGAAAACATGCAGTAATTACGGTATATATATATATTATATGTGGCTAAAAAAAGCAAAGTGTGGAGAGTCTTTGTCAGCGAAATGCACCAATGCAGTGAATGTGGCAATCATTACCAATATCTTCTGAAATATCCACCCTCGCCTCAGTTCTTATCTCATCTTATCTTATCTCTACAGTTTCTCATTTGTTCTATCCTCTTATCTTTATGCCTCGTTCTTCAGGTTTGGCGTGCGTTTCCTGTGCATGTCAGATGCTTATGACCGAAACCTGAGGGCTTTGGCCATTCAGACAGCACATGAACAGAAATGTGGCAGCTTCCTGCGGGAAGGGGTTTACTGTATGGTGTGTGGCCCAACATATGAGACCATCGCAGAGTGCAACCTCCTACAGAAGTTAGGGGCAGATGCCGTTGGTAAGTAAAGAACCTTCATGCTGCGCTGAAGAGAAAAGTGAAACAACGCGAGAAGGAAATGTAGGGCTCACTTACACTGCAGTATGTTTTCAATCATGCATTATAAATCAAGTAGGATTATTGTTTTCTGTTTTGGAAATAGACAATTCTAGTCCAGCTGCCTTGTGATGATCCTTAAAAAGCTCACCCAACTTCACACAGTTTACGAGTTTGCGCAGAGGCGAGATAACACATTGCATAAGAAAGCACTCTTGGTTCGTATTTGTTTCTCCTTTATTATTATAATTTGGTTCTTACATTTTGTTGCCCTCACATCCAAATATTTACAGGAATGACTACATTAATACAGCAGTGTAGTGATTAGTAGTTAGTAACTATGGAACATTCTGACTTATGTACAAATTACGTTGGAAGAGAAATCATAAATCAAAGACAACTGCATGATTAGACTGATCATGTTAAAATGCTGCAAAAGTATTGCTTATATACAGTGTACAGTATTGCACTTTTTTTTCCAATTACGTAGGCCTGCAGTTGACCTCCGCATACACACACGTTTGACATATTCATATTTTTTTTCAACTAATTTTTTCAATTAAAAAAAAAGGTCAATTTTTTTTTATATTTTTTAAACTTGCCATTGAAAATCATGCAGTTAGGACGTTGACTACCATCACTCAACTCTCTATATTTATAAAGCACTTTGAAATAAACACCACTGATTTCTTAAGATGGAACCCACAGGTGAGCAGTTAAAATGGAACTGGTAGAGAACCCAGAATTGGACCCTGTGGAACACCAAATACATGTTCCATTTTAGATGTGAATTCATATTGCACATATTCGTCCGATCACTTCCTTTTTTTACATAGCTAGTATGAAGCCATTGCAATAATAACAAAATCACATGACGTACCATCACAACAGTCACAAGACGACTACTGAGGGCATCAGATTCCCTGCAGCACATAGAGGCCAAAGAATGTAGCGGGACCACCTGCAGCACGGATTCAAACCTCACCTTACAGTTCCAATCTTTTTGACCAGTGTAAAGAGCACAGAGCACACGAGAGACCTGGAAGTTACAATAGGCATGTAATGTACCGTAGTTTCCGCACTATAAGACGCACCTAAAAGCCTTCAATTTTTTCAAAAGCTGACCATGCGCCTTATAATCCAGTGCGCCTTATATATGGATCAACATTGAGCCGCGACAGGTCTCGCTGTCAAGACGCTATCGGTGACCCTGCACGATCGGTGCCGCGCATGCGCAGAAGATCCCGCCATCTTGGATCGCTAGCTAATACTTTACCTCAGAGAAAATAATAAAACAGCTGTTTATTCATTTTGGGAGTGAATGGAGTTGTCAGAAAGCTGGTTTGTAATCTATTAATAAAGTTTGACTGACCTATCTGACTGTTTTGTTGACATTCCCTTTAGCGCAGCACCATCTAATGGATGCATAACGTAACCCCAGCCTCTACTGTAGCACCTTATATATGGAAAAAGTTTGAAAATATGTCATACAATGAAGGTGTGCCTTGTAGTGCGGAAAATACGGTACATCCAAATAGACTTAGAAATTACTTGACTTTATTGATCCCTTTGGGATGGCTCCCTCTAATACTGTGTAACAGGAGGAACATTTATGGAAGGTTAAATCACACATAGTAAACGCTGTATTTCAATCTTTCTTGCTCTGATCTTTTAGGTATGAGTACAGTCCCAGAAGTGGTGGCGGCTCGTCATTGTGGCATGCGTGTCTTGGGTCTTTCGCTGATCACCAACAAGGCCGTGACTGATTATGAAAGTAATGAGAAAGCAAACCATGAGGAGGTGCTGGCAACCACCAGACTTCGTACACAAGAACTCCAGAGGCTTGTCAGACACCTTGTCAAAAAGATCTAGCACCTTCCGTCCAAATCTGATGGAAACAAAACTGTATCTAGCCAAGGGTATCGTTAATCATCGCCATCCTAGTTGTTCAGTTAGAGAGAAATCATCCATTTTTAAATTTGGGTTTAAACTACAGAATAAGGAGTACATACCCCATTACAACACTCAACAGTTGACTAATCAGTGGGCTTTGGGTGGCGAGGTGGTGCTGTCGCTGGCCCTCGGTGCAGGCGGCGCAGGTAAATTAAAGCGATACAACACTTATTAATCATTTTCCAATATTGGATTAGGCATTGTGTACAAAGAATAAAAGTGCAAATATCTCTGCCATCTTATTCCCTGAATTTTATTTTAAACCGATTAAGAATTCGAACGTACTGTGGGGAATGCCATTATCCTGGTCACGTGATCGTGATAGCGTATCTCGTGCATAACCGGAAGCCGTCTTCGCTAATTTCAATGGGAATTTGCTGACGTAATGGGCAAGAAAAAGACGTCTTCGATCCCAAATACTGTGCCAATATGTTCAGAGTAAAGTCCTCAACACCGGTTTCATGTCAATCCGTATTGGGGTGGGGCGGTGGGGGCTGGCCGCTCCTAATGTGGGCTAAAGCGTACTTAGCACATGACATGTAGTTTAGCCTAGCAGAGTAAAAGTCACCCGGATTTTTACCGTCCACTTCGACTCGCCGGCGGCGGGATCTGCCAGTTTTATCCGGCTTTCGGTTGGAAACAAATCTTTGGCGAGTCCTCTGTGGCTTTACTGCTTTTGAAGAAGTGCTTCTTTGCTGTACTAAGGTGTAATTCCACCTTTGATGTCCGCCATGGGACATCAACGTACGTATGTGTGAAGATAATTCCTCGTGAGTCTAATAGATTACTAAATAGATCAGTAAATATTCTCTTCCAATTTAAATATACCATAGCTGCCCCATGACATAAAGCATACCAGAAGTGCAGTTTTATTCCCTCTTGTGCATATAACAGCTGAGTCAAAAATGACCCAATTCTGGTCAAAAGTAAAAATTGACCCAAGTAGTGGGAAGTAAATATTATATCGCATCCTACTGTAGAAAAGGTTTTCGGTGTGTTCAAAATTTGATGTCAACACTGATAATGAATTCATTAATTTCATTATTATTCATCTTGTTCACTGGCATCAATTTTCTCATCTTTGGTGCTCCTTTTGAATACTTGGCTCAACAAAATAACAAATTAAAGGGTTTTGTTAGAAATGTAGCTAATTAAATCAAGATAAAAACAAGCCTTTTGTGTTTGGTTTGCTTTTATATCGTGTCAAACGTGTGTGATTAATAACAGCTGCAAATTAGAGAGAATGATGAATAAATGAATCACTGGGAGCAAACACCTTGTCCGTGCTTCTTTGTTGTGGTGATTTGTAATAGTCACTGTTGATTTTCAATGTCTGTATATTTTAGCTACGGATCTGTTATATTTTTGCATGTTTACTTTTTAAGTTTACAAAGTAATCGCTGAAGAAGCTATAGGGTGGCATGGTGGCTGAGTACCATATCCGCCTCACAGTTCAGATGTCATGGACTGGAATCTGATTGTCCAGGGTTCTCCCATTTTCCAAGAACATACCTTCCTGACCGTAACTACATTCTGCTAACAGACAACCCTGCGTGGCGGCCATGTTGGCAGGGCCGACATCTCTACCAAAGGCGAAGTAAAGTACGGCAATTAGCTTAGCATTGGGTTCTGGGTGGTGGCGTGGTTACCGTCACTTGCCTTCGATGCGGGTGGTGTGGGTTTGCTTCCCCACTCGGTAGACCATGTTTATATGTGTGCGTGTTTGTGTGAGTGTACTAAAAAAAACAAAATGCTTAGCATCACTGTAGCCAGTAGAAACACCGCTCAAAAGAGGCGAGTCATGTCTAGCTATCGATAGCTATGGTTGTTTACTTGGGTGCTTCTCTCGCTTTCCTGATTTTTGTACAATATACACAGTTTTGTTCTCAAGCTCTTCTTAATGGCATCCAATCGTAACAGAGGTGGGGGGGGGGGATGCTAATCTTGTGGCTCGTGATCAGCATGCAATTATCACCCCCACTAACAGTCCCAGAGAGGTAAGTTTGGATGAACTTTAAAAGTTTTCAAACAGTTTCAAGTTCCTTTATCTTTATTTACCGTAGCTATTGGATGTTTTTATGCCAAAAATGTACAAAACAATAATTTTATACTCTATTTGATGTTTTAGGCCACAAAAAAAAGTGATTAGTCTGTTAAATCGTGATTCCACTGTATATTGTTAATAAATCATGAATTGTCTCTTTGCGGTTATTTTATCAGCTGATTTATTTATGGTTGTGGAAAAAAAATAAACAAAAGAGCTATTTGAAGGAAAGCGCTGACCTGCTCGAATAAGAGTGTTGTGCAAAGGTTTTTACTGCAGTAGATGCAACGTAGATATTTCCACAGCAAAAGACCACAACAATGATATATCGGGATGAGTCCTTGAGCAAAGTCTTGCCGTTTTCAATCACCTCTGATTTGCTTGCTCTTGCCAGGTTCCTTTGACCGTTCCATTCATTAGAGCGGGAAAGGCCTGCGAAAACCTACATCAGCAGGATACTGCTTAAACCATTTGTATTGTATTATGCCAATGGCAGTCTTGAAGGGGAACGTCACAAATATAAACATACATTACATCTATTATTGCATATTAAATGTTATGTTTCTCATGTACACGTTGTTACACTTATACTTCTTTATAGGCTGCGCACAAGGTCCTTGTATTGATTATTAGGGTGCGATGGTATGAGGAAATAGAGGGGGACACCTTTGCTGAGTGTACACTCCTCTTCCTTGGTAACCACATTGCACTCTCTTCACATGCACATGCACAGTCATGTGCCTGAGGGCATTCTAAGCTCGCAACCCCCCAAATTTTGTAAAAGTCACTTTTACAAGCATAACTGAATGTGACTCCCCTCCAAGTGGGTGCATCTAAGCACTGTTTGCAGTTTGGAGCTGGAAAATTACTGCTTCACCTTCGTGCAAGATCAAGTTCAGCAAAGAATCTTTTCTGAGCATGATGGTGCACTTTTTGTTCTTATTTACCAGATTCATGTTGACTGGCCCGTTTGCGTTTGGTGACATCAGCATTCATTTACAGCACTGAGCGCACTACCTCCAACGCAGTGCATGAAACAATGTGGTGACAAAACATGCCACCTTCTGTTGGAAAGATAACATGCACTATAACCAAAACTAGGGGTGTTAAAAAAAATCGATTCGGCGATATATCGCGATACTACATCGCGCGATTCTCGAATCGATTCAATAATCGGCAGAATCGATTTTTTTATTTTTATTTTTATTTATTTTTTTTTTTATTTTTTTTTTTTTTAGGATTCACACCTTGAGCATGGAAGAATGTTATATGAACGGAACATTAAGCCTTAATATTTTATTTTAATGCTGTTCAAACATGAAACAGATTACAACCTCTATAAGACTGCAATTTCAGATAAATAAATAATACATTTTCATATAAATCTTACACTCTACAAGCTTACTGATTAGTATTTTCTAAATTTGAATGAAAAAAATCGCAACAATCGACTTATAAATTCGTATCGGGATTAATCGGTATCGAATCGAATCGTGACCTGTGAATCGTGATACGAATCGAATCGTCAGGTACGAGGCAATTCACACCCCTAACCAAAACATACAGCTTTATAGGCTTTTTGCATTAATTTTTGAAAATGTGTTCAGCATTTCTGAAAATGCGTTTATTCACACTTTTCAATGAGATCAAATAAAAAAATTTAAAAAAAGTAACAAATAAGCGGAGCTTTGAGTTATGAGAGCCGAGCAGAAAGAGTGAAAGCACAAGGAAATAGTGAAAATACCCTGACCAGTTCCTCTGCATGCAAGACTGGGCAAAAAACAAAAACAAATACACAATACATCTTGTTAGGAAATTAATTTCATGCAATATTAAAGGGAAGTCAACCTTAAACATTTCTTTTCTTGCCAATAATATATGTGACCTCACTCGTCTAAACATGACATTCTGTTTAATAAAACATTTGTGGAATACGAGTCATGAAGCAAAATCCAGCCATTTTTGTTCATCTCAAGGGGCGGCCATTGTGCCACTTGACGTCGACTGAAGACGACATCAATGTTGCTCGGGGCTCAGGTAGATGTACCGTATTTTCACGACTATAAGGCGCACCTAAAAGCCTTCAATTTTTTCAAAAGCTGACCATGCGCCTTATAATCCAGTACGCCTTATATATGGATCAATATTGAGCCGCAAGAGGTCTCGCTGTCAATACGCTATCGGTGACCCTGCATGATCGGCAGAAGATCCCGCCATCTTGGATCGCTAACTAATACTAATACTTTATCTCAGAGAAAATAATAAAACAGCTGTTTATTCATTTTGGGAGTGAATGGAGTTGTCAGAAAGCTGGTTTGTAATCTATTAATAAAGTTTGACTGACCTATCTGACTGTTTTGTTGACATTCCCTTTAGCGCAGCACCATCTAATGGATGCATAACGTAACCCCAGCCTCTACTGTAGCGCCTTATATATGGAAAAAGTTTAAAAATATGTCATTCATTGAAGGTGCGCCTTATAGTGCGGAAAATACGGTACTTGGTATCGGTATCATGACTGCACAAATGTCGAGTATTCATAGATAGATAGATAGATAGATAGATAGATAGATAGATAGATAGATAGATAGATAGATAGATAGATAGATAGACAGATAGACAGATAGATAGATAGATAGATAGATAGATAGATAGATAGATAGATAGATAGATAGATAGATAGATAGATAGATAGACAGATAGATAGATAGACAGATAGATAGATAGATAGATAGATAGATAGATAGACAGATAGATAGATAGATAGATAGACAGATAGATAGATAGATAGATAGACAGATAGATAGATAGATAGATAGATAGATAGATAGATAGATAGATAGATAGATAGATAGATAGATAGATAGATAGATAGATAGATAGATAGATAGATAGATAGATAGATAGATAGATAGATAGATAGATAGATAGATAGATAGATAGATAGATAGATATTCACCCCAATAATGTAATGATGGGATCCTATTTAAGGGCAAACTCAAAGACTACAGGAAGAGAAAAAAATATAGCGAGCAGACCTCATTAATGAATCAGATTTTTCTACTTCACAAATATGTGTGTTAAGTATAGCCTATGATATTCAAAAGGCATGTCTTTCACAGGTTCTAGCCAATAAAAAGAAAAGACTTCTTAGGACACATGCCCTATGGTTCGTCACGGCTTTATTATTTTCTTTGAGTAGAATGAGCAGTAAATTTATATAAATAGCCTATAATGTATGTATAAGCATTGCTTTCTTCATCCGTTCTCATATATGGCTTTACTGTACAGCACACTAAATGAAAAATGCTTCTTTTCTTTTTTTTTCTTTTCTTTTTTTTTCCTTTCCCAGAATTTACATTTATTATGTGGGCTAATCACTGCTGGCTGGAGGCAATGTGGGAAATGTGATTAGTGTGTGAGCTCTAATTAATGTCTGTGAAGCCTCGCACACATTGGCAAAGCCCTGGCAGGCACTTCGATGTGCTGACGCTTACGCGCGCGCGCGCACATACGCGGGCACGCGCAGACACAGCAGCAGGAAAACACAAGAGACACGCTTGGAGCGCACGCTCAGAGAACGACTGATGAGATACTGTATAGGTGCGCAATGCGCCCCTAGCGGTCAGAACGGAGTTAAAAAGCAGCGAGAGAGCGGCGGCGCGCCACTGTGAGTCTTGACGCTTCTTGACGCTTGAGTTTGACAAGAGCCGCAGAAAAGTTAGCAGAGGACTCCAGACGTGCAGCATCCGCGCGCAGCATCATGGCCAACAAAGCACAGCCTCCTCACCTGCACCTGGCCGAAGTCACCGCGTCCCAGTTCCTCGACATCTGGAAACATTTTGATGCCGATGGTGAGGCCGTTTTCGTCCAATTCAGTTGTGTTGTTTTGGATTTGGTGTCAACTGCTGATGATTTAAGCGCTGTTAAAGACAACGACGTGTTTTGCAGCTGGGGAAAGTGTTTCACAATTATGTGTGGAATATATTGTCTTCATTAACTGGTTAAAGCGTAGGCCTATGTTCATTGCTTTTTTTTTTTTTTTTTTTTTTTAACACATAATTTGTTTCAGATAAACAATGTTCATGTGCAGGGGATGCTAATGATAAGCCTACATGATCGACTGCATAAACGAATCACTGCATAAAATCTCACAAAAAGCAATAGGCTTTTCAACAACAGTTGTTAAATTTGATTTGTTTAATTGAAAATAATAGTTTAGCATTAAAGTTCTTTTGAAAGTTGATTAGATTGGATTCCTTTTCCATTCATAAACATACTAGGTGACATTTTGTCAATAAGTGCAGTGTCAGGTGACATCTTTATGCAGTTAAAAAAAAAACTCCTTACTATAGGTTTTATTGATCCAGTTTCTGTCATCATGGAATTATCAATGTCGTAATTCTTCCATAGTACCCCCACTGCCCCTCCCTCTTCTTCGTGTGTGTGTGCGTTTTTTGTGATCAACGCTGGATATCACTTGTACTGCAGGGGGCAAACATAAGCAACAAACTACTCACACCTGCATTCACAGCTAGACACTTGTGATTCTTCAGTTATCTTCATAAAGGTTTTTGAAAGTAAAGAAAAACCCATATGCACCCAAATTGCTGCCTATTTTGTCAAAAGAACATTAAAATACTGTTAAGAGCCAGCAGGCTGGGTGATTGTCCAGTTAACACATTCACTGCCATTGACGGCTATAGACGTCAAAGATTTATTTTAACTGGGCTGGCAGGGAATGAGTTAATAGCTTCTATTTGACTAAAGCAGGTTTAAGGTTTTGCTTATTTTTGAACCAGTCAACATCCTCACATGCTGATGTCAATTTCATGTACACTCCCTGGGTAAAAAATCCTGAAGTTTGTTTTGATGATGACTCATGTGCTGGACGTTATTCCACAGAGAAGTGAAAGTGGAATGATGAGCTTCTGCTTGGAGTTTATGGATATCAGCATTACCACAATTTTGGTTTTGGAGTCCTATTTTTTTTTCTTTTTACATATTGTAGTTTGCAACAAGCTACTTTGCTAATCAAATGTAGGGAGTGCATCAACACATTTGGCTGCCGTGTGTGATTTCTTCCCTCATTACTGGGAGTGTCTTCTTGCTGAGCAGAAAGAAAGGAGAGCTAATTTGTTTGCTGAGATTGAGCAAACATCACAGAGTTTGTAGCTAAAAATACATAGGAGGATGCATCCAGAGATGATGAAACCACTTATATTCCCCTGTTGGCGCAGGATCAAATCTCTTCTGGATTGCGCCTGCGTCTTGCAGCTCCTCTGTGTGCTGCGTCCTTCTCATCTTTCTCTGCTGTCCCGGTCAGGTCTTTTTAATTCATTCTGTTCAAAGCTTTAAAAAAAAAAAAAAAAACACCTGCACTTCCTCCTGCTAATTATAGTGCCTTTGCTGTCAACATTTTTTGTTAAGCTGACTATGAAATCTTGAATATTAATCAAAATCACTCACATGCCGAGAACAAACATTTAAAATTGCTGGACTGCAAGTTCCTTTGAATGCAATATGCTCTTTACATAGCTCTTACAATGCTCTTTACAATATGCATTTCTTTTCTCTTTTTTTGGGGGAGGGGGGGGGGGCACTGCTCACTGATTGGAGAGTATTACAATAAGACACTCAAGCAAAAGTAAGGTGTCTTACAAGACACTCTTGGGATGTGTGTTTGGCAAACCTTTCGCCTTGTTGGCTGATGCAGACTTTAAATATTTTGATGTGCAGAACACAAATGTCGCATTTATGTGAGAGGATTTCCGTTCCTGTGCCCTGCGATTGGCTAGCAACCAGTCCAGGGTGTCCCCCGCCTACTGCCCAAAGCCAGCGGAGATAGGCGCCAGCACCCCCCGTGACCCTTGTGAGGAATAAACGGTCAAGAAAATGGATGGATGGATGGATGGATGGATGGATGGATGGATGGATGGATGGATGGATGGATGGATGGATTTCCGTTCCATATAATTGACAGTGCTTTATACTGTTACCCAACCAGGGGTGTGCGTACATTACATGGGGTATGTGAAAACATTTAATAATCTATTTCTTCTGTGATTGGCTGGCAACCAGTTCAGGGTGTACCCAGCCTACTGCCCGTAGCCAGCTGGGATAGGCTCCAGCACCCCCCGTGACCCTTGTGTGGAGCAAGCGGTTAAGAAAATGGATGGATGGATCTATTTACAAGATCAATAATGTGACTCAGCAGCACCAAGTTTCTTGCATACATGAAGTTATGCCTCCAATAATAATAATAATAATAATAATAATAATAATAATAATAATAATAATAATAATAATAATAATAATAATAATAATAATAATCTCCTTCTTGGTACGTGGAGAACAGGAACTGAACTCCTCCTCCAAAAAGGGAAAAAGTATGTTTCTAAATTTATAATTTAATAAAAAGACATGATTCCATGATTGAGTAATATTTGAAATAATAAAAAATGAGTCAAATAATTTAATATTGAAGGTCACTAAAAACATGTAAATACATCATTTAAAGTTAAACTAAAAAGTCAAAACAACCGTGACAGCATCATCTGTTGTGGAGATGAGGCCATTTTGCAGTCGACTGAAAATGACATCACAGTTCCTCTGGGCTCAGATTTGACCAATCACGGCTCACTTGTTTCCTGAAGCTGACCCGCGATTGATTGTTAGCTGAGCGCATATGTGCTTTGCCAGGCCTTCACTGAAGCCACCTTTCCTTGCTACCCTTTTATGGGCATTGCTGCCTTCATATTCAGTAAGTGAAAAACAAATTTGATTGTATTGAGATTGCTTGACAATGTTTCTTGTAAGGTATAATCAGGTTATCCTGTTACATGAATATAAATATATTGGATTATGGTGAAGTTGTAAAAACAAATTACAAACAAATGGGACAACATTATAATTGTGCTCTCTAACACCAAAATGGACCGGAACCCTAATTCATTTATTTCATTTCAAATTACTCAAAATTCCCTCAATGTTGTTCGACGGTGTATTAGGGCCACGTATAAATATATAATTTTTTAAGGGTGGCGGCAATATTCTGAGAAAAAACTCACAAATTGCCACTTTATAAAGTTGCAAGTTTGCCGCTTCATAAAGTGACAAATTTGTAAGAAAAAAAAAAAATGCAATTTTGCGAGTTTAAAAAGTGGCAAATTTGCTCAGAAACTTACGAGAAACACACGTAGCGTACTAGAATGAATCCGTATCCATCCTGTCTTTACATTTTAAAAACAGTGTCCCATTAACCACCAACAAATCCTCACGTTAGACTATAGCTACACTACGTGTATTTGGCGTAAGTTTCTTAGTTTTTTTTTTCTTGCAAGTTTTCCACTTTGTTATTTTTCTATAACACCACAAATCACATCATTATAATACATGTTGCCAAGTACAATTGTACAATAATTTGTCGACTATAAGTCGACTTTCAGATGCTCGTTGAGTGTGACGTGGAATTCATAATAGTTTCAAACTTTGCTTGCCACTGGAGGGCGCAACATGCCGCATGGAAGTCTGATAGATCTAAAAATTATTTGACGTCAACCATTAATGCATTATCTGCCAGTCTTTTTTCAACTGCATATATTAGATGAAGTCTTTAATGCTCAATATAAATGAGAAGTGTATGTCGTGAAAGTCACTGAAAAGAGAGCTCAGCATAGTTTGCACCAGCTGACAGTCTAATTAGCACGCACCATGTTGTACAGTGCAGCTCTGAGATAAACCAGAAAGGCTTTAATGTAAGTTTAGGAAATGTATTTTGTTTAATTAATATAGACTTAAAAAAAATGCATATACAGTGATACATGGCTCTATTTTTCTTTCAATTGAACAGATGACGGCTCCTTGGGGAAATGCATTCATAGTCATTTTTTTATTGACATTCCATACTACTTTCCTTGTATTTAATCACAATGTACTTGCTTTAATTGTCGATGAGATCATTTCTCCCCAGAGAGCTAAATGTCAGTCAGACCTACAGGAGAGAAGTTTCATAGCAGGGAGGCTGTCCTACTTATGGAAGTAGCAGGAGCAAGCATTTATGAATTGTGATAACATCGCTAAGGAGCACATACAGTGCATGTCCCCATACACACGCAAACACACAAACGCATGCACACAATGTCTGTATATAGAACAAAGCCCCTAAATGACAGTAGAATGGAGGAGGAGGAGATGAGAGAGCGTGATGATGAGTTTGAGGAAGAGGAGTGGAAGTAGATGGCATAATAATATTTGTTAATGTTAAATGAGGCAGTGCTGCCTTGCCTTTCAGGGCTTTAGAGAAGCAGCTAGTCAAATCGCTTGGCGCCATCTTGTACAGTCATTTGATGCGTTTGGTAAAAGATGTTGGCACAAAAGGAGCACCATTATTTGCTTTTTGAATGACTGTTTTCCTGGGAGCAGCACACAAACATAATGTAATGCACGCATGCTCGCTGATTGACTGAGAGTGTATTGTGGCTTATGCCCAAATTCAGCAATAGACAACAGCTGCCC
Organism: Festucalex cinctus; assembly: GCF_051991245.1. Taxonomy (NCBI): domain Eukaryota; kingdom Metazoa; phylum Chordata; class Actinopteri; order Syngnathiformes; family Syngnathidae; genus Festucalex; species Festucalex cinctus. Next base: position 19,378,599 of record NC_135413.1, on the reverse strand, counting down.
TGTGGCCCAACAGAAAAAGTAGTCGAAAATGGTTTGATGGATGGATTAATGACAACAATCATGATGGACAATGTCTGATTCACTGAAAAGTAAAGGCAATTATGAAGTACTTGGGCTCTTATAAGCATTTCGACTTCAACTTCACCCCATGGCCGTCCACTTGTTGATGATTTCATCCATATCTCTGGAATAAGAGAAGCCACCTATGGATCAAAACTTTCAAAATTCTAGAAGCTTATTTTCCATAAATAGCTTCACAGTATGTGCAGTCATCACTTTGCATTATGATGTTTAATAGGTTAATCTAATGAGCCAGAAGGGGAGGAAGAGTGTGACTGGTAAAAGGCTCGTGTTTGACTCTATAAGAGGCTCACTTGAGACTTAATAGGCACTCTGGACTTATCCATGCAGAAGAGGCATCTGCGTGACTGGAAAACTGTTGTCATGCAAAACATACATTTATTAAAAAAAATTAGGATTTTGCCTTTAAACGTGACTCTAATGGGTTTGTGATAAAATAGTCAAAATTTGATTGAAGTGAAAACTTTAATGACTTTCACTGCTACTAATTTGTAATAATAGACTGGCTCAAGCATTAAGTGTTTGGACAATTGTCTCATATGATTAATTGTGGTCCATCTTGATGGAAGCCCGGAATCTGGGACTTATCTTCAATATGAAGTCACCAATGTAACACAGTTGTGCTTTGTGCACTTATTAATCAAAATCAGATTATTCCCCTGTCCCGTATAGTTTGAAGAAGTGACCCATGCCTTATTACTTCCAGACCAGACTTAAAGCTGCTCTTTGTAACAATTTTCCACAAAATAGCTGTATAATAGCCTTTTTATTTGACAATTTATGTCTGAAAGATCTTTTAATTAGTAGATTAACATCTTAACTGTTCACAATGGGTCCTCTTCCAAGCCTCTGGCCAATAGTTTTCAGATTGGACTCCAGGTTCAAATTTCCCTGCCTCTGTATGTGGATGTGACGTAATGTGCGGGTGTATGCCGTTTCATTTTGCGTCTACAGGTAGCAGTAGTGATTCAAAATTCAAAATTTTCCACATTCAGTAGCTTTCATGCAATGCGCTTTATTCAAGTATTGGAAACAAGTACAATAATAATAATAATAATAATAATAATAATAATTAATAATTATTATTATTATTATTATCCATCCATCCATTTTCTTGACCGCTTATTCCTCACAAGGGTCGCGGGGGCTGCTGGCGCCTATCTCAGCTGGCTCTGGGCAGTAGGCGGGGGACACCCTGGACTGGTTGCCAACCAATCGCAGGGCACACAGAGACGAACAACCATCCACACTCACACGCACACCTAGGGACAATTCGGAGCGCCCAATTAACCTGCCATGCATGTCTTTGGAATGTGGGAGGAGACCGGAGTACCCGGAGAAGACCCACGCGGGCACGGGGAGAACATGCAAACTCCACCCAGGAAGGTCCGAGCCTGGACTCGAACCGGAGACCTCAGAACTGGGAAGCGGACGTGCTAACCACTCGACTACCGTGCCGCCATTATTATTATTATTATTATTATTATTACAGAAGAGTATAATAATAATAATAATAATATTTATTATTATTATTATTATTATTATTATTATTATTATTATAACAAGTATAGTAATAATAATCATCATCATCATCATCATAATTATTATTACCATATTTTTTTCTAATACTCGAATAAAATGTAATTGTAGTAGTAGCAGTAGTACTGATTACCCTGAAAATTAATGTGGTCTAATTGGAATGGCAGAGATTCCTACATGGTAAATGACAGAGTATTGTGAACCCCTTTGTATAATACCAACATTATTATTATTATTATTATTATTATTATTATTATCATTTTTCCTAATACTTGAGTAAAGTATGATAGTAGTAGTAGTAGTAGTAGTAGTAGGCTATTACTGTTTATTATTACAACAGGAATAATAATAATAATAATAATAATAATAATATTGTGCTTGAAGTGCTTTACAAAAGGTTCACATGGTTGTATGGTTATATTTTCAAGTCAAGTACATTTGATTCCCCTGAAAATTAATGTGGTTTAATTGGAATGGCAGAGATTCCTAAATGGTAAATGACCATGAACCCCTTTAAGTTAAAGTTGGAAGACTCCATTTTGTTTGCATTTCAGCCAACTGTGTCTCTTTCTGTCCCTTGTCTTTCTCTACAAGGCAATGGTTATATCGAAGGGAAGGAGTTGGAGAATTTCTTCCGGGAGTTGGAATCCGCCCGGAGAGGAGCAGGCGTGGTGAGTCAAATAGACGTTCAACACATTCCATGCATGTGCTTACATTTGATTTTTACTTAATTAGAGTATTATGTTATGCTTGTAGGACCCTTCAAACCCAACATTCAGAGAAAAAATGAAGGACTTCATGCAGAAGTTTGACAAGAACAAAGATGGAAGAATTGAGATGTCAGAGGTAAGACACAGACAGGGTGGATCCTTGTCATTATGCATAGAACTTTTCACCGAAAAATGAAACTGGCATGTACAGTTGGGACATTAAATGATCCAGAAGATCATTTTTAGACCATTCTCATGTGTGACCAACAGCAAGTAAGCGTCTTTTATTAAAGACCCGCTAATTAACTTTTCAACCTTCAATTACAGCTAGATTAATGAAACCTTTGTCATGGCCTGAGGGGGTCTGTATTATTTATACTGGTACTAAGCAACTTTGAAGTGGATGGTGTGAACTCTGACACACACACACACACATACACACAAAAAAAACTCCAAATGCGCAGACTGATTTAGGGCTTTTCCCAGTCGTTCCTTGTCAAACATCTACCGTGATTACTGTTGTCATGGAGGAGCTGCAAAACAACCCAAGAAACAAAGATTTTTGTCTGTGGAGACAAAAATAAAAATGAAAAAGGAGCCTACCTGGATAAAAGCACAGTACAGGATTGGCCCCGGTTTCACTCGCTGGCGTGCACTCAAAGACGAGTGCACGCCAACAATGCTGCCTTAGTGGGGATCAGCTCTCTCTCTTCTTTTTTTTTTGCTGGACGAGTAGGTAGCCTTCTATGCTCAAATCAATATAATTATACTAATGTTAGCTATTTGTAATTTGTGTGTTAGTAACAAATAGCCATCAGGTTGGTAGTACACCATTCCACACTGATCCCATCAGCCACGCAACACTCAAAAGTACTGTAACGAACGAGGGTGTGTTGTCTTCTTTACGTGAATGCATCGCCGGAATGGAAGGGGCGAGCACAGCCGTTTGTGATGACAATAAAGAAGTAAAATCAACGTCTGCTGTTAACATACTGTACTTGAAAAATGTTGAAAAAATGTAGAAAATTAGATTAATAACCTTCCAACTTCAGGCTACCGGTAGGTGAGGATTTCAAAACACTATGCGCTGGTCCTCATGGGAAATGTCAAGTCAAGTCAAATCAAGTCAAGTCAAGTCAAGTCAAGTCATCTTTATGATAAATGTGGTCTTCATTCAAGGCAAACACTACCGCTTTTGTCCATATGGTGCCACCATAATGAAAACTGAAAAGTCATTGGTGTTCCTTGAAGAATTGGTTTATTTGATCATTTCATAGATTCAAATTTGTCTTTACATTATGGGAGATTATCACCAATTTCTGGATAGAATACACCCGTACCGGCATTAGATAACAAGCATCTGTGGCATGGATAATTGATTTGATTGGCTCGAGAGTTTCTTGAGCTTCGTGATGGAAGCAGCTGGCTTGGCCCGAGATAGGGAGACGACACTTTGACTCTTGCAGCTGTTGTTATGATGAATGAAATTGTCTCTGAGGATATTAACATTCTGTCAACTTGGTAATTTTGGCCTGGGTCACGGGGAAACGTGTGAAAACTCAAAACAAAACACAAAAGTGAAATCTGCGGGTGGCATACAGCAGGAGGGCTGCAGCATCTCCTCTCTTTGGAAAGTAAAAACCTTGTGGTGGTGGAGGTGGAAGTCATTCTCATCCCCACAAACATGTCCCCACAAACATGTAGTGTTAGCGTATGGCACAATTGTGACGGAAAAAAAAAAATCAAAAATGAAAAAAAACAAAACAAGCACAGCTCAACTCCAGCTCAGCCTTCAAGAAAACTGAAAAAAAAAATGAAGCGTTTATTTGCGTCCACATATTAACATGCGCACCATGCACGAGCTTGACACAGAGGCTGTCGTTTCGCTTTAGGCCAGAAGTGGCAGTCATGAGTAATAAAGTGACAAATTCCGCAATTCTCCTTCAAGCTGTTTAATGACACCCCGATTGGAGTGTCAAATTTCCAGCGTTTGATCAAAGATGCAGTAAGTAGGGTTATTTTAACACTGTCAGGATAAAAACTAGTGTTGTTCCGATACCGATACTGGTATCGGCAGAGGTGCCGATACTGCATTAAAACCGTGGTATCGGTATCGGTGACTACTCACAAGTAACATGCCGATACCATTAATACCAACGCTAATAAAGGATTTTGGATGCAGCATCTGCATGTTCACTGCATGTCAATCTAAGATATCCTATTGGCCCTTGAATGCTCTGAACCAATGGCAGGACAGCTTTTTCATGTTGAGGAAAAAAAACAACCTTAAGTATCAGTATGGTATCGGCCGATACTGGAAAGCTGGGTATCGGTATCGGAACAACACTAATAAAAACTTACACTGTCAGAGTAAATTTCTTTGAGTGTGTTGGGGTGGATGTTGGGTGTAACTTGAGTAGTATTACCTTGAGTGCCTAATTGACCACACCCTCATTTCCGGTGAAGGAGAAACATTCCAATTTTCCAGGGTGCTGTCGACAGGAGCCGTTTTAACATTTCTTGATCTGGGGAATGTTTCTGAGATGCTAAAAAGATGGAGATGTTATTGATTCTGTATGGTTGTTAAAATTCAGGTTCAAGTCCAATATACCAGCTAGGTTTCTAACATGATTATTATGTTTAAACGAGAGACTCAATTTCAGTCTTATCTGAAGAAAACTGTTTTACATTCAGTTCATTGGCAGCTATGCCCACCCAGTGTTTGAAACTGTAGTAATGTCAAAGGAATTGCTCAGGTCTAGCGGAACTAAGACTGAGACTTTACCTGTATCTGTGTTCTGGCAAATATCAACTCATCATTTAACAAATAACTCAGTTCTTTCTGAATAGATGTCGACACAATTCAGGAAGTGGTACATTCATGTGCTTCAAGGGTATACATTTAGATTTATAATATTATTCTTAGTTTAATTATTTCAATATTCACTCATGTGGAGACCCCAGAACATGCTACTAAACTGTTAATCAAAGTGAAGAGATGTCATTCAAAAGCACCCATTTTGTATCGCAACAATTTTGTGATAATGCCTTTAAGAAAGTTTAGACATGCAAAAATTTGAATTAAAAAGATCTACCTTGGGCTTCCGCAGGTCATGGTATATTATTTATGTAGGACTTTACAACTTTACAGTCATAAAGTTTTACAGCCGCCATTGAAGTCGACTGTGCTATCATTTTTCTCATCTCTCCCATTTCTCTTTCATTCTATCTCTGTAGCTGGCCCAGATTCTTCCCACTGAAGAGAACTTCTTGCTCTGCTTCAGACAATTTGTCAGTTCCAGTGCTGAGTTCATGGCGGTAAGCACATTTGTGTTATTTATTAGAATTTTTCTTTTACTTATATCTTCTTATGCTGTCCCTTCTCAACAAGACTTGGCTTTTGCTATTAAAACAATGTAACAGGCTTGACATGCACTGCAAGTTAATTGTGTCAACTACAAATTAATAGTAACTGTACAATAAGCAACATCTCAATGAAAATTACTATTTAAGTGGGCATTTGCCCAGAAATGAAGCGACTGTGCAATCATAAGTGTTAATAATAAGCTTTTCAGCTTTCACAAAAAGTCATCATTTAATGCAGCCCCTAAAATGTGAAGTTGCTTTACAATTTTTGCCTCACAATAAATCATCAGATTATGTTCTGAGCTGCCTGGAACGCATAATGAAGAGATTTGGCTAATCAGCTTTTGACATTTATATAAACAGAAGAAAAAGGGTTCTATCTCGGTTGACTGCTTATTGTCGAGGCTTGAGACAGGGCTATCAAGCACAGCAAGCAAATCCCAACAACCCACTTCCTGTCAGGTTTCAGGTTCAAACATGTAAAGAAGTAAACGCAAATTTTGGTGGATGAACCATGTGACTGTTAAATCTCCATCACAAGCTCAATGCAAAACAGTTGTGGCCTAAAACATTATTAGCATGGCAATAACTTTCTTTAACAGTCTTTCTAGGGTGGTGGGGCAAAAATACTTTAATACAGTCGTTTCAGGAAATAATTATTTATAGCAAATGTATTTAATAAATCTATTTAATAATCCAAAATTTGGTAAAAGACCTTTGGTGCTGTGTGCAGTATGAATAATGAATGATTGTCGAAATAACACAAAGCTGTACTCGGAGCGTTGAAAGCTAAATGGAATATGAAATAATTATTCCACCAAATCCCTGCTGAAGATAAGAATATGGCAGATTTCCTGTTAGATTTGCAGCGATAAAAGAATGTATCCAATTATGAACCAATCGCATGCAGGGGAAAATGTGTCCTTGTCTCCAGTGTCATTCAGAGAAAATGATGAAATGAGAGAAGGAGGGCAAAAGAAAGGAGAATGCCTGGAGGATACAAAGGACGGGCGGCTGCAAACAGTCGCAGAGGAAACTTAATGAAATGTCGATGCTGGGAAGCTGAGTTGGAGAACATAAAACAAGAAAGGAGGATTAATCGGTCTTTGTTGAAGGGTGTGTAGAGAAGGAAGTGAGCAAAGAGATTTTAAAGGGTTAGAATGAGAAAGCAGGACCTTCTATTTTCAGGGTCATGTATAATGGATAACACCACTGCTAGCGCCTCTCTGCAGAGCCAAGCAAACGAGAAGGGGAGGAGGGGAGATGAGAATGGGGGACGACCATCCATCTTTGACAAGGAGTCCTTCTTTGGACATGGACAGCTGCTAGATTAAAACATTCATTAAAAGGACCTTTTTTTTTCTTGCTCGCATCGGTCTGTCCCTTGCTGCCTTTGTCTGTGTATTCGGGTTTGAATGGGAAAGAGTTCAAACTTGGAAACAAAATATAAGTCAATATATTTTTTTACATTTTTCCCATTTCTTTTTCAGGCATGGCGTCGATATGATACAGACCGCAGTGGCTACATTGAAGCCAACGAATTGAAGGTTAGAATTTGATTTGAACAAAATTACCAATCAAGCAACAGCACGTTAAATGGTGGAAATGGCGTTAGCAATTACAAAAACACATTTAAGTCTTGAATTGTAATTTTTGATTTTGTCTTTTCTCCTCCCCCTCATCCGCTCAATCTTCTGAGCACAAATTGTAATAACCGATCCCACTTTTTCATCATATACTTATTGCTGGTGTCAGGCAGAATCTTTTTTGACATCTTTTAACATTGCATCGTCAAATTTGTAAGTCATTTTCAACATTTGGTCAATAATTTGTAAAAAAAAAGGAACATGTTGACTGACCAATAGTATATATTTGTGAAAAAAATATTACATTTACAAATTGTGATATAAGGGGGATTTCGCCTGATGCCTGTGATATTCAAACCATTGTTCATCTGTTTTGTGTATCAACTCTGAGTTCTGATTTGTATGCATTTGTAATGGTTACTGTTTTACTAGTTGTAAACTGGTGCACACCAATAAAAAGAGTGGAAAGTATGTTGCAGATTCAATCTCTGACATTTATTTGTGTTAGCAGACTCATTACCCTTGTAGTTTGTCATCAGATGGTGGTGCTTATCCAGTCGGGATCTGAGCCTCTGAGGGCTGTTTCAGTGTATACATGAGGTTTACATATTATGCACACACACATGCATGCGCACACGCACACACATTAATTTGCATCTTTAGAAAAGCTCTACAGTATATAAAACACATTTATTAGTATCAAATGTAATTTTCAGTATATGACACAGGCCGCTTAAAAATGGTCAGCGGGCCACAAATGTCCCCCGGGCCATAGTTTGGATACCATTGCCTTAGGCGGTTATAAACCTATGAGCACAATTGCACAGTAACAATGAATTAATTTCTCTGAATTCTTTCAAACAAGCATGAAAGCATGAAAGGTTTTCTACCATACATTTTCACAAGAATAGCATATTTTGCAGATGTTGCACATTTTCTTTAAATGGGTTTTTTTTGGAACTCACTCAAGACATTAAAAGATGTAATTCAGTCTGATAACATCACCTTTCAAAAAGTCCAACTGTCTTTTGAATATTCCTAAAGGCATTATCTCACATTTCGATCTCACTGGAAACGACAGAATGAAAGAAGATGCAATTAAGAAGCGCAAGCTAAGAAAGCTGAAAGCTGACTGGTTGTGATGTCATATACACACCAATGTAATGCAAACTTATGAGCACAACTTTATGTATAAATTGTTGCATGCACTGCACAAAATTGTGCTTCAGCATTTAATTCATGTAATCTTAACCTTGTTTACGGTGAACACAGCCAGCACGCGCCATTAGGGGAAGTTTTATTGAATGCTCGGGATGCATTTTGTTGGTGACCTTGCTCAACAGCACCTCAGCGGTAAAATGCAGGAGGGATACAGGAAGGGTTGCTCCGTCACTTAGCCATTGCCCTATGTTGGGCATTTCCCAAATTTTACATTATATTTGCAGTAAAAAATAACCACATTTTGAGATTCATGCATGTCGATACATCTCTTTTGATAAACAGAAACATTATGAGTGAAGCGAAGATATTCTTTTCGTGTTTCTTTTTCAGGTAAAGTTTCCAGAATAAAAGCAATCTGCATCGTTTCTACCATCCATCAAAACATTTCCTTAAATTTTGTTAAGCAAAGTAAACAGGGTCACCTCGTGGTTACGTAACGTGTGTTTGTTGTTATGGGATCACATTTCCAATGTGCAAGGTGCAAAGGAGGTGTGGGTCCTTCACTGCTTTTAGAAAAAAAAATGTAAATGAGCTTAGAGGCATCAGATGTGAAACTGGCTTTGGCAGTAACGCAAAAAACATGTACAGTCTACTTTAGTTTTGTTTAACTTTTTTCCCTTAAATCTCTATGTAGATTTAAACTGTATTCCTTTTTATTTTTATTTATTTCATGTTTATGTTTTTCCCTATCCATCATCATCCATCACTTCAAAACTCTTAAAACACAAAGTATCAACAGTAAAAATGTCTTTAATGTGTTATAAACCATACACTATGAGAAAATATCATCTCAAGACCAATTTTATCCTAATGATTCATGTGCACTGATTATGCGTTAATGAAATATTTCATTTTGTGTGTGTGTGTTGCTCAGGGTTTTCTCTCGGACCTCTTGAAGAAGGCTAACAGACATTATGATGAGCAGAAGCTTAACGAGTACACACAGACCATAGTAAGGCTTTTTTCCACGTGTGGATGCTCTCACAAGCAAACATTTATATTTATTTTACGCAGATTATATGTTTGTGTATTAAACGTAGCTATTAAACACAATTTGTAAAAGACATGAGGTAGAGGATTGCCACGATATGTGGAGTGTGGATGTGGTGGATGGACCCAATTGCAGATAAACACGGCAGGGAGACAAACAGGAAGTGCAATATAAGGAACTTTATTTTCAATGAAAAAATGACTGGATAGGACGTGAGAAGACTGGGGACCAAGTCTTGACTGGGAAAGGGGAAGCTGGTTGACATGACAGGACGGAACGTGAGCAGACTGGTCGCCATGACTGGGCAGGACGTGGAACACTTGGCTGGGATGTGGAACACTTGGCTGTGACTTGGAAGACGTGTCTTGGACATGAGAGAGGCGTGGCTTGGATGTGAGAGAAACGAGACTTGACTTGACTTTACCTGACCTGACCTGACCTGACTTGACTTGACTTGACTTGACTTGACTTGACTTGAAACAACACCAACACAGCACGCCACAACAAGACCAGACAATGCTCCCACACCACGTGAACAAACACCACTGACTAAATACACCCACACTAACGAGACACTAACAAGACACACCTGGGAAACACATTAGGCTAAGGGGCTGATTGGTCACACATACTGGGAAGAGAAGACCCACGCAGGTGGACAAGGTTAACGCTAACGAGACAAGGAAGACAAACCAGACAAAAGACATCATGAACACCCAAAATACAACAAAAACCCAAACCCACCGAAGCAAAACATGACAAGTATAAAATATAAATAGGTTGTTGATATAGAGTTTAATGTATTCTGATTATAATTAGACAACAATTAACAAACATAAAAAGTCAAGTGTGAGGAAAGGTGATGTTTTGTGTACATTTTACTCCGGGGACCTCCATTTTGTGCCTGAGTGGTCTGGGCAGCTTGTGTCCTGCAGGTTGTGTGTTTACAACCCAGATGTGCTCACATCTGCTACTTCTTGGAGGCCCAGAGGTGACGTGACCTGATTTTGGCCAAGCAGGTTGCTGATCACACATGGCTTCACTTCATCACTTTAGTGCAAATCTTCTTGAAGGAAATGCAGAGTGTGGCATTTGAAAAGCAGTGTAAGAACTATTGAAGATGTTTTTCAGCTTGATTTAAATACTATATGATGACTATTTGTAAATATGGAGATCAGTTTAATCTAAACTCTAAAGGAACTACAGCAGTAGGTTGTCCCTTTATTGACCTTCTGTGCAAAGTTGTAGCCCCAATTTGAAAAGTTGGACTTAACGGCATCCATTGTTCTATTGCTCAACATTATATCATACTGACTGCATTAGCTTATGAATAAGCTGACTTTCTCATCAGCCTCTGCCTCTTCCCGTCTCTGCTTGGCTTTGTAGCTCAGGATGTTTGATCTCAATGGAGATGGAAAACTGGGCCTTTCAGAGATGGCAAGGTAATGTGCAATTTTGCTTCCCTCAGGTAATATTTAGGATGAAACCCATTGTCTGCATCTTGATATAAATGAAAACTATTTTGTCCGCTGATTCAATTTACCACTCTCCTAGACTTCTACCTGTTCAGGAGAATTTCCTGCTCAAATTCCAGGTACGGTTCAGCAAATAACAAATAGAAAATGGTTTCTTATGTATATTGATTATTCAGATCATTTTGACCTTGAAGTGAAAGTAGAATCATCTTTTTATTTTTAAAGGGTGTCAAGCTGACCAGTGAGCAGTTCAATGCAATCTTCACATACTACGACAAGGTAGGTTGTGAAATAAAATGTACTGTATTTTCCGCACTATAAGGCGCACCTAAAAGTCTTCAATTTTTTCAAAAGCTGACCATATATAATCCAGTGCGCTTTATATATGGATCAATATTGAGCCGCAACAGGTCTCGCTGTCAAGACGCTATCAGTGACGATGCACGATCGGTGACGCGCATCAGCAGAACATCCCGCCATCTTGGTTCGCTAGCTAATACTAATACTTTACCTCAGAGAAAATAATAAAACAGCTGTTTATTCATTTTGGGAGTGAATGGAGTTGTCAGAAAGCGGGTTTGCAATCTATTAATAAAGTTTGACTGACCTATCTGACTGTTTTGTTGACATTCCCTTTAGCGCAGCACCATCTAATGGATGCATAACGTAACCCCAGCCTCTATACTGTAGCCCCTTATATATGGAAAAAGTTTTAAAATATGTCATTCATTGAAGTTGCGCCTTATAATGAGGTGCGCCTTATAGTGCGGAAAATACGGTAATTTTATTGCACAGTATTTCTGGATCAGGACATGAGAAGAATAAAAAGCTAATAGGGGTTGAACTGATTAGTTTACAAGTTGACTTGATTACACTGGATCGGTAATCACATGCTTTTGGCACCTCATCTTCCCATCAATCAGATTTTTTTCCAGGCTCCCACTATGCTCCTCATTGGGAGCATGGCTCGAGCCTGGACTTTTTCCGCCCCTTCCACTGCCTGCATCTTCCTTTCTTATCTAAGTTCTCGGAGCACTGTAAAGTGAGTACCGACACCGTTGCCCTCTATTGGTCATTGTTTTTGTTTTGTTTTTTTCCCCATGTTTCTTTGATGGGTTGTGCCTGTTAAATTTAATTTTTGTTGCTTTGTACTTGTGCAAAGACAGCAAGGGTCCTTTCATTGATGCATTCAATGAGGACTTTCAACTCACCTGTTCTATAATACTCTGTAGAACAGCGAAATACCAACAAACTGAATCAGACTGAATATATCTGCATGGGGCAGAGAGTACCAAAATAAGATTTGCAGCTCATCCTAAAATCTTCATACTAACTAGGGGTATCAAGGGACTGGAGATGAGGAAAAAGGGCAGAAGTGCAACTTGAAGGTCCACCTATGTCAAAAATTGCACCAACCACAACTGTGTGCTAATATTATTAAAGAATATAAGTTGTGTGAGCAAGGTTCAAAATAAGCGGTTTAGCCTCAGAAGCTATACACTAAATAGCAACATTCAGAATCAAAAGATTTTTAAGTTTTCCCAATAACACTAGAAATACAGTCACTGGCACAGCATTGCACCACTTCTGTGTTTGAGTGCAATTGAGCAAAGCAATACATAATAGGGTCACCTATACAACTACATTCTTCATGTACAAAATAAATTCCAAGCTCTCTTTTGTGGGAAAGTGGTGACAGTTCAATTTAAAATGAGCCTAGTATAAAAATGAACCTGTCCGTGTGAAACAAAAGATCAACTTAATGTCCACTAAATCTAACGTCATCAATCTGAAGTTGTTATCCAACATCGTCTGGTTGTGCTGGCATGCCAGAATCAAGATGGAGTGTGAATCGATGACTGTGTGCGCGTGTTGGGGCGCAAATGGTCTGTAATTAGTGTCATCATCCTGATGTGAGTGCTGCTTGAGGAGCACAGACTGCTGCTGCCTCTGGTTCTGTGTCTGGTCAGTTAAACTTGAACAAAGCTCACAGAAAGAGTCCCAGATAAGTCTCAAGTGGCACGCAATGATGGTCGAGTGCTTCACACGTTGTTTTGATTCCTCGCAACTCTGCTTGACCAGATGTCTGTGTCCTCAAAGCCAAGTACAAAGTTCTCTTTTTTTTCCAAGATGTGGTACATTGCAGTTAAGAAACTCCAAACATCATCTCCGTAAAGTAAAACTCAACTCAACTCAACTTTATTTATATAGCGCTTTCAAACAGCCTGAGCTGTCACAAAGCGCTTTACAGAAAGACAAAAAACCAAACATAACATTAACACCAAGCCGGCCCACACCTGCTCTGCGCCTCTCACCGTGGGCAACTCCAGAGTGGAAGAGAGTCCAACCCCTCTCGAGAGGATTGGTACCAGAACCCAAGCTTTGTGTGGAGGAGAGTGCAACCAGATATAGTCAGAACGTTTTGGCCTGGTCACAGAGGTGACATTCCATGTCCCCAGAGATAGCTTCAGTAGCTGGGGGTTAGACCGCCAAGGTTCCCACCTTTGGCTGCCTCCAGCTAACTGCTCACCCGACTCCTTTGGCCCCTCTCATAGCTGGTGAGCCCATGGGAAGTTGTAAGAAATCATTCATGGAATTTATCCAAACAGCAGTTTATATATATAAACATTAGTATTGTTTCAATACCATTTTTTGGCCCCCGATACCGATTATGATACCCAGCTTTGCAGTATCGGCCGATACCGATACCATACGGATACCTAGGTTTTTTTTGTTTTGTTTTTTTCCTCAAAATGAAAAAGCTGTCCTGCCATTGGCTCAGACCATTCAAGGGCCAATAGGATATTTTAGATGGGCATGCAGTGAGCATGTCACATAGCAAGACACAAGATGCTGCATCCAAAATCCTATATTAGCTTTGGAATTAATGGTATCGGTATGTTACTTGTGAGTACTCACCGATACCGATGCCATTGTTTTAATGCAGTATCGGCACCTCTGCCGATACCAGTATCGATATCGGAACAACACTAATAGACATGCATTTGAAAATATACGTAAGAGAAGGATTAAAGCAGCACATATTCTGTTACCTTGTTTCAGGATGGCAATGGCTACATTGACGAGCAGGAGTTGGATGCCCTGCTACGAGACCTTTGCCTGACAAACAAGACGGTGAGTCAAGAGCTTTGGAAAAGCCCACAGGTGGCAGGGTGAGGGTTGCAAGTGTTTGCGAAAGTAGCGCAGGGTTTGTTGAAGGTCACAAACTTTGTTAAACGTTCACTGAACTAAACGTTTAGCATTTAAGTTCAGTTTTAATGGTTATGTGACGAGAAAAAATATTAAAACATTTGGCGAACGTCTGGTGTTTTTTGAACTTTTAGCGAGCGTTGTAACCTTGAATGAACCCTGATGAGAAAACCTTGTGTAAAAAAAATAAAAAATAAAAAATCCGTAATATCTTGAAGTCATATTCTTTATTTGGGGACCTTTGGCAGATATGAGATTAAAATCAATTAATTACATTAATTAATTACAAATCATGTAATTAATTAGATTTTTTTTTTTTTTTTTTTATTGCCTGTAGTTAAAACAAGAATGGGGACAAATAGTTTTAAAATTCAGCCTAAAACAATATTAAGGTCTAACCAGACTGTTTTTCACTATTTTTGTCATTGTTCACTAAGAATTGTTTTGTAACATTATTTATACTGCATGTTTGTCGATAAATAAATTTTACATTAATTCAGGCTATTTTTGTTACCAGTAATAACTACAACTGTTCTTAATCAAGGCATGTTCATTTTATTATTGTGAGCAAGTTTAAAATGATGGATTTTTGTTATATCATCCTTTCTAAAACCGGACATTTTCCTGGACTAATTAAAAAAAGGGGGTGCAAATTGAGAGTATAGGAATTTCTCCAGCAACCAGTACATTACTTGTTCCAACAGTGTGTGTTCAGGTACCTGTATCTTTTGACAGACCAGCAAAGAAACAAATACAAACAAATTATCACAAAGAAAACTTCCGCCTCACACATTCTCATTTATAAGTGTTGCAATAATAGCTATGTAAGATGAAAATAAAGAGGATGCCACATTAAAAGATTCTTTAAAAATGTTTTGTGTCATTTTGTGCACACAGTAACTTGACTAATGTCTTAATTTGGTGACAGGAAATGTACTTTCTAACCTGAATCAATCATACATGACCTATCATACCACCTCTTGTCCTCCAGGAGGCAGACTTGAAGAATCTGACAAGCTACAAGCAGAGCATCATGAGCCTGTCTGATGGAGGGAAGCTGTACCGCGGAGAGCTTGAAATCGTCCTCTGCAGGGAGCCAATTCAGTGATTTCTGATCCTGTCTTGTTGTATATGATTATGTCTGCTTTGCCTGCCCCGCTCCCCCACTAACACCCCCTTCCTGCTGCCTGGCAACAAAACACCAGGTGCATGTGCCGGAACTTCCCATCTCTCTCCTAATGTTACTTCCGAATGAATGACAAGTACACCATTGGCACAACATGGCTTCAACCCTGCTTTTCTGCAACCTGATCTCTCAACTCAAAGCCGATCTTTTATTAACTATCGAACAACCCCTAAGATTCTATTTGAAGTCCTGCGATGCCATGATATTGTTTGAATCGCAATGTTTCTTTTTGGCCGATACTGTTAATTGAAAATCTCAATAAAACATCTCAATACTAATTCATTTTTAATTCTGTTGGTCTACACACACTCACACAAATTCTTACAGTCAGTGGTGGTTTATATCCTCCTTCGTTTGTCTTATTTATTATTTCCAATAGTGAGAGAGATTCGGCCACCTATGTTCAACTTTTTATTGCACAAAAATATTGGAGCTGTAGCTAACTTTCCCAGGAGCAGTTGGGCAATTTATAGACAAACTTAAAACAGGGTAAGCTCACCATGTTTTTGAGTAATACCAATGGCTAAACCCATTTTACGCATATTTTCGTTATTTATTTATTTTAACGCACCCCTCTCATGTTCTTGGTTTTACCCATCGACGCCCTTGACAACGAAAATGCTTTTCTTCGACCATTTTCGGATATCTTCAGCAATGACGTCACACCGGGGAGTTGCGAGTGTGCAAAATATCAATTATTTTTTCACGCTTTATTTTTGGACAATGTTTAATTACATCACCCTTTTTTGGCATTTTATGAAATTACGTACTTCCAAGTTGTTTTTTAAATGGCTTACACAGCCACATTGAGAGTTCCACCTCTATTGTTTTTGTTGTGGATTCTCCAAAAACCTAACCATTACTTGAGGAAGAAGGTACTTTATATCTCAATTGGCAACAGATGTACATACAGAAATACAATACAGGTGCATTTCTGCTCCCTCGTTGATCAGTTGTCTGTCTCACAAGCGCCCTCTGCTGTCTGGATGTTGCAACATTACACCAATAAAAGGCAAATAAACATTGGCTTTTTGCCGTTATCATTACATCATCCTGCTAACTAATAGTTGATTTGTGTCAAAATTAACCAATACAATAAAATACAGATAGATTAACATGAATTAAATGAAGCATGACATTTGATTTCTTTGAAATTTTCATAAAACCTCAATCAAAATTATCAAAGTTTAGCTGTTAAAAAAAACACTTCTTGGCTTAGATGATAATCTTCAGATGGTAGGACGTTGCATCAAATTTCTAGTAAATCCTGTGTAATTGAGTTGACATGCTTTTAACGTCTAAATTATACAGCAGGCGTACAAAGCTCCCATTTCGCAGTGGAGCTGAGGCAAACCCACATCAATTAATCAGAAACATTTAAATCTTTATGTGACATACAGATGCACAAGAAAAATGTCCATCATTGGAAAAGTGATAAGAATTGGGGAGCCGCTATGAATTATGTACTTTGTTCGTGACAATGTGTCATAATCAGATAAACCTAAATACCAAATTACATTGTAATTCATACCAACTGCTAAATTTTATTAAATAGCATACTTAAATACACATAAAAACAATACTAACAATATTTGCTCACCAATATTCATTGGTAAACCTGCATGACATAATACAGTGATGCCTTTACATTTTCTCAAATCGACATGAATCACATGATTGTGTTTACAAAGGTGACAGGAAGAATACAACGTAGTTTTGTGAATAGGAGCAAACACTGCAAATATAACCACAGCATCACTTTATGCATCATTAATTGTCAATTGACAATCATGACTCAACAATAGTGCTGACTAAACAAGATGACAAATCCATGGAATATGTTGACATAAATTACGTAATGTCAGATTTTGTTACAGATTAGTTACAAATACACACACCGAGTAAACTTACCAATTTGCTTTCCACAACGGTTATTTGGTAGACTTGATGCTAGTGTATTTAATTAGAAGTATGCCAACTCCAGCCCTTTGGTCATTGTGGTTGGTGGTGTCATGTGTGGCTATGAGTCTCTTCATATTATTATGGGAAAATAAGAACAATACATCACCTCTGTGTTTACTTGTAAATCTAATTAACTTTTTCCAGAGCTAAATCGAGATATCTGCTGTTTCCAAGCAGAGTTTTAGATTTAGAATTTATGGATGAAGAATGTAGCCAAAGATCTGCATACTTCCAATCAGATGTTCTGTTAATCCTTATCCCCGTCCCTGCATCACAGCTTCAAATGGGCCTTCTGAAAAAGGAAGGGGAGAAATGCAAAATGTTAATCCCAACGCATTGTACTGTGTTTCTAAAAATACATTTTTTTAATGAAATGTCATAATGATTATTTCACTTTGTCAAATAAGCCTTGACATGTCTAATGTAGTGCACTGTAGTTAATTTTCACCACTTCCAAGCTTGCGATTTGCTCGATCACATTAACACATTCATTGCCAGACCAGCAAAAAAAATGCATCATTTGACGTATTTTTCCGTCAATGGCAGCGCATGAGTTAAATACATACTATTATCTGTTTTGATGTGATCAATAAGCCTTTCCTCAGCAAAAACAAAAACTAAAATCCTCAAATGGCAGGTTTAAATTTGTTTTCCTGGCACAATGCCTGGTTGTTGCTGCACTCTTGCTTATGCAATCCACTTCAGGTTGTTTTGGCTGTTTTATATTATTTCTCTTGCAGCCTTCACATGCAATCTATAAGGCAGTTTATATTTGTAGTAAGTGTTACTCTCACACCCATTTCAGGATATAATGTATGCTTATGTTTGGGGGCCTTTGGGCATTAATATTTATTTAAAAAAAACTATTTATTTTTAATTAAATGAGAATTAGTATGCATTTCCCCCCAGGTGTCTTAAAAGGTCTCTGATATTCTTCTGCCAAAATAAACAATGAACAAAGAATTACAGTACACTTAAAAGTACCTAATTTGTGCACACCTGGAGGAAAGAAATACTCAAGGATTTGCCCAAGTAGACAACCAAGCAAAACTTAATAAAAAAAAAAAAAAAAAAAAAAAAGCAGACCATAATCACGTATTTTCTTGTTTTGCTAAATGTGAACTTGACAGATTGGCAAGGCACTTGAAACAGGGCTCGTTGCTCCGCCAGTATTATTCCAGTGGACACCGGCTCAACTTTGCTACTTTGCAAAAACATTCTCATCAAGGACTTGTTTTTCCCGTCTGCCCTGCTCGTCTTTGCTATAGTGCCCATCTGGCTGGAGACTTTTGTCTGCACTTTTCAAATGCAGCTGCAATGGGGTTTGGATTGGAAAACAATGGCTACTTCTGAACATTTTTAATGTTTGTTTCTTTTTCAACTTTAAATAAATAAACAAACAAATAAACAAACAAATAAATAAATAAATAAATAAATACATGAATAAATACATAAATACATAAATACATAAATACATAAAGTTAAATTAAATTAAATTAAATTAAATGCTGAAGGGACTTCATTTGGGCCCCAGTGGAGCATCATTCCTGTATGGAAATTACTCAGCACACTGACTGTGCCGTGCAGGCATTTTTTATTTATTTTTTTCTCCTGCAAGGTGATGGAATGTTAAACATCTTATAATAAACGTTCATGGGATGGGTTGCGTAATATAAGCGACTAATTTATTTAATAATTATAAATGACAAAATTCTGTTTTAGCTTTTATTGTGAAATTGGCCCGCACAGCTGCGAGTTGGAGGCGGTCAACATTTACAATCTTTGTGGAATGTGGAGGCGGACCCTTTTCGAGTGGACACTGGCCTCGTGGCCTGGCTGGCTTTGGTTAACTTAAACGCAAGAGGTTGAGAGCGCAGTAATGAAAGGGGCAGCGAATTTGAAAAAATGTGGCTCTGTGTTGGTAACAGGAGCCAACCGTGGACTGGGACTGCAGTTGGTGGATAGTCTCGCAAACGGGGGATTTTCACCGGGGAAGATTATTGCGACGACCAGAGACCCCGCCAGCGCGCTGGTAAAAAAAAATAAAAATAAATAAATAAATAAAATAAAAAACAATCAGACATGCAATGAACATTTTAGGACTGTATCATCTTTCTGCGTGCAATGTTAATTATGTCATCTTTTTAGATCTTATGACTAAAAGGATTTGAATAATTATACTGGGTGGTAAAATGTCACAAATCATATATGTGTTTGTATATGAACAGAAACTTCAGGAACTGGCAGAAAGGCACTGCAACATCCATATAACCTCTCTGGGTAAGAGTGCTATGGAGAATTCATCTACAGAATGAAATTTGAAAAAAAAAAAAAAAGAAAAACATTATAATACAATATGTACAGGATACCACTAATTTCAATTGATTATTCTATCGATTACGCTCTTCTCCCAGATGTAGTAAGTCATGAGAGCATCCAGAAGTGTGTGGAAGAGGTGGGACAGCTTGTGCAAGAGGAAGGTCTAAACTGCCTTATAAACAATGCAGCTATCAACGTGGAGGCTAACTTTCACACTGTTACTCCTGAAACGATGATTAAAAACTACCACACCAATGCTGTTGCTCCTCTGATGATCACTCAGGTAAAGATGGATTAATTACCACTTACTGTATAGTCAAGTGAGAATAAGCTAAATGTTTTAGAACAGTTTGTATCCCGTGAGAGATAATTGAGTGTGCAGTAATTATGAAATATCCCTAATTAGAAAAGTATTTATTTATTTCAAAGAATGTGTGATATTGTTATTGACAGGACAATGATATTTTATTCTATAAGATGGCAGAAGGTACAATTGCATGCATTTTTTGTTTAGTGTTGTGCAATGAGATTTGTCCAATGTACAAAGTAAAATATGTGCCTTGGCTAATTTCAACAGGTGTTTACAATATCCATATGAGCTACATTTATTTTGAAATCTAATCTGTTTTGTCTTTGCTCGTGACAGGCCTTTCTTCCTCTGCTGAAGAACGCTGCATCCAGAAGTGAATGTGGTACCATGACCATGGGCATCCACAGGGCAGCTGTCATTAATGTATCTTCTCGTCTGGGCTCTATAGAGCTTAACTGGGGGGAGAAGGCCAACGGCTTTAAATGGTACCCGTACAGAATCTCCAAGGTTTGTTGCCCATAATGTACAATTAGCATACTTTTGATTGTCCCGTTGTGACAGGCATGGTTCTATTGCATCTCCAGTGATATGCTGTGAATAATGTAATTTAAAGAGACATACAGGTGTTTTTAAAATGTTTTACATTTAAACCAAAGGCTTGTATATGAATGTAAATATTGGATTGATATGACAGAAGTGCACAGTAATTACTGTACCTCAAGGTCAAAACTCTCATAAAAGACAACCGTGAGCTTTAGCTATAATTACATCCCTATATAAGTGGTGAATCCTGTTTTGTCTAAAGTTGTTGTTGAGGTTGAAGTGCAATGAAATATTATTTTTGGAGAAAATCATTTTAATTGAATTGTTAAAACAGCCAAATGGCAAAGTATGGCTCGTGTGTCATATGCAGCCCATCCACATATGACCAGCCCTTGCAGGTCTATGAAGCCAAAATAAAACCACAAAATCTGGAGTGCTTTTAATTTGAAAGTGGTGTTTTTATTTTGATGTGTGGGCGGTACAAGTGACAAGAACAAAGACATGTCTTCAGTGTTGACGATTTAGTGGCTTATTGAGCTAATTTTCCGTTGCCTCATTCAACTCTTTTTACAAATGGTGACTTGCAAAACAGTAAGTTAGTTGAAGAAGGAGACTTGACCTGATAGTAACATGTGAGTCCAAACTAGGAATGGTTAACATGTAGAGAAAAGTTGAAGCACTTTGCATTTTCGGTTTCGGACCGAAAGACTTTAATCACCGAAACAACTCTGGAAAGACAAAAACGTGAGAGGCGTACGCTTGACTGGATAAAGAATCAGTATTAGCCTCATGTTAGCCTTGGCTAGCCTGATCGCTGCTAGCTTTAGTAGATTCCTACCACAACAGTGGGACAACGGAATGTTGGCAGGAAATAAGGGGACTGATGCAAAGGAAGCTTCATCCCTAGATTACATCGTAAGATAGTAACATTGGGAACATGTAAAATTTACAACTGAAGAAGCATTTAACTCATTCACTCGTAGCCATTTTCACAGAAGCAATCCCGTTCGCTCCCGGCTGTTTTACTGGATTTTGACTGATTTTGCAAGGCCCACAGAATATGTTGTTCTAATGCTATAAAAGCATAGAACCTATCAAAAGAAAGATTAAAGTCTCTTTTTTTCATTAGGAAAAAAATTATGTTTCTATCTGTTTCCGTTTTGCAGCAATTAGCATTAGAAGAGAGCTAAGTTGCATCAGTTTTCACAAATCTATTTAAAATTGTAAGTAATTGAGCTTTTTTTTTCTAGATGGCCCTGGTTGATCTCCTTTGCGCTGCTGCCACCTGCTCGCCGTTTGTGTAATAACTACCATTTCTGCAACCGTTCTTTGCAGTTGAGAGGCTGCATCAAAGCCTTCTGTGTGCTCTAGCATAAAAAAAAATAAAAAATAAAAAAAAACGTATAAATACGTCTTTGGGACACTTAGAACATTAAAAAAAAGTATTTATACGTTATTGGGAGCAAATGAGTTAATATAAAACGTGAAATGTTTTCATTCCAGGCATCCGATAATGAACATTTATGCATTGAAAGAGACACATTTTTAGCGTGCAAATAGTCTCCTTGTATATTGTGTTCTTTTAGTCTGCATGATGCTACAAATGTGTCCTTACCTACGCAGTGTGCCCTCAACATGGTGAGTCGCTGTATGGCAAGAGAGCTGGAGCCAGATGGCATTCTCTGTCTGGCTGTTCACCCAGGCTGGGTACGCACTGACATGGGAGGGCCTCAGGTAGAACCATTAAAAAAAATACAGGCTGAATAATATTCAAACATTGTTAACAGTCCTAAGTGCTCACGGCGTTTCACTTCCACAGGCCCCACTGTCTCCTGAAGAGAGTGTTTCTTCTCTCCTGTCTGTTATTGGTGGACTAAGCAAGAAGGATCATGGATCATTTCTGAACTACAAAGGCGAGCCATTGCCCTGGTGACTTGTATTTTTTGTGGAATTCCTGCAGTAGAGCCACTGTATGGTCCATTGCGATACCAAATTAAAGGAGTTAACAATGTACTGTTTGTAAAAGTTCTCTACTGTAAATAAAGTAACCTTTCAGAGAAAAAAAAAAAAGTCTGGCAATCAGGTCATGTTTAGTTTCCTAAATTGCAAACAAGATCTCAACTAACTCGTTTGTCCAGAAATGTGTAAGGGAACTTGTCCTGTCATTTGTTTGTGTGAGAATGCATTTGAAGAGCTTGGAGCAAGGGAGTGTGCCTTCTCTCAAAGAACGAGGAAGAAGTGTCCACAAGTTAATCCGCTTTTTTCTTTAAGAAGAAAAAAAGACAACATTTTCAAGAAGATTCACAATGTGTCGACAGATAAACAGGGAGAAGGAGATCCATCCCTAAAATCATCTTGATTTCCAGTGAATAAAGTAAGTGTTTGTTTTTTATTTTTATTTTTTTTATTTCTTCAGTTAACTTTTTATTTTTATGGTCATGAATATTGCATGAATAATATGAACTTATTTTTCTTGATTTGGACTTATTTGCTTTTTAGTGTTCTGATGTAGTCATACACTTGACTCCATACAGTACTGTTCATGTTGGTCTCTTTAGAGATTGTTACGTAACAATCAGATGAACATTAGCAAAATCAAGAATAATATTTTTATATTGACCAGTGACCTCAAATGCTTTGTGTGTTGCTGTGCTTTTTAGTGTGTTCTGACTAGGGCTGTCAAAGTTAAAGCGTTAATAGATTGATTAATCACAGAAAAATGTCGCATTAATCACGTATTAACGATCGCACTATTTTTTTTTGACCGCGCTTGAGCCTTGAACGTAACCGCGGATGGTTACATTGAAGGCTGCGCAGGTCAGTGATGAGGTCAACGCACGGCATTTCCTGCGCCTGTTGTTCCAAAATGAGCGGGGTGACTCCAGTTGGTGTGCTTGGTGGTGAATTTTGCTTTAAAAAAAAAAAACACCCCGACGGGACTTTAGATAAAACAAAAGTAATTTGCATTTAATTAATTAATAATTGCTGAATTATACCCAGTTGATATGATGCTGTTACCAAGTTTACTTCAGCATTCAGCACCTTCTTTGCAATATACTTGCTGAATTGCACCCAATTGATATGTTGCTGTTACATTTTGAGCAATGCACGCATGCATGCAATTGCGTACATGCATTTAATCAATGTTTGCAAATGACATTCAGATAATAAAATGCGTTAATGTCAAAATATTACGGTATTTTGTATTTATTTTATAGTACGCGAATACGCAAGTAACTTAGCTGATTAATCAAAATTAAAAAGTGTGATTAATCAGATTAAAAATTTTAATCGTTTGACAGCACTAGTTTTGAGTCGTGCTGGTGAAACAGTCTAAAGTTTAACAAATATGTAAATGATTAAACTTGAGGAGGCACACATTTGTCCTTCGGATTCTTTGGTTTGTGTATTACGAAAAGCAAACAAACGTGACAGCTTCAATCAGGGAAGGAACCAGACTATCAAAATGAAATCCATCAAAATGAATGTCACGTTCCACGCTTACAATAAAGAATATATTATTTTAGCCAATGCTAAGAAAGGTAATAAGGAAATGACATTGTGTACCGCAGTACGTTATATAAATCAAATCTCAGCTCAGGTCTTAATGTGTTGGGTTTGCATCTTTTCCGTGTGCACGGTGATTGGTTGTTGTCCATTCAAGAGTGGACCTCCAAGCCTATAAAAAGAGCAGGTTTTTGCAATAAAGACTCTTATTGGTATAATGGTCGGAAAAAAAACATTACATCATATACACACAAAAACTGAATAAATACTTAAGCATTCAAAACTCACTTGTTTAAAACATGTTGAGATGTTGAATGAATTGTGTTTCAGTTATTCCAGGGTGACTGTAACAGGCACTATAGAAAAAGGGGGTTCACACTGGGTAAGAGGAAGGCAGGAAAGCCAAAATGTACCTGGGCAAGCTACCTTGGTGGTTCAAGCTTGTTAAGTGAGGTGCGGAGTTAGCACCAAAACACACACAAGACACAAGAGTTGGGAAACGGGTACATTCACTAAAGGTTGAATGTAAAAATGGAGCAATCCGGGAGCGCCTAATTCACTAAACACGCTTGGATGGGGAAATCTGTCACTAAATGCGCTGCCAACCAGATTGCGCGCCGGTGTTATTGACGCGTATGTAAATTAAGTAATTTGCCTACATTTGACGCAAAATATGCCCACCTCAATGCAAATGAGATTCATTGATATACAACGTCTAATTTACTCTAGCGCTAATAGCCACACGGAGTTTGCGTGACACGAATAACGTTTATGGAAAGCATGTATAAACCTGCCGCACCCTCGATTCCGGGATCATGACAGCAGTGCATGGCATGGTGCACATCCCTCTCTGGCTGATCACGCAGAGAGGAGAGGGGGTCTATTTCTGTTTGTTTCTTTGTTTGTTTTTTATGACGTAACCCGGGCTGATCGGCATAGGCGGGCGGCATTTTGCGATCATTTTTATGTGCCAGTTGCATACTGTATGCATACATCAACCTCTGAAAATACATTTTGAATAAATGATCGCACCAATAATTTGTAATTTATTCATGAATGACGTTGTTGTCGTCCTCACTTCTCTGTACAGCTTAATGGTGCTAAATGAGGAAAACGCTTCACCGCTCGGTCCAACCTCGCTTTCTGATGATGTCATCTTTCTCATAACTGTGACTACACTAACATCTTCTTGGTGCCATGTGTGGTAAATCAGGCGCAAATTTGCTCCCAGCTGTCAAAATTTTGTGGACGCAGACTGCGGGTGCAGTTGTGGTGCAATATTTCGCGCAGTTAGCGGATGCAGCGCATTCTTACTAAATCTACCCCAGTCTTTATATAGCATACAAAAATTGAATGTAACAACAGAGCAGGACTGTATTCAGTTGACAACTCATTCATAGCTATGGTTAAGTGTTCTAAAAGGTTTTCTCAAAGTGACCCTTTTCAAATATTCTTGTGCTTTGCTGGTTTGTAGCCCACATGGAGGTTGAAAATGATGGTGCTTCCATTGGGCTATTCTACGTCTGGGAGGTTTCTGTCATCTGCTGCAGCTTTGAGGTTTCCCTTCTCGGATGCAGTTAAATACAGCATCTTGGGCTTGTCAGTTGCTCTTCTTCTGGTGGCACTGGGTATCTTGATCTGGCAGGCCTTCAGATTCTTCAGACGCCCATCAGGAACACACCCTCTGCCTCAAGGTGAGCAAGGGCTACATTCATTCCAAACAATATAGGATGGTATTTTTTTCTGTTTTTTAAACATTTGCAAATTTTTGTCTGTTCTTTACTGTAGTAAACGGTGAGTTGCTGTACACGGATGACGTATCTGGAATAACAGGGCAATACAAAGGAATTCCAACTATCAAGGTGAGAAGCTTTACAAAGGACAGTTTTGTTTGGAAACTACTCACTCGAAAGCTGGCGTGCACAAAAAGTGAATCCTAAAAAAAAAATACATGGAGCACTGACTAAAACGGGTTTTCGTCTTTCTTTGTGTAATTTTTCAAGGCTTTGTGCCACAAAGCATTCACCAAAAATGTGGCTATCTATCAATGACGAGGAGACGGAAGTGTTTTGCAATTATTATGATTTTGTGTGTTTGTCTAAGGAGTAGCCAGTAGGGATCCATTGAACTCAACAGGCACCATTTTCCGTGAACATGAATGCTGGATTTGTTTAAATGAATGACAACAAGAGAATTTCAATGTGTGTGCAAACTTTTTAGGTCGAGGATGTTGATGCGGACATCTTGGAATCCACACAGGAAGAAAGAGAGAATAAAGTTTGTAGCAGTCTTTTCTTACATCATCTTCAGCATCTCATTTCACTCGACCCCTGGGTTTATATGTAATAGCTGCATCCTTTATATGTCTTATGCATAGCAGTCCGATATGGAAACGATTTGACCTGGTTATTATGTCCTACCTTGCAAATATTAAAACGTTATCAATAAATACTAGTGTTGTTCCGATACCGATACTGGTATCGGCAGAGGTGCCGATACTGCATTAAAACAGTGGTACCGGTATCGGTGACTACTCAGAAGTAACATGCCGATACCATTAATTCCAACGCTAATATAGGATTTTGGAGGCAGCATCTTGTGTCTTGCTGGTGAACGACATTCACTGGTATGTGACATGTTCACTGCATGGCGATCTAAGATATCCCATTGGTCCTTGAATGCTCTGAACCAATGGCAGGACAGCTTTTTCATGTTGAGGAAAATAAACCTTAAGTATCGGTATGGTATCGGTATCGGCCGATACTGCAAAGCTGGGTATCGGTATCGGTATCGGTATCGGAACCTAAAAAAAGGTATCGGAACAACACTAATAAATACCAGTGTTTAAGATATTGGAAAAAGTATTTTATACCTTTACAGACAACAATGTTTTCAGACATTTGGTTGATCCCTGCATTTTTTTAAAGTAACAAATATCATGAAACTCACCATGTCTCATCTTCTACCGCCTACAGAAGATAAGCGGATGGATCCACTATTCTGTATACTATGACGCGCAGCAGCGCCATCTTGTGGTTACAGTCTTGAGGGTGGAGGGGCTTCAGCAGCAAAGACAAGCCAGCAGCCTCCAACTGTTTGTCCAACTAAAGCTCCTATGGAGCGGACCCGAGACGGAGGGGCCTTACATTGATGAAGCGGTAAATCTTAATCTTTAAATTATTGTTATTATATTTGTGAGTTTATGAAACACTGATTTCTGCATTTTGATCTTGTGTCTCCTCCCAAACAGTTGTACATTATGTCAGTTTAGCCCAAAGTTATCCATGCTTTCATTTTGGATTAAAGTCAATTATATTTTTGATGAATTGCAACCCTGTGGCTGGCAATGGCATGGAAGATTGTATGACGTTTTGCTATTTATAATTGTGATAATATTTTAAAAAACTATATACACAGGTTTCATTTGTTTATACATTTTGAAAAGAATTCTTATCTTATTTATGAGGAAACAATGATTTGCAATATTGTCAGAGATCCTGACAACATCTAGAATCATCTAGTGAATTTAAAAAACGTTACATTTTGAACATTGACTGGATTGGTTAGAGTAATTTTGGGTATGGAGCATTTTTTAATGTCTTACAATTTCTTGTGTTATTTTAACTCATGTAGCGATAATTGGGTCGTCTTTTGGACGAATTAATAATCTGGACGTTACAGAGGTAAATTGTATTTACCTCAATAACCTCTGGGGCACCACGTTTGTTTTGCTTCGTATTAACAGGAGCAAACAACGACCAAAATCCTTCTTTTATCAGTCATTGATAATCTAAAGTCGCCACACTCGATATTCAGTGGTTCGTTGTACTAACAAAAGAATAATAATCCACTCGGAAACACAGATGACTTAGGCGGAATAAAGTTTATAAAACATGCATTTATTCACGATTGCTACACGACAGAATCAAAATACTGCCTATCTAACTATTCTACCGTCAGAAGAAAAGAAATAAAATAAAGCGAATGAAAATAAGGAAGGAATGCGAATGAATAAAGAAACAGGGAAAAGAGAAAATTTGACCTGCCAGATTTGTGATGTTTCAAACGTAAGTGGCACACAGTGGATACGCCGAGGTAGAAATCAAGCGCACTTACGAGCCCTGGAGTTGCGTAGCAACGAACAGAAGTGGCGGCCTTTTTGACAAGGGGGAAAAAAAGAGTCAATGTTCGTTGAAAAATGCAAGGAAAAAAAAAGGTTTATTCCACAGGTTAGCGAGGGAGCCGCGCCAGGGGCCTGACGTAGTTGCGCGGCTCGTCCCTTGATTGGTTGGTGATCCGGCGAGGTTGATCCTCGCCGAGGTTGGTTCTGCTGGGCAGCTGTCCGAGCTCAGGTGTTGCAGCTCGGTCAGTACGCGCCTGCGTACGGGGAAGGCCAGCCGTTGGAGGTGCGTTGGCACTGCGGCGGAGCGCCACCGAGTAGCAGGTGCGGTGCGCGGCTTAGGTGCACAACCTTGAGTCCGGCGGTGCGTTGCAAGTGTACCCGGGACCGAGAAGGTCGGGCGGGTGAGCACCGATAGTGGAACAAAAAAACAAAAAAAACGAAAGAGTCTTTAGTCAGCGTTGCAGTTTGCACTTGCTTTGGCGTGGCGTGGCGCGAGGATCCGATCTCGTTAACGGATCCTGCCAGGAAAGAAAAAGCCACGTGGTTTGCAAGTTTCTTAGACAAAGGGTTCGAGCAGCCTGGCTGGCCCACTTGCAAGTCGGGCCAGAGTTTTTGGAAGAGGCTTGTGAGAGCCGGAACAGGCAAGAGAGCAGGAGGGCAAAAAAAAGAAGAGAGCGGGCAGTGGTCTGCTCGTGTTTTTATAGTCTCTGGGTGGGGCGAGCAGGTGAAGGCACACCCTTCTGTTCGCTCGCGCAGACTCTCAGAGGAAAATTATTAAAAAGATTAATAATTTGGCATTAAATTTGGTCAGTCTGGCAAATCAGTTTTCCCACACAACCCGTTTAACACACATTGTAATTAATGCATCATAAACTAACTTGTGAGGTAACTTCTACTTGTCTAATCTGACTGAACTGAGAGACATTGATTATCTTTCATTCTTTATGGAGTACACATGAAATAGGATGTTCATACACACAAAGATATAACATGAATCATTCGTAGTTCAGTTGTCTGTCAAGAATTATCATGATATAAATGTGTAAAATGCGGTTACTTATGTGAATTGTCACTAAGGATAGTTCCAAGTTTCGCCACTTGGAGGTGTTGTTGCTCCATCTAGACGTTCCGGGAAGGGCGAGGCGCCAGAGTATCCTTTTGTGATTGATAAGAAGTCATGAACATTCCTTTGATCGGTCATTTGTGTATTCCAAACCATTGGAGCCATTTGTTCGGGCTCCGAGCAGACTGCTTGAAATACACTCCTTCGGCAGACGCATGAATTCCTTTGTCACCTGGTCAGCGGCTTCAAAAGAGTTTTGTTGGTGGCAAGGACCACCTGTAGAGCTGACCAGGCTGGATCCTGTCTGGGCATTGGCATATTCATGCACTGCAGAGAATTTGCTTCAGGAGAAGCAAACTTAAAAAAAAAAATTAGAGGGTGAAATGGACCTAGGCAATAGTTGTTACAGACCCCCCTTCGTCAAGCGGGATGAATCTTCAGGATGTCCAGGTTGGCGGGTCCAGATGATGCGTGGCCAGGGTCCAGGCCACGGTCAGCCGGCCGGAGTCCCACTCACGCTCTGCTGCAACACTGAAGACATACCACTGGTGCCACTTTTCCCTAACCTCTGCCTGGTTATGTGTGTGCAGGGTACGTCTGTGTGTTTTCAATGTGTCTCTATGTGTATTCAGTTAACAGTGTGTCTAACTTGGTACTGTGTCAGCTAACTGAGGGACTCGGGTCCCAAAACAGGCGCGGGCCTGGGAAAGACGCAAGACGCGAAATTCCAAACAAAAGAAAAGGAAGAAAACTTTTCCTAAGGCTATAAGGCTAGTATCATATTATGAGTAACTAGGGGAAACGAACAGCAAATTAAAGAAAAGAGAGAGAGAACGAGAAAAGAGGCTGTCGCCTTCTAAAACTCAAAAACCCGGGACTATACTCAGGCCATAACTCTCTTATAAAGACGGGGAGGTTGTCTCAGGCACCTGCGTGTCGGTGCAAATCTCCACCCCTGGGGGTGTTCGTCAAAAAAAAAAAAAGTCTTAGGTCGGTTAGCGCGACACTATCGTTGCTAGGTACTTAGCTATCGCGTCTTCCTATGGTGTAATTAAACACCCCAAAAGTCGTGCGTTATCCAAGAATAACTGAAGGGAAAAGGGAAAGAAAGGGAGGAGGGGAGAAAAGGGAGCAAAAGGAAGGAAAAAAAAAAAATCAGAGTATCCTTGGCAGTCGCGCTAGACTAAGGGAAGGAAGGCAAAGGGGCTTAGTTAGATTAGCTAGACTCACTAACGCTTTAAAAAGAGTACTCTGACCTGCTTTTGAAGGCCTTAAGTACGGGGGAGCTTTTTATGGCTAGCAAAAACTGATTTCACGCAGCATACCATTCATAAGTATCATAACACCTTGAGTGTACATAATCTTTTGAATTTGAGTTGCAAATCATTTTGTAGTTGTCTAGTCTAGTTCTGCATAATGCTATCGGTGTTACAGCTAGGACCGTATCCTTAAGTGTTGCACCAAGCGTCTGCAAATAAGTAGCAAAACACAGTATGCTAACCTCTCGCAATCAACAAAGAAAAGGGGATTAGCGTCGCTCGGTATGGTATCACTGAGGGGTTCGGTAGGTGCAGCGGGGTGTTGACCCCCCTTTTGCACGTGTGATACTTTCAAACATCGTAGTCAGCGAGGTCGGTCGGCGGAATTTGGCGCGTCTGTCGAGGGTGGCGGTTGGGTCGCTGACTCGGAGTCGGCTGGTGACCCCCCTTTGTCAGTTCCGCACGTATGCTGGTCCTGAGATTCGCTCGATCGCGTTCTCAGACGTTCAAACCCGCAGTGACTTTTGATCTGGTTTCGGTGGACCCATCTCAGTTGGTCCCCCTGACGTCCTTTATTCATCCTAATTTGATAGGCGACGGGTGACAGTTTGTCGACGATTTCATGTGGTCCTGACCACCGGGGAAGAAATTTTCGGGCGATGCCCCTCTGGGCACGCGGAGTATTAGCATTTGGTTGCGCGAACAAGTAATACCATACTCGATCACCTATTTCAAACTCGGTTTGTGAGGCTTTCCTATCGTAGTAGGTTTTCTGACCTTCTGCACTTTGCTTAAGCCGTTGTTGGGCAAATGCAAACGTGGCTCGGAGGTGGGCTTGCAAGTCCTCCACGTACTGGGAGGCCGTGTATGCCGTGGCTAGGTTTGTTTCGCCTGGCTGGTACATCAGGTGCAGGGGGAGCGTCATTCGCCGTCCGGTCATCATTTCAAAAGGGGCCACCCCTGTGGATTCGTGAGGGGTGGCTCGAATTGCCATGAGGATCAGTGGGAGTCGGGTGTCCCAGTCCCGATGGTTGGAAACAACAAACTTTTTCAGCAAATTTACCACGGTGCGATTAGTCCGCTCCACCTGTCCTGATGACTGCGGGTGATGGCTAATATGCAACTGGGCCTTGATTCCGAGCATTTGCCAAAGTTGTTGCATCACCTCGGCTGTGAAGTGGGTTCCCCTGTCTGAGTTAACCCGTGAGGGCAACCCAAAACGGGAGAACACGTGGTTCATCAGCAGGCATGCAGTGGTGTGTGCGGTGTCGTTTGGAGCAGGCAGGCATTCTACCCACTTGGTGAACGCGCAAACTACTGTAAGAAAGTATTTGTTCCCTCTCAGAGATCTGACCAGTGGTCCCACCCAATCAATTTGGAGATCAGACCATGGGAAGTTGACTCCTTTCTGTTGGAGTGGTGCTCGGTGACTCGGGTTTGCTGGCTGAAACTGGCAGCAAACCAGGCATCCTTTGATGTAGGTTGCTACATCATTATGCATGCGCGGCCAGTATGCCACCTGTTGTAGTGCGGTGACAGTGGCCTTGAATCCGCGGTGGCCTGCATAAGGCGCGTCGTGGGCGTATGTTAGCAAGACCCCCCTTTGGCTCCGTGGAACCACCAACCGCAGGGCAGGCGGAGACGCGGAGTCATAAACCAGAAGGCCTTTAACGAGACGCAGCCTTTGCAGCACGGAGAGCAAGTCTTTGAGGTCGCTGTCGTCACTCAACGCGTCAGGCGACACGGGGTTGGCGACAGGATCAGAAAGGTGCTGAATTATTTTGAAAAGCGCGGGGTCGCCGGCCTGTTGGGCGACCAAGTCGGAGGTTCGGACGGGCGGTACGCACGCCACGGGCCCCGTAGGGGTCCGTGTGGGGGCGTCGCGAGACTCAGCGGCGGCCGCAGCGCGGCGGCGCGTGAGAACGTGGACCTCCAGGGTGGGCTGGGTGGGCAGCCAAGCTGTATCAAATGTCCAAGGAGTCCCGTTGAGGGCCCCTTGTTTGGCTAACGTGTCCGTTAGGTCGTTAAAATGTTTGTCAGGTCCTGGGACTTTTGAGTGTCCCCGGACCTTTTTCCAATAGACATGCATATCATTGGAGGAAACCAAATGGTCGCATGTCAAAATGAGGTCGCGGTGTTTAACGGGTTTCTTCGCTGACGTAAGGAAACCATTTCGACGCCACACCGGTAGATGACAGGTGAAGGCGAGGCGGGCATAGTTTGAGTCAGTGCAGATAACCAGCACCGTGACACCGTGTTCAACTGCTAATTTGAGTGTAATCAGGATGCCAGCGATTTCCGCATATTGAGAAGAGTGGGGGCCCAATTGGAATAGCAGTGGTTTGCACGGTGTGTCGTCGACCCAAGCGATGCCCACCCCAGCCTGCAGCTGGGTTTGGTGGTGGTAAGAGCAGCCATCCACGTAAGCTGTAGGCATGTCTTTGCAGACATGTTCCTCAAAATAGCGGTGACGCGTGAATTCCGGCATCGGTGCCACGGCGACGTCTGTCGGCGGGGTCGGGGAAGTTGACACACAGTTCTGGCAAATCGCTAGATCGGTACCCAGCGGTAACTTTGCGTTTTTCGCGTACCGGACTCGAACATCGTAACTTTGTAACGCCATAAGCCAGCCGGCAATGCGCGCGTTCGTTACGACACCGTCTCGAATGCGTTGGTTGTTAAGAAAAGTAACCGGATGATGGTTAGTATCAATCGTTACTTTTTGACATCCAATGTAGTTTGAGAAATGTTTGATTGCCCATACTGTGGAAAGCGGGGCTTTTTCGCAGTCGGAGTATTTCAACTCGGGGCCGTTCAACGTTTTACTAGCGTACGCCACAACGCGTTTATCCTGGTCGTACATTTGGTATAGACCCGCACTCAAACAATGGTCGGAGAATCCTGCTTCCAAGAAAAATTCCTTGTTGCTATCGGGGTACGCGAGACAGGGGGCGGAGCCCAGCTTTTGTTTTAGCATATTCATCGCGTTGCTTTGTTCGTCACCCCAATCGAAGGGCGTGTCTTTCTTCAGCAGGTTAGTAAGAGGGCGTGCTAAGTCAGCAAAGTGTTCAATGAACTGGCGCGAATAGTTGCACACGCCAAGGAAGTTGCGCAATTTTGACACATCGGTGGGGGTTTTGATGTCAAGAAGGCCTTGAATACGGCTGGATTGTGGTTCAATCCCGTTCGGCCCAACCAAGATCCCCACGTAGTTGACCTTCGTGCGACACCACTGACCTTTCAGGAGGGACAGTTTGGCACCTGCAGAAGACAGCTGTCCAAGAACGTGGTCGATTTCCATCAAATGGTCATCCAAAGAGGAGCTCCTCATCATAATGTCATCGACATAAATGAGGTTGCCCCTGGCGGCGGCATCAGGGCACGCCTTGTTGAGGAAGATGTTAAATTCGGCTGGCGAGTTGGCGTAGCCGAATGGACACCGGTTGAAAGTGTACTGTTTGTTGCCAAAGGTGAATGCCAACTTGTATTGATCCCTGGGATCTACTGGGATCGTCCAGAACCCCGAAGCCACATCGATGGTGGTGAAGAATTTGGCATCTCGAACCTTGGGAAGTTCCTGTTCAAGTTGTGTCATGGGCCATCGCGAAAGAGGAACCTGTTGGTTCAGTTTGCGATAGTCAATGGTTGGTCTCCATGTACCGTTTGGCTTCAAGACTGGCCACAATGGAGCCGAATAGGTGCTGTTACAGGGGCGAATGATGCCCTTTTCCAGCATGGCGTCGATAGTCTTCTGTACTGGTTCGTAAGAAGCTATCGGAATCTTGTACTGGCGCACGAAAGTTGGAGGAGCGCCGGGCTGAGTCGGGATGCGGACTACATGTAGTGCCGTCAACCCGCAATCCAAAGAGTCCTTGGCAAAAGAGGGTGTGTATTTCATTAACACGGTGCGCAACCGTTCGCGGTCCTGTTCGGACCGGAGCGCGTCGGCGCGGTGCAGAACTTCTTGGAGGTGCTCCTCGAACTCTGGGTACGGTTGAAGGTCCCCATTTGGAGTCGTGGTTGGTTGAGGTTTCTCTGGGTTTCCAGAGGGAATGCTCGAGGGCGTTGGAGGCAACGCGCTCAAGGCATAAATCACCAGTTGTTGGTCTGTCCCCAGGTCCACCCGGACGATGTCTTCATCGTTGGTGGGACCGGCAGGGTTGACCGTAACAAGCTGAGATGGCCTGGTGAGTCTTCGGCCACCGGTGTCTTCAGTCAAGAACAAGTCCGATGGGATGTGTCCAACCACAGGCACCGTTAGAGTGAAGTCGTGGAAGTCGGAACGGATGAGCAGGCCCAGACGGGTCGCTTTTGGTATGCGAACGTCGTACGAAAGGGGGTTGTGAACCAAGATCAGAGTGGTGAGAGAGGCGTCCACGATGGGCGTGGCCTCCAAGAGTAACGACAGGTTCATGAACTCCGAAGAAGGTTGGAAGAAAGCGGAGCGAGCATTCAAGACCTGGTTAGCTCGTGTCACCAAGCGAACCGGAATGTTGATCGTGGTCGCCGGAGCGATCACTTCATCCTCATTTAAGACTTCGCAAGCATCTGGGACGGTCTGTCCGGACTTCATGTTTGGAAGACTGGGAACACAAGCTAGAGGTTCCGAGTTGGTGAGGGACCACAGCACGTTGTTGATGGTGTCCACCTGGACGGCAAGACGAACAAGCAAATCTGCACCCACGAAAAGGGTGTGAGGCGCATCCGGGACAACCAAGAAGTAGTGGGTCAGTGAGTGCTGCTTCCACTGAAGGTTTAAGGCGCACACGCCCACTGCAGTTATTGTAAGAGGAGGTTCCGTGTTCAACGGAAACCGGCAAGACTTGGAGACGAAAAGAATGTTCGGGTCGAGATCTCGCAAGTTGTCAGCGAATGCTGCAGAAATGGCTGATTTGTCAGCCCACAAGGCGAGGACGGCGTCAAGAACAGGTGCACCTTGCACGTGGACACCTCCGATGATGCGTGGGGCGTACCCTGCATCAGGTGGGGGTGGGTCAAGGTCACAAAGAAAGGTGTCGTGGCTTCTCAGCCGGTCCTTTGTCGGGGACGCGAGGGGTCCTGCCTTGGACTGTGTCGTGTCCCAGCTTTCTGTGGGGGCGTCTGCTTCCCCGTGGGGTGGCTGCGCCCGAGTCACAGTGCAGAGCTGAGCCTGGTCAGGGCCCGAAGGAAATGTCGGCAGGGCCTGCCGCACCTGGGCCCAAATCTGGAGTCTCTGGTAGTCTATGATGGGTTGGAAGCGGAACAACAGGTCTTGGCCAATAAGAAGGGGGACTGACTCAATGGGTCCCACATAGACTGGATGAATGAATTCCATGGGGCCAATGGACCAGTGTACCATCGCGACAGATTCCAGCTTTGTGTTAGTAGGTGAGAAAGCGCTAACGGTGAGTGGGCACCGCCGTAGGCGGAGCGGTCGACTGTTAGCTTGTGACGCGGCGCGGAGTTGTTCGAACACCGTGTTGGACATCACCGTGATGTCCGCGGCGGGATCTACAAGGGCTTCGTAGGTTAGAGCTCGCTCCAGGGTGACGCTCAGATAGAATTTACGAGCCATCCCCCTGGTGGTGAGGTCACCTAAAAGCTGTTGGAACGGTCTCACGTCATCGGTTGATCGCGATACATGCGGGTCTGCTGTATTTGGATCAGCCTGCAGTACCAATATTGTTGAGTCAGAAGGCAGTTTAGTAGGTGTCTGAGTGTCGGCTACTGGAGGCCCCTCTGGTGACCTCTGCTGGTGGGTCACTTCAGTGGGCATCCGGCCGTCGGTTAGTCATAAAGGCGGGTCTTTTGACGAGTCTTTTGACAATTTCAGGAGTGCCTTCAATATGCCGCTGGCAACTGCGTGGTGGTCAGTCTCGGAGTCGGCTTGGCGGTTCCGGGACTCGCGGCAGGAATCGGTTGCTGGCGCGCGTTCGACTTTATCACGTTTTGGATGATAGCGCGAATCGGGCTTTCCTTTAGCAACTTTGGAGCGCCGGCGGTCGTCAGCTTGCTTTTCTCCGTCCGCTTTCTCGTCACGCGAGTAGTCGGTTTTGGAGCGCGGTTTCCGGTTTCGCGGGGCGCGGGACTGTTTTGACTTTTTGGATTTAGTCTGGTCTTCCCTCGGAGCAAAGGAGCAAGCTCCCTCCAGCTCTGAAGGAGGACCCACGTCCACTTTATAAATTCCTGCGTCGCCTGCCTTGGGGGCGGATAATTTTAGCTTTGCATAGCCCCTAGCTGCTAAGTCACGTAGCTGCGAGCTATTCAGTGTCTCAGGACACAAAGCCAGTCCCAAGTAGTGGTTAAGGTTTTGTTGGAGGTTTCGGACAAACAACGTTTTAAAACCAGAATCTTCCTCCATGTTGGGCTCGTTACGAGTCCCAAAATAGGCATCGCGAAGACGACTATAGAAAGCCTGAGGAGCCTCCTGCTTTCCCTGTTTGACGAACATGGCGACTTCCATGCCCGACAACCCAGGAGAACCGTCAAACTCGCGTGAGATGGCTTGGTGCAGTGCCAAAGGGTCAGACAACACATCAGCGGGCTGCCGTTCCAGCAGTCTGTTGACTGCTCGGCTGGACGTCATTTTGATCAAGTACAACTTATCTTCCACGGTTGCCATTGGGACCCGCTGGAGATGATAGTTGATGTCTTTCAAGTACTCTGTTGTGTTGTGGGACCCCCCTGGTTTCGGTTCGAATTTGGTTATATTTCGAGCCAGCTTGTCCAAATCTTTCCAGGCCACGCCCATTTGTCCCTCCAACGGGGGAGTCGACATGGGTCCACGTTGGAAACTGTCATCACCTGATGGCCCGAAAGCGTGTGGGGAGGCGGCCATTGGAGGTGCCAGGCCTAAAGCGGCGGTGGTCACTGGCGGCGTCCTCCAGGCGGTTCCGGACTCAGGTGGCAGTTTGAGCTGTGGTGCTGTGGCTCTGGGATCAGGAGGTCTGTGTGGGGGTGGAGCTCCCGGCCGGGAGGCTCCTCGGGAGACCTCATGCAACTGCTGCGCGCGTTGTAACTCATGTTTAATATGAGCTAACTCTGTCTCATATTCCTGCTGGCATTGTCGGAGGCGGGTAACCTCGGCTTCAGTCAATGCTAATTTAGTTCGCAGGTCATATGAGCGGTCCACTTCGGCATTACGTTCCTCCCTAAAGGTCTGTACCTGAACTTGGAGGCGCTTCACTTCATCGGTTGACTGAGCTAGCGACGAACTAACCCGAAAGTAATTAGCTTCTGCTAGCCGAAGTTGGTCTTTTGACGGTCGTTCAGTCAAGTCAGTCACCTCTGCTTTTAGTTTGTGAATTTCATTTGCCGCGGATCTCAGCAGTTTTTCTTGCTCTCGATTTGTCTCTTCGACGGTCGCGAGAGCTTGGGTTAACTCACCAATCTTTTGATGGGAGTCGGGAGTGAAAGCAGACTCATCTGCATCACTGCCCAGATTTTCGGCTAGCGCCGCATCTGCGCGGGCTTCTGCCTCATCCAGCTGCGCTTTAACGTCATCCAGCTGGGTCTCCACGACCTTCACTCGGTCGTGGGCGGCTTCAAGCTGTGCCGTGGCATCACGGCTCTGCTGTTGTGCCATGTCAAGTTGGTGTTTCACTTGACAGTCCTCGGCATCGCTCAGCTTCAAGTGTGCGGCAAGGTTCAAAGTCAGACATCCGAGCATTCGAATGAGTGACTTGTCCTTTGGGGCTTTGGTCTCAGCGTCACTCATGAGCTGCGCGAGGTTATCATTTAGCGTATTGACATCCGCATCCCTAATAGACTCAGCGTATCCAGGTAAGAAGTCCTTGGTCAGCTTCTGCACCAGTTGAGCCAAGGTATCTAGGTTCTCACAGGGGCTGGGAGTCTCTCGGAGTGATGCCATATTGTCAATAGCTTTTTAAACGATCACACTTGTACTAGCGTTTAATAGTTAGTTAATCAGCGTACGCAGTTAGCTAACTACCGCTATCAAGTATTATCGTCAACAATACACACTGGGTTCAAATTATCAAAAGGGGAATTGCCACAAAAGCAAAAGATTTGTAGTGGGCTATGCAACCCACAGCTTACACTATAGTTGGGAGAAATCAATTCCAGTTATCAAAACAAACAAAAACAAACGGCAACAAAAAATAAAATAATAAATAAAGCAAAATAAAATAAAATAAAATAAAATAATAATAATACTAACTTCAACTTGACTCACTCAGCAAAGAATAGCTTAAACGAGGGACAGGGTAACTCTAAAATGTTACAGCGGTCAATCCCAAAAGCTAAATCAAAAAAAAAAAAAAAAAATTCAAACAAAAAATTTTTTTTTTTTTGGAAGTCGAGTTAAAAGTTGAAATTAAAATTAAATTAAATAAACAATAAAACAGAAAAAGGGGGAAATAAACTTAAAAGGGGTTAATAGTCTTAGTCAAATGACTGGTTACAGTGTCCGTACAGTTTCATGCAAATGTCCTGTGGACGGGGTTTTTGGGACACAAAAACTGCAGAACTATACAGAAATATTAGAGCTGCCTCTCTAATAATAGCTCATTCGAACTCACACCTTCTTATTAACTAGACACAACCGAAAAACAAAAACAAAAGAACAAACAAAAACAACAAAGTTAAAAATAATGGATAAAAATTAGAAGAAAACAAATAAAAGGGAAGAAAATAATAATAATAGTACTAGGTCTACCAAACCAACTAAACAAACACAAAACCTGAAATTAAGTGGAATGTTAAGTCAAGAATATAGCTAGTTAGCCTAGTATGAAACTGGATAAAAGGGAATACGAAAAAAAAGAGGAAAAAAAAGAAAAACACAATAGTGTAAATAGTTCCTTTGTATTAATTTGACCCAGCAGTATGTTTTGTTGATGCACCCGTAATTACTCTCACGCTAGGCAGCGTAAAAGGCTAGAATGCGGTCAGCTATTACTATAATCCTTAAACGCAAACAGTCAATTAAGCCTACAACTGCGTTTAATCGGACGTGGATAAATTTTTTATTATCCTTGTGTACTAACGGTGACGACACTCACTAAGTACAACGCTCGACACGGAAAACAATTCAAAAAGCAATGTGAAGTGACATTGAATCAGAATTATCGCGGAGCAAGGACCACCGGCGTTAAAGCAGCAGTGGGGGGGGTCAGTTGTCTATTGACAGCTCAAACGCTGTCTGACAGCTGACAACCTGCGAGACCCGCTCCCTTTCGGGGCGTCTACAGGCGTGGCTCAAACTCGCCAATGAGAAGGGAGGGGGAGGTACTCAACCACGCCTCCACGAGCCACACAGCTCTTCACAAGGACTATGGCGCCACCTTGTGGAAATGCGTACACGGTACAGGTAAGCAGCTAACGTCTTAGCGCTCTGTTAATCCGCTCGCCACGAGCTGAAACTTTGAGTCGGCGGCTACAAAAGCTCAGTCACGACTCAAACTTCTCCCACAAGCTAGGTGTAGGAGGAACACGGGGAAAGTGACTCGGACGTCGTTTACGTTGCTCGCGGTTAGCTACTCCGAAGCACGTAACTCGAGTCGGGTCAACGCGACGCACGTAGGCTGTCACGTGACTTCCCACAATTTCCGGAAACACAACAACACAAAGACAAACAACTTCAAATTCAGCCAGCTGAAATTTAAAAGTTGCACAACTCGAGTTCTATCACGTACGTTTTCAAATACAAGCCACTATTTTTTCAAACGGTGACCGGCTCTTACTTTTATTCCAACAATCAATCCCGTTACTCTCGTTTACTTATAGCACGTCACTCCGTGGTAACACACGCAAGATGGCGGCTAACCAGACGCTCGATTCAAAGCTGAAGGGGAAAGTCAGTGCAGTTCTATGTAAGAAGAAATGTTTACCTTTTTGCACAGAGATAAATGATTAGGTACACTACGTGAAATGCGTTTTACTTTTCACGTCCAAAGTCTTGTATTTTCGAGTGGATCTTCTTATGTTTTGTAGCCTCACACGGCCGGCACCATTATGTAGCGATAATTGGGTCGTCTTTTGGACGAATTAATAATCTGGACGTTACAGAGGTAAATTGTATTTACCTCAATAACCTCTGGGGCACCACGTTTGTTTTGCTTCGTATTAACAGGAGCAAACAACGACCAAAATCCTTCTTTTATCAGTCATTGATAATCTAAAGTCGCCACACTCGATATTCAGTGGTTCGTTGTACTAACAAAAGAATAATAATCCACTCGGAAACACAGATGACTTAGGCGGAATAAAGTTTATAAAACATGCATTTATTCACGATTGCTACACGACAGAATCAAAATACTGCCTATCTAACTATTCTACCGTCAGAAGAAAAGAAATAAAATAAAGCGAATGAAAATAAGGAAGGAATGCGAATGAATAAAGAAACAGGGAAAAGAGAAAATTTGACCTGCCAGATTTGTGATGTTTCAAACGTAAGTGGCACACAGTGGATACGCCGAGGTAGAAATCAAGCGCACTTACGAGCCCTGGAGTTGCGTAGCAACGAACAGAAGTGGCGGCCTTTTTGACAAGGGGGAAAAAAAGAGTCAATGTTCGTTGAAAAATGCAAGGAAAAAAAAAGGTTTATTCCACAGGTTAGCGAGGGAGCCGCGCCAGGGGCCTGACGTAGTTGCGCGGCTCGTCCCTTGATTGGTTGGTGATCCGGCGAGGTTGATCCTCGCCGAGGTTGGTTCTGCTGGGCAGCTGTCCGAGCTCAGGTGTTGCAGCTCGGTCAGTACGCGCCTGCGTACGGGGAAGGCCAGCCGTTGGAGGTGCGTTGGCACTGCGGCGGAGCGCCACCGAGTAGCAGGTGCGGTGCGCGGCTTAGGTGCACAACCTTGAGTCCGGCGGTGCGTTGCAAGTGTACCCGGGACCGAGAAGGTCGGGCGGGTGAGCACCGATAGTGGAACAAAAAAACAAAAAAAACGAAAGAGTCTTTAGTCAGCGTTGCAGTTTGCACTTGCTTTGGCGTGGCGTGGCGCGAGGATCCGATCTCGTTAACGGATCCTGCCAGGAAAGAAAAAGCCACGTGGTTTGCAAGTTTCTTAGACAAAGGGTTCGAGCAGCCTGGCTGGCCCACTTGCAAGTCGGGCCAGAGTTTTTGGAAGAGGCTTGTGAGAGCCGGAACAGGCAAGAGAGCAGGAGGGCAAAAAAAAGAAGAGAGCGGGCAGTGGTCTGCTCGTGTTTTTATAGTCTCTGGGTGGGGCGAGCAGGTGAAGGCACACCCTTCTGTTCGCTCGCGCAGACTCTCAGAGGAAAATTATTAAAAAGATTAATAATTTGGCATTAAATTTGGTCAGTCTGGCAAATCAGTTTTCCCACACAACCCGTTTAACACACATTGTAATTAATGCATCATAAACTAACTTGTGAGGTAACTTCTACTTGTCTAATCTGACTGAACTGAGAGACATTGATTATCTTTCATTCTTTATGGAGTACACATGAAATAGGATGTTCATACACACAAAGATATAACATGAATCATTCGTAGTTCAGTTGTCTGTCAAGAATTATCATGATATAAATGTGTAAAATGCGGTTACTTATGTGAATTGTCACTAAGGATAGTTCCAAGTTTCGCCACTTGGAGGTGTTGTTGCTCCATCTAGACGTTCCGGGAAGGGCGAGGCGCCAGAGTATCCTTTTGTGATTGATAAGAAGTCATGAACATTCCTTTGATCGGTCATTTGTGTATTCCAAACCATTGGAGCCATTTGTTCGGGCTCCGAGCAGACTGCTTGAAATACACTCCTTCGGCAGACGCATGAATTCCTTTGTCACCTGGTCAGCGGCTTCAAAAGAGTTTTGTTGGTGGCAAGGACCACCTGTAGAGCTGACCAGGCTGGATCCTGTCTGGGCATTGGCATATTCATGCACTGCAGAGAATTTGCTTCAGGAGAAGCAAACTTAAAAAAAAAAATTAGAGGGTGAAATGGACCTAGGCAATAGTTGTTACACTCAAGATATCCATGCACCTCCTTATATGTGAGATACATTGTCCAGGTCCATCTACTAAACAGTAAGCTCACATGATTGCTGTCGACTCTTTCTTCTCTGATCCCAATAGAGTGAAGGGACACCACTCGCCCTGCGCACAGTGCTGCAGGACTGGCGGACTCGCATTGTAAAAGGCACCTGTAACCCGTTGTTTGGAGACCAGTTCACATGTACTCTGCGTGATGAAAAGGAGCTGGATCACATGGACCTCAGAATGGAGGTTCTGTAACATACAAGCACAATTCATGTTGTCATGCTGCGAGTGTGAGGCTAATCATTTTTAGGACTGTCGTCTTGGACAGTCTGTATGAAGTAAAAACGATGATGTTAAAATCTAAGCTATGTAAATATATGACAAGTGTGGCAATCAGTGACTATAACGCGCATATGTTTTTGTTTGTCAGGTGAGAGACTTTGATAAGTTCTCCAGGCACACTGCGTTGGGAGAGGTGAGGACACCTCTAAGACAACTTAATATCTCCTACCCTCTGGAGCTAAAACGAAAACTCAACACTCCTCAGAAGGTAAAAAAAAAAAAAAAAAAAAAACTCATACGGGAGAAACTGTGTGCAATGGGATTTGTTTGTCTACCCAAACAACAAAATCTTGGAAAAATCTCAGGTGTTATCATTAGCTAACTACATATATACAGATTAATCAAATCCCACACCTATTTACTGTATTTTCCGCACTATAAGACGCACCTAAAAGCCTTCAATTTTTTCAAAAGCTGACCCTGCGCCTTATAATCTAGTGCGCCTCATATATGGATCAATATTGAGCCGCAACAGGTCTCGCTGTCAAGACGCTATCGGTGACCCTGCACGATCGGTGACATGCATGCGCAGAAGATCCCGCCATCTTGGATCGCTAGCTAATACTAATACTTTACCTCAGAGAAAATAATAAAACTGTAAAGCTGTTTATTCATTTTGGGAGTGAATGGAGTTGTCAGAAAGCTGGTTTGTAATCTATTAATAAAGTTTGACTGACCTATCTGACTGTTTTGTTGACATTCCCTTTAGCGCAGCACCATCTAATGGATGCATAACGTAACCCCAGCCTCTGCTGTAGCGCCTTATATATGGAAAAAGTTTTCAAATATATAATTCATTGCAGGTGCGCCTTATAATGAGGTGCGCCTTATAGTGCGGAAAATACGGTACTGTAACATTTTAGTTTCAAACTAGAAGTGTTATAGCACATGCTGCTGCTGTGTAATGTGGGTTCAATTGACCCAATAATATCCAAGAACCATATCCTGCCATTAGGGCTCTACTGTTTTTCCCAGGCCCTACAGCATGGATTGGCAGCATCAGGAAGAGAATCTTGGATTTTTTTTTTTTCTTTCTACCTGATAGACAGAAAGAAATATAAAAATATGACGTAAAACATTGTAACCACATTTGTTGGAGAAATATTGGTATGTTCAAATGAAACCAATGTTGAAATTTGTGGCTATCATTTCTAAAATTATTTTTTGGCACAAACACAACATTGTTCATGACCAAAAAGAACACCATATCCGTGATTCATGCATGGTGGTGGACGCATCATGCTTAGTGGCTGTTTGTCTTCAGATGGAAGGAATAATCAACAGTTTGATGAAGCTATCAGGATAACAAATAGCACAATAAGCCTTAAGGGTTCTGCTAGATAGCCCCAAAAAAAAAAAAAATAGAACATCTTGACTTAATTTGGGGTTATTCAGAGGCACTTCAAATAGAGCCAAGTTTGTGATAATGCTTACATAACACAAGTTTAGTAATTAGCCTAT
Source organism: Festucalex cinctus (assembly GCF_051991245.1). NCBI lineage: Eukaryota > Metazoa > Chordata > Actinopteri > Syngnathiformes > Syngnathidae > Festucalex > Festucalex cinctus. Next base: position 19,334,410 of record NC_135413.1, on the reverse strand, counting down.
TCTGAACACATGTATCAGCATATTTACACATATTAGTGATGGGAAAACACTTTCCATATTCTTTTTTTACTCCTCTAGATGGTGCTCGGTTTAAAAATGCATCCATCCATTATCTTAACCACTTATCCTCAGGAGGGTTACAGTGGAAATGTCATCAATTCCCATTGCACTCACCTTTCTCTGTAAACCGAGAAGACCATATATATATGTAAAAATTACATATATATATATATATATATATATATATATATATATATATATATATATATATATATATATATATATATATATTGCAAGTAGTTCATGAAGCATCATTTTCCCATCACCAATTATATATGTATATTTTTCCTGGCATTAAAACTAAAACAAAATGTAACTACTACTTTACAATAATTTTAGAACAATTATTCCCCTTTAAATGAAAACAATTTTACCGTTACTGATCAAATGACGTGAAATTGTATTTATATACTCTCACTTGGCAGGATGTTGTAGGGGAAGTTCTTCTGTCACTGAAGTTTCTTCCAACTTCTCAGCGGATAGAGGTTGGAGTGTTAAAGGTTCGAACAGTTTATAAGGACCGACACTTAGATGCAGGTAACAAACAAAAACATACACAGCACAGCTAGCAACTTTGATAACATAACATTGGGTGGGTTCAATTTGTAATGCCTATTTTTGTGTTGCACAGTCCTCTATGTCAAGATCAGTGTGCAGTGCAACCGGTACAAGTCGAAGCAGGAGAAAACCTCAGCAGTGGTGCGTGGCTCAGTGACTGTCTTCAATGAAGTTCTTGTTTTCTTTGTACCAGAATTTCCTCTGCAGCAGTGTAAAATTTCGGTCTCCGTTTTTGAGACTGACTCAAGTAGGAAATCATCCAAGCGCCTGATTGGACAGTTAACCATAAAGAAGGACAATAATTCAGAAAATGAACACTTGAGTCTTATGCTCCGCTCAGTCCGTCAACCAATAGCCAAGTGGCACGCTCTGTTTATCTGAGGTTTGTCTCAACAACTTCTTCTGCACATCCGTGCATAATGTGGGTTGTGATATTCATAAACTGATTTTACAGTGAACCACTGAACACATTTTTTCTTCCTGACATCTATGGAAAGTCTTACACTCAGCACTCTAGTAGATTGGAGGGGATTGCAGTATTTTAAAAAGACTACAATTTCCTGACACTCCTGACATTCAACCCGTGATTTACTTATGTTCTTTTGTAACAAGCCTTTGCTACACTCTAGTGGCTCAATATTTTATTGCTATTGTCTTAACTCTTAACCAATCAATATCAAAGACCGTACGTACTGTATTTAATACAAGCAGGAACAAATCTAAGGACTATCATAAAATATAGTAAATAAAAAAAAAAATACTGTATATATCATCTCAGTTGAGGGAAAGTATTAGCTGTGCTGCTGCTGTGTGTGCCCTGTGCACTTTTTGAGTTATTATATTTAAAAAAAAATGGAAGACATGCTTGTAATCTAATGCACAAACAGTCGTGCCATATTGTCATACTGTTGCAGAACACTGCAATGGATTGACTTGTACTTACATGTTTAAAGTTTACTACATCGTTTTGGGCTTAAACAGTTGCAGGTATTTACAGTTCCTTTTGTTCTCCCACTCCCAAAGACGCACAAAAGGTGACTTGATGATGATGATACATATAAATAACTGTAGGTTTTTTGTTTTTTTGTTTTTAATCATTATGGTCAGTGTATGTTGCATGTACAGTGAGTGAGTGAGTGTTATTTATGTCGGAATTGATGTTTTTAATCAGACCTGGTTCTATTAGCTTTTTTAAAAATATATATTTTATGTTTTTACATTTTAAATGGCAACTCGTCAGTAGAGGGCGCTAGCGCACGGCCCTCCCTGAGCTGAGTCTGAAGGGATATTAAATAATGAAAATGAAATATTTTTATTACAATAAAGATGTTTCAAAATATGTATTTGTTTTCAGATGAGCAGGACAAATATTATGCTGTTATTGATAAAGGAAATTGATTTGTTTTCCCGGTCCACCTCACTTTGTTGCAAACTAAAATATGTTTAAATATGTTTTGTTTATCTGTTTCACTTAAAAATAAAAAATAAAATACAAAACTTCATACAGTATGTTGTTATAACACTGAAATATGAAAAGGTTTTTTATTTTTTATTTTTTTATTTTTTTACTCTTCCTATGTGGACATCTCTACAGTTTCTGCATCTAAAGGATGCATTATGCTACACAGGGAAAAAAAAATACAATTTCTGTTTTATTATTTCAAAAGAGCTTTATTGTGGTATATTTCACATCATATTATATGAGCTGAAATAACCCATTGAAGAATCAACTTTATTCTGCTGTGTCCTTGGCCTGTAAGAAAATACAATCCTTCAAGTTAAAAATGTATTGTGTACCACAATGTAATAAAAAAAAAATGCATTTGTCTAGTATGGAATATTAGTCATCAACATGTTTCCATATTTACCTTGCCAGAGTCACGGCTTTTGGCTCTCAGTTTGTTGACCTGAGACTCTGCAATGTCAGCACGTTCCTCAGCCTCCTCAAGCTCATGCTGGACCTTCCTGCACTTGGACAGGTGAACATTGGCCTGCTCCTCCTGAGAAGTCAAACAGAAAAATTAAGTTGGAAGGACTGTACATTAAACTCAAATTATTTCCCAGTATACTTTAAATCTAGAGTTAAATATCCTTACCGCTTCCTCAGCCTGCCTCTTGTAGGCCTTCACCTTGAGCTGCAATTTATCAACCAGGTCCTGCAGTCTGGCAACATTTTTCTTGTCCTCTTCAGTCTGTGAAAGAAAATCATGTTTGCAAGTTTGAATACATAACTTGATGTTAATTTGTTTGACATTTGCATGCTAAGTGTTGATATTTACCTGGTAAGTGAGCTCCTTCACCCTCCTCTCATATTTTCGGACACCCTTAACAGCATCAGCTCCACGTCTCTGCTCTGCTTCAACCTCTGTCTCAAGCTCACGCACCTGGGGATTTTTTATTTATTTATTTTTAATTTAAGCAATAACTTGCTTTGAGTTTCTTGGAATAAGTGTTTTACCCTAGACTCAAGTTTCTGAAGCTGCTTCTTGCCACCCTTCATGGCGAGGTTCTCAGCTTCGTCCAGGCGGTGCTGCAGGTCCTTGACAGCCACCTCCAGATTCTTCTTCATCCTTTCCAGATGTGCGCTTGTGTCCTGTTCCTTCTTCAGCTCCTCAGCCATCATTGCAGCCTAGAAAAGACATTTTTTTTTTGTTATTCAAATTTATTTTTACAATCAATTAATTAAAACCAGGGGTGTCAGGTGGTTAAATTTTTTGCTCGTGATTATTAATCACAAGACTTTAAGTTAACTCAGGATTAATAACAAATTTTATCTGTTCTAAATGTACAATAAAATGTACATTTTTTTTTCGTTTTCATACTCTTAACATAAAATTGAAAAAAAAAATGTTAACCTAAATTCCTTGATACAGTGATTTCATTATTCATAAAATTGAGTTAAAATTAAAAAAGATGTACTGCACTATATAAAAAAAAACGAGTGCGATATAGATTTGTGTTGAGGTCATTTTTCTGCCACTAGATGGCATAATTGCCTTTGTAAGTCATTGGTGACAGCTCAGTGCATTTTTCTTTTCATAGTAAGAGCTAATCTTTAACATGTTTGTTAAAATTGTAAAATACAACTTGACCCCAGTTTCCACAAATATATACATTATTATAAAATTTATTACTGCTAAATTTTGACGTAGCCAGGTGTGCCGCATTGCAACTGGAATTCCCCCAATACAGGCTTTCCAAGTAAGGGGCGGTCATTAATCATGCGTTAAAAAAATGGTGGCGTTAAGGGAACTTTAAATTAACTCAAAATTAAAGCACTAATTGTGAAACCCACAATTAAAACACAAAGTTGTGAAAAAGAAAACATACATCAGTAATGGCCTTCTTGGCTTTGTCCTCTGCATTCCTGGCTTCCTGAACTGTGTCATCTACTTCACTCTGGATCTGGACAAGGTCAGCCTCAAGCTTCTTCTTTGTGTTCAGAAGGCTTGTGTTCTGAGACATGAAGATAATTGTCATTCAAAACATAATAACATCCTCAGGTGTGGAATCATTTTATTCACATTATTTACCTGAGAGTGCAGAAGTCCAACACGTTCACTGGCATCCACCAGCTCCTGCTCAGCAACTTTACGGCCTCGCTCGGTTTGTTCCAGAGCAGCCCTAAGTTCCTCAATTTCAGCCACCATGAGGCCATTCCTGCGGTCCACCATTGCAGCTTGTTCCTTGAGGTCATCCTGTGCTCTGACGGCATCATCGAGGTGCAGTTGGGCATCCTGGAGAAAATCAAGGAAGTATTTGAATAAACTGCAACACGAAGGAACAAGTCGTAGCTCATCACTTTGCAATACTGTCAGGTTTATACACCATCTATGACATTTTAAAAATACACAAGACAGACACAAAGATGAGTAAACAAGGCCTTTTTGACTCGTATACGAGGAGAAATGGACAGAGAGCATGTGTGCAGTTGGCAAACTCCTGGCCCACTTCTGACACGTACATTTCTCCTTTTATTGGGATTCGGCTAACACAAATAGTCACGTGTTGCTCTCAGGGAGGTGGGGAAATAGCATCAATGACAACAATCATTTATAACACTGCAGGTGTCTTTTATTACTCAAGGTGTCTCAACCATAAAACTTCTCCAGTCAGTAGTCTTTGAAGTTTGTTTACGGCCTTGGAATGAAGTTCCTGTATTGTTCCACTTTCCCGCAACAACTCAAGCAGATGTCACAATGTTGAAAACTTCACAATGTTGAATAAATGCTTTACAATTAATTCTTTGTAAATAATAAAAGTAAATATATAATAAATCTGTCAAATACCTTGAGCTGTGTCTGCACAATTCTCAGCTGCTTCTGAGACTCGGCTGCCTGGCGATTGGCGTGGCTCAGCTGAATCTCCATCTCATTCAAGTCTCCTTCCATCTTCTTTTTGATTCTCAGGGCATCATTCCTGCTCCTGACCTCGGAATCCAAAGTGCTCTGCATGGAGTCAATCACCCTCTGGCTATTTCTCTTTATCTGCTCCATCTCCTCATCTTTCTCTGCCAGCTTCCTGTCCACTTCTCCTTTGATCTGGTTGAGTTCCAACTGGACACGCAGGATCTTAGACTCTTCATGTTCCAGAGTTCCCTAGTAATTCAGAACAATGTCTTAATTTTGACATCCAGATTTTGCCCATCTGCATTAATTGAAATCACCTCAGCCTCTTCCAGTGCTGTCTGGATTTCAGATTTCTCCGTCTCCACCTGTTTCTTGGCCTTCTCAAGCTCATGGATGCTCTTTCCGGTCTCTCCGATCTGTTCAGTCAGATCAGAGATCTCCTCTACAAAGAGATGTATAGTTTCAAATGAAGTCAAGTAAGAGAACGACTTGCCAAATTCTGTGGAAAAACTCACGCTGCAGATTTTTGTTTTCACGCTTCATGGTCTCCAGTTGGTCCAAAGATTCCTCGTAAGAGTTCTTCATCTTGAACAGCTCAGTGCCAAGAGAACGAGCCTCCTTCTGAGCTCCCTCAAGCTCTGACTGACCCTCCTCGAACTTCTGCTTCCACTCTGCCAACACCTAGTTTAACAATTTGGACAGTACAAAATGCTCAACATGTTCATTTGTCTTTTTGTATGTCATGGGAGCAATTAGTATCAGTTGTACCTTGTCAAAGTTCCTCTGCTTTTTGTCAAGGTTGGCAGCGAGACTATTGGCCCTCTCCACGTCAATCATGAGGTCTTCAACTTCACTCTGGAGTCTCTGTTTGGTCTTCTCCAGAGATGCACACTTGGAATTCACAGCCTCAATCTGTTCCTCAGCCTCCTGGAGCCGCTGTGCCAACTTTTTCCTGTTTTCAAATGTTTCTCAGTGAAAAATATCCAATCCCCAAAACAGATTTTTATACTCATCTCATCCTGCAACATGTAATTGCAGATTACTGTATAGTAAACCCTCAAAAATGAGTTGCTAAAAAATAATCCAAATGAAATGGAAAATAATCAACTGAGATAAACCTCCATCCATCCATCCATCCATTTTCTGAACCGCTTGCTCCTCACAAGGGTCGCGGGGGTGCTGGAGCCTATCTCAGCTGGCCATGGGCAGTAGGCGGGGTACACCCTGAACTGGTTGCCAGCCAATCGCAGTGAGATAAACCTGCTGTTTTCATTTAGAATCCTACTCACTTGGCTTCCTCAAGCTCCTCAGTGCGCTGGATGGCATCAGTTTCATACTTAGTTCTCCACTGAGCCACCTCAGAGTTGGCCTTGGACATTCCGCGCTGCAGTTCAGCCTTGGCTTCCTGCTCCTCCTCAAACTGCTCCCTTAGCAGATCACAGTCATGGCGGGCTGATTGCAGTCCATGGGCAAGAGCATTCTTTGCCTGGTAACCCAAATATATTTCATGAGCAAATTTCTTAAAAACTCTTTAAAAAAAAAAAAATATCTTAAAAACAAAATTGCTGTTGGGAATGCTGTTTCATACCTTGACTTCCTCTTCAATCTGTCTCTTCAATTCCTCAATCTGTTGTGTAAAGGCCTGTTTACCTCTGGTCAACTGTGAGACAAGCGCTTCCTTTTCCTCAACTTGACGGCCAAATTCACCTTGTTTGAACATCATCATGTAGCGTTAGTGTATGTTTACTGTTTCACTTATAAACTAGCAGTGAAGTCTGACTGTTGCATGCGTACCATTTTCTGTCAGAAGACGGGCTTTCTGTGCTCCCAGGTCATTGAGCTGACGGATATTCTCATCACTCTTGGTCTTCAGTTCACTAAGTTGGTCCTCAAGAGTACGACACATCTTTTCAAGATTTCCCTGGTCATTTGAAAAAATGACGAGTATTATTATTCACATTTTTTTAATCACATTTATTTATATAGATATATATTAGTGCTGTCAAAGTTAAAGCTTTAGCTTTAACTTCCTTTAACTCCAGAGTTAAATCTTTAAAAACACAGCTTTAAAGCTTTAACTCACTTTAACTCCAGAGAGAGACAACGCTAATTCTTGGGGGAAAAGTGCTAGTGGTATCGGTATTTGGTATCCATTTTCGGTGACTACTTATGAGTTAACACATTCACTGCCAGCCCAAAAATGCATCATTTGACGTCTTTTTCCGTCAATGGCAGTGAATGAGTTAAGTATTGGTAACATGAGTTTATATTATTACATACATGCATACACACGTATATACACTGTATACTAGGCTATATGTAGCTTATATGTAGCTTATATACTTTTTTCTTTTTTTTTTCAGAACGATACCAATACTCAACTCATGAGTAGTCACCGATACGGATACCAAATACCGATACCACTAGCACATTTCCCCCAAAAATTAATGGCAAGTCATTTTAAAGACCTATCTATCCTAATATAGCATTTTTCTTTAAAATTGCATGACATGAATGGAAATTTTCTATTCTTTGTATTTCTATTTCTAATTTCAGGTTCCTGATCATTAAACGGCCACAAAAGGATGGATGATGCTTGTATCGGCACCATTGCGAGTACATGTACCGATACCGATCTATCAGTACTCATCCATCCCTAAACTAGTACAACATTTCTTCACCTTTGCTTTAGCAACAGCCTCCATGTTGCTGGAGAGATCATCAATCTCCATCTTGTATTCACTCTTTTCCTTCTCAAGCTTCTGCTTGACACGTTGCAGGTTGTCAATTTGCTCGCCCAGCTCAGCAACACTGTCAGCCTGCTTCTTGCGGAGAGCAGCAGCAGTGGCCTCATGCTGCAAGGTGGACTCTTCAAGATCACGGCGCAGCTTCTGGAACTCAGCCTCGCGCTTCTTGTTCATCTCAATTTGAGCAGCTGTTGCCCCTCCGGCCTCCTCCAGCCTCTCGCTGATCTCCTCAAGTTCCCTGGAGAGATCTGCTCTCTGCTTCTCAACCTTGGCACGAGCAGCACGCTCAGCCTCAATTTCCTCCTCCAGTTCTTCAATACGGGCCTGTAAGGACATTTTATTGTGACTTTTAAATTCATTCTTCATTTTTAAATCATTTCAACAATTTGAGGATATTTTACCTGAAGTTCCTTGATCTTCTTCTGGAGCTGTGCACCCATTGACTGCTCATCCTCAATCTTGCTAAGAAGCTGACTAATTTCAAAGTCTTTTCTGTGAATATGCGACACATTTAGTGATGTCTTGCTTTGGAAAATGATTGTTAATATTATATAATGAGGTGAAGAACAAAGTGTTTACTTTTTAAGTTTCTCATCAGACTGCTGTTTGTCGTTCTCAAGGTCCATGATCGACTCCTGAGCCAGTTTCAGGTCACCCTCAAGCTTCCTCTTGGCCCTCTCCAGATCCATACGCAGCTTCTTCTCTTGCTCCAGAGAACCCTCAAGCTGCAGAGTAATTTCATTTAGTCGTTATGGCATACAAGCCACCTTGTATTTACAGTATGTTCTACAAATGACTTATCGTAACTTACGTCATCCACTTGCTGCTCAAGCTTGGTCTTGGCCTTGGTCAGGGTGTTAACCTTATCTTCCTCAGCCTGAAGGTCATCAAGAGTCTGCTGATGAGCCTCCTGAAGGGCCTTCTTCTCCTTGGTCAGCTTTGCAATGCTCTCATCCTGAGAAGCCATCTCCTCAGTCAGGTTCTTCACCTACAATGGAAACCAAGAAGAAATATCATTACAGGTTACAAATGCTGTGCTGTATGTGTGTGTGTGTGTGTGTGTGTGTGTGTGTGTGTGTGTGTGTGTGTGTGTGTGTGTGTGTGTGTGTGTGTGTGTGTGTGTGTGTGTGTGTGTGTGTGTGTGTGTGTGTGTGTCATACGTCATATTAGCCAACCTTGTTCTCAGTGGCATGTTTCTCCTTCTCCACCTTGGCCAAGGTAAGCTCCAAATCATCAATGTCCTTCTTTAGCTCAGAGCATTCATCCTCCAGTTTTCTCTTCTTTGCAGTAAGCTCAGCATTGATTTCCTCTTCATCCTCCAACCTCTCAGTTGTCTCCTTGAGTTTGGCTTCCAGTTGGATCTTACTCTTGATAAGTCCCTCACATCTCTCCTCAGCATCAGACAGATTCTCTGATTCCTGTTTCACAGTGAACAAACACATGTAATGATACCGAGCAACGGTTTCAAACAAAATCCGTGAGTGGCTTTTTACTCACAGATGCAACTTGCAGCTGCAGATCATTCTTCTCCTGAAGAAGTGACACCATCTTCTCCTCAAGTTCTTTCTTCTTGGCAAGAGCAGCAGCCAAATCAGAGGTCATCTTTTCATAGTTTTCCTTCATCTGAGCCAGCTCTTTCTCTGTTTCAGCACTCTTCAGCAGAGGCTTGATCTTGTAGTACACCTTCATCCATGGCCAATGTTTGACATTCATGAATGACCGCACATTGTACTGGATGGTAAAGATGGCCTCCCTGTGTATGGACATTTTCAGTTATTCACAGTTCTGCTTTGAGTGTGTTTTTACAACAATTGCCTCCAACATGCCTCCTCTCCATCATCTTCACAAACTCCTTCCTCATGAGGTAACCACGGCAGAGGGCCTGAGTCATGGTGACAAGAGCTGCCAGCTTCTCATCTCTCAATTCCTCAAGGGTACCCAGCAGACCTGCTTTGAAGAACACCTAACAAGATTGGAAAAAAAAATCCCAAAATTGATATCCCAAAAAACAAACACAGATATACAGTGAACAGATGGCTAGAACTCTTATCAAATGTTTACCTTGGTGTGACCAAATCTGTATTGGTCATGGTCAATATCGATCGACCCGAGCAGCTTCTCAGCAGCCTTCTTGTTGTCAATGAATTGACCCTCAGGGATGACGCTAGCATTCAGCACCTTGTACCTTTTTATGATGAAAGTCGTTTGATCGTATCACTCTTTATGATGGATTTCTATCGCCGATAAACTATTACTAGTGATACCTCTGCTTGAAGTCACCATAGAGGATTCTGCTGGGGAAACCTTTCCTGCAGATTCTGATACCCTCAAGCACACCGTTACACCTAAGCTGGTGGATGACCAGGAAGTTCTCCATCAGACCTGTGGAACGGGGAACATTGTATAATGACAATTTAACAAAATTCAGGTGATGTAAGGTATCTTATATACACCCATAAGACTAGAACTGTATATAACATTCGACTCAGATCTTTTGAAGCATACTGTACATTATTACCCGGAGTCTTTGACTCATTCGGAATCAGGCAACGCACAAAGTGAGGATGGGTACTCCTCAAGTTGGTCATCAGTTTGCCCAAGTTCTCCTGAAAGTAGAAAACAGTGAATGCTAATCAAAATGTAGAATGTCATGGAAAATCACATTTCTTTTTGCACACCACAACTTACCCTAAACTGTGAGGATACAGTCTGCATAGAACCACCCTTCTTCTTGCCTCCCTTTTTGCCGCCAGCTTCTACTCGTAATTTTGGGGGAATATGTAGTATTAGAAGAATATTTAATATTCATGCCATTGAACATATTTAACATGTTTTATCAGCATACCCTCAGCAGTAGCAGGAGGATAGAGGAGAGACAGAAGTTTAACAGAAGACTTCTGGTAGAGCTGCACAACAGACTCATTCAGTGGATCCTTGTTCTTGTCCAGCCAGCCACTGATGTTGTAGTCCACAGTACCGGCATAATGGACCAGGGAGAAGTGGGCCTCAGCCTTGCCCTTTGCAGGCTTTGGCTTCTCAAATGCTTTGCATTTGCCAAGATGCTGATCGTACAGCTTGTTCTTGAATGACGTGTCTGTGGCCTTGGGGAACATGCACTCCTCTTCAAGGATGGAGAAGATACCCATGGGCTTAAAGAATAAGAAGGAATATAATTTAAGCGATTCACTTTCGCTCATGTCAATAACCAAATCGGCTTCTGAGTCAAATGTATAGCCTACCTTTTCAATCAGCTCAATGCAGGCAGCCAGATCCATGCCAAAGTCAATGAACTCCCAAATAATACCCTCCTTCTTATACTCTTCTTGTTCCAAGACAAACATGTGGTGGTTGAAGAACTGTTGCAGCTTCTCATTGGTGAAGTTGATGCACAACTGCTCCATGCTGTTGTACTGTGTGAGGACAAATCATTACACCAGTCATTTACAAATTAAAATCGAACAATGGCTTCTCACATGAAACGAAGCTTACATCAAAGATTTCAAATCCAGCAATATCCAAGACACCAATGAAGAACTGCCTTGACTGTTTAGTGTCCAACATCTGGTTGATACGGATGACCATCCACAAGAACATCCTCTCATAGATGGATTTAGCAAGGGCTGGCACTGAGTTCAGCACCTAAAAAGAGGGATCAACTATGAGAATTTACAGCTGTGTCACAAGAGGCCCTATATTGAATAGAGGAAACCATTAAGGGCTTCCTTTAACTCATCCACTGCCAGCCCATTAAAATTGACGTCCATAGCCGTCAATGGCACTGAATGAGTTTTAAGGTGTGCTACCATTATTATGATTATTTTGATTAATGTTACCTGAGGTACAGTCTGTCCCTTGGTGACAAACTCATTTCCGACTTTGACTCTGGGATAGCATAGAGCCTTCAGCATGTCAGCTGAATTCAGACCCAACAAATAGGCAACCTTATCAGCATCTGAAAGGTTTTGTACATTACAGTTAATACGTGTTTGTGCGACAGAGTCTGATTGCAAAAACAAGGCACAAATGACCATTACCACATACCTTCTGTGCCATCGGGTTCTGCCTGCTCCTCACGCTGCTTCTGCTTGAACTTCATGTTACCGTGGTGAAGGACAGCACCTGTCATTTTGTAGATGCTCATCTTCTCCTCATTCGTGAAGCCCAGAATATCAATGGCGTTCTGTGTGTAAATAAGTTGGTCATGCAAAACCACAACATAAAATGATGCTGTAAGTCGTAAGGTGATGATTGACATTGTTGACGATATTTGAAAAATAAATCACTCACATCAGTGGCTTCTAGCTCAACTTTGTCATCAATGCTGGCCACAGTGATCTGTCCTTGACTGCACATAGGGAAGTCGTAAGGGTTTGTTGTGATGAGTGACATTTCTATGAGAAAAAAAAAAAAAGAATACAATATTTAAAGTTTTTCAGCTGACGTTCAAGTATGTGACTCTTGACCAATCCATACCTATCAGCTCTGGTTTGTGGTTGGTCATCATCTGGTAGAAGATGTGGTAGCCTCTCTCATCCGGAAGCTGGAAAGTCACTCGGGACTTCTCCAGCAGATCTGCAATTATTTTATGGAATCAATCTCTCATACATATTTCATGCAGTCTTTAGCATTTTCAGTGTGTGAGTTGTAAACTTACATGTCTCAATATCAGCACTAGCCAGTTTACCAGTCGTGCCAAAATGAATTCGGATGAATTTACCCTGTTTCAAACACATTTTTATGAGATCAATTACTGATAAGTACAAATAATTCTTCTGTAGCAATTGCAGTCTACTTACAAAACGTGAAGAGTTGTCATTCCTGACAGTTTTGGCATTACCGTAGGCTTCAAGAAGAGGATTGGCCGCAATGATTTGATCCTCAAGTGACCCCTGTAATCAAGTTTTGAATTAACATTAGCAAATTAATTCAACTTAACTTCTTAAAAAAATAAGCATTTCTCTTCTAAATGAACATACCTGATACTTCGACATTTGTTCCTTTTTCTTATCTCCACCAACTGAGATTGTGGCAAAATACTGAATGACACGCTTGGTGTTCACAGTCTTTCCAGCACCAGATTCTCCACTAGGGAACAAAGACAAACTTGTGGAAATCTGATTACAAGTTGTATTAGTTTCCAACTAAAAATATAACTCACGTGATCAAGACAGACTGGTTCTCCCTGTCTGTTCAAACAGAAACGTGAAATCAATCTTTTTTTTTTTCTACAGCAGAAAACTCCAATCGTTCAGCTTGTCACATACCAGTAAGCATGAATTGATATGCATTGTCAGAGACGGAGAAGATGTGGGGTGGAGCCTCCATACGCTTCTTGCCTCTATAAGCTGACACTACTTCAGAATCATACACTGGTAGCATCTTGTAGGGGTTCACAGTGGCGCAGAACAACCCAGAGTAGGTCTGAGGCAGATCCGATGCATAAAATCATTAATATTACGTCTTAAAGATTGTCTATGTATAATTTTGCTACTCATTGGGAAGATTGTCTTACGTAGATCATCCATGCTGCGTAACGCTCTTTGAGGTTATACAGGACGGAGGCTTCATTGAGATGGGTCATCATGGCCATGTCTTCAATTTTGTCGAACTTGGGAGGATTCATTGGACTGACGTCATCTTCTTTAACTGTCCTCTCCTACATGAAGACATGAGATACAGTGAGAACTTATCGCACGCTTTTAGCACACGAGCTTAACACAAGAAGAGACAATTCCAACCTCCTCAGTGTCCAGAACTTTGACGGTGACTTTGCCAGCGTCTTTCTTTAGGATTGTCCCCTTCAAGTAGAGCTCCTTCGCATCAGCCACATAGCAGGCCGACTTGGCATCGAACGGTTTGCTCTGAGCTTCGATTCTCTCCTTCTCTGGTTTACGGAGGTAGATGGCAGCTTTGCCATAAATGGCCATTTCTGCGTCGGTACTCATGATGGTGGTTTAGGTCTGTGTGGTAAATGTGAATACAAATCGGATTTAAAAGTGTATCAAATCCATATAATGTAGTTATGTTTTACCTGTTCAACCAAATTTCTTCTCGCAATTCATTGTGTTGGATTTTCTAGTTCTTTACTACAAGGAGTCACAGTGACACACTGTCCAATTTATATTACTGAGAGAAAGTCCATTCATTTTTCAGCGTCACAGGTGTGCTGGAGCCTATCCCAGCTGTCTTCCGGCAAGAGGCAGGGAATACCCTGGATTGGTTCAAGCCAATTGCAGGGCACATTTGGTCAAGCATAGACAAACAACCAACACTTACACCTACAGACAATTTAGAGCAGTAGTTCTTAACCTGGGTTGAATCGAGCCCCAGGGGTTTGGCGAGTCAGTCTCAAGGGTTCAGCGGAGGTCAAGATATACACCTGACTCAAATAATTAAAAGAAAGTGGTCGGACGGATATGTGCCATATAAATTAACGTGTTTAACAGAACGTATGGCGTTCCACAGGGTTCAATTCTGGGGCCTCTGTTGTTTTCACTGTATTTTTTTGCCCCTGGTTTCCACGTTAAGAAAACAGTGTTGGTTCTTTTCAAGTGCTCAATAAAATAAAGTTGCGTAAAGAGCGCTAGATTTGATGAAAATGTTACGCTCCCTGTTTATTTTGTTCACCTGTAAACCCAATACCTACGTCTTCAATTTAATTAAAAAAAATATATATATCTTATGCTATTTTTCAATAAACGGTTCAGTGAATGCATACCGGGAACTGTTCGGGTTCAGTACCTCCAACAATGTTAAGAACCACTGATTTAGAGTCTTCAGTTAAACTAGCATCCATTCTTTTGGAATGTGTGGAGGTAACAGGAGCATCTGGGGA